>NC_057849.1:40755933-41380933 GCF_015237465.2 Chelonia mydas
AAAATTAAATTACATACACACAGAAGCTCCCTATGTTCAAGAGACTGTCTCAAGGACATCTCCCCTCCCACTTCCATTCTGAATCGCATAAGATTGCTGTGGCAACTACAACAATTGCTTACAGAAAAATGTAACATGAAAGTATTTAGTGTAGCAGTATCTGTTTCTATTGTAGTAAATACTTTTTTAACTCTTCCTCTTCATTTAATCTGTTCCTCAGTCTCCCCTCCCCGATCCTCCAAGCACATGCTTCCCTGCCACTTGGTTTCCTTTTCTTCTGGATATGCTACCTAGACACTGGGTCCTCTTCTCCCCATGTGCCTTTTGACATACTCCCCAATGGCCTTAGTCCTCTTCTCCTAGTCCTTGAGGGTGGCTCTTATTTCTCTCCTATTCTGCTGAAGTAGTATCTAGCAGATGCAGTTAGGCTGGCTCCAACTCCTTCTCAGCAGTTACTTTTAACAGGCCTCCAGACTCTTCTTGATAAAAAGATGGCAGACCTGTAGAGGCAGCTATAAAGGAGGAGAAAAGCCACCACCACCAGGCAGCTCTGTGCTGACAACCAGCAAGTGCCCCACAAACCACCAATGGCCCAGGAACCCTAGTTTGGGAATCACTTAAGTACAAAATGAATTTACTCAAGATAACCATTAACAAATCTCATGACTTACTATTAAGTGATAAGAGAGACAAGGTGGTTGAGGAATATCTTTTATTGGACCAACTTCTATTGGTAGGAGACACAACAGAAGTTGATCCAATAAAAGATATTACCTCACTCACATTCGACTCTCTAATATCCTGGGACTGACATGGCGACAACCACACTGCATATTAAATAGTATAACATCTTTAACTTCTGTTGAAAAGGACCACAGGTCTTGGGAGTAATCAATAATACCACTAGTTTTAGAGTAGTAACACAGTTACAGAAATCAAACTATACTATATTTAGGCATCAGAGAGAGTCATTTAACTGTCTCATGATATTTTCAGAGAAATTACAATAGTGTTACTTAAAAATAGTGAAGGTAAAGACAGAAATAGCTGAAGAATCATAAACATACTGATTAAACAGCTCTGTCCTGAGTTATAGCTGATATTGGAAGAAGAATTTACTGGCATTTTAGCTTCCATATCCTCAATTCTGACACTGTAGTGGAAGTAAATTCAAGCCTTAAATGTTCATACTTAGAGGACTGAAGCAATAATTGGGATTAAATAGAAATGCATATTAAAAACTCAGCCTTTCAGCTCTGTTCCTTTAGTCTATTTAAGATTATTATAAGCAGAGTGCACAATAAATATTTTCACGCTGAATTTAGTTTGCAAAACATGATCTTTTTGAGAAAACGGTTCTATTTATTGGCTGCTTGTAGAGATCCACAGACAAAAAAGAACTCTGGCATCTCATGGGGAAATATGAAGTCATGGGCTTTTGCAGTATTTGTTTAGCAGACGGTTCACACAGCAACATCAAAATAAATCTCATGAATTAGACTAGCAGCTTTTGGACAACTGGACTCGTCTGCATGCCTCACCCCTTGATGCTGTTGTGGTATAGATAGGCAAGTCTTTAGCAGCTCTTCTCAAAATGTCCTGCTGGGATTCTGGTCTCTCTTCTCTTTCATATTGTTCTTTATCAGATTTTGATAAGCAGAACTGCAAGAGGGGGACAAAAGAATAGTTTTTAACTTTATGGCCCAATCAAGGTTTACATTAAGAGATAACGGTTTGAATACCCCTAAAGAAGCAGCAATATCTGCCTAACATCTTACCAAACACAGGAGAAAAAGTAGAAAATGATAGGAGGTACAGCAAGAATTGTCCCCCACACATTCTGAAATTACATGATTGATCCTTTGTAACTAAACTTTAAAATGCTAAATTTAAAGGAACTGTCTTTGTCCTAGTTCCCACCACTCGATTTCCCTTTGCTATACAAGATTACACGATGAAGGTTTGTACTCAGTGGAGTTTTATGACGGTGCAAACTTCCCTTGAAACCAAGGGTGTAAACCCTATCACAGTGGTGGTTGGGGATCCCATGAGTTCAGAGGGCTCTACAATATCCATTCTTGCCACAGGGAGAAGAGTCAGGCTCTACGGCTGCCACTTCCTATCTCTGGTGGGCCTGCAGACAGAGCAGGTCCAGAAGGAACAGGGAAAACTTTCTTGAAGTGGAGAATATGTAACTTCTCACTGTCACAGATCACCAGCTGAAGAGATACGGCTGGTAACTTTAATGAGAGAGTCAAGCTCCATTAGCTATATTGACAGAGCTAGTCACATCAGTGAAGCCTCAAAGGTAGTTCTTGGGGGGACGGGGGGGGGAGTTACCTACTTCTATAAGGCATGAGAAGAACCATACTTAAGGCTCACCAGTTAGAAGCTTTGCCAGAATAACCTGGAGAGCTTGTACGCTCCTGTGACACTCATGGTTTACTATTCACTAAAATTCATCCCCCCCGCACGTCCATAAGGCCCAAGGCAGTTACAAGCTTCTCTAGCAGAGGGCTTGGCACAGAACTTATTGTTTCCCTAGGGAGCTCTAGGTCCTGAACGGGGTGAATCTTTTAAACTCTGAGCTCCCAGCAGGAATCACTGAAAATGTCCTTTCCAGTGAGGAAAAGATGCAAACTGGATTAAGGGGGTATCATTTTAACCATGTTGTACTTCTTGATTAGTTCATGTGGGTTTTCCTTGGGCCCTGTAATGTCCCCTTCTTTTGGAATTCACCAGAGTCTAAGTGGTTGGGGAGGGAGTAATAATAGGGACAAATGGAAGACATGGTACCTCTACTTCTACAGGGAGAGTATGAGAGACTGCTGTTGCCTCCCCCTATTACTTCCTAAATCCAGAAGGCTGAAGATTCAACCCACGTCCCACAGTAGTCAGGCAAGATTCCACTGCTGTATGCAGTATTGCCAATTCCAATTTTTTAAAAGTCATAAAATGTCAAGTTTCCAAAAATTACGAAATGGGTTTCAAATCATGAATTTTAAAAAAGAATAAATATACCTTGTATTCTTTTTATTTGCCTTCAATGTTTTGAGGCATTAGTGTGCACTTGGGTCATGTTTTCAAGCTTTTCTTCACAACCATGAGGGTTAGAAACGTACTTTTTAAAAAATAAAAGCAGATTCTCACATAATTATTTGCCTACAGGAGACGGGGCTTTAAGTAAAATATCAAATATTGTGAGAGTTGGCAACACTGTATAAGTACGAGGAGTACCACAGTACACATTTGCCGCTGCCTCTCAGGAGGCCTTGTCAAGCGGAGACTGCTGCTAGGAGTCTGCTTGGTGTCTTCAACCCTGGGCCAGAGAAGTGGGCAATTAACTAAGAGAGTAAAACTAGCCTTAAAACACTACTTAACAGACAGCTAAACAAGCCATCCAAGTAATGCATAGACAAAACCCTAAACCTCTAAAATCGTGTGGTTTTAATTTTTTTTTTAAAGTTGTCCTGTAACCATAACAAATTGGCTAACAAACGTTCAATTTCCCAGAATAGTTATGTTTACATTATTATGTCTATTGAATATTAATGGGGTCACAAGACTACCCTCTCTTTGGGCAACAAATGCAAATGTTCAAAGGGATAAAAATTACAGATCAACAAAATAATTGTGACAAAGTTCCAGCAGCTCTTAATGTAAACAGATCTATAGACTTAACATCAAAACTACAATTAAAGTTGTCCCTCTATTTCCAGTAACTTTGTTTCCTTCCTCTCTTTCTGGGATCTCACATAATGTTGATTGTTCTTCCTTATTATAAAATGTGCAGGGATTACACTTGAACAATAAACAGGTGTGAAATCTTTTTTTAGTATATTAGTAAAATCACAGGATGCCACTCATTTTACAAGAATGGGTACTTAAAATAAGAAGATTACGTGAAAATATATATATTTATGTTTTACAACAATTGGAAAAAATTAAGTTGGAACAGCTTAAGAGACAATACTATATTCTTCTTTGGTGCCTGAATGGAGATGACAGACAGAGACTGTGGGAGAAGAGTGCTCTAAGGAGGAACATGGCTTTTGGATAAGCTCATATGTAGAAATTTTCCAATTCAGACCTGATTTTAAACAGTTAAAATGGGCACTCTCTTTTTAATGGTCTGCTGTAAATTCAAACTCGTCACTCACTGAAAGTTGAAGCCTTGTTGCAGCTTTTATTACAGTTAGTTATAAATAGATGTTGGCAGACAGAAGAATCCAGGCAAGCACCAAAATAATTATAAAATACACTGATGCTTAAGCTAAGTTCATGTGGCTCTACAAATCTTGGAGCAACTGATTGGCTGAGATAACTGTTTGATCTGCCAAGTGTTTTGTCATTATCACACAGAACAGGCTCCAGTTAAACCAGTCATATGATTTGAAGGCCAGCCTCCGCAGTGAATTTACAACTTAAAATATTCAGTACTACTTCCTTTGCTCAGCTAACCAGCAGAACCCTCTCTTCAGCTTCCTCTCCTACCCTACTGTAAATTTCTGTGACACATTATAGATACATATTATAGAACCACAGTGTCTGCTTTTCCATTGCAAGTATGTTTTCAGCTGTACAAATTTGCTTTGGGCTAAATGCTGGCTTTGAGAGTCACCCCTGCCAAAAATAGAATAAAAAATTTTCTGTTTAGCCAGTATTAAAGTTACTGGAAATAGAAGGACAACTTTCATTGTAGTTTTGATATTAAGTCTATTGATCATTTGACTTACGGGAAAAAAAATAAAAGCCAGCAGGTTATAGGTTAATCCACCTATTAGATTCCTTGGAGAGATAATTATATTACAATTACCTCTGTCAATAGAGCTAGCACTTTTTATGTCAGTGTTTAGAGATTTATTTCTATACCAATTTAACAGTGCTCACCACGCCTTGAGCTTCTAAACAGACTTATCACTGAGCATTACAGTCCTCTTAAAGTTATGAATATTTATTGTAACCTACCCTTATCCAAAGAAACATTACTAAGAGGGTTCAAATAAGGGTGTATAATGAAAATACATACAGACTGAGTCACTGAGCTTGTTGTGTCTTAACTTATATTTAGTTCTGGCAGAACTGAATTTTTATTCTTTTATAATTTTGACAGATAATATTGATGCTTATTTTTAAGCATTTTTCAATTTTTATTGATGTAAATTTTCACAGTTGCACAAAATTACGGGTTTTAAACATTTTTCTTTTTTTAATCAATTTAAATTTTCACAGTTGTGGGAAATTAGGGGCGGTGTCAGACAGTAATTAATGATACACTGATAGAGAGGTTGGTGGGTAGCCTACTGGTTAGTGCATCTGACATATAATCCCTTGTCTCTTTGTTGGGGGAGTGGAGTACCAGTGCCTGGTTCCTGACCCCAGGTCAAGAGTGTTGTGGCCTTTCCCCTCCGTCTGGGCCTTTTCTCTTAAGTGGGCCATAGTAGGGGGACCTGGCCCCTCCCTCTCCACCGGGTCCCAGCCCAGAGCCCTTTGGGAAGTAACATTGGCAGGTTCTTCCCTGTAGAGAGCCCAAATCTGCTGCCTTGGGCTAGTGCTTCTTCACTTTGGGGCATGGCCCCACCAGTCCAAACAGTCAATAGCTTCACAAAGTCCAAATGAGCTGGGCCCTGCAAGACCTGCTGGTTCTCCAAGTGGGTGGTGGTTGGAGAAGGCACTGCCTGGGGGCCTTACCCGCTCTATGATCCCCATTCAAGGCTCCACCTTTTCTCTGGCTTTCCGGAGAAGGATTCTTCTCTCCTGCAACCCATCCACACCTTGCCTGCGCTTCTGAGCTCCTTTTAACCCACTCCTCCACATTGCAAATGCTCAGCAGGCCTACAGGGATGGGGTTGCCGGCGCCCAGTATAGCCTTTTAACCCCTTCGGGCCCTGTGTGGGGTTTATATACCCCATCGTACAGGCATTGGGATTCAAAAAGTTAAAGCTTTATAACCAAACTGTCAATGTCCCGGGTCAAAATACACAAAGTAAATATCATTCAATCAATCTCAAGTTCTCAAGTAGCATTTTTCTTCCTTTTCCTATTTGTAAATTTTGATTAATTGATGGAAATATTTTTAGTCAGATTGTGTGCGTATGGTGAAATCAACGTTTACCAACATTTACCCATAAAAATGAATCCTTCCAAGCCTACCTATATTTTATTTATTCTAAATACCAAACTGAAGGTATTGCTTAGCAAAACATTGTAGTGTCATATATACTCGCATACCTTATTACTTGAACATATACATCTGAATGTCAAACTTGTGACCACTTAGAAACAAACATTCAATCTGAAAAAATGTCATTAGGTTACAATGATTTTAAAAGTAATTTAATTATTTACATTCATGATATGGCAGCATGCTATTTATTTCAGTTAATGGGAACAGAGAAGATGAATTACATTGTACTTTAAACAAGTATCACTGCTGAAAACAGTTCAGTGGTATAAATAAGTGTTGGCATTTTTCTATCATTAAATTTACCTCATCGCAGGGGGAAGCAGGAGATGTAAAAATTGTCTTCCAATAGGACCATGCAAACATGGCAAATGACAGATGAAAAACCACAAGGTAGACAACTGTAATAAAAATAAATACAATAAGATTTCAGTGAGTATAGCTGAAAAGACCTAGAACTACAACATAAAGATGCAATGGTTTTGGGTGTAGATAAGTTATTTCTCTTCTGCAAGCCAGTAAGATAAATTGCACTGAAACCCACTGGATAATTAGGAATACTAGCACATCTGAGTGGGCTTAGCTCTATAAAGAAGTTGTCTAAATCCACTTGATAGCCCACCAGATATGATGAATACCACTTCATCCTCAGAATGAATCATTTAATAGGCTACTAAAATAATGATGATCAAAATCTTGGTCATGAAGCAATTTCCCCACTTATACTCCCACTTTTTTAAACTGAATGAGTCTCATCATGATGGCAGCAACCCACAACTTTAGAAACATACCTTCATTCCCACGTACCCACCCTCAGGAAAATTAAAATAGAGTGTCTGATGTCTGGAATAGGAAAATAAAAAAGCTGGAAGTATACATTTAAAGGATCTTGACAGACAGGCCACAGTATATTCCAGTTGGTTCGAGTACTAAATTCAGCCTATGTAAAGTATAATATATTGTCAGCAAATAAAGTAGATGATACCAGAACACTGAAAACACTCAAGTTAATGTAAAATTTGGGTTATGCAATAGATACATCTTATAAAGTCTAAGCATTGCACTAAAAATGTTACATGCTAATATCATAACCATATTTTATTACTACTAGGTGTTGAAAACGGGTTGTAAATAATATTAAAATGTAAATGTACCTGTACTGTAATTCAAATAAGGTAAACATTAATCACATTTGGATTTTGCTGTAGTATTTAATATACTAGGCTCCCACTCTGATTCCATGTTGGAAAAGCTACTCTTTATACTTATAATAAAGGGCTGGCGACTAGATAATGGGAATTCTTGATGTAACATCTTATTTCTGTGTGAACATTTGTGATAGTGAGAACTTCTGCCTTTCTGATTATTTTTTGCCTGTATAACTCTTAGTGCCTTCTCTGCCTCCACCTGCCAAATAAAAAGGAATATTTGTAACTAAAATGTAGACTCAACACTGTCACAGCCATAGTGGAAAGTAGGATCTGCTGGCCTTTAACATAAAATGGACTCAATTTCTTTTAATGGTGCTGACCTAAGGAAAAGGTGTAGCTAATTTCAAGATATGTTATGATATGTTTATGATTAGTTACTAGTGTCTGGGAGACTCATGAGAACTGGATGACCCAACTTCTCCTCAGGGTTGCAAAATAAAATATTTCTAGGCTCTCTTCTGGATTAAAGGGAAGCATCAGCACTGCAGACAACTCGTGGTCAGACTTCTGAAAGATTTTGATTGGGTTCCTGAAAGAATTGGATAGAATCTCATGTGAAAAAGCAGAAGCAGGACCCTTGTGTCAGAAGATGAGAGACTGGCTCTCTGCTGTTAATATACCACAGGGCGATATCAAAATCATTTAACGGAAGATATCATCTCTAGCATTTTGGTAAGAGGGGAAGGAAACCAAAAAGCAGTTGGCCACTGATCTGTAGTATGAAGCAGACACACATATAGACAAAAGCCATCCTTGGTAGGAATGAACTCAGAGATTTATAACTGGATTCATGGTGCTGGAAAAAGAGAATCCATTGGGTGATTTGAAGCCATCGCAGGAGATTGAGCTCGTGCTTAAAATGGCATGATGAATACAGCAACACAATTTATGGTGCTTGGGTTAATGCTGGTGGCCAGGGCTGAACAAAGTCATGATAGTCTAGACTATTTTGACCAGTTTCTACTTCTCTGTAACATCTTGTGAAGAACATTTATCTAGATGAGTGGTCACCAACTGGCCGATCGCGATCGACTGGTGGATCCTAGAGGATCTCCCAGTTGATCGTGATCTCTGGTGGTGCAGCGGGGCTGCCGCTAAGACAGGCTCCCTGCCTGCCCCGGCCCCATGCCACTCTCAGAAGCTGCCAGTGCAGCCCTGGGGCTGGGGTTCTCCCTCTGCGTGCTGCTCCTGCCTGCAAGCACTGCCCCTGCAGCTCCCATTGGCCAGGAACGGGAAGCTGTGGCCAATGGGAGCTGCGGGGGCGGTGCTTGCAGAAAGGGGTAGGGCGCAGAGCCACATGTCACCCCCCGCCCCTCCAGGGGTGCATTGGCCCCTTCCGGGAGCGGTGTGGGGCTAGGATAGGCAAGGAGCCTGCCTTAGCGGCAGCCACGCTACACCACCAGAGATAAGTGCTGTCCGGCAGGAGGCTGCACCCCAACCCTCAGCCCTGCCCCACCTCCCAGAACCAGCACCCCCACCTGCAGCCCAACCCCTGCCTCAGTCATGACCCCCTTCCCAGAGCCAGCACCCTGTACCCCTTTCTGCAACCCAACCCCCTTCCCCAACCCTGATTCCCCCTCCCAGAGCCAGCACCCTGTACCACCTCCTGCACCCCAACACACTGCCCCAGCCTGGAGCCCCCTCCTGCACCCAAACTCCCTCCCAGAGCCCACACCCCCTCCTGCACCCCAACACTGTGCCCCAGCCCGGAGCCTCCTCCTGCACCCAAAATCCCTCCCAGAGCTTGCCCCAGGCTCAGCCCAGAGCTCCCTCCCACACTGCAAACCCCTCATCCCCATCCCAGAGCCCGCATCCCCTCACGAACCTCAACCCCCTACCCCAGTGAAAGTGAGTGAGGGTGGGGGAGAGCGAGTGATGGAGAGGGGCGGGGCTTTGGGGAAGGGAAGGGGCAGATCCTAGGTTGCTCTTAAATTCAAAAAGTGATCTTGGGCATAAAAAGGTTGGAGACCACTGGTCTAGATAGTTAAAGACAGAACTCAGTGTATGCTGATGTGTGGCATCTTGTGGAAGTTGAAAATCATTGGCCACTGATTAGATGTCAAAACTTAATACCATGCTATTTTAAATGCAAAACCAATGAACAACACTAATTTAACACAGCTAACAGCAGTAAGATAAGAGCATCTGATTAGAGCAATGGTCCCCAAGAATGTTGGGGAGGAGTGCACAGCGTAGCCAGCCGCGGGGGGGAGGGACAGAGCACCACCCAGCCCCACTCTGCCCCCAGCGGGGCGCGGAGAAGAGTCCATTATTTGTAAAGGGGGTGGGGGCCTGACAAACACTTTGGAGACCACTGGATTAGAGAGAGGCAACTTCAGGATCTGACCCAAGGTGAGAGCTGAGTATACAAGGGAACAGGATAAGAGGGGTGTCCCTTTAAATTGCTGACATATTTATACCATAAGGAGAATGCACTGATACATGTAGCTTCTTGCTAGGCCAACCTCAATGGTTCCTAGGTCTGCATGTCATATGTTTTAAGAATGGAGATCTATAGAGGAAATGTCACTGAGCATGTAAGAATATCTAAAGATGAACGTAGAGATTACACAATGCAAACTGATCGGGTCAGACACCCTTACTGGATAATGAAAGAAAATCGACTAGAACTTCCTTCCTGACAAAAACTGTCCCCGGGAATTGAAGAAGCCATTAGAAATCATGCGAGCAACATACCTGACAGGTGGACCTGGGGACAGTTAGCAATGCTTCTCCAGTGCAGCACATGACCTACACCTCATACCAGAAGTAAACAGGAACCACTGACTGTTGGTATGATGCAGACAGACTCCAAAAAGGCTTTTACAAACAGGGAGAAAGACCAACCTTAAGGACCTATATGAGCAAAGCGACTAAGCTAACTCAAAGATTTAGCCAAAGTTGTTCCAGCATATCTACCTAGTCAAAGAAACCAAAGTACTGAATCATCAAACTGCTGTGACTCAAGCAGCATCAAGGCAAGATATCCTCTAACTGATTTTGAGCAGCAAGTACACTCCTTTCTAAGAAGATACAAGAACTTCTTTAACCTAAATTAAGCTAAGAAACACAGAAACCAAGGAGTCGTCCAGCTTGTCAGTCTCCCATTGAATTCCCTTCCCCATCAGATGAAATTAGGCTGAAATAATGCGAACAGCAGCAAAACTGCAGCCATGAGGAAGGAGATAGTTATTTGGCTCCACTGGTCTTCACCAGACTAAATCCTATTCAGTTTCCCAAGAGGCACATTTCCAATCTAAACAGCGTTGGAAGATAATGGAACACTAATTAGCAGGCATGTCAATGCCACCTAAATCCCAAAATTGTTACCCCCATTCACTATATTCATACCTTACTATGTAAGATTCTTAAAACTAGCCACTATGAACAGTTGCTCTCACCTACTGTTGAGATTAAACAGCTGCGTGGTATCAGGCAGCAACCCTCTTAAAATGAGGAAATAACATCAAACATTTATGTTATTTTTTCTTCCAAGAAGGGGGAAGCTTGACCTACTTTGCTATCCTGATATAGGGAAAAAAAACATTTAAAGAAGCTATATTTAATGTTTGAAGGATGGCATGAAGTAGACAGTAAGCTTGTGGCACTTCCACCTGCTCCAGACAATGCACACACACACTGGATGTGGTCCACACTTAACTCCCAAAGGGGGAGAGAGGGTATGTTGCGCACAACATGAACCTTAGCCTAAGCTTTCTCATGCGCTTGGCTGTTCCTAGGGTTTTTTCCTCACTGGGCCCTTCTGCCCCATCTTCCTTGCCTTAGGCAAATGAACAACAAAACTTTTGTCATTCAGAAGTGTTTAAAAAAACAAAACAAAAAACCACACACACCCCGAAAGAGAAAAGTGTTGTCGAGGAAAAGCGCCGATGTGAACAGTGATTTGACGGCAGGAGAGCTCTGCTGCCGACAAACAGCAGCTACACGGCGCGCCTTTTAACAGCCCAGCTGTAGCGGCACAGCCGTGGCGCTAAAAGCTGCGTAGCGTAGAGACAGCCTTAGAAAGGGATTAGAATGATTTTAACGCTCATGGAATAGAGCTAGTGGGACTCAAGTGACAAAGCAGTCAGCAAAAATAACTTTATATTCGTGTGCAGAGTCCTAAAAACTGCCACCATGTTACGTGAACACTTATTTCTTTATGAAATGTCCCAGGGTACTAGCACTATACAGAACAAATAAGATGGGGTCTTCTCTGAAAAGCTTGAAGTCTAAGTTTAGACATAATAGGAGGCATGATAAAAACAGGAAGGTGGGTTGGGGAAGGAGGACAAAAGTAAATTTAAGATTACAATGGCGGTGGCTTGGTAAATCAGTGCAAGGGGGTGAGAAGAGTGGAATAGTTGGAACCAGAAAGAGGAAGTGACAGATGCACAAGGGCAGGACACAACTAAACTGTCTTAGCAGTAGGAGTTAACTAAAACATAGAAGATTACACTTAAAATGCAAGTTCTTTTGCGCGGGGGGGGGGGGGGGGGGGAGAGCCTCTCTAGTGTATGCGCGTGCGCGTACACACACACACACGCCCTAAGCCCTTACTGGGGCTAAGTGCTACTGCAATGCAAATAAGCAACAACAGATGGTAGTTAGTGGCAATAAGGGCAGAAATTTGTGGCCATGCTAGCAATACTTAGCAGAAAGAGAAAACTGTCTAGACTTCTTGCAAAAGTGATGAAATCAAGAAGATAGAGAACTCTGCAGATGACACCAAGCTGGGAGGGGTTATACGCATTTTGGAGGACAGGATTAGAATTCAAAATGGTCTTTATAAATCGGAGAATATCTTAAAATCAACCAGATGAAATTTAATAAAGACAAGTGCAAAGTAGTACACCTAAAGAGGAAAAATCAAATGCACAAATACAAAATGGGGAATAACTGGCTAGGCAGCAATGAAGGATCGGGGTGGGAGGGTATAATGACTCACAAACTGAATATGAGTCAGCAGTGCAGTACTGTTACATAAAAAGGCAAACATCATTCTGGGCTGTATTAACAGGCGTGTCTTGTGTAAGACATGGGAGGGAACCAGGTTCCACTCTATCCGGCACCGGTGAGGTCTCAGCTAGAGTAGTGTGTCCAGTTTTTGGCACCACACTTTAAGAAAGATACAGACAAACTGCAGAGTTTCCAGAGGAGAGCAACAAAAAATGATAAAAGGTTTACAAAACCTGATTTATGGGAAAGGTTGAAAGAACTGGACTTGTTTATTCTAGAGAAGACTCGGGGGGGGGGGGGGGGGGGGGTAGAGGAGAGGAAACGGGACCTGATACGAGTCTTCAAATATGTAAAGGGCTGTTATAAAGAGGACGGTGGTCAATTGTTCTCCATGTCCACTGAAGGTATGACAAGAAGTAATGGCCTTAATCTGCAGCAAGGGAGATTTAGGTTAGATATTAGGAAAAATGTTTTAACTAAAAGGATAGGTAAGCACTGGTACAGGTTACCTAGGGAGGTTGTGGAATCCCCATCACTGGGAGGTTTTTAAGAACAGGCTAGACAAACAGCTGTCACGAATGATCTAGGTATACTTAATCCTTTCTCAGTGCAGGGGGCTGAACTAGATGACCTCTTGAGGTCCTTTCCAGCCCTACAATTCTATGATTTCTATGTCATAGAGCACTGGAAGCTGAAGGTCAGCCCTCCGCAGCTATACTCTTCAAGGGGAACAGGAGCCTTTTGAGTGCCCTGCTCAGACCGGTCCAGCTGTTACTGTATGACACGCAGGAGGAAATCCCTGGGATCAGGGTCCTGTCCTTTGGAGGTTGGCCCAATGCTGAACAGGCCCCTGCCTGTCTATCCTGCCTCACTTGCTGTCATTACTGCTGCTGTTGGGAGAGTGATTCTGCCAAGGGGTAAAGATGGGGAGCGGGGGTGGTGGAAGACACCAGATTCAGAAGCTTCCCCTCTAGACTCCACCCAGCCTGCAAAGGCAGTAGCAGCAGGACTCACTGACGGCAACCCTTCAAAGATCCTAGTGCTGGCTCCAAGTATAAATATGCATTAGCTGGTTTCCTATTAAGATCTATTTATTTTCTTATAAGTACAAACCAGATGAAAGGAAAGGAAAGGAAAGGAAAGGAAAGGAAAGGAAAGAACAAAAAAAATAAAATAATCCCAGTACCAACTAGCAGGGAAAGTCATTTCACAGTTCCAACATAATCTGAGATCATAACCATGAAGTCTAACTTTGTTTGAAGTGTAAGAAATCTGTAAATTTAACAGCATTTTAACTGCAGTCAACTAAAGGGATTGGCAGAGTTACTTCTGCTGTCTTCACTGAACAAATGTAAACTGGCAGACTAAGTGGTCTAGTGACAGTGAGCTGACAAGTGGAAGGGGAATGTATTCAGGGCCCCTGCTCAGACTTTGTTCATTAAACAAACAGGTGTGGCAGTACTGCACAAGGAGTAGTTGAGTGCTTAGAAGAAGAGAAGGTCTTGCATCACTCAGTAGTGCTGGGCTTTTGAGGGATCCATATGAAATCTTCTTCAGCTGAAGGAAGGGTTACATTGATGAGAGGTTCAAGACTGACAGAATGAACCCTACAGAAAACCCTACAGAATTCCCACTGCTCCAAACAAAACAAAAATGCGCTTACCACTTACATTTAGTATGTTTTCTAACAACCTGTCTTACAGAATCAAAACATGTGGGAGAACAGAGGCACAATTTGTATCTGATTGATAAAAAACATTTTCTTAAACTCTTTTGACAATCTTCAGATAGAGAAAGCAACTCTGGGAAACTGGATTAGACATGCACAACACCACACCACTCTAGATTTCCTCATGTGGTTATCGTTAGAGGCTTGCATGTGTATAGGCTTAGGGTCTACTGGTTTTTATGTGGTTGTATATAGGATTCAAAACAATTCATATGTTTAAAAATAAGTCAAATTAGGGGAGAAAGAGAAAATACACACATCAAACAAGAGATAGAATTACATGACTGATCTATTTACCTATTGTTAAATTAAACAGAAAATTATAATTAAGCACTGCTGTAACAAGATTTAAACATAATACACTTGAAATGTGAGGCAGAAATTTATCTGCAAGGATATGTGCTCTTGGCTTAAAATCACAGGCATATATTGATGCCACCTTGGCTGCTACAGGGCTCATTTTTCTACTGATGCAACAAATAACTAAAAAAAACCTGACTACAAGAGCTATAAAGTTCAAGTAACGGAGATTTCCTATTTCATATCAAGACCTAAATATGAATGTTTTCCTGCAAGTCAGACTTGTTTTGTTGTTTCTTCAAAAAAAAGTAGGAAGATTTAAAACAAGCAAGATTTCTCCTCTACTGCTGCCTTCTTCTTCTTCATATTTTTACAGGTTATCCAAAAAAAAAAAAATAAAGCTCAACTCTAGGAAAAGGAGGGGCTGCTCAGTGATTTGAGGATCAGGTCTCAAATGTCTACATTTCCTTGGCCTATAGGTACAAACTACACTAGATTCTATTCAGCTCTTCATTCTTCAGAATTATTAATTCCCTCCTGGGCTTTTCTATGATGCTAATCACTACAGTATCAGAGTGCTTCACAAAGGTATTTGCACAATGCCCCCGTGAGGTGAGGGGGTATTATTATCCCCATTTTACAGATGGTGAACCAAGGCACAAAAGGATTAGAGGTAAAAAGGATTCATTAATTTTGTATGTCCAATTGAAATGCCTAGGACCTGATTTTTCACAGTGCTTGGCATTATACAGCATTTTAGATGTTCAAAGCATAGCTTCTATTGACCTTAGTAGCAGCTGAGTGCGCTCAGCTCCTCTGCATATCAGATTGCAGGGTCTCAAGTTAGGTTCCAGAAAATGAGGATCACACGATTAGTGACCACCTGTGAAAAGTCTGGTTGAAGTGTCTTGCCCAACATCTCATAAGAACTCTGTGGCAGCAGCAGGGATAAAATCTAATTACTCAAGGCAGCACTCAGCTGCTTTAACCATGAGAGCATACTCCCCTACCTCATTCACTACCCACTTTTTAATTTCTGCAACAAACGAGGCAGGAGTCCTGCTTCCCTACCCAACCCTGACTGAGCCCCAGAGTAGCTCCATCCTGTGAAGTGAATAAGACAGGGGTCTTGTAGAAAAAATAGCATGTAATCATGTAATTAAAGACTGTATTGTAATGTATGCACATAAGTGGGCTGAATTAAGGCTGCAAGGGCAAGTTTAATTCTGGCATTTCCTAACTTTGCAACCTTAATAATGTTCTTTCAACATTAATAGTGTAATACAATACATACACACAACAAATGTGGTCAGAACCATCACTATGATAACTCCAGAATTTCAATAACCACATGACTGATTTTATTCTGCAATGGACGTAGCCATAGCAGATATCAATAGTATGGTTACCACAACAATTAATGCACTTGAAAAACAAGGGGGAAAACCAGAGAGATAAAAGAGATTCGCACAGCACACATTAAGTGGTATACAGAAAACATGATGTGGGTCTGATTTCCCCCTCTGCCCCCAATCACTTGTTTTGAAAGATCCGCGTAACTAAGTCATGGGTCCATTGCTCACAGGAAATATGATCATCCCAAGCTTGTGGCACTAAAAGCTTGATAGATCCAGCCTCCCAATGTTTTCCCTCTATGTACCCATCTGCTCGCTCTATCTAGAGAGTTACATAAAATCATACAAAATTGCATTGGTAAGGAAGTGTAAATTATACATCAGAAACACACTGTACATTTATATTAAGGAGACAAGAAGTAGGCAACTTTCCTATTTATAAAACTTTCAATTTATTTATTTAGGATGAGTAATACATGTTTCCTACCTTTTTCTCCTGTTGAGGTAATTGTAACTAGGAAAAAAGAAAGAAAGAAAAGGTTAAATATATCTATATTGTGTTTTAAAGATCAAAGCCATCTTACAAATGTTAATGGAGACTCCATAACCCTGTGAGGTAAACACTCATTAAACTTCTCCTCTAGGTTCCCACAGTCTCAAAAGTCAGTGACAGGGCTACGAACAGCCAGGAGCTCCAGCTCCCTGCTCTAGCCAAATGAGCATGTTGCTCTTCACAAGCATTAATCCATATGTTTAATTAGATCTCAATTTAACAATTAAACATGTTGCCATGAACACCTACTATACTTTCTGAACTTTCTTAGGTTGTACACACACCCAAACAGCTTATTTACCACCTACAGGGATTACAGAAAATCTTAAAATGACTAAAACCCTTCAATTGGCAGATACAGTGGAAAGTTTAAATAACTGCAGAGCCCTTTACAGAAATCCCTGTACAATTTTTTGTATTAGCCACACCCAATCTACTTTTTAAGAGTTCCACACTTCTCTATCACTTTCTACCCCACCGTCATCCTCCCCATCACGCAGGCATGTACTTTACAGGCTATTTTTGATTTCCTCTCCCCTGCCTGACACATTCTGCTCATATCTAAAGTCTTATCACTTCTTCCTCCTCAATATCTCTAAGATCTGTCCATTTATTTCTAACCCTACAGCTAAATCTCTTGTTCAGGCCCTCATTATATCTTGCCTTAACTAAGGCAAAACCTTCTTCTCTGGCTTCCCTAAACCAACCCTTCACAGTTCAGACAAAATACTGCACTGGAAATTTTCCTTGCTTGTGATTTTGATCACATCACCCCCCTCTCTGAATCCCTTCCTTGGCTCTCCACTTGCTACTGCATCAAATTCAAGTTTGTCATCACCTTCTCCAAAGCTCTGCATAACTCTGCCCCTCCCTACCTACCTGAGCAGGTCTCATTTTGCATTGTCTCCTCCCTCCCTACTCTGCCAACTTTCCTAATTTCCACAGTCTGTCAGCTTTGCACAGACACAGCCATGCGTTTTCCCCTTGCACAGGCAGGGAATTCCTGTGCTTGTTTGCAAGGCCTTCACCCTCTCCACTTTAAATCCCCCTTAAAGACCCACTTCAACCCAGGGAGAGGGCTGTGGCTGGGAGCAAGCAGTTCCCAGGCTGACTGGGGGAAGTAGGCTCAGCTGGCCCTTATAAAGGGGCAGTAGGCCAGGAGCAGAGAGTCTCTCTCTGCCTTTAGAGAGAGAGAGAGATGGGCCTGGCTGCTGGACAGCATGCCAGAGTACCTGAGGTGAAGCAGGGCTGGGGAAGGCCAGAGGAGCTGGGAGGCTCCAGACTGAAAAAGCCCAGGCCTGGCGAATGGCCTAAGATAGGTACTGCGGTTACAGGGGGCAGCCCAAAGGTAGGCAGAGGCAGCAGGTCCAAACCCCTTTGCCTGTGATGATTGGCTTACACACTGCAGTCCGCCCCAGTGTGCGGGTGCTCAATGGTCACTGGCAGTAGCCAAAGACTGAGGCAAGGTGGGGATAGTGGGTGGGGGTTCCCTGGGGAGGGGAGACCCAGAGACTGTGGGGATACTGCCAGGGGGCAGCCCCCTGGGTAAAAGGGGCACCAGGGTCCAGGAGGGACACGGGGGCCAGCGGCAAGCGGGACACAGGCCTGCAGAGGGTGCTCCAGAGACTGGAATGCTAATTCTCTGGACGACCAGCAGGAGGTGCCGCAGGGGTGAGTTGCCGCACCGTGACAGTAAGTAAAATGTATGTTTCCCCCACTCCTCCTAATCTCTGTCTACTTGTCTGTCTGTCCTTCCATTGTCCTTAGGACTGGCATCACCCTCTTTTCTGATTGTCTAGATGCCTCCAAATAGTTAGCAATTCTTAGCAATAATAAGACCTAACCAAAGAAGGAAAAAGCAAAACCATAAAATAAACTGCTCTGGCTTCTCTCACAAGGCTCAGATGCTCCCTTTCCGCTTATGCTGGTGAATTAAAGGAAAGAACCAACTGCTCAGCACCATCTTCATTCCCCTATGCAGTTTTATTTGCAACTTTTTAATTCCTTCCCTCTAGGGAAGGATCTTTATCTACCATCCAAAATACAGCAAGTTTGGTTTTAAACTGAATTAGGAAGAACGATTGGGTATGATTAAAACTAGAGTTTCTGTTAAGTGCTTTTCTTTTTTTTTTTTAGGGCATTTTTCCCCCCAGAGAACATGAACCAATAACATAGTAAAATAGTCCCAAAGCAAGTCAATATGTACAAAGACAAGTTACAACTGCTAAGAACAGGCTCACATGCTATAGGACAATAGAGTCTGTATTAATCTCTTGTGAGTTAAAATTTGTCTACACTTACAGTGGTGCAGCGCTATGTATGCCGACAGGAGAGTTTCTCCCACCGGGATGAGTACTCTACCTCCCTGAGAGGAGTGGCAATGTTGATGGGAGAAGCACTATCTACACCGGGAGTTCAGTCTGTATAGCTACATTGCTCGTGGTTATACCGACATAAGATAAAAGTGTAGACCAGCGCTTAGAGGTTTCAAGTAACTGCGATTAATCGACAGCCCTAACTCACATGATTAACTAAAAAAAATAAATAAATTGCAATTAAAAAAATTAGTCGCGATTAACCGCAGTTTTAATCGCACTGTTAAACAATAGACTACCAATTGAAATTTATTAAATATTTTGGATGTTTTTCTACATTTTCATATATATTGTACTGTGTTGTAATTGAAATCAAAGTGTATATTTGATTACAAATATTTACACTGTAAAAATTAAAACAAAAGAAATTGTATTTTTTAAATTCACTTCATACAAGTATTGTAGTGCAATCTCTTTATTGTGAAAGTGCAATTTACAAACGTAGATTTTGTTTTTGAGTGCAGTTATGTAACAAACAAAAAATGTAAAACTTCAGAGCCTACAAGTCCACTCAATCCTACTTCTTGTTCAGCCAATCACTAAGACAAATAAGTTTGTTTACATTTACAGGAGATAATGCTGCCCTCTTCTTATTTACAATGTCACCAGAAAGTGGGAACAGGCATTTGCATGGCACTTTTGTAGCTGACATTGCAAGGTATTTACATGCCAGATACCCTACACATTCTGATGCCCTTTCATGCTTCGGCCCCATTCCAGAGGACATGCTTCCATGTTGATGACGCTTGGTTTTTTTTTTTTTTTGTTTAAAAAAAAAATGCATTCATTACATTTGTGACTGAACTCCTTGGTGGAGATTTGTATGTCCCCTGCTCTGTTTTACTCACATTCTGCCATATATTTCATATTATAGCAGTCTCAGATGATGACCCAGCACATGTTGTTCGTTTTAAGAACACTTGCACTGCACATTTGACAAAATGCAAAGAAGGTACCAATACGAGATTTCGAAAGATAGCTACAGCACTCAACCCAAGGTTTAAGAATCTGAAGTGCCTTCCAAAATCTGAGAAGGACGAGATGTGGAGCATGCTTTCAGAAGTCTTAAAAGAGCAACACTCCAATGAGGAAAATACAGAACCCAAAACACCAAAAAAGGACCTCAACCTTTTGCTGTGGAATTTGACTCAGATAATGGAAATGAACGTGCGTCAGTCCACACTGCTCTGGATTGTTATCGAGCAGAACCCATCATCAGCATGCGCGCATGTCCCCTGGAATGGTGGTTGAAGCATGAAGGGACATACGAATCTTTGTCGCATCTGGTATGTAAATATCTTGCGACACCAGCTACAACAGGGCCATGCAAACACCTGTTCTCACTTTCAGGTGACACTGTAAAGAAGCAGCGGGCAGCATTATCTCCTGCAAATGTAAACAAACTTTTTTGTCTGAGCGACTGGCTGAACAAGAACTAGGACTGAGTGGACTTGCAGGCTCTAAAGTTTTATATTCTATTTTTGAATGCAGTTACTTTCTCTGCATAATTCTACATTTGTAGGTTCAACTTTCATGATAAAGAGACTGCACTACAGTACTTGATTAGGTGAATTGAAAAACACTTTTTTACAGCACAAATATTTGTAATCAAAAATAAAGTGAGCACTGTACACTTTGTATTCTGTGTTGTAATTGAATATATTTGAAAATGTAGAAAACATCCAAAATATTTAAATAAATGGTATTCTATTTAACAGTGGGATTAATTGCAATTTTTTAAATGGCTTGATAGCCCCAGTTTCAAGTTATTTTCTTTTTTTTGTTTTGTTTTTTTTGAAATGCTGGAGATATTTGCAGTTTATTAAAACAAAATAGTTCTAATTTACTGTATTATATTTCTCTTTTCTTGTTCATATTAAATTGCTTACTTAATAATTTCACTTTTTTCCCCCCCAACATAAAAAGGTGAACATTAGACAGTGGAAGGTAAACATTAAAAGTGGTTTTTCTTGCAAGATTGAGTTCCTAAACAATGGACAGTTCCTAAACTGGGAGGAGCAATAGATACTCTGGAGGGTAGGGATAGGATACAGAGGGACCTAGACAAATTAGAGGACTGGGCCAAAAGAAATCATGAGGTTCAACAAAGACAAGTGCAGAGTCTTGCACTTAGGATGGAAGAATCCCATGCACTGCTACAGGCTGGGGACTGACTGGCTAGGCAGCAGTTCTGCAGAAAAGGACCTAGGGGTTACAGTGGACGAGAAGCTGGATATGAGTCAACAGTGTGCCCTTGTTGACAAGAAGGCTAACAGCATTTTGGGCTCTATAAGTAGGGGCACTGCCAGCAGATCAAGGGACGTGATCATTCCCCTCTAGTCGACATTGGTGAGGCCTCATGTGGAGTACTGTGTCCAGTTTTGGGCCCCACACTACAAGAAGGATGTGGAAAAATGGGAAAGCGTCCAGCAGAGGGCAACAAATGATTGGAACACATGACTTATGAGGAGAGGCTGAAGGAACTGGGATTGTTTAGTCTGCAGAAGAGAAGAATGAGGGGGGATTTGATAGCTGCTTTCAGCTACCTGAAAGGGGGTTCCAAAGAGGATGGATCTAGACTGTTCTCAGTGGTAGCAGATGACAGAACAAGGAGTAATGGTCTCAAGTTGCAGTGGGGGAGGTTTAGGTTGGATATTAGGAAAAACTTTCACTAGGAGGGTGGTGAAGCACTGGAATGCGTTACCTAGGGAGGTGGTGGAATCTCCTTCCTTAGAGGTTTCCAAGGTCAGGCTTGACAAAGCCCTGGCTAGGATGATTTAGTTGGGGATTCCTCCTGCTTTGAGCAGGGGGGTGGACTAGATGACCTCCTGAGGTCCCTTCCAACCCTGATATTCTGTGAACTTCAAAATGACATTTTCTGACTGAATTTTCCCTCTAGTTACTGCTCTATCCTGGGTGAACCCCTCTGCATGGAGCTGGAGAAACATGCATTCTCTGGGACAAGATAAATTCAAAATTCCACTTGTCTTCTGAAAGAAAAGAAACTAAAGCATCCAACTTAGAAAAGATATATATATATATATATATATATATATATATATATATATATATATATATAAGGTTCACATCATAGTTCCAGTCAAAAAGCTCTGTAATATGTGGTCTATACAGGTACTATATCAAGCAAATTCAACTCAATTATATTTTATGAGAATATTCAGAATGATGCTTCAAAAATCATATATTTTCCCTCTTGAACATAATCAGCTAGGTAACATCACATTACTTTGCACGTATAGAGACTTCATCCAAGGATCTGGATGCCAGGCCTGATGACTGGTGGAGGGGGGGGGGTAAGAAGGGCGCAAAGGGGGCAATTGCCCAGGGGCCCAGGCAATTTAAAAGGGCCCAGTGGCCTCTGCTGCTGCTGTGGTCACGGCAGCTACGGGAGCCCTGGGCCCTTTTAAGTTGCCTGGGCGGGCTGCAGGGTGTCTAGGTGCACAAGACCACTCCAGGCCCTGCACTTTGGGGGACCCCGTGGGCCAGTCCCGGAAGTGACAGATTTGTCACTTCTGGCCCTGGGGCCCAGAATTTCTGTTGGTGAGCCTGACGGATGCACTTTGAAAACAATAAGTAAACCTCATAACCCTGGAAGGAAGCTAATTATCTCTCCCTTTCCTAGCCAGCTCCCTCAGGCCAACATGCATAGCCATCAGACCATGCAGAGCAATTTTAGGGTAACAAAATCTTGTAGTCTGAAGTGTGTTCTAATAGTGAAATCCTTCTGATTTCTCATACTGTTTTCATTTCAAGATGATGTCTGGTCACTACCAAATTTAAAAAAAAAAAACAAACCCTTTGGGTAGAGAAATGCACATAAGAAGTGCACATATGAGGACAATTTGTTGGGTTCTAGCCAATGTAGGGGAAGGATTAAAAAAAATCTGGTTTTAAAATGTAAAGTTGGTTACCATCTTAGCTAAAGAGAGGTTACTCTCACGCCACAGTTATTCTCATTTTATGGATGGATAAATTGTAGCACAGTCCTGAGGCACCAAGGTTAATGACTTGACAAAAGTCACACAGCAAGCAAGAGGCGAGTCAACCGTTTTTCAGGATGTATCTATATTACATCATGAAGTCCTATTTCAAATTAATAGTAATATGTACTATTTTGTTTCCACTAGGAACTTTAAACATGCACTGATTACCTGGACAGCCAAACAATCATCCTAGCCTTTAAATTCTGCTTCAGAACTGCCAACTAAAATCCTTCCCTCTGCTGCCTTTGACCAATTTGCTTTGTTGCAGTGGCTCTCCAGTGAAATGATATGTATTTCCACTTCAGGCACTTCAAAATCTTTTCTACATGTGGGAAATGTACCAAACAGTGCTGCTTTTTTGCCCTATTGATTTTTTTTTACAAAATGCTTCCAAAACCTTTGCATTGTGTTCTTCTGCGATGTATCAACCAGAGTCTGTGCCCTGAGAGCTACAGTGAAGAGCAAAGTCAATATTTCACAAGTTTAAGTACTGCAAATCTGCTTTCAGTCTGTCCTTGCTGGGAGCTGAGGAATTCGAAATATATTCCTTGGTCTACTGTTCAATTACAGAGGTAAGGAGGGGGAGGGGCGGGAAATTAAGCAAGCCCAGCATCTTGAAAATGTATTTATTAAAATCTTAACTTGCTATAGTAAGTCAATGTTTTAATAAGTTATTGCTAGCAAATACTAAAAATATGGACTACAACTGTAACTATAATTCATGCGGAAGTTCTGTAAACAGCTCATAAAGTGCCTACCGAGCACTACAGAAACCCTGAAGTTTCAACAAAGGCCTGATAAACCCAAAGGTCTCTCGTGTTTTAGTTGACAGCATGGTATAAATGTGTGTCTAACTTTTACCTTCTCTCAATATGAAGCACAAAGAACAAAATAAAACAAAGGAGTAAAAAGAAAACCCTCATTCTTCAAACATGACTTAATCCTACTTACACACCAAGAGCAACTCACACCAACGTATAAAGTGTACCTATTTTCTATTCTAGTCAGATATATTATACTGTCAGAGTCCTGTTCATGTTGCACTCAATTCTCGGAAAATAGTGTATTTTTCAGTGTGAAACTAGGTGCTCTATTAAGCTGGCTTCATATTTAACTTTCTGCTTAACTGAGTTAAAAAACAAAAACACATTCCAACTTTGGCTTCTAACAAGGGAGAAAGCTCGAGTGTTTTGTCTCAGATGTCCCAATGCCACTCATTTTCCTAATTCCTTCCTATTCCTTATACCTCTCCTAAGCACCTCTCTCTCTCCCCATTTTTGTCTTTGCACCTTGACAATGCCACTCTTTAGGCTTGCACCTTCCAGACCTCCTGGACCATGGGCGTGGGTATAATAGGCCAGGGGAGGCTCAGCTCCCCCTGGCGCTGCCACAGCCGGCGGACCCCTGGTTGCAGTGTTTTGCAGAGAGGTTTTTGATTTATTATGCCCCATGCAGGTTCCAGGGCGTCTGAGGCGGCGATATGTGCTAGTCAGCTTCCTGGGTTCATGGACTCCAGGGAGATTATTGATGAACCCAGGAAGCTGAGTAGCACATACCACCTTCTTAGCTACCCCGGATCCTGCATGGCACATATCAAAAGCTTCTTCCGGAGGAGAGTCTGAGACAGGGGTGAGCAAACTTTTTTGGCCGGAGGGCCACATCGGGGTGCAAAACCGTATGGAGGGCCGGGTAAGGAAGGCTGTGCCCCCAAACAACCGGGCCCTTGCCCCCTCCCATTTCCCGTCCCCTGACTGCCCCCTCCTGGAACCCCCTGCCCTAAACCGCCCCCCAGGATCCCACCCCCCCTTATCCAACCCTCCCCCCCCCCCCGCTCCCTGACTACCCTGACCTATCCACACTCCTAGCAGGCCCCCCGGGGACTCCCACATCCTACCCAACCCCCCATTTCCCCGACCCCTGACCGTGCCAGAACCTCCACCCCATCCAACTGCCCCCTGGTACCCGCTACCCATCGCCCCCTTATCAGGCCACTCAGAGCCACGCTGCCCACACGGCAGCATAGCTGCATGGGAAGGGGAACAGCGGGGGAGGGTCCGGGGGCAAGCCTCCCCAGCCGGGAGCTCATGGGCTGGGCAGGATAGTCCCACAGGCCAGATGTGGCCCATGGGCCATAGTTTGCCCACCTCTGGTCTGAGAGATGCTTTTCTCTGGGCGGCTTGGGGTCTGGAGAGGGGAGATGAGACGTGGCTGCAGCTGGCCCTGGACTCCTCCAGCCAGGTGGGCAGGGTTGGGAGTGGGGCTCGGGGACTTCGGATGGCCAGGGGCTCCTCCAGGTGGGGGGTGGGTCTGGGGGCTCTGGTATAGTGCAAGAAACAGCTACTTATAGGAATTTGCTACCTGTAGCAGTTACTCATATGTAAGGGATTGTAAAAAACTGCTATCCGATGTAGCAAATTCCTACAGATAGCAATTTCTCGTACTACACCAGCCATGGGGGTGGGGGGAGGAAATGGCAGAAGGGGCAGACCTGGGGCTCTCCTCCCCAAACGGGGGCTGCACCAACCACCCATGATCACAGGAAAGAATGCTGCAGTGGTAGGGAGATTGGTGGATCTAATGAATCAGACGTAAAAGAGGTCACATTTTTCAGCAGTGACTAATGATTCTGGATGCTTCTATATTTGGATGTCCAAACTGAGACACCTTAGAGGAGCCTTATTTTCAGAAAGTGTCATGCATTCACCCTCTGAAAATACATGCACCACTTCAAGGGATTTCAGAATGTGTACCACTTATTTATAATGTAAATGCCGGATTCTCTGTATCTTGAATTCTTTAAATCATGATTTGAAGACTTCAGTAACTCAGCCAGAAGTTAGGGTATGTTGCAGGAGTGAGTGGGTGAGGTTCTGTGACCTGCAATTTGCAGGAGGTCAGACTAGATGATCATGATGATTCCTTCTGGCCTTAAGGTCTATAGGTCTATTTATAGACTTTTCTATGGTTACTACAGTAGTATCCAAGCACCTCCAACATCCCTACAAGGTAGGGAAGTATCTCCATAGTGAGACACAGAGAAGTTGAGTGATTTGCCCAAGGTCTCAAAGGAAATCTACTACAAAACCAGAAATAGAACCTGTATCTCAGTGCAATAACTCTAACCATAAAACCATCCTTCGACTATGGGGTGTGTATTCTTTTGATTGCAAATAAAACTCAAATAAAAATAAAGACAGGGAAAGAACTGGATCTGTTTCTTATGTAACATTTATTTGCAGCCCCATCATGGATCCTGACTGAAGTCATATACTTTGAATATTTCAGTGTCTCCAGGCATCCAACGAGTGAACTTTTACATTCTTCCTGGTGCCCCATGTAGGTGGGGAAATACTAATGTGCAGATGCAAATACATTCCTTCACAATATCTGAAGCCTTAACTCTCCCCAGCTTCTACTCCATTAAATTGTTCACAAGTGAAGATCAAAACAATTAAAAAAAACCCACCAACCACCGATCAGCTCCATAACTCAGCTGAAACACATCTCAACAGTGGCCCTAACTACAAAAGCAAGTTCTCCCCCTCACCCTCTCCAAAAAGTAAATTAGCTCAACTCAGCTGAGATCCCCTTCTCCCTTTAAGATCCATGTAGACAGGACCACTAGCAAGGTAACACAAGGCAGAGCTTGAGTGTTCCCGACACCATCCACATACAAAAACCCAATCACTCGTGTGGTAGTGATATAACAAAAACTGGCTGATGTAACTGGGGGTGTAGGACAGACTTCCAGTGAGATTCCCTCAACAGTTGCTAACGTGTCTTATCTGTAGCCTGGATACAGGCTAATGCCATGACATCACCAAGAACCACTAGTCCTCCAATGCCTTCCAACAATCCCGCAACACCTCACACCTGTGCCCTTTTTTTGCCATCTACCTCCTTGTTTTCTGATTGGAAACCACCTACCATTGCACATAGGCCTTCTCAGCCTCTTTCCCCCACTTGCAGAGTTTCCAGTATCAGCAACTTCACTCATCTATATGCAGCACAGAGCTCTGTTTGTTAAGAATGACCCCAAGAGGAGCGCCTCAGCATGCTGCCAGCTGGCCACAGGCTGACAGCAAGGTACCAGTGGATCTTTGGTGTGATGCTAGCAGGGCCCGCAAGTTGGATACATGCTTTGCAACCCATTGGAATGTTTCTCCAGAGAGAAATCTGGAGCGAGCCCAGATGGAACGGGTTTACTTCACTGAGTTACTAGGTTCATACCACTTCCAACCAGAATCCCCAGAAGGGGCAGACACATTCTCCCTCATTACACTGCAAAAGCATTCATAGAGCAGTGCAGTTTAATGTAGCACTACAATGAGATGTGTCCCCAAAAGCCTTGGCATCACACACAAGTAAACAGAATGCTCATGTGGATGCAGGACATAACTCCCATAGCTAACACAAGGGAAGAATCTCAAGGGTGGATCACTTGAGTTAATACTGTAATGTGGAGTCACTTTTGGTTGTGCGGTAGCTTCAAACTATCTCAAAAGATGTTGAACTGTCTGCACAGGTGTTAAGGGAGGTTCCAATCGAGTTGAGCTATCTTGATTGGAAAAATTAAAAAACAAGGCATATTTTTTCCCTGCATAGACAGGGCCATGCCACACACTACTATATTTATTAGTTTATTGAGAGAATTAACACTCACAAGAATTGACATTATAAGTTGCATTATATTCCAAATATGGCAAAAGTGAAGTTACAGTTGCATAATATGGGTCATAACAACTTGTTTTTTATTTGTAACTAACCATGGTCACAGTTTGTGTCATATGGTTAAAGCAACATTAACAGAGTTATTTGACTGCAACAGATAATTTAGAGTGCCTGAGAGGCACACTGCCCAGAAAATACTCTCTTATAAAAAAGCAAGGTAGATATTTATTTAGGCAAGACCACTCTAGCTTGAGCACAATATGTGTACCAACATGAATAGGAAACAAGGGAAGTCTGTAAGTATATGTTTGTTATTAGAACAGCAGAAGCTGCAGAAACAAAAACATTCTAATTACCATGTACAAGTGTTCTATGCATCTAAGGGTTTTCTATAGTATGTACACTACAACAGGGTCACTGAACAGGTAAAGGAGATCTCCATGACAATAACCAAAGTGGATGCCAAGAGGATTCTGCTCCTCACCCCTCAGTTCAAAATAAAGAGACCTAGTCAGAGCTAGCTTTGGGACCCCCAAAGCTGCAGATGACCCCCCATCACCAACTCCTTTCCTGGTTTTGAACGGCAATTTCAATTTTCATATTTAGAAAGTAAGTTTCTAGTCCTCTTCCTTGGCAAAGATAGTTTTGAAAGTGTAAAGGTACCCTGGGGCTGAAAGGCTTCTCACTGATTTTTCTTAGGGTTGTCTATAAAAAATTGAACTGTTAGATAAGTTAAGAAACCACACATTTATCAAAATAAGCTATTCTGATATAAGCACCTTTACGCTGCATCCACACTAGGGGGTTGCACTGATTTAATTATATCTGCTTCAAAAATAGATATAATTAAATTGTTACCAAAACTGTGTCTAGAAAATCTCTAAAAGAGCATGGATTATTCTGTCTCATTCTTATAGCTGGTCAGATCTGACCTGTGGGAATGGAAAAGCCACTAGCACGGGGGTGGGCAAACTACAGTCCATGGGCTGCATTCAGCACGCCCGCCATTTTAATCCGGCCCTTGAGTTCCTGCTCGGGAGCAAGGTCTGGTGCTTGCCCCGCTCCAGCCGGGGAGCAGGGTCAGGGGTCACTCCGAGCGGCTCTTGGAAGCAGCGGCATGTCCCTCCTCTGGCTCCTACATGTAGGGGCAGCCAGGGGGCTCCGCTCTGCATGCTGCCCCCACCCCAAGTGCTATCCCCGCAGCTCCAGTTGGCCAGGAAATGCCTACGGACGGGGTAGCGCATAGCGGAGCTGCCTGCCACACCTCTGCGTAGGAGCTGGAGGGGGGACATGCCGCTGCTTCCAGGAGCTGATTGAAATAAGCGCCGCCCTGAGCCATCCCCCACGCCCCACCTCTGATCCCCTTCCCACCCTCCAAACCCCTCGGTCCCAGTCCCAAGCACTCTCCTGCATCCCCAGCCGGAGCCCTCACCCCCCCCACACACCCCTCACCCCCCTGCCCCAGCCCAGAGCCTCCTCCCACACCCTGAACTCCTCATTTCTGGCCCAACCCCGGAGGCCGCACCCCCACCCCAATTTCGTGAGCATTCATGGCCCACCATACAATTTCTATACCCTCGGGCTAAGAAGTTTGTCCATCCCTGCACTAGCACATATAGGTCCTTTAATTTTTTAAGGAAAACGCAATCAAATTTGCAGTTGTTGGGGATGGAGATGGTCTCTGATAGTGTTATGACTGCTGCAGGTTTTTACTTCTCAGCTTGGCTGCTCAGCTGCAAGTAGCAATGTGACCAATGACCACGAGCAGTGTCACCTTAACAGCATGAGACATGGCCTGGTTTAGTGGACTCAGCACAGGACAGAGTAGGGGATCCATTACATTCCCTGCTCTTATTACACCAACTCAAAGTCAAACTTATCTGCCTAAGTTTTTCTAATAACTACTTCACAGGTGAAGGTTATGATGATTCATTAATGCTCATAAATTACTGCTGTAGAGGGGACTATAATGCACCAGAATGTGCACAAAACTTTCCAGAAATTTTAGCAGCATGCTGACCACACTATGTTATCTACAGAATTGTGCCTTGAAACATTTTTAGATGTTGGTAATTTACATGGACCCTTTCCACTTCCGCTAACGCAAGAGGGCAGACAAAGAATTAAGGGGAGATTTTCAAAGGCACACATGACAGTTTGGTACCCAACTCCCATTGACTTTGAACCAGAATTAGGCACCAAACTGCCACCATCGGTGCTTTTGAAAATCTCCCCCTTAGTCTTTACTAAAAATCAGGAAGCTAAATACAAGGTTTCTCTGAAAAGAAGTCACCTAGCTAATCAATCCTGAAGCTAGTCATATGCATAGCTCACTAAAATGGTGAGGCATTGGCTATATTTGGAAAGAGAGGGTGGCTTAAAAAGTGTTTTGTTCATTCGTCCAAAAATGCTAAGGCTGGCTATGTAATCAGCACATTAAGCTACTCAAACAACTGCACTGCAGCAGAAACTCTTAACCAAATTTGTTATTCTTGAAAAGGACCTTCACTGTAATGAAGCACAACTGCACAGAATCAAGACACCTAAATTAGCTCGTTTTTCAGACTTCCTTCCTTTTTCTTAATTACCAGTACACTGAAGGAATGCAGTCTCTTCATTTTACTAGCAATTTGACCAGCTCCTAGTCCAAGTGTTGCTTGATTATACCTTCCTCATCTGGTTGGTAAAGCCACTACCCCCTCCTCATTCAATCCCTCCTGAATATTCGGCTCTGTCACAACACCTTCAAGTAACTTCAATGGCTTGACTGTAGGGTAGCTTTTTAATGCCACATATAAATGATTTGTTTCCAATACTGTCCACAATATGCTAAGTGATATACAAACACAAAAGAAGGCACACACTCTTTTAAAATCAAAACAGAGAATATGTCTACACTACAGAGTCAACTCAACTTATGTACACTTGAATTACTTCTCTCTGAGAGTACGTCTACACTGCAATAAAAGACCCATGGTCCAGGTCAGCTAACTCAGGTTTGTGGGGCTTGGGCTGTGGGGCTAAAAATTGCAGTGTAGACATTCAGGCTCAGGCTGGAGTCTGGGTTCTGAAACCCTGGGGTGTGTCTCAAAGCTTGGGCTCCCGAGCTCCAAGACCCTCTGTCTCTTGTGGGGTCTTGGAGCCCGGGCTCCACCCCAAGTGTGTATGTGCAATTTTTAGCCCCACAGTCCAAGCCAGAGTCAGCTGATCCAAGCTCTGAAACTTCACCCCACAGGTTTTATATTGCAGTATAGATGTAGCCTGAGTTAATCTAGCTTGAGTGAAAGTAGCCACACTGAGGCTATGTCTACACTGCACTTTCATCATTAAAACTTCTGTTGCTCCGGGTTGTGAAAAAAAAAAAAAACGAAAACCTCAGAACGACAAAAGTTTTAACAACAAAAACCCCCGGTGTGGACGGCACTTCGTCAGTGGGAGACACTCTTTCGGTGATGAAACCACCCTCCCGTGTTGGGGGGGTGTTATTTTGTCATCAGGAGAGCTCTGTCCCAGCGACAAAGAGCAGCTACACTGCATACCTTACAACGGCACAGCTGGAGCGGCACAGCCATGCCATTGTAAGGTGCGCCATAGGCACCGACTCCATGGGTGCTCTGGGGCTGGAGCACCCATGGGGAAAAATTAGTGGGCGCTCTGCACCCACTGGCAGCCAAGCTCCCCACCCCACCTCCTCCTCCCCTGAGCGCGCCACATCCCTGCTTCTCCACCTACCGCCTCCCAGCCACTGCCAAACAGCTGTTTGGCCGCTCCGGGAGCAGGGCAGGGAGGAGCAGGAACGTGGCATGCTCAGGGGAGGTGGAGGAGCTGGGGCAGGGATTTGGGGAAGGAGTCAGAATAGGGGCAGGGAGGGGGCGTGGAGTCGGGACAGGGCCAGAGTGGGTGGTCGAGCACCCACTGATGGGAGCAGAAGTTGGCACCTATAAGGTGTGCAGTGTAGATATAGCCTGAGAAACAATATGAGCTTCTGTGTCCATACTGGTGCTGCACTCACTTGAGTGCGTTAAGACCTCTGGGAGCACATGCCACGTTTCTTAGTACTGTAGTAAGCTGAGCTGCTCTAGTAATTATTTTCCGGTGAGTTGTGAGAGAACTTCTCTGTCCTTCCTGGACACACAGGGAGAATTATAGGAAGACACTGGAAGAATAGAAGCACTTGAGTGTTGCTAGCCTTTGTCCACACCACAGAGTGATCATGTTAGCAGCTGACGAGCTGTGTTTCACTGACCTTTAGCCTATACTCCTCTCAAGCCAACCAACTTGAGATAAAAGCACCACTGCATTTGAGTCAAAGGTTTGTGTGTAGGGATGGGACTCCAGTTAGGGGAAACACTTGAGTTATAAACTTGAGTTAACTGTGCAGTGAAAACAAGCACTGAAGGAACTAGAAAGGGGAGTCAGAAACAAGCAAAGTGGCCAGGTGATGCTAAAATTTTACTAATACATGGGTTTTATAAGAGAGAGCACCTAATACATTATGGGCAACATTGGAAACAATTAACAAATCTAAAAAAATAAAAAGAGCTATAGAGACATGTGTCTCATCTTCAAATTTCTCTGATCAGAATTACTGTTTTCTGAAAAGAATAGAATGTACTCTTCACGAGCTAAAGTGTATATTTTTTAGTCAATAACTGTGTTATAATCAAGCACCTATCCCTAAAGAGCATTTCGGTCACTGGGCATAAAATTCAGTACCTTAATTATATGTGCCCAATGGCCTAACTTCAGATCCTACTAAGAAACCCATTCACCCTTCAAATCCAGGTGGATAAAGACAAGGAAATATGAACAGTCTTGATTAAACTAAGCCAAAACAGAGAGTATTTCTGAGTGCTGAAATATTGGTAAAGTTATGTAGGTTAAACAGAGGGGAATAAAAATGCTGGAAATTACTACTTCATGAGTTACTTTTCTCAATTTTAACTACACCTGCCTTGTAGAATCATCATTACACTACAGTTTTATAAAGAAGTTTCACTTTCCAGTTGTTTGCACAGATCTTCAGGGATTAGAAAATTCACAGTGGTTTGATTTCCTTAAATTAACTTTACCATTTTGAAGATATTAGTTTTTAAGTTACCTTACTATTACTGTGGCTGCACTGTTTGTATTATATTTTACTTAACAAAGCAGTGTTACCTACCTCCTGTGGGAGATCTGACATGCTAAAATAGCTTGTATTTTGTGAGCTGGATGCATATAAATTTTAAATAACAATCAAAAGGAAGAAGGCCTGCAAACACACATTCCATAGTTAAGTAATGGGAGAATACATATTTTCCTTTAGTCTCTTAAAAATCCATTTTCTCCCACGCCCTTAGACCTGATATGAAGCATATGGAGGAGTGGGTGAGATTCCATTCTAATCCAATAGCAGAACACAAGGGACTCCCTCTTCCTAGGGGCCAAGTGTTTTGCTGCTGTGGAACTCCTCTGATGACCTGAGAAATGAGGCCCAACCCAGCTGGCAAAATGCAGGTCTCCCATCAACCACTAGATTTTTGTGCAGGATGATCTCAGATTTTAAAAAAATTAAATGTCAGTGAGGGATGAGTTTCTTTGGACTAAGCAAACTGCATGCAACAAGCAGAAATTATTTCTGGTAAATTCACTGACTATATGCAGTCAGCACTACTCTGCTGTCAAAGCAAACAATAGTGATTTACATTAATGCTGAAAGATATTACTTAGTTGCGCAAAGCTTATGAATAGAGCCATTTAAGGAAGTTTTATTTCAAAACCACACAGTAGTCTATTAGTGTGGGCAAGCTGAAAGAATGAGTTTCAGCCTATTAGGCATACTATACTTAAGTATCCATGTGCTGCCAATCACCAGAGTATCTAGGGGAACAGCATGGAATTATTGCCTTTGGTATATTACCTGTATAATTAGGAATTGGTAAACAAGGTCTTTCTGCAAATTGCATATGACATGAAGAAGAGTGAAATCTGGACAATCTCTGAATAATTAACTGTAAGGTGTTCTAATTCTCTATTACACTTCACACAAACAAAACCATTTAATTCTACACTAATGTGGAACAACCTTTCAACTCCCTCTCTAACCACATTCCCTATCCAAAAACAAACAGACAAAAAAACCAAAACCAGTAGTTAAACCTATTTAAGCTCTGAAGCATTAAGAAAAGTCGTAGTTTTAAAATCCATCCTTTACACTGCTGGCTGAATTCCAATACATGTACTGCTGCAACACTGCCAGTGTGCCAAGAATTATAGTTATGTGTACACTTACTAGACTGACCTCTCCAAGTTTTTGCAATGACTTCAAGTTTCCATAATTCAAACTAATCGTTAATACGAAAGGAAGAAATTGTAGTTCTTCCCCATAACAACACTTTATTTGATTTGTCATAAACACCTCTCCTTTTTCAACTGCCATTCTCCAGCAGATTTCTGCATTAGATAAATGGAACAATTTTCCAAGGAAAAAACCCAAAGACTGCTTTATTTTCATTCTAAACAAGTGTACCATTCTTATGGTACAAAACCACAGCTCTGAAAGCCTTTGGTTATATTTATCCTGGCTAATAAAGTATAGTCTGTTCTCCTGTTTATAAGATATTGGTGGACAAAACACAAGTCTCAAGCTTCAAAATCTTCTTAGTTATCCAAAACTTATGGATAATTTAGCCAAACCCTTCAAAAAAAAAAAGTCACTGTTAGAGGTTTTGTCTCAAGAATTACATAATACTACACATTCTCCATATCTATGAGAAAAGTATCGGTTGAATCATCAACTAATGTCAAGTTCTAATTCAAATTGTCTTGTAAAAAAACATTCTCGTTTTATAAATTAAACAAAAACAAGTCTGTTGTTCCCAAAAGTACATGTGTTTAGCTTGCACTTGGGCTTCTGGAATGAGACAAACAACCAATGTGGGGACAGACTATTTTAAATGTTATATATTCCTAATTCTAACATAATTCAGGATTAAGTATTGTTAATTGTATACATACCTGTGCTAGATGCTTCACAGAGATGCCCAAGACAAGTTACTGCTCTCAAGAGCCCCAAAACTAAGGGGGTAGACATGACAAACAAGAGAAGGCAGAACATACACCGGTAGAGACATGGATTACAGAGATAGTGAGTTTACATATACACGTAACATAGATCATAATGGTTCAGAAGGTTTGGGTATTTATTGTAGGATTATTTTTTTTTTTAAGAGAATCATCTGAATGAGATCCAGGACTCGAAGAAAAGGACAAGTAGCCTAAATTTGATGCACAATGTAACAGAAGGGCAGCAAAATGACTCAAAAGGGGAGTGGGAGGTGACATGGTAAAAGTTCTTGGAGAGAATGATGACTTTGGTATAGCTGCATTTCAGATAGAGTGGGGGGCTGTCCATTAGCCACAGTCATAGGTGCCAACTCCGTGGGTGCTCAAGGGCTGGAACACCCATGGAAAAAAATTAGTAGGTGCTTAGCACCCACCAGCAGCCCCGTTCATTCAATTCCTCCCCTTCCCTTCCAGCGCCTCCCGCCTGCCACAATCAGCTGTTTCGTGATGTACAGGAGGTGCTGGGGGGGGGGGGGGAAGGGGGAGGAGTTGGGACAGGGCACACTCAGAGGAGGCGGCGGCGGAACTGGGCAGGAGAGGGCGGGGTGGGGGCAGGGCTTGGGGCGGAGCAGGGGCGGGAAGAGGCAGGCAAGGGTGGGGACTTGGGAGAAGGGGTGAGATGGGGGCAGGGCCCAGGGCAGAGCAGGGGTGAGGGTTTGGGGGAAGGGGTCAGAGCCTGGGGCACAGCAGGGGGTAGAGAACATCCAGGGCCCAGAGGAAGCCAGCACCTGTGGCCACAGTGATCAAATTATTAATCCAAGACTGTTACACACCTCAGAGGAGAAGATTCTAGTAGTCATGATGGAATATGAGTAGGGTGTGGACAAGCAATTTGGCTGAAATGTTGTGGAGGTAGAAGTGACAGGACTTAATTTTGGCTTAAAGTTGAGGGAAGAAGACAGGAGTCAAATATTATGCTCTCAGACAGCAAAGAATCATTCCTGCTGGAGTGTTTTCTTAAGACATTTCTCACTCTTATTGTTCTGAGGTGCAGGGCATGGTTAAGGTGTATCCCTCTTAAAGTTCAAAGGCAGCAGAAATGGGGAAGTGTGGGAGAGGTGGCTACATGATTTAGTGTGTCTGCTGCTGCCTCACCTACCCTCTCACACCATGTTAGGGAGTCTGCCCAGGGAGCAAGAAGGTCTGATAATTGATTAGCACTTTTGCTAAATACAACTAAGGGAAAATTGGATGTTTTTGCCTCCTAAGTTGGGGGGGAAAAATATGACTCTCTTTGCACTTTTGAAGAGAAATTATGAGCAGTTTCTAAGAATTAAATCAATATGACTTTGATGCTAGCAGACCAGGTGGCAGCTCATGCCAAGGCCCCAAGTCCCACTGAACATTGACAAAAATCACAGTTGGAAACCAGTCTGGCTTTCCTATGTGTTAATAGTGTTAAGATAAATATTAAAAGTTGTAAGAATGTGTTTGGTGCCTAAACCTTATGAACAATGTAGGAAGCTGCACGTACTGATCTCACTTATAACTTCCGTAGCCCATGGTATAAAGTTATATTGAGTGTTTGTATTGTAAACCTCTGTAACTGTGTAACTCACCAAACAGGACAAGCAGCATTAATTCAGGTAAAGTGCTTCTGCACACCAGATGGCTCACTGAAGGCAAATGAGGCAATGCATAGCATCAAAGGATAGAGACCTTGTTGACTGCATCCCTCACTCCCTCCAAGACCCGAGCATGATCTCATCCCATCAGTTTGGATTCCTGGGTGATACAGGATAAAAATCCCAGACAAGGAGAAACTGGGATCTTTATGCTGTCTGAATTCCGAGAAGCAAAGATTCCTATACATAAGAAAAGATCCCCATGGTGTATGGCATGGGTCAGCCCTAAAAGACATATAGAGCTGATTATTATAGAAACTTATATTACCTTTTAAATCAAAGACTGTAACTCATTTGTGCATGTATGTTTCCTGTTTTAATCTTGTAAATAACTCATTTCTTAGTTAATAAATCTTTAGTTAGTTTATAACAGGATTGGCTACAGGCCGTGTCTTGGGTTTGAGATCTGAGTACAACTGACCTGTGGTAAGTGACTGGTTCTTTGGAACTGGGAGTAACCTGAATATTGTTGTGATTTTTGGTGTAAAGTGACCATCTACAGTTCAGCTTGCCTGGGTGGCAAGATAGTCCCCTTGGGCATTCCAGTCTGCCTGTAACTCTGTGGTAAGACTGTTATAGTGCTTTAGGACTTCACATCTGTTACTGGGTTGGTGAAATCTAATGATAGAACATACAACCAGTTTTGGGTTTCTGCCCTGCGGCTGGCACTCATGGTCATTAGCCACTCCAGACTGTGTGACACTGACAACTGAACTGGAGAGTCTGAAAAACTGTAGGAAGCTGTAATTAATAGTTCATTGCACGGAAGGATGAAACTTAAGAAAATGCCACAAATTCATACTGGCTGTATCTGAGGAAATGGTGGGTTTGGTTAAAGGGATGTCAGGATTATCAGAAAAAAAGTTGCACAAGCATTGATATACTGAGTGGGATAAACACAGCATTACAAAACCCAAGTTTATTCAAGATACAACTGGGATTTGTCTTTTAAAAAAAAAAAAAAAAAAGGTGTAACAAATAACCATACACAGATTATCCTTTTGTGTTAAACCAGATATATAGAGAAGAAGTTTCACAAATTATAGAAGCAAAGAAAGAGATAAATATAAGACATTCTAAATATACTATGTTGCAAGGACAACTCAATTCAGAAGATGCATTTCTGAGCTACCCAAGTGAGAGAGTCTTTGAATATGGGCAAGGCTATCCATATTTTAACCATAAAATTAAGGGCAGATGGTGAACTTTTTTGCTCTACATGGTTTTGTTTGTTTAAAAACTTGGATGAAGTTCAATTTTGAAGAGGTTAAAAGGTGGTGATCTACAAAAGAAAACATAGGTTTGTACCTTTGTTTCTTTATACGTATAAGGAAGACCTGAAAAGTTATTTTGTTTTCAAAAACTAAAATAACTTTTTTCTTTTAAGCAGAGTAGAACTTCAGGTTTTGTCTATCCTGATTTCCCTACAAGACTCTATGGATGACTGAAGAATTGATATGATTTGGATGAAGAAATATAAACCCTGATTAACTGAAAAATGAAGTGATTTTTATTCAGACTATTTCAACCTTTTTTCTAACTTGCACATTTAAATTCAATGTCTGAGAAATATTTAGAAGACACTTTAGTCCAGGCCTTTCAATTAAGGGATGACAAAGTTAATAATCTATATCTAAACACAGCCAACAAGACCTAGTGCAAAATCAAGGAAGACAAAACTTGATATACCTGTTAACTCCAGAGTAACAAACCAAGCAGAACTTTTAAAATGAACATGCACACCATTTCAAGCCTTGACTACCATAAAAGGGCACTAACCCCAGCCTTTCCCTTCCTTTTTGTGGGTCATATCAGTTAATTTAGCATACCTTATAAAAGGTTTGATCATCTTTCTTTCAGTGTTCGCAAACAGGATCAGATTTGTCAATCCCACTGTATCAGGCTGAAGCTCTTGATAGGAAGTATATATAAAATGGTAGCCTCCAAAGAGACAGACACCATTCCCAACTCCCATCACTGAAACGGAGATAGTGAAACAGTAACAGATTTATCCAAAACTGTTCTGATCGTTCTTTTTTATAAAATATATTTAAGATAGCTAAAATATTTAGCTCACTGTAACTAATCACTTCAGCTTTCCATTCTCCTTGAATTGTGGGCCTCTTCATCCTATTAGCAAGATATGTTGAGCTCATATAGAAGCATCATATGCAAGTCTCGTAATATACTGCTGATACTCATGCAAATACAGAAACACAAGAGCTTTCCAAAAAGTTACTGAAACACTATACAACTGTTGTTAAGTGCAACCTTATCATTGTTTGTTAGCTATTGTGTTAACATTTTGATACAGAGTAAAGACTTTTTGAGAGAAAGCAGATGAAATTACAGTCTCTTTGTTTATCAGAACATAGCACTAAAACAGATCAACCCAAGCCTCTTAGAACTGACTGTGCGTCAGAGAAATTATAAAGGACTGTCTGTATTTACGTTTACAGTAACCCTTGTGGGCTTGGTGGTACAGATAAAGGGAACTGAAGTTACATATTTATTTATTTATTTGTATTATTGTTGCACCTAGAAGCCTGAGCCATGGATCCGGACTCCACTGTGCTAGGGGCTATACAAACACAGAACAATAAGACAGTCCATGGTACAGACTAACTCTATAAGTGAATTCAGGATTCTAAACAAACCAAAGACAGAGACTATCACATATTTTCCTAGGACAGGGTAGGAATGATTCTTCACAACATAGAGGTGCATCCACACTAAGAAAAAAGTGAGGTAACAGCACACCTAACATATGCTAAAATCCTAGTGAAGACAACACAGTTTGTAATCTAACACACATGAAAACGACAAACTGCATTGCATTCACTAGAATTTTAACATGTGTTGGCTAACACCATTTTTTCCCTAGTGACAAGGCCATAAGGAAGAGTGGGTGTAAGGGGGAAAAAATGTCTTAGCTATTAAAATATACAAATGCTGTTTCTAGTCTGAAGATTAAAGGAGCTCAACAGACTGCTCCTCCATAGCAGCAGAGGAAGCTAAATCCTACCTTTGAAAGCATATGTTGTTCCATCAGTGAGGGGGGCTGGGCTATGGGGAAAGAAAGTGAGAGACCGTCATTCCCAGTCCACCGTTATAAAAACCAGATAAACTTGCCTCTACTTTAATGGTTCATTGCTGATTCCAGAGACAGTAAAAGTTTTCCATGTTAGTTGAGAAAGCAATGGTCTGGAAATCAGTTCCTTTAGCTAGCTACACTTTTGGTCCCATTGCCCACTCCACCACCAATTTCGCGATTTAATTTAAGGCTTATCTGTCCTAGGGAAGTTTTGCATAAGTTTTCCACTGTTGATGTTGGTGGAACTGAACCAGTGTTAATAACATTGGGCCCATCTAGGCTGTGGCTCCACTGGCATTTTTAACCAAAATCATACTGCTTCAATGTTCAGGGGCAGGCGAGGGAGAAAAGACAGGTCAATCACAAGGGGAAGTCACTTTCCTCCACAGAGGAAACACATTTTTAGGTGTGGGGCACTGCAGAAGGGATTTGCAGCTAGAAAAAGTGGGATGGAGGATGGTGAAACTGGAGGGTCTGACGGCTGTGTGAATGGGGGAAGGAGCACACACTGGGTTTGGTGGCTGGAAAGTGACATCCCCTCTCTAACAATTCTTATCTACTTAGCAGTAAACTCTGACCAGCTACTTGTGTTGGCTGGGCCTTCGCATAAGCAACTAATTGAACTTTACCCAAAATGAAATTGGGGCTTTTCAAATTCCTCTCTCAAAGGAGTTGACACACCCCAGGTTTCATTATCTGTGAGAGCATGCAGAACTCAGTGGAGGGATGACTAAGGCCAGCAGAAACAGACCAGGGCTTCAAATTTCCTTAAGGTGTAGCGGTTAGTAGCTAGACAACTACACTGAAACAAGGATAAAGTCCCAGTTTTAACATATTTAGGCAGGGTGTTCCACAAGACAAGAGTTTTCCTGCACAATGGATCCTGGTTCAGCCCAGGGTCAGATCTACAGTTAATCCACCAACTGTAGCAACTGGGAGCCCCAGTCACAGACCAGAATCCAGTTATGCTAGGCACTATACAAACACAGAACAAAAAGACAGTCCCTGACCTAAAGAGCCTTTACAATCTAAGCATAAGACAAGAAACAACAATATTGGTCAGCTGTTTGTCAGCCTAGGGCTGGATCCACAGTTAATCCACCATTGGTGGGATGAGTACAAACTACTCTGGTTGCCTGTGGTCACAATTATAACACTCACTTATTTTAAGGGCTTTAGAATATCTGCAGAATGAAGATGTGTATAGGTTTATATAAATAAAAGGTGCAATATACAGCAAGATTTTTTCCTTAAAAATGTAACTCAAGTAAAAGGTGTCAGACTGACACCTTAGAAAACTGAACCCCTCTCAATAGGGAAAGCAAAGTACTGACAACAGCACTACCAGTTTCCAACGATAACTTCCAACCAATGCACCTTAGCTATGTTCTGCAAGCAACACAACCAAAGATAAGTAAGTTCAGTCACAATACTGAGATTGCATCAATGGCACCAAGTAGTGTGAACTGCAATATCTAAATATTTAGTGTGTTCATAACCATGGTACATAATGGATGTTTGTCTAGTATGGAACAGACCAAGATCACTCCCCAGCTCATTTTTATAGGTCAGAACAATGTCTTTTGGTCACCACCAAGCCAGCATAGATTCAAGACAGTGGCGTAGATATGAAAGGCTCTGCATCTTATTATCAACCCCAGGAGTCATCCAGACTTCATGCACAAACAATTTCTACACTGAATAATTTCTGCCAGGGATAAATGTTAATTTTGAGGATCCACATGGATCAGCTCATTGAACATCTATTTTTATGCAAAATCCAAAATTATTTAAAATAACCCAAAAGTGACCATCATACTTAATTGTTGGTTTCTGATTTCTCCTTAAATCTTCTTCCTCCCCAAAATACTAACATAGCAGAACCAGACATTCTTTGTCTCACACGACCACCTCCATCATTCTTCCTGATCTCCATCCAAGGCAATGAACTACTAAGAAACCCTCAGTGCCAACAGCAGCACCAAATTCAGTGGCTTTACACTGGAGCCAGGTGCAGAATGAAATTCATTTGGATCACAACACAAACCTAGTCAATCATTTTCACTCTGCAATTCAATGTGTATGTAAAGCATTTCTGGTCACTCTGAGTCCACCCCTCAGATGTTAAGAATTCCCACACCTAGAGCACACCTGGGCTACAGTGCCCAGCGTTTCAACCGTTATTACCCAGCAGGTCCAACTGAGTTCAAGTACCTGTGTTTCTTTCCTTCAGGAGTCTGTGAGCAGGGTGTACAAGTGATCAGACAGCCTTCTTAAAACCAAAGTATTGCTTAGTTCAGCAGTAGGAACAGAGCATTTAGAGAAAATGGATTTTAAAACAGTTTACATGCATGTCTCCCTTACCTAAAAGCTTCCCACCCTAAATAATAACCTAGGCAAGCTTAACTTCTTCAGACACCTGCAGTAGAGCCTGGTTTCCTCAAACAACTACACTGCCTCTTCAGAGACCATTTCTTTTTAAACCTTCAAGTTCTTCTCTCTCCTACATTCACAGGCCTTTTCCTGTCCTAGTAGCCTCCTAACAACTACTCAAGTGTTTACTGAGAAATGACTTATTTTGAGCCATTCTTTCCTTTCCGGATGGTTATTCCCAACAGCTCCCTATTAAGCTAAATATATCCATAGAGTAAACATCCAAATAACCAGGTCAACATACAGTTTTTAATAGAAAAGTAGGGCTAGAGGGGGCCTCGAGAGGTCAAGTCCAGTCCCCTGCACTCAGGCAGGCCCAAGTTTATGAATTTATAAATTATTACAAAGCCGCCCCAGTTCCATTACAGGGGTAAGAGAAAAATGCAGAAACATGAAACTGAGAAATACATAATTAAAAACAGAAAGAACAGCGGGAATAAAACAAGTACGGGAAGAGGAAGATAAACAGAATGGGGACAGAGACAACAGGTACTCCCAATATTGATATCCTATCTAATTTTGTTTTCAAGAATCTTTTGCGAAGTTTACAAACAAGATACTAAACGTGCATCCTGGTAGCCCACTAAGTTACTCAGTGAATACCTTTCTGCACCTTTATTAATTTAGTAAGTAGGGGCTACAAGGCAGGAACTATCTTTTTGTTCTGTGTTTGTACAGTGCCTAGCACAACCAAACCCCAGTCATGGGCCAGGGCCCCAAAGAACTGTGATAATACAATAAAAAGTTATGGTTGAGGGAATAGACAAAGAATGCTCCCAAACTCTCCAGATGTCTCTTCATGCGGTCAATACTCAGACAATCCTTTTCCCCAGGATGTTAAGAAAGGAGGTATGTAGACACTGCCATTTATGGCCCTGCCTACCTTCCACTTCTCTCTCATTCATGCTCTCTTCCTTTCACTTTCCTGTCTGCATTTTCTTTTCTAGCCTTTCCTTCCATCTGCCTCTTAATGGCCTTTGTGTCTTTTTCCACAAGAGCAATCATATCTTCTGCCCCATGTGTATTTCACTGAGGAATGTGAGAAGTGAAACTAACAGCCCCATTTCTGCCCTTGCAGAGGTCACGTCACTTTCACATATTAGTGGTGTATTAAAAGAGTTGTCATTGCTCTTCACAACAATATACAGTACAGTAGTTCCCAATCAAAAAGAAAATACACATGCCACAAAAAAAAAAAAAAAAAATTACCCCTTTAAGTAGGGATATCTACTTGCCAAAAGAAGGTAAGCATCCAGTAATTTTGCATTCTGAGCTATGACTAAGGTATGTGGGTTTTTTTTAAATGAACTGACGTGTAAAAGAAGAGCGTCACAAATCTACATTCTCCACCCCTTGGTTTGTCCACTATCAGTAAGTATTCACATCAACCAACCTTTTCCCAAGACTTCTACATAACACAAAATTTTAAAAAAGTCAAGCATCACCTATTTTTTCAGTCACAGAAAATACAACACAAGACATACCAAACACAGTGATTTTTGACTGGTAACATGTCAAGAGTCCACTTAAAACAGCAATATAATAACGATCTAGATTTCCTTTTATTAAAGGCTGAATTTGCAAGAACAGCCTGCACAGTTGCACCTGCAAACATTAAGGATGAAAAAATTGCACTGAGAGTGCAAAATGGCTAGATGATTTATGCATGCAACTGAGGGTTTTAATACAAACAAAAGCCCCAGTTCTGCAAGGATCTCCACATGGATGGACCCCGGTTTCTCTGCAGAGCTCCACTAAATTCAATGGGACGCTGTGCAGGTTTAGGGATCCATCCCTAGAGCTCCTTCCAGGCTCAGGGCCAACATTTTCAAGGTACAGGCACAATTAGTCAGCCTCTAACATTGGATGGCCTTGAGGTCAAGACTCTGAATTGAGGCTCAGAAGAACTAGTTAAATTCCTGACTCAGCCAAAGCCTTCGTGCATAAATGACTTTGGCAAGTCATTTAGTCTCCATGTGTTTCAATTCCTTGCCTGTAATCAAGGAACACCCTGAGGGCTTGTCTATACATAAAACGCTACACTACCGACACCAATGGGAGGGACTCTCCTGTCAGCCTAGGTAATCCACTTCCCCGAGAAGCGGTAGCTAGGTTAATGGAAGAATTCTTCTGTCAATCTAGCATTGTCTATACAAGAACCTAGGTCATCTTAACAATGACACTCAGGGGTGTGGATTTTTTCACACTCCTGATTGATGTAAATAAACTGACCTAATTTTTTAGTGTAGACTAGGCCTTATATCGTCTTGTTCAATTGGACCGTCAACTCTTCAGGGCAGGGGCAGTCTCTCACTGTGCATACATACAAAATGGGGATAAAATTTCATTTGAGGCTTCTAGGAGCTACTGTAATATAAATAATTGTGCCCGGAAACCACAGATCATCCAATGTTAGAGGTTGGCTAAAAATTTGGCTGCAAGTACTTTGACAGTTTTAAAAGAGACCGTCACAAAATAAGAAAGGTCCAATCTTATAAACATTTATGATTAGGAGTAACTTTACTCATGTGACTCGTCCCATCAATGTGTCCACAAATCAGAACCTTTGACACAAATTTTGGTATAGCGTCAAGCTTGTCTACATAAACATATTACATGGAATTTAAAGATCACTCATAGTTTAATAGGTTTTATTTTAACTTTTTCTAACTAAAAAGGGTAAATATGTATAACCAAGCTAAATGATTTGATGCCTAAAGTCTATAGTATTCACACTTCTTCCTCCAGACTACTCTTATTTTTTAAAAAAAATATGAAATATGATTAACAGCCGCAAAAATACAAGTGATCCAAATACTTCTCCCTATGCTTAAACACAGTGGAAAATCTTATCTGTAAGGGTCTTATACATACAGATTTTTACAAGCTTGTCCAAATATCAGATATGCCCTGTAACTAGTGATAGAAGGTTTGCACAATATAACAGAAAAAACAAAAGCATTTCACATAGTCTATATAAATAATTAGTGTAAAGTATTTCCATATTCCATGGCCTCACAAACAGAAATATATATATATTAGGGCTGTCAAGCGATGAAAAAAAATTAATCGTACTGTTAAACAATATTTGAATGCCATTTATTTAAATATTTTTGGATTTTTCTATATTTTCAAATATATTTATTTCAATTACAGCACAGAATACAAAGTATACAGTGCTCACTTTATTTTTGATTACAAATATTTGCACTGTAAAAGACAAAATAAAGAGTATTTTTAGAATTCACCTAATACAAGTACTCTAGTGCAATCTCTTTACCATGAAAGTTGAACTTACAAATGTAGAATTATGTACAAAAAAACCTGCATTCAAAAACAAATCAATGTAAAACTTTAGAGCCTACAAGTCCAATCAGTCCTACTTCTTGGTCAGCCAGTCGCTCAGACAAACAAGTTTGTTTACATTTGCAGAAGATAATGCTGCCTGCTTCTAGTTTACAACGTCTCCTGAAAGTGAGAACAGACATTTGCATGACACTGTTGTAGCCGGCATCGCAAGATATTTACATGCCAGATGCGCTAAAGATTCATATGTCCCTTCACGCTTCAACCAGGGCCATCCTTACCCATACGCAAAGCACGCACCAAATTTCCTGGTGCCCTGCACAGCTGCGTGCTGCTCCAGCCCCTGCTCTGGCTCTTCCCCAGGGCCACCACCCCTTCTGGCCCCTGCTCCGCACCAGCCCCACCCCCACTTCCCCTGAGCTCTGCAGCAGGGCTGGGCCTGCATTCACCAGCAGCGGGAAGTGCAGACCCGTCCCCAGCTGCGCCACTGGTAAGTGCTGGGGGGGGGGGGGTGGTTCCCTCGCCCCCCCCCCCCCCAGGCCTGGGGCCAGGCCAGCCGCTGCCCCCCCCCCCCCAGAGGTGGGGGGCTGCGTAGGGCCCCAGAATAGCTAGGGACATCCCTGGCTTCAACCACCATTCCAGAGGACATGAGTCCATGCTGATGACGGGTTCTTCTCGATAACGATCCAAAGCAGTGCGGACCAACACGTTCATTTCCATCATCTGAGTCAGATGTCACCAGCAGAAGGCTGATTTTCTTTTTTGGTGGTTTGAGTTCTGTAGTTTCCACATCAGAGTTTTGCTCTTTTAAGACTTCTGAAAGCATGCTTCGCACCTCATCTCTCAGATTTTGGAAGGCACTTCAGATTCTTAAATCTTGGATCGAGTGCTGTAGCTATCTTTAGAAATTTCACATTGGTATCTTTTTTGCATTTTGTCACATTTGCAGTGGAAGTGTTCTTAAAACGAACAACATGTGTGGAGTCGTCATCCGAGACTGCTATAACATAAAATCTATGGCAGAATGTGGGTAAAACAGAGAAGTAGGCATACAATTCTCCCCCAAGGAGTTCAATCACAAATTTAATTAACGCATTATTTTTTTAACGAGCGTCGTCAGCATGGAAGCATGTCCTCTGGAATGACGGTTGAAGCATGAAGAGGCATGGGAATCTTTAGCACATCTGGCACATAAATATCTTGTGATACCAGCTACAATAGTGCCATGCGAATGCCTGTTCTCACTTTCAGGTGATATTGTAATTAAGCAATGGGCAGCATTATCTCCCGTAAATGTAAACGAACTTCGCAATTGGCTGAACGAGAAGTAGGACCGAGGGGACTTGTAGGCTCTAAAGTTTTACACTGTTTTGTTTTTGAGTGCAGTTATGTAACAAAACAAACTCATCTGAAGTTACATTTTCATGATACAGAGACTGCACAACAGTACTTGTATGAGGTGTATTGAAAACTACTACTTTTTATCATTTTTAAGTGCAAATATTTGTAAGCAAAAATAAAATAAAGTGAGCACTGTACACTAAGTGTATTCTGTGGTGTAACTGAAATCGATATAGTTGAAAATGTAGAAAAACATCAAAAATATCTAACAAAATTCAGTTGGTATTCTATTGTTTAATTAATTTTTTTGAGTTAATCAAGTGATTAATTGGCAGTCCTTTATATATATATATTTTAGTTGTGCACTCTTCTGTCTTCCAGTCTTCTATTTTATGCATTTCAACTTTTACACAGACTACGTACACATTTGAAACACTACATGTCTTTATTATGTTTGTACATCCTTTGAAGTTCTGATGAATTATGTGAATGCAATGTGTTGTTATTATTATTAAACGAACAAATTATCTTAACTGAACAATACCATAAGACTTCAGTCTAAATTGAGATCTAGATATAAGAAAAGGATAAATATCATCCTGAATGACACTGTCTACAAATAAGATTTACATAACACTGAATTACACTACCAATAGCCTGACAGCAGGAAACATCTAAGCTCTAAATCCTTTTTCCCTACTGTCTAAAAGACTTCACTCTAATCACATTTCAGTGACACTAGGTTCTACGATTCATTATCAGAAGAGGGACAGAATACTGAAGAACTCAAAGTATTACTTTCTAAAACATGAACTTCTAGGCATTTATTTTTAAAAGAAGACAACAGTCGTTCAGTTAAAAATATCCCCACATATCAAAGGGGATGAAAGAACAGTGTCAAAACAAAACAAAAGCTAACAAAAAAGTAGAAACACACATAAATAAATGTTATCTCTTTAAGTAGGGACAGAAACCATGGATGGTGAAGGAATTAACCAAAACCTGGCGTAAGTTACAATGATCCTAAAGGCAGATTTCTGAGAGGGCCTGAGCCCCTTTTATTGACTTCAAGTAACAGGAAGCTCAGTCCCTTCCACAGGGTCCCAAGCCTGTTACATCCCTCTCACACATCTCTTCCCCACAGCCCATTCCTTCCTCACTTTTAACTCTTCTGGGTTCTTTGGCACCCTGGTCTTTCCCCCAAGAAGCCTTCATGAGACTAGGCCTATTATCACCACCACTTCGGCACTCTGCTAGATGCTCTCCTACAGTCAGTCAGCAAGGACGGGTGCAGCACCCCTGAAGCTTGCGGAAACCAAGGAACTGCCGCGGTCTCCCCTCTCAAAGGCCAAGTTAAAGGGACTTTTTTTTTTTTTTTTAAAGAAGCACATCTGTGGGGCACCCTTCGGCACAAGGGCGAGTTGTCACCATTTAAACAGGAGCTACCACACCACACCTGCGACTCGCAGCCTGCTCGTTTCCAAGTGTGAGGCAAAGCTCCAGCAGGAGGGACACAAAACAAGCAACCCAGCAGCCTCACGCAGGGCAACAGCCAAGTGCTGTAACATCCCCCCCGGCAGCTCGGTACCCGGCTAGCTGAAGTGACAGGCGGCAGCCACAGGCACCGCGGGGACGGACACCCCGTAACAGGCACCCCGCAAACGAGCGGGGGACCCCCGGGGAGGGCCCCGCATGACACACGGATCCGTGGGGTCGGCGCCTGCTCAGCCCCGCGACTAGCCGGCGGAGGAGAGGCGGGATTTGGGGGCCGAGATCGGGGAGCCGGGGCACCGCAGAGCTAACCGGGGGTGGGGGACGGGGACTCCCCGCTCTCACAGCCGCTGCCGCCCCCGAGGCTGCTGGGGGAAGCGGGAGCGCCACCTCCGGCAGCCCTTCCCCGGCCGGCGCCAGCCGCCCGCCCCCGGGCACTCACAGGCGCACAGCTCCACCACGTAGGCGTAGTAGGACCAGGCCACCACCAGAGCGATGAAGACCACGGGCACCCAGGCCAGCACCCTCTGGCAGCACTTGAGGACGTGGGACGGCGCCATCTTCCCTGGCGAGCCGCTGCAGGGGCGGCATCGAGGTCCGGCGGCGCCGGCGCTGCTGCTGCTCCTGCTGGGGCTGCAGCCGCTGCGGAGCCTCCCGCCGCCCCGTCCCGCCCCGCACGCTGAGGGGGCTGAGCTTGTGCAGCGGCCGCCCCCCGGAACTCGCTGCGGGAGGGGTGGGGCGCGCCGCCCCCCAGCCGCTGTGTGGGCTGCCCGGAAACCTTCCCCCAGTTCCCGTCTCCCTCCGCAAAGTGCCTCGGGCTCCCCCACAGCCCCTCGCTCTGGCCCCACCTCCCCCTCAGCCTACCCCGGGCTCCCCCAGCCGGCTACAGCCTCTCCCCCGAAGGCGGGCCAGCCCTTCCGTCTCCCCGAACCGCCCCCAGCTTCTCCCCAGTGCCCTCTGCCTCTGCTCACAGCCCCCAGATGCTCTCAGCCTGCTGCCGGGCTGCCCGTTTGTCTGCATAAGCAAACAGCCTATCCCCCAAGACCACCCCAGTTCCCAACCCCAGTCCCTCCACGCTCGCTCCCCCCACACTATCTATCCACTACCCTGGCTAACATCCAGCAGCCCCCTCCAATTGTCCCCAACCCGTCTCCTGGGCGGCCTGGTCTAGGTGCCATTACTATAAAGAGGCTGCAAAACCGAATGAAAGACCAGACTCAAAGAGTGGTTATTAATGGTTCGCTGTCAAACTGGGGGGGACGTACGTATCTAGTGGGGCTTGCAGGGGCCAGTCATGGGTCCGGTGCTATTCACTGTTTTCATTAATGAGTTGGATAAAGGAATGGCAAGGTGGTTCTGAAGTCAGTGGCTAAGGCCAAGCTAGGAGGGGTTACAAGCATTCAAAACAACCTTGATCAATCAGAGAATTGGTTTGAAATCAATAACATTCAATTCAGTAAAGACAAGTGCAAAGTATTGCACTTAGGAAGGACAAATCAGCTGCAAGTGGTTAGGAGGTATTACTGCTGAAAAGGAACTGGGTGTTAGAGTGGATCATAAGCTGAACATGAATGAACAATGTGGTGCAGTTGCCAAAAAAGGTTAACATCATTCTGGGGTGTATGTAAAACAGGGGAGGCAATTGTTCAGCACTGGTGAGGCCTTAGCTGGAGTATTGTGTCCAGTTCTGGGTGCCACACTTTAAGAAGAATGTGGACAAATTGGGGAGATCCCAGAGGGGAGCAACAAACATTATGAAAGGTTTAGAAAACCTGACCTATTTCAAATGGTTAAAAAGAACTGGACATGTTTAGTCTTGAGAAAAAAAGACTGAGGAGAGACCTGATAGCAGTCTTCAAATATGTTAAGAGCTTTTATAAAGACAACAGTGATCAGTTGTTCTCCATGTCCCACTAAAGGTTAGACAAGAGGTAATGGGCTTGATCTGGAGCAAGGGAAGTATATAGTTAAGCATTGGAATGTACTTCTAAAGGAGCTTGTGGAATCTCATCACTGGAGAGTTTTAAAACCAGATTGGACAAACACCTATCAGGGATGGTCTAGGTATGCTTGATTCTGTCTCAGCTCAGGATGCTGGAGTAGATAACCTCTTGAGGTCCCTTCTAGCCCTACAATTCTATGAACTCCCTACAAATCCCTTAACCTTTTGTAATCCACCCCTAAGCATTTATCCTCCTAATGACACACATCTCCCAAACGTGTCTTCCAGTACTCCCCTCCTAATCACCTGTTAGTTGGTATCTAACATATATAGAAATTGCACCTAGAATTAGCTTTTGGAACTGATTCAGAATATTCACAGGTTTTCTCCCATTACACCTTTACCCGATTCTTAACCATCCTGAACAGCACAATCAGAGCGGCCTTATTTCATGTTGCCTCAGCGCGGGTTACTTCAAGGCAATGTGATCTAGTTCCTGGTTTAAATGGAAACTAGTCAATTGGATATTTGTTTGATTTGCTATCAAAGAATCAATTTTAGATTCATTTGGAATTTAACTCCGCATACAGTGTAAATATGAATCAATAGCGTAACACTGTTGCAAAAAAAGCAAACATAATTCTGGGATGTATTAGCAGGAGTGTTGTAAGCAAGACACGAGAAGTAATTTTTCTGCTCTACTCTCGCTGATTAGACCTCAACTGGAGTATTCTGTCCAGTTCTGGGCGCCACATTTCAGGAAAGATGTGAACAAATTAGAGAAAGACCAGAGAAGAGCAACAAAAATGATTAACGGTCTAGAAAACGTGACCTATGAGGGAAGATTGAAAAAAAATGGGTTTGTTTAGTGTGGAAAAGAGAAGACTGAGAGGGGATGATAACAGTTTTCAAGTACATAAAAGATTGTTACAAGGAGGAGGGAGAAAAATTGTTCTTCTTAACCTCTGAGGATAGGACAAGAAGCAATGGGCTTAAATTGCGGCAAGGTTTAGGTTGAACATTAGGAAAAACTTCCTAACTGTCAGGGTGGTTAAGCACTGGAATAAATTGCCTAGGGAGGTTGTGGAATCTCCATCCTTGGAAATTTTTAAGAGCGGGTTAGACAAACACCTGTCAGGGATGGTCTCTAGATAATACTTAGTACTGGACTAGATGACCTCTCGAGGTGGCTTCCAGTCCTATGATTCTATGATTATGATGGTTAGAGATAGGCAAACTGATTAGGAAAAATAAGGACTGGGCCAAACCAGTTCTCAAATAGTTTTTTCCCCCAGAACTGGATTGAATGGACACCAAAGTCTTCTCTATCCCTCAACTTATTATACTGTTGACTTTTTAGAATAATGAACTTTTTCTTATAATTCTCTTGTATTGGTGGGATAATACAATACAAGCACCCTCTGGTGGCCAAAGAGCCTACCTTCAATTATATTCTGTTCAAATTTGGTGATTATATTGTTATTAAATATTCTTCACATATTATTTTCACTCTGTCAAATAGATTTACTATATATTCAAAATATAATCATTTTATAATTCTAAAATGTTCTTCATTTAACAAATCTTTTGACAATTTAAAACTATTTAGAAAATAAAAGCAACAAGAATTCACTTTTGGGGTTACAAGTGTAGAATCAGCAGCAGAACAAGGGTCACAATAATATAGTACTATATATTACTAAAATACATTTAAGTCTGAGAATCTCAATACATTTAAATTGTTAATGAATTATACATTACTGGAGTCGTACAGTTGACACTGAAAGCACAATCTGAAGACACATCTGAAGATTCTTAATTACAAGGGATAACAGAAGATAAGGAAAGAACCTACCTTGATTCCCAAAGCTCAGGTTGAATCTGTAAGGCTGCCAGGAAGAAAACCATTTGCAAACTTGTAAACTGAACTAGTCTGTGTAACAAGTCACTAAGACACAACAAACAAGGAAACGCCAGTTACCATTTGTACAGTTACTTCTCAGAACAGAGCAGCACTTTAAATATGTTTTAGATCTGACAACAGTGAGGGTCAATAGAGATTTCTATTATAAAGTGGACAAATTAATATTTTATGTTTGCAGGAAAAAATCATAAATGTATGTTTGTTGCATTTTACTTACCACAAACTGCAGTAACTCAGTGTGCATGTTGACATATGGTACAGAAAGATATATAGTATCAGTTATAAGGTCCTGAGCCAAAATATTTTAGAGTATATTTGAAAATTTGGGGCCCATTCAGTGCACCTATGAGTTTGTCGAGACTGCACAGTTAAATTGATTGTTTTTAACTTGAGTTATGTATCTCATGATGGAGTGCATCTACACTCTGCTCACATATGTGCTTTGAGGATTTGCTTGTCGGGCCATGTATTGATTCAGGCAAAATACTCAGCTGAGTTAGGCACCATGACTTCTGGCCACATATCTCAGAGTTCCTAGCTCTAGATGATTTTGCACAGCCTGCTGGGAGACTTTGTCTGTTCACAGTGGACTTGTGGGCAGAGAGGTGAAAGTAGCTTTTAAGCTATTGTTAAATTTAGTGCAAAATACACAAGTCTTAAATAGCTTGCACTTCTAGAGTGCCTTTAATCCAAAGACTTCAAAGCACTAATTCTCACAATCCACCTGTAAAGACAATATTTTACAGATGGATGAACAGAGGTTAAGTGATTCATCCAAGGTAATGCAAGAACGTAGAGGGAGAGCCAGGAATAGCAGCCATGAGTTCTGTCTTCTAGGCCCTTGCCTAACCCTATTCTAGATAACATTCCCTTCCAATGGAGAACCAGCCTTAAATCTCAATACCCCTATATTTATGTATTTATTATTGATTTATACTACAGTACTGCTCAGAGGTTCAAGTCAAGATCAGGGCCTCACGCTAAACACTACACAAACACATGGAAAGATGTGGTGTGATATCCTGACCCCACTGAAGTCAATGGCAAAACTTTAACTGACTTCCATAGGGCCAGGATTTTACCCTTGGTCCTTGCTCAAATAACCCATACAGCACAGTGTGGTAAAATATTTATTTACAACTAGACTGTATGACTATAATCATATCTCTACACAGGGATTTATCTCCGTTAGTAATGCCTTAATTTAAGTGACTTGATGTTAATTTATATCACACACAAAAATCCCTTCACATTAAGAAAATAGTGTAACTGGTAATTTTCATAATTTCTACATGCACAATCCTGAGAATAAAAGGATTGAGCCTTAATTTAGTTACAAAATAACATGGTGTTTACTGTAATCTGCTTCTACATGCCTACTCTGATACTTAGACATAGCTGAAGGTAAGATGTTTGGAATTTATTGAAATGTTTCTTTCTTGTATAGTTACATTGCTTAACTGACCTTTCTGTCTGGTGTGTTAAATAAATAATAGATTCATAGATCATAAAGCCAGAAGAAGGGACTACTGTGATTATCTAGTCTGACCTCCTGTATAATGAAGGTCATAGAACTTCTGAGTCACTGATAACTTGGAAGAAAATGATCTTGAATGTTTATGGATCAGTGTCCTAACAGATGAAGCATCAGATGGGCTAAAAGGTGGTATCTTCTGTGGATCACCAAATCACACTAGAGAACAGGGTGGCTGTTTCCTTATGTATCTATTCAAAATGTTCAGGAAAAAAAGCTGCATGATCATGGGGGACTTCAATATAAGTGACATATGCTGGCGGTCTCATGCTGCCAGTACTAAAACATCCTTGGAATTTCTAAACATTGTAGATGATAATTTCCTAATTCAAGAAGTGTTGCAGCCAACGTGGGGGGATTCTTTTCCTAACAGATAAAGAGGAACTGATCTTAGAACTAAAAATTAATGGTAGCTTAGGAACAAGTGATCACGACTTGATTTTATTTATAATGTGCAAGAAGAATAAAGAAAAGGAGTACTTGTGGCATCTTAGAGACAGCTCACTTCATCAGATGCATCTGTAGCTGTAGCTCATGAAAGCTTATGCTCAAATAAATTTGTTAGTCTCTAAGGTGCCACAAGTACTCCTTTTCTTTTTGTGAATAAAGACTAACACGGCTGCTACTCTGAAAAAAGAATAAAGTGATATTATATATACACGGTAGGCAGACCCAGTTAAAAAATATATATATATATATTTACACACACACACTTTGGTGCTTTAATAGGGCCGATTTCACAAACCTGAAAAAATTTATGAGCCAAATGGTCTGGGAGAAAGAATTTAATCAGAAAAATGTGAATCATAATTGGGAATCATTTCTAGATGACCAAAAAGCCACAATCAAGGAAGAAGGCTGTGCTGATTTTAAAAAATGACCTGGTTTAGAGGGGAAGTTTAGGCAGCTCTAATATCATATATATAAGCACATGGAAGAAAGGGGAAGTTGATAGTAATGCATATAAATTGGATGTTAGGAATTGTAGAAAATTGATAAGAGAAGCAAGGGACACAAGCAGAAATCTGTGGCCAGCAGAGTAAAGGACAATAAGAAGGAGTTTTAAAAATATATTAGGGGAAAAAAGAATTTTGAGAATGGTACTGGTCCACTGGTAAAATTATCAATAAAAGGCAGAAGTGTTAAATTAATACTTCTGGTCTGTATTTGGAGAATAAACAGATGATACATTGTGATGATAACACTCTTTCCATTCCACTAGTATCTCAGAAGATGTTAAATGGAAGGTATTAAATCAGACATTTTTAAATCAGCAGGTCCAGATAATTTGCATCCAAGAGTTTTAAATGAGCTGGCTGATGATCTCACAGTTGATGTTGGTTTTCAATAAGTCTTGGATTACTGAGGAATTTCAAGAAAACTGGAAAAACACAAATGTGTCCATTTTTAAAAAAGGTAAATGGGATGACCCAGGTAATTAGAGGCCTGTCAGCCTGACATCAATCCCTTGCAAGATAATGGAATGGCTGATATGGGAGTCGATTAATGAAGAATTAAAGGATGTTAATGTAATTAATGCACATCAACATGGATTTATGGAAAATAGATGCTGTCAAACTAACTTGATATTTTTTGATGAGCTTACAAATTTGGTTGATAAATAGTGTTAAATAGTGATATACTTAGACTTCTGTAATGTGTTTGACTTGGTACCACACAACATTTTCATTAGAAAACTAGAATGATATAAAATTAACATAGCACATGTTAAATGGATTAAAAATTTGCTAATTGATAGGTCTCAAAGTGTAAACTGGGACTCATCATTGAATGAGTGTGTTTCCAGTGGGGACCCGCAGGGTTCAGCTCTTGGCCCTATACTATTGAACATTATTGTCAACAAACTGGAAGAAAACAAAGTCATCACTGATAACATTTGCAGATGATACAAAAATTGGGGGAGTCGTAAATAATGAAGAGGACAAGGCACTGAGTCAGAGTGATTTGGATCGCTTGGTAAACTGTGCAAGCAAACAATATGCATTTTAATATGGTTACATGTAAAAGTGTACATATCAGAAGAAAGAATGTAGGCCATATTTACAGGGTGGGAAATTATCCTGGGAAGCAGTGACTCTGAAAAAGATTTGGGGGTTGTGGTGAATAATCAGCTGAACATGAGCTTCCAGTGTGACACTGTGGCCAAAAGAGCTAATGTAATCCTGGGATGCATAAACAGGGGGATCTTAAGTAGGAGCAGAGAGATCATTTTACCCCTTTATTTGGCACTGGTGTGATTACTGCTGGAATACTGTGTCCAGTTCTGGTGTCCATGGTTCAAGGAGGATATTGCTAAATCGGAGAGAGATCAGCGAAGAGCCAAGGGAATGATTAAAGGATTAGAAAACATGACTTGCTTAACAAAGAGAAGGTTAAGGGATGACTTGATTACAGTCTATAAATATCTACATGGGAAACAAATATTTAATAATAGGATCTTCAATCTAGCAGAGAAAGGTGTAACACAATCCAATGGCTGGAATTTGAAGCTAGACATATTCAGACTGAAAATAAGGCATATATTTTTATTTTAACAGGGAGAGTAATTAATCATTGGAACAATTTACCAAGGGTTGTCATGCATTCTCCATCACTGACAATTTTTAGATCAAGATTGGATGTTTTCTAAAAGATATGCTCTAGGAATTATTCTGGGGAAGTTTTATGGAATTGGGAGAACAAATATTTGGAAAAGCAAGGGAGCCACCTTGTGGAAATTGTGTTCACCTAGCTAAAACAAAGAGCTTACAATAAAGCTTAAAGCAGCCACAGAAATCACATGATAAAAAGGAACCATATCACAACAAATTATGCTTTATTTTGTTATAATTTATACTTTATGAGTCTGTTTTACCTCAGAAAAATATATGGCTGTAAATCAGAAATTAGAGAAGGAAAAGACCTATTAGCTTATCCACTTCATTTCTCGGCTCATGCAGGCATGTTCTCATCTGTACATTTTCTTTGCTTGCCTCTTGCCCATCTAGTTTTATATCCTTCAAGTGAATGGGACTTCTATCACTTTCCCCAGGAGATTTTTCCATAGTGCAGTGAACCTCAATGATAGGAAATTATATCCGATATTCAAAATGTTGTTCCCTTTCTTGGTTTCATTTAACCATGCCTAGTCATACCGCTGCATACTGTACCACACTAAATAATTCATCCTTCTCCAAGGTGCTTTACACCTTCATAATTTGTAAACTGTTGTTACCTCTTTTGTCATCTCTTAGTCAAATTATATATATAATCTTTTCTCATAAATTAATCCCTCAAACCTCTAATCATTTTTATTGCTCTTCTCTGAACTCATTCCATGTTGTCAATATCTTTCTGGGAAGGTGGCCAGAACTGAATGCAATATTTCAGGTTCAGTAGCACCAGAGTTGTATAAAATAAACTTAGCACTTCAGTGCCTCTTGAGGTAATGTTTGCGCATGTGTAGCCCAAATACTGTATTAGTATTTTTGCTGTTATGTCACATCGCAAACACATCTCACTTGCTGTCCACTATCATCTCTAGGTCTCTTTCAGCATTACTACTTTCCAGGGGATGCCTTTCAATTGAATATATGTATTTCAGTCAGGATAATACAAGCTTTATCTTTTGCTTTCATGAAAGGCTATATTCACCCCCAGGGCAATTTTCTGCCCCTCTGAGAATTGCCTCAGTCAAAATTGACACACCACTAACCTAGTAGCACGGTAGCAGCCTATTCTACATATTGTCCTTTGGCCAACGGCACAGATATACAGTCCTTGCTCTGAGGAATGCCATTCCCTTCTCAAAAGGAATAACAAGAGCCATTAATGTAGTGAAGTGTCTCACTTGTATGATGCTCTTAGTTCCTGCAGTGCAAGAGAGAAACGATTTAAAATTATATTTATTCAGTCTAGGGACACATGCTGTGGATTGACGATAAGCTCTTTGGGGCAGGGACTGTCTTTATGTATTTGTACAGTGCCTACCACGGAGAATTCCTGGTCCATGATAGGCTCCTAGGCACTACCATACTACAAACTAATACATAAATAATAATGGATGGTGAGTTTTGGACCATACTTACAAGGTTTAAAAGGTGAGGTTGCCACTACTTCTAGTTTGCTGCTTCTGCCACCATAGGAAATGTGGGAGAAGCATAGAGTCTTGCTCTATGTTGGAGAGGAAGGATGGTTTTGTGTTTTAAAGCAAAGGATCTATTCTGGGATCTATTCCCATGTAATTTCCTTTGTGATCTTTAATCTGCTTTGCACCTTGGATTGTCCTTTGCACCTGTGAACTGTGGGTGTAAAGTGCTGACTTTGTGTACATGTGTGGGGAATTGCAATCTGATAGCATTTACGCTCACTTTGCACAGGCATAGATGACCAAAGAAAGTGCACAACAAGGACAAATCAGGCCCTCCGTGACTGTTCTCTTTTCTCTAAAAGAGATATTATTTACCCAAATGACAAGGGAGTTTTGAGAGTTAATTAATAAATTGTAAAGTATTTTGACATCTTCTGATGGAACAAATGATAGAAGAACAAGAGATTATTATACTATTATGTTGCAAATTAGTTATTGTCAGACAAGTAGGTCATGCTGTGTAATCAACATAATCCTGATCAACACATAGGTCAAGGGGAATAGCTAACTGTTTGTGTAAAAGCTTCTTCTGCCATGAATTACTTGACCCAAGAAACTGGAGATAAGGTTTTCCTTTTCTGGCAGGCTTTTAAGGACGTGAATAGACTATATACGCCAAATGTTTCCGTTTCTTGGGCCCAATTCATTCCTGAATGGTTGATCCTTAGTTTTCAACATTAAGCTTCCACAGGTGCACGCTGGTGCCCTCTCTTGTCTTCATCGGTCTGCTAAACATTCTGCGGGGATTCAGTCCTGGAGCACAGGCTGCAAAAATCCCATAACAAAAAAATAACTGATCCACCAACCCTTATCAGAGTAGTTAAACTACAAATGTTTAATGTAGGGCACGGCAGCTAAAGTTTCTTCATAATGTGATAAGTTTTATTTATTAGGGAAGCTGAAGGTGGCAGAATGGGATGGGTATAAGATGAATCTTGGGTTTTTTCCCCTGTAAAATAAGTATTTACCATTTAGCAATGCCCAGTTCTGGTATTTCAATAACTGCTCCTTTACTTCCTGCTTGGTGGCAGATACGCTGTTCCCTGCTGATACAAGAGAGGGAGTTCCCTTTAGGAGCATGACTAACTCTTCGAACCTAAAATCCATCAGGAACAGAAATCAGGAACATTTTAAAGAGTATTTTCGTTTAAATTTTTTTAAAGCAGAGTTCAAATTTTTTTGCAAACATTTGTACTGAAAATTTTTGTATTTGCTGTTTCCTCCCTTTCCCTATTTTGCCACTGACAAAGGAGAAAAAGAAAAATGGGGAAGAAAGGGGAAAAATCAGGACCCCAATCGTGCTTACCATTCTCAATAAAGCTCTTCAGCACATTAGTACCAACATGGAACTTGCTGATTCATCCATTAAACTGGGCAAATGAGAACTAGGATCTCGTGTTTCCTGGTGGTGCCACAAATGGCCCTTCGAGAATTGTACCTTCAGGGCTATGTACCCTATATAGGGAACAGTTTGATCTCCAGCTCTTTCAATCTGTAGTTTATCACCAAAGCTCTGTTTAAGGCTTAAGCCAATCTTTAATTCTTAGAGACCAGGATGGGACCTATTTGGGGGCAGATTATCCCACATCTGCATACTGTGAGGTTCTTAAACTTTCCTCTGAGGCATCTGGCCCTGGCCATTGTCAGAGACATGATGTTGTATGAAAAAGTATTTCCTTATCAGTTTTGAATTTCCCACCTTTTAATTTAATTTAATTGAGCATCCTTTTCTTGTGTTATGAGACAGGTGGCCCAGAAAGTCACAGTCTACCATTCTCTATACCATTCATTATTTTCAATTACTTTGATCATCTCTCCACTTATTCAGCTCCTATTTAAGGTAAACAATCCCAATCTTTTCAATCTCTCTTTAAGTGAGTTTTTACACATCCTTTCTCATTCTCATTTCTCTTCTCTGAACCCCGGTGTAGTTCTGAAATATCCTTTTTCATATGGGGTGACAGTACTGCACACAGCATTCCAGATGAAGCCACACCATTGACTTACATTTGTTGTTATATTTTCTGTATTTTTCTCCATCCATTCCTTACACATACTAACATCTTGTTAGCTTTTTTTGGCCACAGCTGTGTATTGAGCAGAGGTTTTCATTCAGCCAGGGACCCTTTTGTGAACTGTTATAATTATTTTAGAACCCAATAGGGCAGGGGTGGGCAAACTATGGCCCACAGGTCGGATCCGGCCCCTCAGGGCTTTGGATCCGGCCTGCAGGATTGACAACCCTGTGGCGCCGTGGGCCCCGCTCCGCTCTGGGAAGCGGACAGCCAATGGGAGCTTCGGGGGAGGTACCCACAGGAAAGAGCAGCGCACTCAGCCCTCTGCCTCCCCTCCCCTGGGGGCCACAGGGACATGGTGCCAGCTGCTTCCTGGAGCGGCGCGGGGCCAGGGACAGGGCAGGCAGGCAGGGAGCCTGCCCTGGCCCCGGTGTGCGCCGCTGCCTCCCCAGGTAAGCGGTGCCGGGCCGGAGCCCACACCCCTAACCCCTCCTGCACCCCACACCCCAATCCCCTTCCCTGAGCCCCCTGTCACACCCCACACCCCTCCTGCACCCCAACCCCCTGCCCTAAGTCCCCTCCCGCACTCCGCACCCCTCCCTACACCACTGCCCTGAGCCCCCTCATACACCCCACACCCCTCCTCTGCCCCAACGCCTTGCCCTGAACCCCTTCCTGCACACTCCTTCCCGCACCCCAACCACCTGCCCCAGCCGTACATTCATGGCCCTGCATGCCATTTCCCCACCCAGATGTGGCCCTCGGCCAAAAAGTTTGCCCACCCCTGCAATAGGGCATATGAGTAGTTTAAATGTTTCCCTCCAATGGGGCTTATTTTACATTTGTTGACATTTAATTTCATTTGCCCTTAAGTTGCTCATTCACCTAGCTTGATTAGATATCTGTGAAGTTCTTCACAGTCGTCTCTGGTCCTAAATAACCAAAATAACTGTGTTATCTGCAGATTTTGCTCACTACTCACCCTCCCCTTTCCAGATCAATATATTAAACACGAATTCTAGTATAGAACCTTTTGCTGTGATGAAAATGACCATTTTATACTACTCTTTGCTCTCTGTTTTCTGTCTCCTAGACAGTTTTTGATCCATGACAATACCTTGCTTCTTATCCCAGGACTATTTAGCTTCATTAGTAGCCTTTTGTGTGGGACCTTGTTGAAGGCCTTTTGGAAGTCTAATAAATTGTCACATGCTTCCCTTTTACAAATACTATAACAACACATTCAAAGAATTCTAAGAGATTAATGAAACATGATTTTCCTTTAGAAAATCTGTTCTAGTTAGACCCCATCATATGATGGTTTTCCAGGTATTGTGTTATTCTGTCTTTAATTATAAATTCATCCAATTTGCCATGTACAGGCTTACTGGTCTGTAATTCTCCAGATCACGCCTACAGTCTTTATAAAATCCGGGTACAACACTTGCTGTCCTCTAATACAGTATCTGTTTTTAATGAGAGATTGCAAATTTCTATTATCGACTCAGGTGTTAAGTGCCAGGTATTCAGAACTCCTGGATGTATATATCCTCTGGCCCTGGTGAGGTATTGCAATTTAATTTATCAATTTCCTCCAGCACCTCTGCTTCGAACAGCTCAGTCTCCAAGAACCACATCTTTATTACCAGAGAAGAGCAGGTCTGGGGTAGATGTGGTGAAAACTGATGCAAAGAAATCATTTAACTTTTCAGCAACCTTCCTTAATTAATCCCTTTAGCCCTTGGTTATCCAGCAGACCCACCGATTTTTTTGCAGTCTTCCTTCCTCTGTTGTACTTAAAGATATTAAAATGAAGGTATTCTGTAACTATTTGGGGCTAGAATTACAAAGGGACTAAGAAAAGGAGGACTTGTGGCACCTTAGAGACGAACAAATTTATTTGAGCATAAGCTTTCGTGAGCTACAGCTCACTTCATCGGATGCATTCAGTGGAAAATACAGTGGGGAGATTTTATGTACACAGAGAACATGAAACAATGGGTGTTACCATACAGACTGTAACAAGAGTGATCAGGTAAGGTTAGCTATTACCAGCAGGAGAGCGGGGGGTGGAGGGAGACGACTTTTTGTAGTGATAATCAAGGTGGGCCATTTCCAGCAGTTGACAAGAACGTCTGAGGAACGGGGGGGAGGGGGAATAAACATGGGGAAATAGTTTTACTTTTGTAATGACATATCCACTCCTAGTCTTTATTCAAGCCTAAGTTAATTGTATCCAGTTTGCAAATTAATTCCAATTCAGCAGTCTCTCGTTGGAGTCTATTTTTGCAGTTTTTTTGCTGAAGAATTGCCACTTTTAGGTCTGTAATCGAGTGACCAAAGAGATTGAAGTGTGCTCTGACTGGTTTTTGAATGTTATAATTCTTGACGTCAGATTTGTGTTAATTTATTTTTACGTAGAGACTGTCCAGTTTGGCCAATGTACATGGCAGAGGGGCACTGCTGGCACATGATGGCATATATCACATTTGAAGATGTGCATGTGAACGAGCCTCTGATAGTGTGGCTGATGCCTAGGTTTGAGAATTCTGGATTCTGTGGCCTTTTAAGAAACAGGACATTATTTATAATACCCATTCAGGTGGGCACTCTGCTCACAAGACCCAGGCTTCTGGACCCTAGATTGCATGAACAGCAGAGTAGTTACTAATAAGGACAAGGAGAGTTCTGCAATACTGCGGGATTGTTACTAAACTGAACACACCATCAACTAAGCCAGTACTAGCCTAATGGGGAATCTTTCTCCAAGTATGCCACACTAATTCTTACATTACTGGACCAACCAGGAATTGTTTAATCAACAAGGACAGTAGCAAACATTCCAATAGCAAGAGAGTGAAGAAAGGTGCCCTTGTTTGCAGATTAATTTTGTACATGCCATGGTCTCTCAGATTTCCTATTGTGAATGGGCCTTTTCACCTCTTATTGGGTGACATCTTCAGTTTCTCTATGAGGAATTTATTTCGTTGGCTGGATGCTAACAGTGTTTGTCTATGTTTGCCATCATCTGCATGTTGCTCTTGCGATCAGTTACATATCGGGAGCTGTAGCTAGGTCAGCTTGCTAATGACTTATAATGGCCATGCCATCATTTAACGACATATATTCTATGCAAAGAGGCTGCAGAAGCTTGCTTGCTGCATCAGAGTCTTTTGCTGACCAAACTTTACTTTGTTTCATTACAGAAAAGATTAAATGTGAGGGTATAAGACATGTTTACAGACACCCCCCCCCCCCAAACTGTGGGATAAGAAACGAACAGTTTTTTCTGAAACTTGATGTGAATCTGTTGACCCATTTCTGGTTCAGAATCATTCAAAGTGTAGCCAAAATATCTAATATAAAAATATTTTACTACATATCTAGATCAGATTATGTTCATGCCCATTATTGTACAATGATTCATTTTGTAGGATACACTGAAGATGTAAAGTGATATAGAAGTAGTAAATAATGTAACTTTAACCCTCTGCTTGGCTTCGCTCTCACTTTCCCCCTTTCAGACGTACAGAGGAGTCTAGACAGTGAACAGTGACACAGAGCCTAAGTGGAGACATTAATAGGCAAAAGGTGTTTCCATCAATATAAGGGTTGGAATTAATGAACATATTTTTTCCCCCTGTTAAAATAATGTGTTCAATACACATATCAATAGGGAGAGACGAGAAGTCCCTTGCGATAAATGATTATTTGTCAAATCCTACATGTGCCACTAAGCGCAGCTTGTAGAATCCTGTATATGTTGCTAGAGTTACTGTCGGTTTGTGAACATGAGTAAATCAACTATTTTGCTTTTGATACTTAGCATACTTCTTCCCATGGTAATGCTCATATTTTAGAAGGTAAAAATAATATAGTTATGTTTTACTTTACTCATTACACACTGTTCAATGTACAACACAGGATAGGGAGAGTAAGGGAAAATGTAAGAGCTCGTTAAAAAAAAATCACTAGATTTGGTCTACATGGGGATCATCCAATTTATCAGAAGGCTTCAGGCATTTCACTTTTGGGAATTGGTTTGTATACACCCTCACAGCAAAAATGAACCTCCAAACAAAACTGAGGTTTATTCACTACCGCATTGCATTGGATTTGTTTGGCTCTACTGCATTGGCTATGGATTGGTGAAGAGTTAGGATTCACTCAAAACTTTATCACCAAACCAAAATGAAACTGTAGAACTCAATGTCTGTTCCTTTTCAGTGATAGCAGAAAGTTTTGCTGCAAGGTTCAAAACTGGTTCAAGCTAAACATTCTCGTGTGTTTGGATACATACTAAAACTGAGTTTCATATGGCTTTGTGTTTCTATACCAAACTCTTGCAATGCCTAGCAAAGAGAGGTGTATCATAATTGGTAACAGTAAATAGACCCACATAAAATTATAATATAAAGAACATTTAACTAATCCTTGTGCTTTTTGCAAAGGTGTGAAGCCAGTCTTTGGCACCACAGTAACAAAATGTATGTACCTTAGCATTTTCTATACCACCTGTCACCATAGTATAAAGCCACTATTTTGAAGGAAATTTTTCAAATTTTATTACATTCTATTAAGTTTTCTATAAATTGCTGTTCATAGCCAGGAGATTATAAAAGTAAGAACCGATTAAAGAAGTAATTCTCATGTTTAACTAATACAGTGGCCTCATGCATAAAGATTTATATAAATTGTATTTGATTAGAAATTATATGTTGAATTATGCTGACATACAGTTTGAAAATAGACTATACAGTTACTGCACCTGTTTTAGTTCCCTTGAGAGCTAAATTAAGTTTTAAAAAACCCACTGTGGATTGTTTAATAAGGAAAGGATGACGTAACTGTTCATGTGAATAACATTTTCAATTTATGATGTTAATTCAAGATTTGTTTAAAAATCTCTTAGTGAAGGCAAATTAAAAATAGATTTAAAAACAATTAAACACCGAGCCCAAACCTTCAAGCCCTCATGCATAGGCCTCCTTTGCGTGTGGGTCTCTGTGGGTATACCTACACAGCATTTTGGAGCAAGCCTCGCAGCCCGAGTTGACAGACTCATGTGAGCAGGGTTCACGCTCGCGCTCTAAAAATAGCCGCATAGACAGCACTTTGAAGTTGCAGCTCAGGCTCCAGAGCCCGACCTCCATCCCAAACTGCAATTTCAAACTACTCTACATACAGCTATTTTTAGAGCACGAGCATGAGCCCTACTAAGCTGAGTCTGTCAACACGGGCTGGGAGATTCGCTCCAAAATGCTGTGCAGACATACCCATCGGGTACTTGCAGGGTCAGGTCTATGAAAACATTTTCATCAGATGGATTTTTATTCCTGGTTGATTATCCCATTTCTTATTAAAAATGTACAGTATTCATCTGTAGGAAATAAAGATGCTACAGCTCTCGTTTTCCTCTGAACTTTAACTTTGTATGCAACTTCTTAGAAACTGCTAAAAATGACTCAAATTTGAAATCTCACTTTTTACTAACTTGCTGCCAAGACCTGACATTGCCGATTCCATACACCCAGATACAAACAAGGCATTAAACTTCTAGAGATGACTGAGCTGGACCAATTTATTTTTCATAAAGTACTCATAAAAAGGTAACATGTTTTGTAACCAAAAGAAGCCACACAAACAAAAAATTAAAATAGAATATTGAAAAAATTGTTAACAAGTCACAGGATAAAAATGAAAGCGAGTAACCTTAATCCCCCAAACTACAACTTTTATGGGCTAAAATTATAAATAAATATAGCAAATCCAAAGGCTTCCTGCATTGAAGCCAGAACTTGAACAGAGGTGTAGTTGGGGGAATGTTCTTCTCCTTTGTAATATGGGAGAAAGTATCTTGGGGAAACGTGGGGCTGTTTGGTTATGTCCTGTTTTTCCTGGCTCTGTTTTCAGTGTCCTAGGAGGGGTGCTTTAAGAGCCTGGTGGGCTGGAACTTCCTGTGGCTATAAGGAGAAATCTTCACGTGGTTTATTTATTTTGTATTTTTGGCTGCTGTCAAAACAGTGCCTTAGCTTTGCCCTGTTAGCTATCTTCCACTCAGGTAGTTATGGCGCACCATCATCACAATATCTGAGCATCTGCCAAATATTTAAAAACAGAATCTTCTTGTTGTCCATCACAATTCTGTGGGTTCAGTTTCTGAGAAAGGAACTGACACATTTAAGAGTGTTTCATTTCAGCCCTGTAGCTTCCTGGAGGCAGAACAAGAGTCTTCATTGGTATCTGATTCTTAAGAAAGGCCATGCAAGATGGGTATGATGCTGCTCTGCTGGATGACCTCTTCATGTCCATAGACAATAGGAGTACAAGTGTTATCTCTTTAACCATGCCATAATCAGAAGCATGACACAGTGATGCAGGATACTGGTAGCTGACAGATGGCATTGCTGTTTTCTCCCTAGCGTCTCAGTTAGCATGCTTAAGAAATAACAGTGTGGGAGAGGCTGGGAGGGGGCTCCATCACTGAGCAATGATTTCTTTAAGTATTGGTCTATTACCTCTTCTAGGGTGAGTAGTGATGATCTCATATTAGGGATCCTTGGTGTTCTCCATCTGAGGGTGGTCCTGGTACCTAACTCCTCTGTAAGGCCCTGTGAAGGAAAGAAGCTTCCAAGCCACCCTGAAGAGCTCAAATGCAGTGAAGAGAAAACTACCTGGAGACTGGTGGACAGTCATGTTTAAAACGAGGGCAGGTATTTGTTCACAGTCTGCCTTTTCTAAAAGATGCTCACAAGACAGGCTGGGAAGTGTTAGTAGAAAAAAGGCAGCCATTTTGGAAAGCTAAACTTTCTACTCTGGTCAGGACAAGCTAGGAAATGGGGTGAGAAGCCTAGAGCCTTTATAAACAGGACTACTTTCCAGCCTTTAGTGGATCGAGCAGGAAGGCTAATCTTGTCTCAGAGCCAAATGAAACATCCAAAAATATATTACACAACTATGTATGTGTACACATACACATTAACCTGTTCCTTCTGTCACTATTTAAGGGCTTGTATCTCATTATATGTTGTTTGTATTCTGGGGTAATAAATACTTTAATTTTTATTTATCTCTGTACTTACATGACGCTGCCTTGGTAACCTTGGGCTCCTGAGATAATGTAGGCTCACTATGACACCTTTGTTAAGATTAAAAAAACAGATAAAATAATTGTAGGACAGAGATGGACAAATGTCGTGTTCGGTTTGTTAAACACTGAACCAACAAGTTGTGACTAAAGCAAGATGATTAAGATGACTGCAAGCAATACTGAGCACAATCTTAAAAAATGACAAAAGTCTTTACTTCAATTTTCTAATTTATTCTGTTTGTTGAGGAGGTCTTAAGGAGCCTATTTACTTTCACAAAGCATTTACAATTTTCAAAGCCTTTATAAACAGTCTTAAATTTCCAGTTTTGATTGAGATATGTTAATCCTATTACCAAGACAGCAAACAAAAGTACATTCATATGGATTACGGGCAGTTCATAATAGTGATGACATACAAAACAATACAGTCAAGTTTTCCTTTTTGATACCAAAATCTTGCATCTCCTAGGGATTGTGCAGGTAGTCTGTGCCTTTGTAATGCCCAGTCCCTATAAAGGAAACTTGGTAGGTACATTTTGGGTTGGACTATATTGCTGTATTACTGGTCTTCCGTTCTCCGGTTGTAAATGCTATTTCTGCAGCACATTCAGCAGGTGACCAGTACTAAAACTCAGATACCCCATATGCTAGAGAGCAGGGCCAGTCCCCACACAAGAATTCTGCTGATGTCTATTTTTGTAAACTTTAGCATTTCCTGGAATGAATATACTTTTGTATGGAAGCTAGAGGTCATAACAGTTCCACAGGCAAACCTGATTACACTAATACTGTAAAATTATTGTATCAGAAATTCGATTAATTAAATATTTAGGTTGTATAACAATTTACACATGATTCAGCCAGCATATAAACAAAAATACATGAAAACCCCAAGCTCTGACATTTATAGTAATAAAAGAACAAGTAACTTATTTAGAAAGGGCTTTTCCCAGTTTGCTTCCAGACTTCTTTTGCTCCTTTAATACTTTCTCTTTTCACACATTTCCAGTATCCTTGTACGCCTTGCTGTTGTGGTACCTGTTATCAACAATAACAACAAAGTTACATAGTTTTGTTCCATCTTTACGTATAAAATACCTTTCCTATATAATGGCTGTTCAACACACAAATGCACAGCAGCACCATAATGCTATTGCTACCACAGTTCATATGGATAATACTGAGTATCATAATTAGCACATCATTACATCCACACCAGCCAATCAGCATTCAGGATTCCTCAATATGCTGAAATCCTATTATTTTGCTGTACACCCTTTGTTTCTCAGATAGGTGGACAGCTAATCTTGATTGGCTGGTGAAGGTCTTTTTTCTCCTGGTGGAAAATTTCATTATAATTAGTATTAGGCCCAAACTGCAGTTCCAGTCTGGATTCAAAGTTTTCTGTTGATCAGGGAGTTCAGATCTGGTGTTCTGGTTCATGTTCATCTTTAACTACAAACATTTCTATAATATATATATAAAGAACTAAAATAAATGCTGAACAAGTTTACACTCTCCCAAATAAAACAAGAATACCATTGAGAGGCCAGTTTACCAAATATCTGCTCTTCCTCACATTATGGCTGTTAGAAATTCCCAGTTTCTCTTCTATACCACCAATGAGCTAATACTTATCCTATAAGAGATACTCCATTTAGAATTATAAATTCAGATTATAGACCCTAATAAGAGAAATCAATTTGCTGCATAAAATGCTGACATATCCCAGGATGTTAACCTGGGGGAAGCAATACGAAAGGGGAAGCATGCTCAGCATGACTGGTGTGCAGATACACTTACTACAAACTCAGTGGGAGCTTCTTCTTGGAGATGCCTGCTTCAGAGAGTTCCTCAGTTCATGTCCGAAAGACATTCTCAGACACTGAATTCCAGATCCTTCAGAAGCATCTGAATGTTTAGGAGCAATGTGAATGCTAGGAAACGGGGTAGTTTTTCTTCAGTACTTAGTAGTAGTAGGAATCATCAGTTTTTAATGTTTTTTCCCTATCCACTAGTTTTGCCTTCACTTCTACAAATGTTAACACAGTAGAATTAAAAATTCCCAATGTTAATATTTTTTGTGTAATTTAAAGACAGTTAAATACTTTTATTGCAGATTTTAGACAACTCTAGTTTTGTTACCCGTAAGCCTCGATACATCCTGTTCTTTAATACTCCCACAAACTCTCCATGGCTGAGGCAATTATCTCCATCTAAATCAAAGATCTTGAAGACGGTGTCCAAAACATTGTCTGAGAGCTCCTGTCCTGTTGCCACTTTTACAGCTCTCTTGAACTCAGCTAGTAAAAACATAATGTTAATGTTAATTACACAAAGTGTAATAACACATTACACAGACATGAAGAAAAACTAAACACACATAAATAGTGGGATTCTGTACTAATTTATGATGTCTTCTGGGTATCCTAACCTATGGTACTTGGGATGTGTGAACTAGTAAATTATATTAGAAGACCTCAATCCACATGCTCTTGAGCTTGCTTTGTATTTCAGTGCAATCTTCGCAGCTTGTAGTATGAGCTTTTAAAATATATTATTTCTTCTGAAGCAACAAGAACAAATGGTAATCATTAATATTTGCTGAAAATAGCTGCACGTTAAAAGAATTAACTACTTTCGGCTTACACCTGTGTATGTAGATTGCAAGCACTTACCCCACAAAGGTCTTATAAAAATACTAACATTTTATTTGGAATCAGTCTAATGCTAAATAATTCCATATTAAAATCTTTGTCTGTACGGCATTTTTTTCAAAGACACAATTCACTTCAATTGACAACCCTCTCAGCTATTTTTTTTTTTTTTTTTAACAGCCAGTAACTATCAGCCCCTAGACAGTGTGTTGACAGCACACAGGTTTATATGCTTTTTGGTCGGTTTTTGAAGAAGGCTTTAGGAACTGGTCTGCCCTTTCTTGAATGAGTGGAAGAGAGGAACGTTTAATGGAATTCGTGGAAGAAGCAGCCACCATACCATTCTGGGCCTCCATTTTCCCCTCTATCTTTTGCCATCCTCTTTTCACATTTATTATTATTATTTATGTGTATTGTGGAACTGTCTAGAGATCCCGGCCAGGGCCCAGGGCCCTACTGTGCTACAGGCTGTATACACGTCATAAAAAAAGCAAATCCTGCCCCAAATAACTTATAGTCTTAGTACATAAGAAACAACACAAAACTACAAAAAATATCTGGGGGTGGGGGAGGAAGAATGTGGAGGACTGTTAGGATATAGATATTCAGGCCTGCCTGTAAAGGCCTATACTTTAAGAATTTAGGTATATGTTTATCATCTAGCTAGTAATAGAGGTATACAAGAAAGAATCTGTGTAAGGGCCTTCTCTCACTGTGACAGTCTGAGGCCCTGTTCTTAGGCCAATGCCTTTGGCTAAGCAGCAGAGGCAGCCATAAGCTGGGAAGCGACCGGTCACATCCTCACATTCCAACCTAGTCAATCTGGGGCTGTTAGGAAGGTGATCCGATCTATCACCTCCAGAGAAAGGGAAGAGCCTAGAAGATGTAAAAGGAAATTTAGTTTGATAGTTTTCTGTCTGGTAAGAACTCACTTATCAATAGACACAGCTGGGAAACCCTTATGTCTTTATAGATGTAGTTGTGGAATCCTCACTTCTGTATTGTTTTGTCATTATAGTTCCCACTTTGCTATTGTTTATTTGCATGGTCTCTGTCTGGTTCTGTGATTGTTTCTGTCTGCTGTATAATTAATTTTGCTGGGTGTAAACTAATTAAGGTGGTGGGATATAATTGGTTAGCTAATCATGTTACAATATGTTAGGATTGGTTAGGTAAATTTCAGTAGAATGATTGGTTAAGGTATAGCTAAGAATATTACTATATAAATTAGGGGCAAACAGAAAGTAAGTTGAGGCACCTTAGAGACTAACCAATTTATTTGAGCATGAGCTTTCGTGAGCTACAGCTCACTTCATCGGATGCATGCTGTGGAAACTGCAGAAGACATTATATACACAGAGACCATGAAACAATACCATGGGAGGAGGTATTGTTTCATGGTCTCTGTGTATATAATGTCTTCTGCAGTTTCCACAGTATGCATCCGATGAAGTGAGCTGTAGCTCACGAAAGCTCATGCTCAAATAAATTGGTTAGTCTCTAAGGTGCCACAAGTACTCCTTTTCTTTTTGCGAATACAGACTAACACGGCTGTCACTCTGAAACCTGTCAGAAAGTAAGTTGGGATTCGAAAATAAGGAAAAAGGAACTTGGATTTAAGCTTGCTGGAAGTTCACCCCAATAAACATTGAATTGTTTGCACCTTCGGACTTCGGGTATTGTTGCTCTCTGTTCATGTGAGAAGGACCAGGGAAGTGGGGGAGAGAAGGAATAAGCTCTCTAACAAGGACAAGATAACACAGAAATAATTATGCTTAATACAATAACCAGCAATCACAGCACACAAACTGCCTAGCCTAGATCAAATGTTTTATAGGCATCATCGTGTTTTAAGGAGGGATTTGGAGAATAATAATGAAGAAATAGTAGTTTTATGTATTTTTATGGGGAGCTCCTTCCATTTATAGCACACTGCTCCTACTAGGAGGTGCACATACTAAAATTGAGGCCCCATCTTCACAAATGAATGCTGTTGGTAACCCTGAGATAAACCCAGCTAGTTTGAAAGCACATTAGAGGAAGGGCTACTCATGACTTAGTTCTGTGACACAAACGAGTTGGCTTAAGCAGTAACAGTAGTTCAGCCACTAACGGTTTGTCAACACAAACAGTAAGTTTATGGCAAGTTGGGGTGTTAATCTACCCTGTACTAGCATGCCACTGAGTAATTGTCCCTGTGCACCCTGCTGATGTGCTTTAACAGTTCATTAATAAAGAACAAAAAGACAGATTAACATCCATGCAAAAAGGACTGTGCCAAAAACTAAAAAAGAGTGCATTCATTAAGCACTGTAAATGTAGACAAGCCATAAGTTGCAATAAAGAGATGTTTGTCATTCTTTGTAATGATTACAACAGTATCTCCCTTCCTCAGAAATCTTAAGCTATTACCAACAGGAGAGTGGGTTTGTTTGGGGGGGGGGAGAAAGGGGAGGGGGCGGAGAAAACCTGGATTTGTGCTGGAAATGGCCCACCTTGACTATCATACACATTGTAAGGAGAGTGATCACTTTACATAAGCTATTACCAGCAGGAGAGTGGGGTGGGGGGAGAGAAAACCTTTTGTAGTGATAAACACCCATTTTTTCATGATTTGTGTGTATAAAAACAAACATCTTCTGTATTTTCCACAGTATGCATCCGATGAAGTGAGCTGTAGCTCACGAAAGCTTATGCTCAAATAAATTGGTTAGTCTCTAAGGTGCCACAAGTACTCCTTTTCTTTTTGCGAATACAGACTAACACGGCTGTTACTCTGAAACCTGTAAATATGGTGATATCACTGTCTTGATTTCTCTTTGAAGTATACAGCAAATCACCTGCAAATGGTGGAAAACAGGTAACTTCCTTATGTTAATCCGTGTAGCTAATTACTGGTGATGCTTAGGAAATAGGTCTACTTCAGAGTCTGGATGACTATTATTTACCTAAGGACTCGGAGCTGTCAAGAGAAGGCCTGGAACTGTATAAAAAAACCCTTGGGTCCTGATCCTTTTTATCTCAGATCTGCTTGGTGCTTTAGGCAGGGGAAGTTTAAGTCCTAAGACTGAGCTCTCCTGTCCCACCTGGATCACCCTTGATATGAACATTGGACTGAATCTATGGACTAATTCTAAGAACTCTTTGTAACTCCAAAGCTCACAATCTCTACAATGAAACTAATCTCAGAATGTACTCATGTCTGTGTGTATACTGATCTTTTAACCAATACTCACTCGCTTTTCTTTTTAATACATTTTAGATTAATTAATAAGAATTGGCTGTAGCGTGTATTTGGGTAAGATCTGGAATATTCATTAACTTGGGAGGTAATGTGTCCGATCCTTTGGGATTGGCAGAACTTTCATATTTAACTTGGCTGTCTGGGAGGGAGCCCAAAGGCTGGGTTACTTTTAAGGGAACTTTGTTTTGGCTTCTGGGTAACCTGTAAGATATAGAAGCTGTTTTGTGCTATCTTGGCAAACCTAAATACTGGAATATTCACCAGCTTTGGGGATTGTCTGCCCCATTCTTTGCACTTTGCCCGAACTGAGTATCCCCAGTGTGCCTCCGCTCCCCCTGCCCTGACCCCAGTCACAGAAACACTTAGGTATCACTAAATAAATTCAAACTCTTGTGGGTGATTCTGTGAATGGTATATTACAGCACACATCAGAGTTTAGAAATCCTAACAACTTGTGGTTATAAATGCTACTGTTCTTCGTGCAAGTTAAATTAATTTGTTATAGAATTTTAATACTACAGTTTTTGGAGTCCACAATGCTGTTGTTTGAGATAACTTATTCAGACAATCCCTACACAGTATACTTTCTTCCTGTTATTTAAAGGTAAATATACTAAGTTTTCTACTACTTACCCAATTTAACAGGACGATTAGCTACAGTAAACATTTGCATGGCAATAGAAAAGTCTTCTAAGCGATTTGTAAACTGGCAAAATGTCTTGAATTCGTCCAAGCTGATATTCTAGAGTACCAAATAATTCAAATTAGGTTATATAATAAATTCAGAAACAAGTAGGTCTATTTCCTTAGTGTTCTAGTATTTAGATATTACTGTGGTTATCGCCTTTAATATTTCTATTTTCTAGTTGTCAAATGATCATCATGTTTATGGATAGCAAAATTAAATCTGAAAGTTTGCAAGAACTCCTCTATTTGAAAATAGCCACATTTTTGGTATATACTTATCTAATTAAAAAAACTTGCACTTGAACTTAAAATGAGAAAGCAAAACAAAAATAATATATTCTATGTACCAACCTCTCCTGCTTGGATTCTCTCTCTCACATTTTGCCAGTAAATTTCATTGTTTTCCTCATCAGTGAAATATAATAACCATTCTGCAAAGTCCTCTTTTCTCATGAAGTTCAGACCCTTTGAAAACTGTATGAATTCCATTTCTTGCACCTCTGTTTGTAAATTTTCCATAAATCTAAATGTAAAGAAATATAGTGAAGTACATAAAATAACCATAAGTTAGTACTATTAATACTAAACTAGTTACTCAACTCCAAAAGAAAAGGAGGACTTGTGGCATCTTAGAGACTAACAAAATAAATTTGTTAGTCTCTAAGGTGCCACAAGCCCTCCTTTTCTTTTTGCGGATACAGACTAACACGGCTGCTACTCTGAAACCGTACTCAACTCAGTAGAAGAAATAGTAACATTTTAAAATCTATGTAACTACCCACCTACAAATATTACAATCTCGCTAACTGTTTAATATGTTAAAAACACAGTTTTACCTGTGCATGTAAATGTTTCAATGCCGTGTTTCAGTAATTATACCACTAGGGTGCTCTCTAAGTCTATGTACATTCATGGATGTTGCAGTCAGTGTTACACTAGTGAACACAATTACCCGGAGAAGAGAATATGCAGCAAAGTGTGTATGCATATATAAAGATTATGTGAACCTTTGATGGCCAGCCAGTAACAAGACAATTGAATGCAAAGGGACTGACCTGGTAAATATAGGTTATGGACTAATATGTGGTTTATGCAATTTAATGTTAAAAATTGAGGAATGAGAGAATTGGAAAATGGCTAAAGATACTATACCCTAACAGGTTTCAGAGTAGCAGCTGTGTTAGTCTGTATTCGCAAAAAGAAAAGGAGTACTTGTGGCACCTTAGAGACTAACAAATTTATTTGAGCATAAGCTTTCGTGAGCTACAGCTCACTTCATCGGATGCATTCCTAACATCCCTAACAGTCAAGTCACAAGATTCCTGATCATGAAAAGGTGATAGAAGAAAGAAACTTAAAACCATCAATACAGGGCAGCACAGAGGAATGGTAATTAAAGGTCTCAGAGGTTATGAGAGGCTTGGTAAATCAGGTAAATATTCATTAGAAAATGGATTAAGATGAATTATAATTGGCATAAAAACAGTGCTGAAAATATGATATCACAGCTATTTGGGAAGGTAACAAGACAAAAAACAAGAGCACAATCTGATGTAGGAAGGCGTGAACATTAAGGGATTTAGGAGATTATTTCCCCCATAAAAGATCCATGAAACAGGCTACAATTGGCAGCAATAGAAACTACAACTGTAAATATAAGTGTGGCTTTGAGGTTCCTTATTTTGGACGAGATAATCACGGTGGGGTGGGGGTATTCATTTCTGGCCTTAAAATCTAGGAATCTGGGGAGCTGTCACACACTTAATAGTAAAAAGAAAAGGAGTACTTGTGGCACCTTAGAGACTAACAAATTTATTTGAGCATAAGGTTTCGTGGGCTACAGCTCACTTCATCGGATGCATTCAGTGGAAAATACAGTGGGGAGATTTATATACATAGAGAACATGAAACTATGGGTGTTACCATACACACTGTAACCAGAGTGATCACTTAAGGTGAGCTATTACCAGCAGGAGGGGTGGGGGGAACCTTTTGTAGTGATAATCAAGGTGGGCCATTTCCAGCAGTTGACAAGAACGTCTGAGGAACGGTGGGGGGTGGGGATAAACATGGGGAAATAGTTTTACTTGGTGTAATGACCCATCCACTCCCAGTCTCTATTCAAGCCTAAGTTAATTGTATCCAGTTTGCAAATTAATTCCAATTCAGCAGTCTCTCGTTGGAGTCTGTTTTTGAAGTTTTTTTGTTGAAGTATTGCCACTTTTAGGTCTGTAATCGAGTGACCAGAGAGATTGAAGTGTTCTCCAACTGATTTTTGAATGTTATAATTCTTGATGTCTGATTTGTGTCCATTTATTCTTTTACATAGAGACTGTGCAGTTTGGCCAATGTACATGGCAGAGGGGCATTGGTGGCACATGATGGCATATATCACATTGGTAGATGTGCAGGTGAACGAGTCTCTGATATTGTGGCTGATGTGATTAGGTCCTATGATGGTGTCCCCTGAATAGGTATGTGGACACGGTTGGCAACAGGCTTTGTTGCAAAGATAAGTTCCTAGGTTAGTGGTTCTGTTGTGTGGTTGCTGGTGAGTATTTGCTTCAGGTTGGGGGGCTGTCTGTAAGCAAGGACTGGCCTGTTACCCAAGATCTGTGAGAGTGATGGGTCGTCCTTCAGGATAGGTTGTAGATCCTTGATGATGCGTTGGAGAGGTTTTAGTTGGGGGCTGAAGGTGATGGCTAGTGGCGTTCTGTTATTTTCTTTGTTGGGCCTGTTCTGTAGTAGGTGACTTCTGGGGACTCTTCTGGCTCTGTCAATCTGTTTCTTCACTTCAGCAGGTGGGTATTGTAGTTGTAAGAACGCTTGATAGAGATCTTGTAGGTGTTTGCTTCTGTCTGAGGGGTTGGAGCAAATGCGGTTGTATCGTAGAGCTTGGCTGTAGACAATGGATCGTGTGGTGTGGTGTGGATGAAAGCTGGAGGTGTGTAGGTAGGAATAGCGGTCAGTAGGTTTCCGGTATAGGGTGGTGTTTATGTGACCATCGCTTATTAGCACCGTAGTGTTCAGGAAGTGGATCTCTTGTGAGGACTGGTCCAGGCTGAGGTTGATGGTGGGATGGAAATTGTTGAAATCATGGTGGAATTCCTCAAGGTCTTCTTTTCCAGGTGTCCAGATAATGAAGATGATGTCGTCAATGTGCGCAAGTAGAGTAGGGACATTAGGGGACGAGAGCTGAGGAAGCGTTGTTCTAAGTCAGCCATAAAAATGTTGGCATGCTGTGGGGCCATGCAGGTAGCCGTAGCAGTGCCGCTGATTTGAAGGTATACATTGTCCCCAAATGTGAAATAGTTATGGGTGAGGACAAAGTCACAAAGTTCACCTGTACATCTACCAATGTGATATATGCCATCATGTGCCACCAATGCCCCTCTGCCATGTACATTGGCCAAACTGCACAGTCTCTATGTAAAAGAATAAATGGACACAAATCAGACATCAAGAATTATAACATTCAAAAATCAGTTGGAGAACACTTCAATCTCTCTGGTCACTCGATTACAGACCTAAAAGTGGCAATACTTCAACAAAAAAACTTCAAAAACAGACTCCAACAGACTCCAACGAGAGACTGCTGAATTGGAATTAATTTGCAAACTGGATACAATTAACTTAGGCTTGAATAGAGACTGGGAGTGGATGGGTCATTACACCAAGTAAAACTATTTCCCCATGTTTATCCCCACCCCCCACCGTTCCTCAGACGTTCTTGTCAACTGCTGGAAATGGCCCACCTTGATTATCACTACAAAAGGTTCCCCCCACCCCTCCTGCTGGTAATAGCTCACCTTAAGTGATCACTCTGGTTACAGTGTGTATGGTAACACCCATAGTTTCATGTTCTCTATGTATATAAATCTCCCCATTGTATTTTCCACTGAATGCATCCGATGAAGTGAGCTGTAGCTCATGAAATCTTATGCTCAAATAAATTTGTTAGTCTCTAAGGTGCCACAAGTCCTCCTTTTCTTTTTGCGAATACAGACTAACACAGCTGCTACTCTGAAACCTGACACTTAATAGTATTTCCAAATATCTTTTCTTTCCTATTTTGTTAATTGTTATTTTATTTCTGTTGCCCACATCCCTAAGTGGTTACATTTTTATTGGAAATCTAAGATAAAAAGGGCACTTATTCCCAACAGTGCCATTATGATTTGTCTCTCCCTGTGCTTTCTTCTTAATGTCCACAGGTTCTAACAAGAACTTGGTTTTATTGAGTTGCAATAACTACAGAGAGGCTGAAATAAAGTACATTTATACTAGGACAAAGTAATTACTTGGAGAATAGAGTAGCAAAGAAAGTGTCTGTATAGCAAATACTGGTAGAGACTCCTTTGCTTATCAGCGTTTGCATGGCCTCATTGTATTTGAATTCTTTCCCCTGAATCTAAGGCATTTTAGTCAGTGCAGCTATCTTTAGTTCTTTAATGAGATCACTTGGACAATTAGCAGCTTGGAGCTCTGTGTTGTCTGTAGGGGGATATGTCAAGATTGCCTTTGCAACATAAGCTCTCTCTTGTATTTTCCTCCACATAATTAGTGCTGCATAAGCAAGAGGGTGCATGAATAATGCTTCATTGCTCAGGACACGAAGGTGAAAGAAAGACAGACAATGGAATGGATTTTAAGCAGTAGGCTACAACTTCATTAACTTAACACTGGGTAGGGGTGGTATATGCCCACCCCATCTCACACATCAGTCATTTAACTGGATCCAGTGTGGAGTTAGAGGTCTCCCACCATATAAGCAATGACCTGGGGTAGACCCCAGGACTCAGCTTATTCTGAGTCCTCTAGCTCTCCCACCCGTGAGGGGGAATAGAGAGTATCCAAGTGGGGACCTCAGTCTTCGAAGACTTCAGGTCTCCCCTTCTCCCCAGAGGCACGAGATTCACCAGCAAAAATCCTGTGTCTCATTTATCTCTGGGAGCTGGCCCTTTTAGCTCTTATCTGCACTAAACACAGGCTGCAAGTTGTGACAAACTATACATTCCTATAATAGCTTTTAAAATTAGACCTCCAAAGCCTATTCTTCTTTACCCCAGCTGGGCTTCCACAATTTGCTGCGAGGAGGGCAAAAAATCTACCAGACCTCCATCAATTTTGCCCAACGGGAAAAAATTATTTTCTTATCCCAAAACACAGGCAACTAGACAGGTCCACAGTATCCTGGAAATACAGCTTGCTATCTACAACTAATGAGAGGGAGGGCAGGGCAGACAAAGGTCTCCTGCAGCCCAGGGAAAAGTTTAAATTGTTGGGGGAGCACAGGGGCCAATCAGCTCCCACTCTGCCCTCAGCTAGCCAACAGGACACAGTGAATCTGAGGAGAAGGGGGAGCCTGACATTTTCGGGCATGAGCTCCCTTCCCTCTCGCAGTGGCAGCATCCCTCCTGACGCACGGAGCTGGAGATGTGGCTGTGACCTGGGCATACAAATTTACTTTAATTGTAAGCTGAATTGGTAAAAAGAGAGTAAAGGTCTATGAATTGTTACAATAATTTGTTATATAAAACTGTATCTCAAGGGCTCTCTCCCCTCCACCTCCCTTTGGGGACAGAGCATTCTTCCTGCTGCGGGGCCAACCATCCTCCCCACCCCCCACTGAGATGGGGTGGATTATCTATTTAGATGTAAGGAATTCAGTAAGTATTGCATTTCAAGCTAGTAGGTTTGTTCTTGGCATGCTGGAGTGGGAAGATTTCATGCAGTACCAAACATTTCTCAGAGCAGCAGCTGAACAATGCAATTTAAAATTCAGATGTGATCTTTCCCCATATTTTGAGTTACCAGCATATGACTCATCACATCAGGGCATTTTTATTACCAGATGTGAGAGTTAAAAATCCTAATGAGGTTTTTTTTTATTTTTTAGTAACACTTTTTGAGAAGTATCTAGCTAGGAAGGAAATCTTGGTAGCTTGATCACATTTATATGACTAAAACACTTGATTGTGGGTGTTTTTCTATGTAACCTGCTAGTATCTGGTTGCATTTGTTCAAAATAATGATTCACAACTAAAGAGAGTTCAAATTCCCTAAACAGTGCTTAGTTTTGAGAAAACATTAGGAAGGGACAAAATGAAGTTTAGGTGAGAAATCCTAGCTCTACTGAAATCAATGGGAGCTTTGCCATTGACTTCAGTAGGGCCAGGATTTCATCATAGGAATACAGGGCAAGATTCTGACCTCAGATACTCAGTGTAAATCCAGATTAATCCACTGCAGTCAAGGAAATTACTTTTACACCACTGTAACAGAAATCAGAATCAAGGCCAGAGTTTAAAAAAATGTATAAGAGAAATCAATAATTTACAAGAGGGAAGGAGGCAGGGAGAAGGCAGGGAGAAGACAGTACTTTATTTCACCTAGCCTGTTATCCATAGTCTTCAAAATGCACATGTTTAAGAACAACAGCCAAATTTGTTATTAATTATTTGTGATATGGTAGCATCCAGAATCCCCAGTCAAAATTGGGGCTGATTTTGCAAGGTACTCGTCACCCACATAGAAAGATACAGTGCCTAAAAATCATTGGTAACTCACTTTTAAATGGAAGTGAAAGTAAAGTGTAACTAAGGGAACCTCACAGCTTCAGAGATTCACCCGCCAACCTGGGATTTTGAAATACAATGCTAGCTTTGTACTTTCCTTATGGTAAACAAAGTAGCAAAATGAAACACAAAGGAAAAATTAGGGAAAGTTTTCCTTCTTATAATTTTGTTTCTGTACTTCAGAATGTTTGTACAGCACCCTGACATTATAAGGCAGCACTGTCTAGCAGTTACAAGACTCCTGAAGTCTCATCTCCTGAAAAAGGACCAACGGATACAAAGGCTGCTGCCCGCTTAACCTAGCAACAAAGGTTGCCATGGACACATCACCTTGGTGTTCCACTCTGCACTGACTCCCCATAGAACACTGAGTCCAGTTCAGGAATTGCTAACATTCAAAGACCTCTATGCTTTATGGCAGCGTTTCCCAAACTTGTACGTCGCTCGGCCCATGCCACTTCCCGCAGCCCCCATTGGCCGGGCACAGCGAACTACGGCCAGTAGGAGCTGCGATCGGCCAAACCTGCGGACGCGGCAGGTAAACAAACCGGTCAGGCCCGCCAGGGGCTTTCCCTGAAGAAGTGGCATCCCAAGGTAGGGAAACACTGCTTTATGGGACTGGCCTGAGCTACCAGCGAGATCACCTCTCCCTTTGCAACCTTGACCATCCACAATAGCTGAGTTCTACCAGACTCATGAAACTATCAATGAGTAAAGGGAGTCTCATGAGGGCTGGACACAGAATTTTCACTTTTTCACAGGAGCTGGAGCTGCACGATTGAACTCACTCCTACTACAGGTAAGAATGATTATGGAACTCACCAGTTTCAGAGTTAAATGCAAAACTCACTTCTTTGACTAAGCTTTTCCACTACAAGTTCTCGGTACAACCACAGCCACTCACTCACACTTACAAACAACTCCCTAGAAAAAATCAAGCCATTCTTCCTACTGGTTGAGAAGGAAGGAAGGAAGGAAGGAAGAGAAATACATTGTTATAGTTTTCTCTATTATTAAATACTTGGGAGGTGCTCTGGTTCTACCATGATGAGGCCATATAAGCACCTAGACAGGGTCAGACCTGAGTTCTATTCCCATTTCTGTCACTAAGTCACTGTCACACCCTGGACACTTATTATGTAGCCTTTCTGTGTTTTGGTTTCCTTACTTGTAAAAGAAGGATAATACCTCTGCCTATAAAAAGGACTTTGAAATCCTCAGAGGAATATTCTGAACAAGTGTAAACTACCCTCATGATATAAGTACTACGATTAGCCTTTTTTGCAACTGCATCACATTGTAGAGTCATATTCAATTTGTGATCTACTATAACACCCAGATCCTTTTCTGCAGTACAGCTGGTACTACCCAGCTAGTTATGCCCCATCTTGTAGTTGTGCAATTAATTTTTCTTTTCTAAGAGTAGTACTTTACACTTATGTTTACTGAATTTTATCTTGTTGATTTCAGACCAATTCTACAATTTGTCAAGGTCATTTTGAATTCCAATCCTGGCCTCCAAAGTGCTATAGTCCCTCCCAGATTGATGTGATCCACACATTTTATAAGCATGCTCTCCACTCCTTTATCCAAGTCATTTAATGAAAATACTGAATGGTACTGGATCCAGGCCCCTGCCTGTAAACAGGGTGAAATTTCATGAAGAAAGTACAGTAGAAACCTGTTTACTAAGCTTCCATTATCCGGCTCTCTGTATTAATCGAACTGGGCAGCAGGGCTCGGGCTGACAGCCTGAGCCCTGCCACTCCTGGCGTGGACAGTCCAAGCCCCGCCCATTCTCCAGATTAGCTGATTTTTTGATTATCTGATCTGGCCATGGTCCCAATTAGATCAGATACACAGGGTTCCACCATATTCCCGCTTTTATTTTTGAGAAATCTAAAGCACACTGATTATTTTATATATAACTGGTGTGACAGGTTTTAATGTGTCTTAATAAAATCTAATCATTCCTACTTTTTCTAGGTGCCGCACTGATAGGTGAAAAGACTTTCTAGCAACAACTTGGAAAATGATAAAAGCATTTACCATCATTATTTTTTCCTTTTGACAATGATCTATGTCTGTATAGCTCATCAGTCATGTCTTGTAAAAACAGCATGGCACTTTGATCAAACAGCCAACAATAGCTTCCCGTGTGAGGTAAAATGTTGTGAGAGGCCATCAGATAGAAATCACATTTTCCTTGAACAATAGAAACCCAGAAATGATGTGCTTGATTTACTTGCAAATAAAATCATGTGAAAAGTGATATCTCCACACAGGTTAAAAAGACACTGATCCTTTTATTCACTGTTCTATGTGTTAAACAAACTTCACTGTCATGTCGCAACTTAAATGGAGTGTATATGCAGTGATAAAGAGGCACATTCCACCTCTATGAAAAATAACTGCCACTGTTGAAAAATTACCTGCATTAAACCTTACACTTATCCCACAAAGCTTAAGAGCAAGATGTGGGAGTCTGATTTTGATTACAGGCCTCTATTTGTGTGGTAGGCAAAGGTCTTTAACCTACATTTTCTGAATGTACTAGGTACATAGTTTTATCAATGTCATTCCTCATTGGGTCAATGCAGGATTTTATCTAAAACATGAGGCATTCCAGTTTACACTATATATGCAAACACAACCTTTTACTCGTGCTCTCTGTCCTTTGTTTCGTTAAGAGGGCCTACTGTATTTATAAAGAAGGAGCTGCAGACATGTTACACTTATTTTACTCATTTAGCGTTCTATTGAGTCAAGAGCTTCAAAAGAGAGAAGTTTGTTTATTTATTTGAAGACTGGTATGTGTCTGAGTCAGTGAAATAGAAACACTTTATAGTGTTAGGAGAAATGCCTTTCTCCCCTTTTTTGTTCTGGCTTTTCCTAAACCTCAACTGACTGCAACATCTGTTACTAAGTTCAGGGCTGACTGACTCCATTGCAGCTCGACATAAATCAGACTATCCATTTTATGCTGCTACTTTTTTATAAGATTATGAACTACCAATTACCTATGAAGGAAATGGAACATTAGTGAAAAGAATCTTGTTCCCTTTAGGTGTGAAAGCACATAAGTTGTTGTGATGTAAAAACTTGGTGCTCAACAGTATACATGCAAATGTGGTTTCAGCAATTAGTATCAAGTCAGGACATTTATGTTGCACAGTAATAGAGGGTTTTAACTGGTTGTTTCTTTAAAACTCAGACGTGCTGGGGGTTGCTGTTACACACGAGAAGCTATGTTGATGTTTTAAACTCTGATTATTTCTTCCAGTCACACATGCTGCTGTGTTGTCCAGTTGAGACAGGACAAGGCAAGAGATTCTGCATTAAGATCTACTTGAGCATCTTTCTGACATCACAACATGACTATGATGTTTCAGCCCATATTGGGTATCTGTAGTGGTCACAGGTGAAGTTACAAAATTGAAAGAGTCCATTACATTGTTGGCATTAACATATCAAATTATGGAGGCTCTTCACTTGACAGCCCAGGTGAGGAGTCTCCCCATTCCCCATACAAAGAAAGGACTGTTTTGGCCTTGTAACACTTGCTATGACCAGTATGTCAGTCATCACAGATTAGGGGGTGCACACACATACATACATACACAATTAGTAACAATGGCACATCATAGCAATAAGTAATGGAGTCTCTAGTTAAATAATTACAATCCTTATTTTGTGCTAGTGCTTTATAAACAGAATGATTGACCTATATTATTCTTACAGCTTTTTTCATTAATTTCTGGCTTTCAGTATAAGAATGGTAAAGAGATTCTTTGGGACATAAGAGAATAAAATATTTTGCACATTGAAAGAAACAAAGCCACACATTTCAGAGAGTAATGCTTCACAATATTCCATTGCCGTTTCAAATGGATATGGTGTTCTTTGCTTCCTGTCCTAAAATTGTATACTGTGGTGAGTCACTGTTAGGCAGCTGCATGGTTTCACTGCAAGAACATTTCAATTGGTGACATGATTCCTGTATCTGTAAAGTTTGTAAAGCTCCTTCTAATTCTTTGGGACAAAACATACTATTTAAATGTACTATTTAAATTATTCTGGAGAGTAGGGAGAGCTACTGTGGCAGTGGAAGGCAAAATTTCTCAGGGCTTGTCTACAAAGCACTAGCAAAGTGCACTGGAGGGGGTGATTTGGAAAGTAGTGGATCATGTTATGCTCTAATTGTCTATGTAGATACTGCTGGTGTGCTCTAAAAAGTACCTAGTTTGTGTTAATATAGCCCTTGAAACAGAATGCGAACTAGGTACCTTTTAGAGCGTGCCTACAAGGTTTACACAGGGCAATTAGAGTGCAGCTTCTTAGTGTGCTTTACAAATCATGCTTTGCTGCGCTGCATAGAAAAGCCCTCATTTTTCTTCAGATTGATGTGCATTGGCTGATATGAGTTTTACCAAACAGGAACAAACTCATCATTACTCGAACTTGGAACTTATAAGAATGACTACTAGCAATGAATGACAACTAGTATTTGTACACTACCTGTAAAACTCAGAATAGCAAAGCTTCTCCTTTCCTGCTCTTCCAAAGAAGTGCACCAACAATGTTGTATTAACAGCAGAGTCTTCCAATTCTGGTTCCTACAAACAAAAAATAAACTTGTATAATTAATTACTAACAATTCAACACAAAATTGGTAATGCATATTTGAATGAGGGTTTCCCAGATGTCACTTGTAATTTAGTTATTGTTCTTGCAGACAGTATATAAAGAATTCCAAAGCAAAGCTGAATGTTTCTCTGCCAAGTTGAACTCTGACCTCGGTGTTCAATGTTCTGCTCCTGATATCAAGTATAGTAGCTAAACACTGATCAACCAGCAAACACAATTTTCCTCTTCATTGGTAAAAAGATTATCAAAGAAATAATTTGGAGATAATTATGGTTTACCCAAGAAACAGAAATCATCTCCCTCTGATTTTATTCCCTATTACTGACAATACCGTAATTTGCAAAATTTTTAAATCTAAATACTGTAATGCTTTTCAGACTCAAAATCTTATCACCTTCCTGTTACAAGTTTCTTTCCCCTATTCACAACCATATGTTGCTTAGAACATGCAGCATCTACCTGAACTTGGCAAAGTAACCTGGCAATATTTACTCAAAATAAAATTATGGTCCACAGTATGTCAAAGAGACATACTGTGATTCAAGTGCAAATTTCCCATTAAAAGAACCATTTGGGATAGGAAACAACAGCTGTCTTTGAAAAAAAAAAAAGATTGTTTTCCAGTTTTATACATGTTTTGAATTAAACACTGTAATTTTCATGAAACCAGATAGCATGTTAATATTCACTTTAATGTTTTAGCACAACATACTTTTCGATATCATTTGATAAAATTGCTGGTTAGCTATTCAGCAAGCTTCATTTTTAGGTTAATATTATTGTCTTTCAAATCAGTTTCACATTCAGATAAAAACAATTTTCAGCTAATTCATCTGGACTGGTTTGGGAACCTTCAGCTCCAGCAAGATGCTAGATTTGTAACAAACTCATAAATTAGTCAAACACACACATAAAAAAAGTAGAATACAAACATTTACATTTATGCATTCAATCATCATGTATGTTTTTATATTGTTACAAGGCTGTTTGTTAATCTCAAATTTCTCAAACTAACATCTTATTCTTTTACTGTATAATTTTTTTTCTTCTTCTGAAAAAAAAAAAAAAGTTCTACAGAAAACAAAGAACACACTTCAGCTCAACTACCGCATCTTCATAAAGCCTAAAACCACACAATGTGCTGGATTTCTATGTTTTATTCTTCTTTCACCACTAGCATATTGGCTTTTCTTTGAACACAACAAAACACTAAGCAACATGAAGAGAGATTTTTTTGGAAGTCCACAGGGATTTCAACAGAACTATTCTTATGACATCTAAATAGCCTCTGTGTCTTTTATCCTGCTGAAGAGGTAAGATGAAAGACAAGAGTCTATTCATGAGATTTAATACTAATGGTTATTTAGCTTTCAGCATCATCAATAACAAGTCCCATTAGTCCACTGTGTGTTTCATGCTTACTGCATATGTGACACAAAGTATTTTACAGTTAAAGAGGTAACATTCCTTGTTTCTATTCTAAGCCACATTTCATAAAATGCCAGTAATATGAGCTAAGTATGAGCTAACTTAAAAACAATCTTTTCAGGACTCATGCAATTTCACTGAATTTTATCATTTGACTGCAGGTAGACAATATAAGTAGTCCCAAGGTCTGTGCTTCAGAAGTTTAAATGCTTAGGCTTCATGTATGATGACTGATGTATAAAACAGTCATATATGCTTATTTGAAAGTCAAAAGCAAAACTTTTTGTTGTCATGTCAGCATCCATGGCTTTTCAAGAAGAAACAAAGGAGGATCAGCCCAGAGTGTCTATTTCTAATTAGTTTTGTACTTTCAATTTACATATTAAAGATGGATTTAAAAAGTACATAATAGATTTCCTGAAATCATTTATTTTTAAAATTTAACTTAAAACTAAGTAACAACATAATGCTTTCAATAGTCCACATTTATCTATATGCCTGTGAAGTCAAAATCTCTTGTGTTGCTCTGAAAACTACGGCTGAAAAGCAAGTGTTTATAATAACCTTTTAAAGACTAAATCTACAACAGAAAAGGCACGTTGTTCCTCTACTCAGATTTCTCCTTATAAGCTAGAAGACGACATATAAACAATACCTATCTCATCTTATCTAAGATGACAAAGCCTATCCCTGGATTTATAATAAATATGCACCTACTTGTTTGCTACTCTCTTTATCAGTTGAAATTCCAAGCTGGAATTGGCACATGTCCAAGCACTATGCTAGTGAGAGTTAAGTGTGTTTAAAAACTACAGAATAGTACTTTTCTTGAAAGCAGAATGTGTGATAGGAAACCTGAAAGACAACAGCTTAAGGGTAAAGTTTCAAAAAACTTCTTTTGCCAAGGTTAATGCTATTAAATTAAGGTACATTGTTAGTACATAATTCTTTTTGGTCCACAAAATCATTAGCTGCCTTTCCTGCTAATCTCCACATAGTGTATAAACTAATACCCCCATGACAATTCTTTGTTAAAAGGTATGAGAAATGTATTAATATTTCCAACCCCTCACTCTTCTAGGTCAGGTGGAAACATAATTTAGATTTTGAAACTTTCTCCCTCAGCTTTGGGAATGAATGGTGACCTAATATAGTATCCAAACACAGCATTGAATAATAATCTTTAGAAACAGACTCCCCCAAGAATTAAGTTTAGCTACAGTGCTGATCTGCACCAAGTAAGGTATATGTGTTTTTCCAATCTATTGAAATTAAGGTAGTGTTAATGGAAATATACAGTACAGAAACACAGTATGTACTATAAACATAAGAGCCTATATTTCTACTGCAATTTTATTATATGGAAATAAAAGGATTAAGTTACTTTAAAGTAACTTAAGCTCCTAAATCACTTAGATTCTTTTGAAAATTTTACTCCAAATCGTGAAACTAGTCCTTTTCTATCAAGAACCATTTATGGCTCAGACAAAACAATTTTTTTCCTTATTAAATCATGGAATTTGTTTAAAAATTATATGAATGGAGGACCTGATGCTGCAAACACTCAAGAATGTGTGTAACTTTACTCATGGGAGCAGTCCCAATGAACTCAATGTTTGCAGGACTGGGGCCTTAAGTATCAGTCTATTGGCAAATATTAGCTAGAGTTGAAACAGGTATTAGGCAGTGGAAGCTGTTCAAAGAGGTGATATGAATTTTGGGGAGACAGTCTCTATTTTCAGAACAAAAATAAGTGAAGAAAAGAGAAAAAATGATTTTCATAAATTCATTCATAAGAGATAAAACTATTCTATTCTATATCATTGTATCTGAGCACCTTCCAATAGTGCATTAAGCTACACGACTAACATCTGTCACATATTGTTTGTTCTCTCATCCTCTCCCTAGGGGGAGAAGTATATGCAGTGCTTTGTTTTGTTTTGGTAGTTTTTTTAAATATACATGTTGCTATGCATTTATATTAGAGAAGGCAGGGTCAAAGAAACGTGCCTTGCACATGGAGCAGAAAGTGGTGAGGTTCGTGATGGTCCCTGGTTCCTGCAGGAGTTCATTCCACAGTCTTGGAACAGCCCCCAAGAAAGTTCTATCTCCCATGCAGACGAGCTTTACCCTTATTGTAGAGGGTTCCATTGTGCCAGAGGGTCACAGTTGTTGACCACAGTCTTCATCCTGGAGCTTTAGATGATCTTTTAGATATGGTGGACCCATGCAGCACCTTGAAGATAAGGACTGAGGACACTGAATTTGATTTGATATTCTATGGAAGGCAATGTACAAAGCAGACGACAAGTGTGATGTGCTCACAGTAGCCAATGTTGCTGAGAGGAAATGCTGGAGTGTTCTGTATTAATCGGTGTTTCCGAAGTGCTGAAGCCTTCATGCCCAGGCATATTGCAGTGCTGTAGTCCAGTTGAGAGGTGAAAAAAGCAAATCATCATCTCTCTTCAGAACAAAGGATGGAAAAAGAGTTTTACAAGTGAAGAAGTTATGAATAGAAAGAGTGCTTGACACATGATCAAAATGGACATCAGTGGAAAATGCATGTGGCCAGGTCTGAGAGTAAGTTGTTTATAGTTGCATCAAATTTCAGTTTAAGAGTTTAAAATCTCCTGTTTTTAAGAGATCAATAGCGGTGTCCCTAAGAACCAGTTAAATGTTTTATAAATGACACAAGTGAGATACTTCATATGGAAACAAGCTCATTATAGAATTCAGAACCATATGCCTAATTTGTCATTTGGAAACAACTGTCAACGTAGATAATATGCTGTTTTATCTTGCCTAATATGAAACTTTACTTTATAAACAAATGCAAAATATTCTACACTATTAATCACTCCTTGCTAATGGTAATTAAAATTCATTTTGTACCATTATACTTACTTTAGCCTTTTTGAAAAAATACACTTTATTAATTAAAAGTATTTGAATAGTTTAAGAAACTGGTTTGACTATGTTCCAGTCTTTGAAACAATGTGATCATTCTTTATGGTGGTTTTTTTGGGTCAAAGTCCCCTTTATTATTAAATTGTACCTGTATTATTGGTGAAAATCAACACCTCCTCAATATGTCACAGTGGTTTTTCCATTTTGATACTGTTTAGGACAACATACACTGCTGTAAGTTAGCTAGGAAATACACTAGCTAGGGAACAATTATAAGCAATACCACTCCCCATGCTGCAGTGCTGGAGATGATCACCAGCTGCAGTCACAAAACGAAACAAACAATATCCCCTCAACCAGGTTTTAACATTGTAAAATAAGGGGCAACATGGGGGTTTTACATCATCTTCATGAGCACCTGGCATTGTCCAGGATGTTGGAGACACGATACTGGATGAGAGGAACCACAGATCTCTAGTCTAGGGATAGGGAAAAAAAGCATTTCTCAATCTAAATACATGGCGAAACCCTATATATGTCAAACTAAAGGTATTTTAAATTTAAAATTTTAATTTTTCTCAAAACAAACTTTTTAATCTGAATTGGCATTTGGAGCAATCTACTGGCAGCAACCATCTCAACAGAATGTGTGACTTCATATAAGACATGAGATGGCTGTGAACTCCTTGAGGCGGCAAGGAGTTTGTTCTGTTTGTACAGTGCCTAATACAATGGGGTCCTAGTCCAGGACTAGGACTCCTAAGGGCTATAGTAATACAAATAAATAACAATAATACTGTCTGGGAGCTCTGCAGGACAGACAGACAGTCACCAACAGGTTTTAATACTCATGTCACAATTACAGCTGTCTCTATGGTGAGTCCCGTATGGGGAGGGGAAGGAAAGCCAGGTGGGACAGGCAGTTAGTGCTGGTGGCAGCGAGGCTAGATGGACGGAAGAGACAGCATGTGTGGATGTGGCCCACCTGCCAAATCTATGTACGCCTCTACCCCGATATAACGTGGGTTCGCATACAACGTGATAAAGCTCCGACATGCTGCTCTGAGCAGTGTGTTAGGGGTGCCGGGCCGGGGCCGAGGGGTTGGATAAGGGGCAGAGCGTCTTGGGGGTGACCAGGGGCTCCCCCCCGGGTCTGGGAGGCAGGAGCTGTGGGGGAGCACTTTTGGGGGCCCCACAGTCCCAGAGTGGCCCAGGGGATTAGCGGGGGGCTAGGAGCAGCCCGCTCCGCTTCCTTCGCCCCGGCCCCAGCCATGTCGCTTAGGGGATTAGGCTTGGGGGAAGGGATCCCCCCCGCACTTACCGGCAGTGGCGGAAGTGGAGCAGCCCAGCCCCAGACCGCTCCACTCCGCCAGCTCCCAGCCGCGGCGCTCCGCTTCCCGCCGCCAGTGAGTGCGGGACCTTTCCCCAACGCCCCCCCTACCCCCAGCGACATGTCTGGGGCCGGGGCAAGGAAAGCGGAGGAGGCTGGGGCCGTGTCGCTCCACTTCCCACCACAGGTGAGTACAGGGGGCGTCCTTTCCCCAACCTCCCTGCACTCACTGGCAGTGGGAAGCGGAGCGCTGCGGCTGGGAGGTGTCAGAGTGGAGTGGGCTGGGGCTGCGTTGCTCTACTTCCCACCGCTGCCGGTGAGTGCCTGTCAGGGAGCGGGGGCTGTGGATTGGGGTCGGGGCAGTCAGGGGACAGGGAGGTTGGGTGGGGTCCTGGGGGTGATTAGGGACAGGGGTCTCTGGAGTGGGCGGTCAGGGAACAAGGAATGGGGGGGCCAAAGCAAGTTCGATATAACGTGGTCTCACCTATAACGCGGTGAGATTTTTTGTCTCCTGAGGACAACGTTATATCGGGGTAGAGGTGTACTTGCCCATGTATGTACTGGCTACACCATTTCCAAGATGTATCCAATCCTGGTAGACCAGGGCGCTCCCCACAGCATCTGTCCTGGCATTAGTCGTGTATAGGCATAACTTTAGGATCTTTCTACTCCCCATCCTCAGAGTGGTTAAGGCTCTTAGAAGTTCTAACTGAGCATTTAACACAAGATAAAATCCTGGGATTGTTGGTCTTTGTAAGAAAGTAATCTCATATGCAAATCATAATAGCGTTGAGAAACTATGTACTTATTTTTCTCCACTGAAACTACTGTAGTAATCCTTTGGCTCTAAAGGGACACCATCAACTTTAAAAAAAATCATACTTCTGACAACTCATCTTTTATCTACTATATTTAAAAATAACACCAATGATTACAACAACATTAAGATATTAGCGAAAATTTTTTGTACTTTGTTTACTTTGACAGGACTTTGTGTAGAGTCAGTTTTGTTTTTTATTCTGTTAGTTATTGAGTTTCCAGGGTTAGTGTGGTTTTTTTACACAGAAATAGGAAAGAAAAATAATTTTTTTTAAACAACAAGAAAATAGGACTATAAAACCACAAAAATTGGCAGAGGGATTTGTATGACCTGATGCTATTTTTAACTTGTATTTTTAAAACTGACTAGAATTCCCGATGAAAGTGACCCTTTAAAAAATTACATTATATTTTGTAGGTAATATTACTTCATAGATTTTTCTAATGAGTGTACTTTGAGGAAACAATCTGGAGTACGGTTTAAAGCACAGTTAAGATATTTAGTGCTGGTCTACACTACTGCTTAAATTGATGTAACTTATGTCGCTCACGGGTGTGAAAAAGACACACCCCTGAATGATGTAAGTTACATTAACCTAAGCATTGTCCACACCAGCGCTATGTTGGTGGGAGACGCTATCCCGCCAACATAGCTTCTACCTCTCGTGGACGTGGAATAATTATGCTGACGAGAGAGTGCTCTCCTGTCGTATAGCGTGTCTTCACCAGATGTGCAGCGGTGGCACAGTTGCACCAATGCAATGTAGCACTTGAGTGTAGACTTGCCCTTAGTCACAACTCTTAAATTAGTTCCTAGAGAGCTGAGGTGTTCACAGCTAAATGTGACCAATTGCATCATAAAGGTCCCTTGAAATCTTATGCTGTAACTGCGATGGGGCAAAGAAAAGAATTTTTGCTTCCACCTAGTACTGTATTGGCTAAACCTCAATCCACTATTTTTATGAACAGTGGACAGTCTGGTTAATCTGAGCTGTCTTCATTTGGTGGTTGATGAAATTTCCCAAAACAGATGGGAACTGTATGTTACTTTTGAGAAAGTAAAGCAGATTTATCTGCTTCTATGGTAGCAGAGCAATATCTTGATGGGGCAAACACCAGGTCTTCATGCTTAATGAAATACTAGAGGTGTTAGGAATACTTTGTACCACAATCCTGTCTTCCTGTTTGTTGAAGGCCAGTGAGGAAGAACTGGTTCTGTAGTTGGTAGAAACTATCAGTGTCTTGCAGATTGCTGGCTTTCATAAGGAAGCTCCTCTTTACCATCTTGCTGGACGATGACAATCTAGCCAGCTGTCACCTTAGTATCTAATCTTCCATTTTTGGCTAAATTGTAAAGAAGGTTGTGGTAGACAACTTTCAAATACATAGATGCCTCAGATCTCCGTGACTCCTGTCAATCTGGGTGCAGGCCAGAGAAAGCACTGGTGGTGGTGGTGCATTCATCTCCTCCTGGCAATGTGTCCTTACTGACATTGTTAGTTTTATCAGCTACCTTCAGTCATGGGGTCTTATGCTGAAGACTCCCAACTCTGTTTTTCAATCTCATACAATCTAGCCATTGGTATAGAATGCCTTATCTGTGTGTTTAGTAGAGATTACAGAGTGGATGACAGCTAGCTGGTTGAAGCTCAGTCTGGGAAAAAATTAGGTAATGTTGGTATATTGAGGGAGGCAGCCAAAAGATATGAGGAGGACTATAACTGCTCCTTTAAGTGAGGATGTGTGGTAGCCATTTGTTAACAAAGTTATCAATCTGTGGGAGCCCCAAGTACTGTTGGAAGATTATATCTAGGATTATTTTTTAATCTTTAACTGGTCCAGAGACTGCAACCATTTTCTTTGGATGTGGACCTGGCTAAAGTAATCCATGCCTTTCTCAACACAAGATTAGGGGCCACATTGTAAATCAATAGAAACTGAAGCTGATGCAGAATGTAGCAGCTACTCCATAATCTGCGCTGATTGCCTATTGGTTCTTGGGTGCGTTGATTTTAGCCTATAAAGCCCTATATGGCTTGAGACTTACCTATCTGATACACTGCCTCTCTCCCCATGTAACAATATATTATTCTTTCTATAAACACAGTTTTTCACAAATTATAAAAATGTTGCTTTTAAATACAAGCTTATGAACTCTAAATAATAGAGTGGCTACATGGCTACATAGTAGAAAAGTACATTACTTTAATATGTTTTATTAGGAAACTCAGAAGTAAAACTGAAAAACATTTATAATATTTCCCTTACCAAAATTAAATAGCAGAGGTGCCAGATCATGCACTTGCATTTAATTAGAAGTACCAGAGTTGACATGGATGAATTAATCTATAAACTCTAAAATCTATGAACACTAACTTACAGAGTTCAGTGTAAGTTCTATAGAAACTTGCTTAAGGAAAATGATTGACTGAAGCATACCTGTGATAACATTTCACGTCCAGAAGCTTTTCTCAAGTCATCTTGCTTCCCAATGATTTTCTGAAGCTAAACATAACAGAAACAGAGAATATGTAAACATTTTGATTGGTTTAAGATTCTTATATTTGTATTTCAGGAATATTTTTTATTAACCTCACCTTTTAATTAAACTCATACTTTTCTATTGCTCTGTTTTCTGACCATCAAACTATTTTGTGTATTAAAACACCCTTTATATATTTAAAAGATATTTTGCCCAAATGTTTACCCTTCCCCCCTCTTTTTTTACTGAGGTCCAATCCATCACAGTTCTCTTGCTTAATAAGTTCAAGCAAAACACTGTGTAATGAGCTCTCCTTTTACTTGTCATTCTAGTCTTACTGACAGAGGTTCTCTTTCATTGGGAACTTTTTTTTTTTTGTTTTACCATCCACCCCTGAATAATCTCAAGATTCAGGGATGTGACATCCAGGATCGTTTTAGAAGATAAGAATATGAAAGTGGAAAATATGGTTATGTTTCCCCACCCCCACTACTTTACCAATGCATATTTAAATGCTTTGGAATAGTTCTCAAATAGCGTAAAACCCTCCCTCTAGAAAACAAAAAATGTGTCTGTTTAAATAAGGTACCATATAGTTAACAAGACCAGCTAATTTCAAATCCAAAGCAATTTAACTAACTAGTCAGAGAAACTACTTTTTGTTTTTTAAATCAAAATGTGGCCTGGACTTTTTTAAAAAATAAAATATTCTTGAATGAGTCAATGGGTAGAATTTTCAAAAAGCACCTAAATTTCATTTTCAAAAGTCACATAAAGCCTGTCAGTCTCATTTTCAAAAGTTACGTAGGTAAAATTTTCAAACAGCACAAAATATTTAAAATAATTGTATCAGGAAAAATACAGCTATTAATCTGCAGTTTACTATAAATATGTATCATTCAGAAACACCCTCAGCAGCAAGCTTTCTTCATGGATATATTTTATAATTGTTCACAAACAGCTTGAGAAATCAACATACTCACAAAATCGAGTGAGTTAACATAGTACATAGCAAAGTTCACCTACCTTTCATTGACATTTGTACCAATCCTCAAATGGATAGCAAAAATAAAAGAACAAGGAACTTGTCATTACATTTGGGATACAGGCATAGACATAAACAGATCACTGTGGATTTCAAGTTACTTAAGGAAGATGTTTTTAAAACCAATATTTATACTGCCATCTTCTATTCTGTTTTCTCTCTCAAACATCTCTGAGCCATCTCTCATGCTGTCCCTTATTAATGGGAAAAGCTTCCTAACAAAATCCATAAAGCTACTACTTTGTTTTCAAATCCCTCCTTAGTTCATTTTTGCCATGATGCCTAAAAAGCAGTACTGGCTGACAGTGTCTCTGCCGATGGTGAGCCAAGAACACTGTTTATTGCTCACACTGTTACCCTTCTTCTCCAACCCCTTTCATTCTGTTTGTCTAATCTACCCATTGTGTCTTGTCATAACCTAGATTCTGAGCTCTCTGAGACAGTGACTGGCTTTTTTACAACGTGCTTATACAATCTTCAGCACAATGAGGCCTTTATCCTTGGCTGATGTCCATATTTCTGGTTCTTGCAGTACCTTTGATGCCTATAGTAAAAATATTCTTTGTAGGAGCATGAAGTTCTTCTGGTAGTGAACCAAATTTTCATAGCAAATAGCAAATTCTGCTTTGGGCAAATTCATGATTGCTCACAAGTGGAAAAATTAAGCCAATTTGTTTGAAAACTCCCTTTTACTTTCTTATCTGAAGAATTTCTATCTTTTGTTTACATGAAAACACAAGAGACGAAGCAGCAAAACTTTTATTCTTCCACAAACCAAAGAAATATGATTTTTCATTGGTTTCAGTGCTTGTGAGAATTTTTTAAAAAATATACAATCCACTGACAGCACGCACTCACATATCTAGGATTAAAGTGAAATTTTGAGAGAAAGCTATCTATAAGGTTTGTTGTTTTCTAAAACTGTACATAAATTACCGTGAAGTTCATTATCCACTTTCTAGAAAAAAAATTTATTGGTCTTCTCAGGAGTTTGAAGAGGTTTTTCCAGGACAAGGAGGGTGGGAGGAGGAGGAGGAGGTAATCTGCAGTGGAATAGAGAGAACTGTGCCCTTAAGCAAGAGATTCTCATCACATTGTAACATTTATCTGTGTTTAATATTTATATCTGTTCATCACAGTAATACACTAATGGCCATCATCCTTTAAATAAAACAAGTCAAAGAGGATGAAGCATATTATGCATAATTGATGCTTCTCTACCAAAGAAATATATTATTAAGAAGCAATCTTCTCACAAGACAAGTTTTAGTAGAATAGACTTCTTCATTTTTGAAAACAAAAACAAATGAAACAATTTTTCATCTTCAGAATTATACACTGAAGTTAGTGCATGTGGAACTGTTAGCGCTGGAGACTGTACAAGTATTGTATGCCACACCTCCAGGAGTGAGAGAGTGAGTAATTCGTTGTCCATGTTCAGTTAATTTTTGGCTTTTAGTTTTTTTTGTGATGTGCACTTATTTGTTGCTCCACTTGGGGCAGCCCAGAACCATAAGCAACTGTGTTACTACTCTGCTTTAGCAAGATTAGACTGTGTGTCAGCTCTTTGCCACACCAGTCTGTCTGCTTCACCAGCAAATTCCTCGGGACTCTGCCAGCTTTAATTTTGCCATGCAGATAACAATCAGTGAACCCAAATTCCGAGTTCCCCAGAGGCGTCCCTCTGTAATGTCCAGTCCCTCTCATTGGATCCTCCCAGAAATCATTAAGTTCATTGCCTCCAAAGAGACAGTACACATGCCAGTCTGTTAGGTTAACTGAGGACTCACAGTACTTCAATATAACAGCACTGAGATAGTCATAGCAAAACTAAGAATAAATTTATTAATAAAGAACAGAGATTTAAGTGATACTAAGCAAGAGAAAAAGAGAGAGGTATAGTTAAAAAAAAACACAACACAACATGCTTTCTAGTGACTAAAACTAGCAAGTTACAATCTTTGCCTAAGCAGTTTTCTTATCTACATCAAGTTACTAGCATATCCAGCCCTCCAGGACAGAGGATCCAATATTCATGGAATCAGAGGGTGTTGTCCCCTTTGTTCCCTAAGCGATGGATAACTGAGGGGTCCTCTGTTCTCCCTTTTATAGTCCAGAAGAACTTTGAAATGTATTCTTTACTTTTCAAACACAAAGTTCCTCTCCCCTGTTGTGTAGATGCCAAAATGTCTTCCTCATGCTCTGGCCAATTTGCTTTTTCAATTGGCTTAATCATTTCATTTACTCTAGATGAAAAAGTACTTCTATTTTCTCTGGCCTCACCTTGCTCAATTTACATTGGAGAAACAGGCAAACAGGTTACTTGCCCTGTCTGCTCAGATTGCTTGAACATTTAGGAACATATTTCCAGCACACACACACAATTCTTTACACGCTAACCAAACACACATCAATATATACACAATCAATCAGTGGGTCAATAATTTTTATATGATAACTTACAAGACACTGTTTGGCTACATGTTCTGACAACAGCGTGTTGGGTGCTTCCTTTGCCAGTTTGCATAAACGGATTCAGGGTCACAACTTGTCAGCTAGGAACTATATAGACCAACAATTCACTTCACTCACTATCTTAATAAAGTCTAAATCATACAGAGATTGTAGGTGTGACCACATCTGTGCAGTGTAGGAAAAGAGAAATACTAAACAGTCATTACCCTAATTTGTTATTTTTTGAGTAGCTGACTAAATCCAGTGTGTTTTTATTACTGGCAGACCAGGGAGCAATGCCTCTAGTTTACCTTGTCTAACATTTTTCAATATAAGACCCTATCTTCAGTTTTTTAGAACTTTGCCAAAGTGTAAACATTCAGACTGAAATCTTCTGTTTGCGGTCTGCTTTAGGATGATTTTTTTGTGTGAAACTTTCATCTGAAACATAATGACAGGTTTCAGAATAGCAGCCGTGTTAGTCTGTATCCGCAAAAAGAAAAGGAGTACTTGTGGCACCTTAGAGACTAACAAATTTATTTGAGCATAAGCTTTCGTGAGCTACAGCTCATTTCATCGGATGCATTCAGTGGCAAATACAGTGGGGAGATTTTCCACTGAATGCATCCGATGAAGTGAGCTGTAGCTCACGAAAGCTTATGCTCAAATAAATTTGTTAGTCTCTCAGGTGCTACAAGTCCTCCTTTTCTTTTTTCATCTGAAACAGTTCATCCATTGGAAGAATGTGTTTTTTTTTTTGATGATGCTAAAAAATTCTTACAATCATTTCATTGAGAAGCTCTAGTGCCTCCATGATCTAGAGCAAGGACTTGAAATTTGGCAGGGGAAAGCCCTGGGATTAGAGAAGTGTATTTTGCTGTCCTCACAAAAATGCACTGAAATTTGGCTGAGTGATAAGCCTCTGAAAATCACAGTTTGCACATTAGTAGGGGTTTGTTAGAGGCAGACAGCTAAATTCTATGAACATTTTATTTGCACTAAGCATGCTCCAGCCCAGAGCTGCTGGGATGACCAGGACTTTCTCTGCAATTGCTCATTCTGGCAGTCAGAGGCTGCTGTGATGTTGGCCATGGAAGCCGAGAGCTAGGAGGCTGTCTCTCTTATGTGCTGAATAATCCCTTGTGGCACATGGGGTGAAATGGAGAAAGAGAAAGCAGCCTAACTCAAATGTGTGAGAAGCGGAGGTGTGAGAAGTGGAGAGGGAAGAGGGGCAGGTTGGGAGGAGGAGGACAAATTAAGTTGAGGCAGGGCGGGGGGACAGGAACAGATGGGGGGGTGGACAGAAGAAGGCACGGCTGGGTGGACAATGTAAGAAGGGTTTGTAGCCACAAGAAAACACTCTCCTCAAAAACATGGAATTGAACCCATGATTCCTCTGCTATAAGAAAACAATTACAAAATTACAGGCAAAGTATGAATCTCATCATCATTTAGTGGCTGATCTACACACACAGAGGATGGCAGCCTACTACAGCTATCAGTTAGTTCAAGTGTAGAAATCTGTGCTGCAGATCTAAAGATTCCAACTGTGTGGATGACACATGAGATCAATCTGGTTCCATGTGATGGGCTTTTTCCCAGTTTTATTTATTTTTTTAATATAGGAAATTACATACCCTGTACTAAGCCAAAAGAACATTAAGATTGAAAAGGCAAGCACTCAAAAGTTCAGTAATGCTAGAATTAATCAACTTTAATTCACTATGCATTATGATACTATCTTTAATTACATGATCACATGCTTTTTTTTTCCTCCAGAGGACCTTTCATTCAGAGTACTGGGTGGATGGGGCTCATGGAATGAATCAGGGCTGGGTAATGAATGAGACTGTTGTCTGTGGGACCTTGCCACATTTGTTGTAGAAGTTGGAAGGTGTGTATCTACTAATACTAGGAGAGGTGGGTATAGCCCTGGCCAAAACTAAAGGCCCGACCCCTCAGCTAAGGGAGCAGAACAACTGAGCCCAGGCTACTAGTGATTTCTGGGGACAATGAAACAGGATCAGCAGGTGAGGTCAAAGGTTAATAATGAGGGATACAGAGGGAGACACTGAGTAGAGAACCCCAGACTCCACTGCTCCTCAAAGCCGTCTGAGGAGTCAGTGGACATTGCCCAGAGGAATTCTGCCCGGGGGTGTGATCAGATAAGGGAACAAAAATAGGCCCCACGGGCGCAGATCACCAACCCTCCATCTAGCTTCCTCCTCCTGGAGTGATGGATGGCAGTCTTGGCCAGTGCCAGGAGGAGGTCGGCAAAGATGTCCTGCGACTTTGTGAGGCCCTGGATGGGATGAGAGAGGATCGGGAGGTGCAGGGAAAACTGTAGTCAGAACCTCGGTAGGAGGGTATGTCAGGGCTGCAAACTGATGCACCCTAAGCAGATGAGCGCCAGGGTCTCCCTGTTGCCACAAAAGAGGCAGGTACACACCCATGCTCACAGCTCCATGAAGAAGCCAGCTGATATCCCCAGCAGGCCCTGGGACCACCTTAGGTGGCAACAGGTCCCACGATTTGGTGTCAGAAGAAAAATCATGTGAAGCACAAGTGTGTACTGATGTTTTCTGGTTGCAGTACGGAGGCAGGCCAGCTGGACATTGTGTAGCCAGCTCAGGTGGTATGGAAAACGTATAGTGAACGAGACAGGGGATTTCACAAAGAGGAAGGATTGTCGCTTGACTAAGGCAGTTGAGAATTGGATTCTACCTCTGCCTCTTGTCACAGAGAACATAAGAACGGCTATATTGGCCTTCACAACACCCTCTGGCAAGGAGTTCTAGAGGTTGACAGTACGTTGCGTGAAAAAATACTTTCTTGTGTTTGTTTTAAACCTGCTACCTATTAATTTCATTTGGGGGCCCCTTGTTCTTGTATTATGAGAAGGAGTAAATAACACTTCCTTATTTACTTTCTTATACCACTCATGATTTTATAAACCTCTATTATATGCCCCTTAGTTGCCTCTTTTCCAAGCTGAAAAGTCCCAGTCTTATTAATCTCTCCTCAAACGGAAGCCGTTCTATATGCCTAATCATTTTTGTTGCCCTTTTCTGAACCTTTTCCAATTCCAATACATCCTTTTTGAGATGGGGCGACCACATCTGCATGCAGTATTCAACGTGTGGGCGTACCATGGATTTGTATAGAGGCAATATGATAGTTTCTGTCTTATTATCTATCCCTTTCTTGATGATTCACAACATTCTGTTCACTATTTTGACTGTCGCTGCACATTGAGTGGATGATTTCAGAAAACTGAAATGGGGAGGGGGGGGGATAGCTCAGTGGTTTGCGCCTTGGCCTGCTAAACCCAGGGTTGTGAGTTCAGTCCTTGAGGGGGCCATTTAGGGATTGGGGCAAAAATTTGGGGATTGGTCCTGCTTTGAGCAGGGGGTTGGACTAGATGACCTCCTGAGGTCCCTTCCAACCCTGATATTCTATGAACTATTCACAATGACACCAAGATCTCTTTCTTGAGTGGTAACAGCTAATTTAGACCCCATCATTTTATATGTATAGTTGGGATTATGTTTTCCAATGTGCATTACTTTGCATTTACAACATTAAATTTCATCTGCCATTTTGTTGCCCAGTCGCCCAGTTTTGTGAGATCCTTTTGTAGCTCCTCGCAGTCTGCCTGGGACTTAACTATCTTGAGTAGTTTTGTATCATCTGCAAATTTTGCTACCTCACTGTTTACCCCTTTTTCCAGATCATTATAAATATGTTGAACAGTATTGGTGCCAGTACAGATACCTGGGGGACACCCCTATTTACCTCTCTCCATTCTGAAAACTGACCATTTATTCCTACCCTTTGTTTCCTATCTTTTAACCAGTTACCAATCCATGAGAGAACCTTCCCTCTTATCCCATGACTGCTTATTTTGCTTAAGAGCCTTTGGTGAGGGACCTTGTCAAAGGCTTTCTGAAAATCTAAATACACCATATCCACTGGATCTCCTTTGTCCGCATGCTTGTTGACCCCCTCAAAGAATTCTAGTAGGTTAGTGAGGCATGATTTCCCTTTATAAAAACCATGTTGACTCTTCCCCAACAAATTATGTTCATCTATGTGTTTGACAATTTTGTTCTTTACGATAGTTTCAACCAATTAGCCCGGTACTGAAGTGAAGCTTACTGGCCTGTAGTTGCCAGGGTCAACTCTGGAGCCCTTTTTAAAAATTGGCGTCACATTAGCTATCCTCCAGTCATTTGGTACAGAAGCTGATTTAAATGAGAGGTTACATATGACAGTTAGTAGTCCTGCAATTTCACATTTGAGTTCCTTCAGAACTCTTGGGTGAATACCATCAGGTCCTGGAGACTTATTACTGTTTAGTTCATCAATTTGTTCCAAAACCTCCTCTAATGACACCTCAATTTGGGACAGCTCCTCAGATCTGTCACCCAAAAAGAATGGCTCAGGTTTGGGAATCTCCCTCACATCCTCAACAGTGAAGACCAATGCAAAGAATTCATTTAGTTTCTCCACTATGGCCTTATCGTCTTTGAGTGCCCCTTTAGCATCTCGATTGTCCAGTGGCCCCACTGGCTGTTTAGCAGGCTTTGTGCTTCTGATGTATTTAAAAATTTTTTTGCTATTACTTTTGGAGTCTTTGGCTAGCTGTTCTTCAAATTCTTTTTTGGTCTTTCTAATTTTTACATTTCATTTGCCAGAGTTTATGCTCTTTTCTATTTTCCTCATTAGGATTTATCTTCCACTTTTTAAAGGATGCCTTTTTGCCTCTCACTGTTTCATTTACTTTGTTGTTTTGGTTCTTTAACTACGATTTTAATTTGGGGTATACATTTAAGTTGAGCCTCTATTATGGTGTCTTTAAAAAGTTTCCATGCAACTTGCAGGGATTTTACTTTTGGTTCTGTTCCAATGTGATGCTGGGTAAGTCACAAATCTCAATTTTCACTGGTAGCTACTGTGTCCTGGATTTTCTGTGTTTTCCAAATTGAGATACCTGGGGCCAGATTTACAGAAATGCTGAGAACTCATAAATGCAACTGACGCCAAAAGAAGCTTGCCTTGAACATATGAAATGCATAAAAATGCTAAATACTCTGAAAAATCATGCCTTGGGCATCTGAACTTGGGCACGCCAAATCAGTGTAGAGTTTTGGCCTTGCTCTCTCTATGTCTCAGTCCCCATCAGTAAAACGGGGACAAAACCTCCCTACCCAACAGGAGTGCTGTGAAGATCAATTCATCAATGTTTGGGAAGCACTCAAGTACTCTAGTCATGAGCATCACAGAAATGCCCATGAGGAAGATAATAATTCTATACTGGGAGCCGGGCTTGGGTGGCATGAGGTTCACTTACTCTCAGAAAAAGTAGTTGTGTCCTTAGCATACATATAAAGCACTGAGAAATCTGTGGACAAATTCTTTTACTTGTTGGGTGGAAACAGGTATAAGATGGGTAGTGGCAGTGCAGGCTTGCCTAGCTATGTGCTTTGAGCACTAATCTGGAAGGAACATATAGAAATGTTCATTTGATTCTCTCCTTGCCCTTTCTGCCATGAATAAAGGTGTCACCCATTTCAACCCTCAGGTGATGGGCGTAGCGTGAGATATCGAACAGAATCCATGCCTTTCTGTCAGAGGGGAAAAAAGCATCTGCAATTCCTGTGGCCCAAAAGCTTTAGTGTTGCTGGTTCTGGCAAAATGAGATTGACTGAATGAGGCGAGAATGCACATTGGCATTTATGCTTTGTCTGGCCTTAAGGAAGATCGGCCTTTGAGCTGTTACTGTAACATGACTGGTGCCTGAGCCCTGTGGAGTGGTGACCTCCTTTTGTTGCCCTCCCCAGTTTCCTGAATGATTTGCATGGCACAATATGTACCTGGCTACACTCCTGATATTGTTATACATATTATAATTAATTATACAGTATCCAAAGCATGGTAGGCACTTTACAGACAATTAAGGAGACAAGGTCCCTGCCATGAGGAATTTACAATCCGAACAAACAACTAGAAGACAGTGGATGAGAAATGGGATGTGACAAAGCAAGTAACTGAACAAACATTGATGTTTGCTTCATCTTCCTCTTTCTACCCCTTTCTTTTTTGCTTTCACTAAATTTTGTTCTAGTTAGTTATTGCCTTTCTATTACCTCTCCATTTTCTTGTCTCCCACACAAAGTTTTCCAACGTCATCATCATCCATTGTGTTGAGAACTAGACAAAAATAACTAATTTTGATCATTCTGAAATCCTCATCTGATTATCTTTACTGTGTTGAAACAGCCCTGTACTTTCCCCTTATTTTTTTCAAAATGGATTTCTGGAACTCTGTCTTATTCCTCTGGCTGCCATAAAATGCTAGTTGTTTTAAGGATTAAGTTGAGATCATGAACACTTTAATTGGTACCTTAATCAGGATTTGAACCCAGAGATCAATTGCTGCCCTTTATTACCATTGTGCAGCCCCCAAAGATTTCTCCAAAAAGGTCAACACATGATTAACATTGCTTAACGCGTGAACCATATGTGTTTTGTGAATGTGTACCAAAACTGAATGCTTCATTAGAGAATCTGTCATTAATTGACTTGAGATATAATGAGTTAAGTTATTACATGCTTCTTTAAGTCATTCACTTTCCATTATTTGTATCAAGAAAACAGAACATTTATCCCAAATTAAAGCACACATGCTCTCTGTTCTCCTACAGCAACCAAACCAATTTCCTTGAAAAAGACCAAAACTGAAAGTTTATCAACCAGAAAGTGCTCAAAGGGATTATAGCATCTACAGAAAAATCCTGCTACACCCAGGCTGTGTCCATTACACACAGAGGACATGTACACACTAGGATACAGATGCTAGTTAATGTGTGTTAAAATCCTATGGTAAAATTTTGACCTAATTTAATTCAATAGGAGTTTTGCCATTGACTTCACTGGGGCCAGGGTTTCAGCCTTAGTGCAGACAAACCAGCTGTAGTTGTTACATGTTATGGTTGGTCAAGATAAGCCCTAGAGTGATCCCAGTGTTCATCCTGATCAGCTAACGTGTTAGAACTACAAAGTGTCTACACAAAGATGTTAAAATGTTCAAAATATACTTTTTTTTTCTTAGTGAAGAACAGGCCTAAAAGTGGTCAGATTTGGACTCTGATGAATTTTCAGAGGCAAGGTCCCATCACTTGTGCCTCACCACTTGTGCCTGCAAATTTCATCCTGAAGACTGATAGCTGAAGTGTTCTTGCTGAATGCAGGTACTGCAGTGGGGAAAAAAGGAAGAGAGGAAGAAATGGTTCCTAGGCTACTTAGAATTTCATGGATACTACAGAGCTGGCAACTGTATTCTGCAGTAGTTGAAGCTTCTAAGGGCTTGTCTACACTGGCACTTTACAGTGCTGCAACTTTCTCGCTCGGGGTGTGAAAAAACACCCCCCGAGCGCTGCAAGTTTCAGTGCTATAAAGTGCCAGTGTAGACAGTGCACCAGTGCTGGTAGCTATTCCCCTTGGGGAGGTGGTTTTTTTTATAGTGCTGGGAGAGTCACTATGCCGCGACTACATAAGCCACGTTAAAGCGCTTTTGTGGCAGTGCTTTAACGTTGCTAGTGAAGATGTGCCTTAAGTTGCAATGAAGGGAAGACCAAAGAAGAATGTGTTACAGTGGTCTAACCTTGAAATAACAAAGGCATGAAGGTGAGGTCTGCATCAAAGAGAAAAAGATATAATCTTTGGGCCAAAGTGTTTCTGGCCACTTCTGCTATGTGAGAATCCAAAAACAAAGGGGAATCCCGTAATTGCAAAATCACCTTGAAAATTGGCAGGCAAATACTTTCATTTCAGAATGCAGCCACAGTTCTTTCCAGTTCCTTGAAATATTTTCCCCACGTATAAGCATTGCCTCTGTCTTATCTGGTTAGAGCCAATGCCAGTTACCTTTCAACCAGGTCATTATCTCTATCAGAGAGTAGGAGAGCAAGGAATCAGCTCTGTCTGCGGGTTGATTAAAAATGAAATAAAGCTGAGCAGCACCTCTAAATCTCTTCAAATAGTTTCACATACAGAGTGAACAGAAGGGTGAGAAGATTCCACTAGCTAGACTAGTTATGGACTTAATTATTGGAGCTTTATGGGAAGAAGCACAATTGCATCTTTGTGGTAGGAATAAGGGCTTGTCTACACATAGAGATATTCCGGAATAGATCCATGTGTGGACTCTCTTATTCTAGAATAAAAGCGTCCACACATGTACTTATTTAGGGATAGTTATTGTGCTTTAAATTCACACACCACATTAATACAAATTAACTTTTAAGTGTAGACAACCCCCAAAAAGTCACCTTAAAACAACTCTGGTTGTTACTGCCCCATTCCATAGGAGAGTCAAAGGCAACTCATAATTAAGGGTATTGAAGGTGCTGATAGGATTAATCCTGTTTTCATGGATGTACAACTTTGTTCCACTACTCTAAGGAGACTACAAACTATCAAGGCACTTTCCATATCAAATCCAGATCTGAAGCCCAACAGATTGGGCTTCAAAAAATGGGAAGGATTCAGATGCTGCAGGAGTTGGCTTGATACTATCTTCTTATTGACCTTCCCCATAAAGTGAAGGTTGTAACTTGTGAGATAATTTACGTCATTTGTTCTGAACATGGACTGGACCACTCCATATCTGAGAATTAGTGGTCCTAGACATTGCTCACGGGTTTCACTAGACATCTGCAGGGAGAGCAATATAGCAGTGCACAGAAAACCCAGGAAGTTTTTGGAGAGTGTTTGGGACAACTTCCTGGTGCAAGTGCTGGAGGAACCAACTAGGGGCCGTGCTCCTCTTCATCTGCTGCTCACAAACAGGGAAGAATTGGTAGGGGAAGTAGAAGTAGGTGGAAATCTGGGCAACAGTGACCATGAGAGTTCATGGTTGAGTTCAGGATCCTGACAAAAGGAAGAAAGGAGAGCAGCAGAATACGGACCCTGGACTTCAGAAAAGCAGACTTTGACCCCTTCAGGGAACTGATGGGTAGGATCCCCTGGGAGGCTAATACAAGGAGGAAAGGAGTCCAGGAGAGCTGACTGTATTTTAAAGAAGCCTTATTGAGGGAGCAGGAACAAGCCATCCCGATGTGGAGAAAGAATAGCAAATATGGCAGGCAACCAGCTTGGCTTAACAGAAAAATCTTTGTGAGCTTAAACACAAAAAGGAAGCTTACAAGAGATGGAAACCTGGACAGATGACTAGGGAGGAGTATAATATTGCTCGAGCATGCAGGGGTGTAATCAGGAAGGCCAAAGCATAATTGGTGTTGCAGCTAGAAAGGGATGGGAAGGGTAACAGGAAGGGTTTCTACAGATATGTTAGCAAGAAGAAGGTGGTCAGGGAAAGTGTGCAACCCTTACTGAATGGGGGAAACAACCTAGTGACAGATGATGTGGAAAAAGCTGAGGTACTCAATGCTTTTTTTTGCCACAGCTGCACTGGGCAGCACAGTATGGGGAGGAGGTGAGCAGCCCTCAGTGGTGAAAGAACAGGTTAAGGACTATTTAGAAAAGCTGGACATGCACAAGTCCAGGAGGCCAAATGCAATGCATCAGAGCATGCTGAGGGACTTGGCTGATGTAACTGCAGAGCCACTGGCCATTATCTCTGAAAACTCATGGTGATTGGGGGAGGTCCCGGACGACTGGAAAAAGGCAACTACAGTGCTCATCTTTAAAAAAAGGGAAGGAGGAGAATCCGGGGAACTACAAACCGGTCAGCCTCACCTCAGCCCCCAGAAAAATCATGGTGCAGGTCCTCAAGGAATCTATTTTGAAGCTCTTGGAGGAGAGGAAGGTGATCAGGAACAGTGAACAAGGATTCACCAAGGGCAAGTTATGCCTGACCAACCTGATTGCCTTCTATGATGAGATAACTGGCTCTGTGGATATGGGAAAAGCAGTGGACGTAATATACCTGGACTTTAGCAAAGCTTTCGATAGAGTCTCCCACAGTATTCTTGCCAGCAAGTTAAAGTAGTATGGATTGGATGAATGGACTATAAGGTGGACAGAAAGCTGGCTAGATCGTCGGGCTCAGTGGGTAGTGATCAACGGCTCGATCATCGGGGTCGGTCCTGAGGACAGTTTTGTTCAACATCTTTATTAATCATCTGGATGATGGGATGGATTGCACCCTTAGCAAGTTCACAGATGACAGTAAGCTGGTGGGAGAGGTAGATAAGCTGGAGTGTAGGGATAGGGTCCAGAGTGACCTAGACAAATTGGAGGATTGGGGCGAAAGAAATCTGATGAGGTTCAACAAGGACAAGTGCAGAGTCCTGCACTTAGGATGGAAGAATTCCCTGCACTGCTACAGGCTGGGGACCAATCAGCTAAGCAGTAGTTCTGCAGAGAAGGACCTGGGGATTACAGTGAATGAGAAGCTGGATATGAGTCAACAGTGTGCCCTTGTTGTCAAGAAGGCTAACGGCATATTGGGCTGCATTAGTAGGAGCATTGCCAGCAGATCAAGGGAAGTGATTATTCTCCTCTATTCAGCACTGGTGAGGCCACATCTGGAATACTGCGTCCAGTTTTGGGCCCCGCACTACAGAAATGGTGTGGACAAATTGGAGAGAGTCCAGTGGAGGGCAACGAAAATGATCAGGGGGCTGGGGCACATGACTTATGAGGAGAGGCTGAGGGAACTGGGCTTGTTTAGTCTGCAGAAAAGAAGAGTGAGGGGGGATTTGACAGCAGCCTTCAACTACCTGAAGGGGGGTTCCAAAGAGGATGGAGCTCAGCTGTTCTGAGTGGTGGCAGATGACAGAACAATGAGCAATGGTCTCAAGTTGCAGTGCGGAGGTCTAGGTTGGATATTAGGAAACACTATTTCACTAGGAGGGTGGTGGAACTCTGGAATGGGTTACCTAGGGAGGTGGTGGAATCTCCATCCTTAGAGGTTTTTAAGGCCTGGCTTGACAAAGCCCTGGCTGGGATGATTTAGTTGGTGTTGGTCCTGCTTTGAGCAGTGGGTTGGACTAGATGACCTCCTGAGGTCTCTTCCAACCCTAATCTTCTATGATTCTATAAGGGACATCGGCCCATTTACCAGGTGATGGAGCAGACCTTTCCCAGCACATTCAGAACCAGGAGTAATTGTGACTCAATCAGCCAGGGAGACCGTGCACACACTCTCCTTCTTTGATTGTGCAACCAGAGAGACTGCCTCAAATCTGATTGACATTACTGGGAAACAGATTGAAAGTAATGTTCCAAAAAAGAAAATCTATTTTCCATGACATGTAGAAGCCTTTTGGTCATTATATAATTGGAAAAGAAAAGAGACAGTTGTATCAAAACAACACTTGCTGGTTCAATCAGTGAGACTCTGTAGATAGTAAACACATTATGTCACTGAGAGGAGACTGGAATAAAAGAAACTCAGGAGGAGGCAAAGTTATGAAACACAGGCAAAAAAATCTCAAAAATAGCTGAGACTTATTTTCTTTGGAAACTAATCGTGACACAACAGGGGTGAGTAGATTTTTGTTAGCTATACAGACATTTAGTTTGTTAATTTGTTAGCTATATAGACACTTGATTCAGGCAGACTAATCGTGTTTACGTAACAGTTTTCATTTTTAACATTCTAAAACTTCAAGGACCAGGATATTCTTTCAGTGCATTTACAGCTGATATGCAAAGTCTAAAGGCCTGATGATAAATTCTTAGTTTTGAGTCTACCAAACTAGTGCTGCACAGGAATGAATGCTTTAAAATAGTCACCTCTCATAAATGTTTGATATCTAACCACATGAGAAGATTCCCTCTGTGACTACAGAGATTGTTTTCCTCTTCCTGCTCTCTACCCACATGGGGTTTGTTCCACTCTCCCCCCAAAACAAGACTGTTCTGCGGGGAGAGGGGACAGAAAAACAAACAGACAAAAATCCAATTTCCGTAATATTTGCCTAATGAAGCAATCCTGTGAGGATCCTTAAGGACAATTTTGAAAGTAATGACTTTCATGAGTTTGGATTACATTTTATGTGCTCTTACAACTTTCATTTTAATTCCTTAATACAATATCAAAAGTAGGGCTGTCAATTAATCGCAGGTAACTCACGCAATTAACTCAAAAATTAATCTCAGTTAAAAAAATTAATTGCGATTAATCACAGTTTTAATCACTGTTAAACAATAGAATACCAAATGAAATTTTTAAAATATTTTTGATGTTTTTCTACTTTTTCAAATATATTGATTTCTACTGCAACACAGAATACCAAGTGTCCAGTGCTCACTTTATATTATTATTTTTGATTACAAATATTTTCACTGTAAAAATGATAAACAAAAGAAACAGTATTTTTTAATTCACCTCTTACAAGTATTGTAGTGCAATCTCTATCGTGAAAGTGCAACTTACAAATGTAGATTTTTTTGCTATATGACTGTACTCAAAAACAAAACAAGGTAAAACTTTAGACCCTACAAGTCCACTCAGTCCTACTTCTTGTTGAGCCAAACGCTCAGACAAACAAGTTTGTTTACATTTACAGGAGATAATGCTGCCGGCTTCTTATTTACGTCACCTGAAAGCGAGAACAGGTGTTCGCATGGCACTTTTGTAACCGGCATTGCAAGGTATTTACGTGCCAGATATGCTAAACATTTGTATGCCCCTTCATGCTGGCCACCATTCCAGAGGAGATGCTTCCATGCTGATGACACTAGTTAAAAAAATAATGTGTTAATTAAATTTTGACTGAACTCCTTGGGGGAGAATAGTACATTTCCTGCTCTGTTTTACCTGCATTCTGCCATATATTTCATGTTATAGCAGTCTCAGATGTTATAGCAGTCCCAGCACATGTTGTTCGTTTTAAGAACACTTTCACCACAGATTTGACAAAACACAAAGAAGGTACCAATGTGAGATTTCTAAAGATAGCTATGGCACTCAACCCAAGGTTTAAGAATCTGAAGTGCTTTCCAAAATCTGAGAGGGACGAGGTGTGGAGCATGCTTTCAGAAGTCTTAAAAGAGCACCACTCTGATGTGGAAACTACAGCACCCAAACCATCAAAAAAGAAAATCAACCTTCTGCTGGTGGCATCAGACGATGAAAGTGAGCATGCATCAGTCTGCACCCCTTTGGATCTGTACTGAGCAGAACCCGTCATCAGCATGGATGCATGTCCTCTGGAATGGTGGTTGAAGATGAAGGGACATATGAATCTTTAGTGCATCTGGCATGTAAATATCTTGCAACGCTGGCTAAAATATTGCCATGCGAATGCCTGTTCTCACTTTCAGGTGACATTGTAAACAAGAAGCGGGCAGCATTATCTCCTGTAAATGTAAACAAACTTGTTTGTCTGAGTGATTGGCTGAACAAGAAGTAGGACTGATTGGACTTGTAGGCTCTAAAGTTTTACATTGTTTTATTTTTGAATGTAGTTATATTTTGTACACAATTTTACATTTGTAAGTTCATCTTTCATGATAAAGAGGTTGCATTACAGTACTTGTACTAGGTGAATTGAAAAATACTATTTCTTTTGTTTTTTTTACAGCACAAATATTTGTAATAAAAATAAATATAAAGTGGGCACTGTACACTTTGTATTCTGTGTTGTAACTGAAATCAGTATATTTGAAAACGTAGAAAACATCAAAAATATTTAAATAAATGGTATTCCATTATTAACAGTGCGATTAATCGCACAATAGCAATTTTTTTAATCTTGAGATTAATCACGATACATTTTTAAAATCTCTTGCCAGCCCTAATCAAAAGACATGCAAAGTAACTTAATTTTTCTTACTACAATGACATTCACTTAATACGATTGCCTCTCCAAGATTCTAATTTTTGTATTGATTTGTATTGCCACCTATTTTGAGAGAACAGACTTTCATCTTCTTTAATGGATGTATCCATATCTGTATGTTATCAATGTTCTGTATTGTTCAGCTTAAAAAAAACAGGAGCTGGAATAGACGCATTTCACTGATCAGTATGTATTTTAATTGCTCTGATACAGTCCTGTTGGATGATTATCAGAACCAGTGGGTAAGAATGACAAATGCAAAAAGAAAATGGCTGTTTTGTAATTTGGCTTTATTTTTCATCAGCAGAATAATGATGTGAACAGTTTTCTAGAACAACTTTTTCACACCTGGAAGAACTTGCACACAGGACCCGCAGAGAATTGAGAGCACTCAAGCACCTTGCAGGATTGGGCCTATACTTTGCAAATGATACTGAATGGAACTTGGCCACTGGAGCAGGTTAGACAAACACCTGTCAGATAATGTCTAGATAATAGTCCTACCTGTCTAGATAATACTTAGTCCTGTTGTGAGTGCAGGGGACTGGACTAGATGACCTCTCGAGGTCCCTTCCAATCCTATGATTCTATGATTTGTTTGTGCAATTTGTATCTGAAATATAGTTCAGTAGAAGCCTCCTAATTGGCACAAACAGAGAGAAACAAATGTACCAAAATTAAGCAATGGTCTCAATTATTAGAGGTTCATGGGAACACACTGCACTGGGAAATACTGTTTAGTTTCAGATAATGCTTTAAAAAGGTACTCCAAAGCATTAAAATATTTTCTAAAACAATATTAAGGCAAGACACTCATTTAACAATCATAATCGAGCTGGGAAACAGCATGAAATGAACAAAGGGCAGCACAGTGAGAAATTTTTGCTAGCAATTGGTGTGCCATTATCCCAATGTTTAAAGTCATTGAAATACATTCCACTGAATCCTTGGCAATTTTCCCAATCAAGCGGGTGTGCCAATTATTAAGGTTCAGATTAAGAGGATTTTTCTGTATTTCTGACTTTGATCACAGTACTGTTTACCGTTAGGGTAATGTTGGAGACTAATTCATAAAGGAGGACAGCACTCATTTCTGCTTCTTTTAAAATCTTATCCACAGTGATGTAATAGGAAATCACAATGAGAGTGCATAAAAAATGTCCAGGTTTCTGCTATTTTCATTTCCTATTTTTGACTTGAATATTTAAGATATATTTTCCTGTAAGAACCCTGTTGAATACTTAATATAGTATTTTATACTCTACAAAATTAATGATACTCTCTTAAAAGCTTAAAATAAGTGTCTTTCACGGTTTTCTTTTTCCATTTGTGAACCAATTTTCCCCATTTGTGTTTCAAATAAAAATGTAGTTTCTTTCCCCCACCTACATTATATATCACATTGGGAACAATATTTGTTTACTACTGTGGAACAGCACAATCCAATTTAAAACAAATCAGAAAGTGACTTTTCTAAAGTCCATATTTAGAAATTGGAAGACTTTCCCAAACTGATACATTAAGGTAGGTCAAACCTGGGGCAATTACTGCTACTATACAGAGATCTGCAGATATGGATGAAAGGTAGCGTTTATAAAAGTTAACTTCAAACATGATAATAACTACTTTTAAACCCTGTGGTGATGCTTTTTTATATATTCCTTTCATATAAATAAAGTGTATTAGCAAATATAGCTCTCTCTATTGTAAAATGTGATCACAGATTAGATGCAAAAGACTACACTTGACTATTTTTAATGGTGGATACTTCAAAAATGAATATGTATTTACATACCTTAAAGAACTCCTTTTTTTCAACTTGTTCATTGCCATCTGCATCCAACATTTTAAAAGCAATATGAAATCCAGTTTGTGGTTCTGCAATGAAGTGTTAAAAATACATATACATTTGCTTATAAATAACTAATGCAGCAGGATTATCACCTGCAGTTTCAGTTTTTCATAGTTGGACAGATGCTTTGAATTCCCAACAAACCATATTACCCAGATGCAACTATTATGTAAATGTTAAAAAAACACTGTTTTATATCCATTTCAAAAGATAGTGATGTTGGTAATGAAATTCTAATAGTAACTACATATAGCAGAATATCTTGATCTGTTTTCACCAGTTCTGAAAATTCAGTCCATCATAGTGCCCTAGATTCTCTTCCTATGATCCTCAGCCAGTTTCCCCATTTTCTCCATTGCCACTGACCATCTCTAAGTTCTAGCTCTATGTCCTGTACCTACTTTCATGCTAAGAAGAGCTGGAAGAAACCTCCAAAGCCAATCAATATTCCCAAATTGGTTAGAAGAATCACTGTAGAGTGGTCTCAGGTACTTCTTCCTCTCAGAAACTAAGCATGCCGTAGACCATTATTTTCAGTCTCTACTGCCCCGAGAAGCAAGAGACTGGGTTTGTAAATCAAACCCAGTTCTCTCAGTTAGGAGCATGGGAACTAGCAACAGGGTCCGGAGCCAGCCCAAGTATTATTTTTTCTTAATAGAAAATCTCTATACATTTGAGCTCCAACTTTTCCCCTTTCGGTACATTGTGTATTTTGTTCCCCAATACCTATTTTTTAAGGAAATGATGCAAATAATTTGCAAAAACATGCACTGAATTTCTTTCACCAAATTGCTGCCCCTTATCTATCAGGACAATTTCATCAGGTCTGAGTGTAGTAGGCACTAAGAAAACGCAAAACTCTCTGAACTACTTCTTTTGTCCATTTGAGGCTACCTGACTCACTAGTGGGTTGTCCTCTTAACTAGCCTGACCAGGAGTAATTTGACACCAAAACATGTTTGAAGTCCATTGCAGTAGCAAGTGACCGCACTGATATTTGGGAGTTTGTAGCTCTATGCAGGCAAACCATCAATTAGAAGAAAGCTATGGGACATCTCCTATAGTTTATCGGGGTCACAAGGGTCTCCAGGAATACAATGTCCAATACAAAGTTCAATCTCCCTTGGGAATGTGAAGCCTCTTCAGAGACGTTTTTAGTTTGGAGTTATATTTTTTTCAGCCATTGGCTGAAAAAAGTGTGGACCCTGATTTTTCTAACGCGCACAAAGCTTATGTTTTTGCAGAGTGATAACATTAAGAAAATGCCTTTTTTTGCTTTCCAGTGAATCTGGCAAAAATATAATACAACATGTTGTCTTTATATATCAGACATTATTTACCCCATCACCAGCCAATTAGCATTTCCAATTGACCAACCTTGTGATGCACTAATATTTGACAAATATCATTACAGCGTGCTAATCTGAACTCTACGGAAACTGGTTTCCTCTCTATGGAAATGTTTCATTTGAAACCTTTCACCAAGAGAGTTCTCTGGTTCAATAATAATAAGAGCACATCCCATAATAACTTTAGAGAATAAAAGTGTAATGATTTATTGTAAAATGATTAATGTAATCTGTGTTGTAATTTACAGATAAGAAAGCAGCCGGACGTAAAATATACAGGCTAGAACTGCTCATACAGTTCCCAAGACATGCTTATCTGATATGATCTAATGCCAATGGTATGCATTTTATAATGTAAATGTGGTTCAAAGAAGATCTCAAATATATTTGTATTAATTACACTTTCAGGCAAAACTGTAAAATCTGAACATCAGACCTGCATATTAGCCGAAAGTGGAGGTTCCATTCAGTCCTGCACAGCAAAACAGTATTAATTATCTGAAACTTTTATAATGGGCTAATGGGAAGAAAGTTTTTGATCGAGATGGCGTGCTCAGCTCCTGGAGTCACTCACCAGGAAAGAAATAATAGAATAATAGTGCTGGCTTTTAGCTGTTCACAACCCATAGCAGAGACTAACCAGGAGTATACCATTAACTAAGCCTTGGCACTAAACAAAAGATAATTGTGGTGACATGAGGCATGTCTGAGTGGGAAGCAAGTACTGCAATAGGTAAAATAAGGCCTCCATTTATTATGAAGAAATATTTTCAACACAGGCCCTTACCCTGATACTGGATTTCATATCTGTCCAGGTGTACAGAAACTGGGAATATTTTAGCCAATGGAGGAGTAGTACCAGAGGATAGCAGATCTACAGAATAGCTGTGTGGGGTTGGGAAAATCTCATTAAAAAAGTAAATAAAGCCTCAGAGAGCTTCTTCGAACAATCTGATTGTAGCTAATAATAATTAGAGAGTCATAGACACATAGGCTACATAATTATGAAATATCAAGAACTGATTGATATGGGATAGATATTAGATACAGATGGAAGCACTAACCCTTGTTGACATTGGCTTTCAGAATGACGTACATGATAACCTTTTGTGTAACTTCAGAAGCAAAATTAACATTGGATTCATCCTGTATAAATAGGTTCCTTTGTTTTTGCAGTTCAATTCATTCCTATATGATATACCCTGGAAATAATGTCATTTGATTGTCCGAAAATGTGAAGAATTGCTTGCTTTGAAGCGGCTTCATTTCCTTCTTATTTGATCCAATGCATCAACATTGGTTTTAATTCTCAGCCTAACAACTGAATTTAAAGAAAGTGAATCTTCTGCCATCTGATTTTAATTAAAACATACTATATAAGAATATTGATGCTGCTATGGGGTTCTCTTTTTTTAAGACTATCCACTGCCTGGTTTGTTTTGCAAAAAAATTAGTTTCACATTTTTCCAGTGGAGCTAGATCCTGTCTGCCACTTCTGGATTCAGTAAACCCCTGGCTGGTATTTCAATTTGCGTGGAAGAATGTTTTCCTTCTCTTAAATACCAGTAGTGATGAAGGTGGCCTATCTTGAAAATGACTATTTTCTATATGTAAGAGGTGACCATACTCCTCCTCTCTGCTTTATGTAGCACATTACTCAGCCAGAATCCTTCTAAGCAATTGCTATCTTTTTGGAAACATTTATGAATAACTATTGTGTGTTTAATATTGCTCACATTCATAATTATTGGGCCATTAGCTGTGGTACTGGAGGATCACTACTCGAGGGGGGGGCAGTATATTTGTATGATGGATTAGTTTATATCAAAACCATGCACAATGTTGTGATCTGTATTAGCTAGAGTTTCCTGAAGGCTGATTCCTTCATGCCATGTATATTGCATTGCTACAGTACAGCCAGGAGGTGCTTTCCTCTAGCCACCATCATAACCTCTGTATTGCCTGAGTTCAGTTTCATCCATGACCTGATCAAGCTCTGGGCCATCTTGGTTATACAGGTATGGTTATATGTGGTGAAAGATAGGTAGAGCTGTGTGTCATGCGCATACTGCTGGCACTCAAGTCCAGGTTATCTTTCCAATTCACCTAGTGGCTGTATGTAGATGGTAAATAGAACTGTAAAGAGAATCAATGCTTGAGGCCCTCTACAAAGTGAGGGGGCTTGTGGGAAAGATGTAATTTTCCATCACCATTCTCTGGATGCATCCTTCAAGGAAGGGCTCAAAATCATGTTAGTGCAATCACCTTTCTCAGGTAAGACAGCAGTATCTCATAGCTGAGAGTGCTGAATGCTGCAGAGAGGTCCATGAGGATGTATGTCCGTCCATCATCCACTGACATCAAGAGAGTTAAGATTTTTGGTTTTTTCCTGCTTTCGTGAGTCTAATGGTTTGAGAGAGGCTATACTGGCTAACAAAACTTGGCCTATATGGTTATATAATTGGAATGTATCACAGCTAGCCAAAGGCCTCACTTCATAATGCCCATTATATTCATTTTGTCTTCAAAAGCTCTCCCTGACTTTTAATATTTCCCAGCTTGAGGGACAGACCACCAGAGTAGTACAGAGGGATGGTATGTATGGAGCACAGGCTAGGATCGGTGTCTGTGAGGAAAGCTAAAAGACCCAAGGTCACCCCAACAGACCCAACATATAATTGCCGTTATATTTGCAGTTAAAGCAGCAGATGGCTCTCTTGAAAGCCACCTGCCCTCACTCCCTGTTCCCACTAAAAGAAAAGGAGGACTTGTGGCACCTTAGAGACTAACCAGTTTATTTGAGCATAACCTTTCGTGAGCTACAGCTACAGCTCACTTCATTGGATGCCTACTGTTCCCACTGCAGCCCCTAATGAAGGTGGCTGCAATAGCACTTTTCATGTCCAGGACTGCAGGCTCAAAGAACTACCTGCCAGCCCAAACATCTTTTCCCTGTTCTCTTCAGTCCAGCCTTGTGTAGCACAATGAATGGTTTCCACATCTTTGGTAAGTAGCGGCTGGAGATGGTGAGGAGGGCTACTGAAGTAATCAGCAGACAACAGGGCAAGCAGAAGAGTCAGCAAAATATATATGAGAGAGAAAAAAACCCAAGAGAAATGGAACAGAGAGGAGGAAAGGAATGAGAAGAAAATGGATTAAAACGTGAAGCGATGGCAGCAATTGTCTGAAGGCATGGTATGAAAGAACATGATGGGTTCCCAAACAAGAATGTTGTGAACTACCTCTGTCTACGTAGTATCCTTTATATACCTTAGTATGTGAATATTAGAGAGACAGTGGATGAAGTAAAATCTTTTACTGGACCAACTTCTGTTGGTGAAAGAGACAAGCTTTCAAGATACCCAGAGCTCTTCTTCAAGTCTGGGGAAAGTACTAAGAGTGACCCAGCTAAATACAAGGTGGAAAAGATTGTTTACCATAAGTAGCTAATACATATTTGAAAGGACCATTCAAGGTGAAGTGGCCTGTTAACAACCCTGCACTTATAGGACAAAATGAGGGGGATTAATGGACTACAGATTGTTGTAATAAACCATCAATCCAGTGTTAAGACCATGATTTTTAGTGTCTAGCAAAATTATGATTTTAAGTTCCCAGGCTCATTTTTGGAGGTGTTGTACGTGACAGATACTCCTTTTCATACACGATTCATTGGGACACTGTGCTATACCACTGAACGAGTCCTGTTTGTTAAGATGTAAACGTCTCATTGCCAAACTTGACTAACAAATAATGTAAAAATACCTCCTTCCCTTGTCTCCACCAAATTCTCTTGAGTGGCCACCTATTCAATTCCTGACCCTTGTTGTGGAGCTTATCAACATCTTTAAAGTGCTGCTAATAATCACTGATAACACAATAGATTCATACTGCAGTCATTTGACATAGTATCCATTTACATTAATTCCCTAATGTGTAGTAGCCATTGATCTTAATATAAAATATTTTTTTATGTTGGGCTGTGATGCAGAAATCTAGAAGTCATACTTACTTGTGAGGATTGTCAGCAAAAAGAGGTACTCTGTATATGAGATCAGTCCTGAAATAAAATTGTACCAAAAATGAAATGGTGAATTTTAAAATCAGCATATTGATCTACAATATTTGCAGAAAGGCTTTTACAATCAAACTTTATATACTTGAAACTTTCAGTTTCATATTAATTGTATACTAAATAATACAACTTATGTGAAATAAATATTTTCTTTTGTCATTATTTGTTAAACAAAAATTTCTGATTCTATTTTCAGTGCTCTGGAGGTGAACTTGTTTCTCAAGCATCTCTGTCATGTGGAGGTTTATTTGGTATTAATAAAAGACCTGAACTAAATGTTTGGATTTTCACTGAAAAATGTCAGTGTTTATATAAAAGACGAATAAATTAAATGTGCTTTGTCACATTTAGTACCTGGGAGGAGAACTACTCTACTGTTATTCTGAAGGATCAAAGTATTTCATCCTTTGGCAGCTTTGAAAAGGCGGAGAATAGCTTTCCTTTAATTCTCAAGGGGAATATGGCAACACGCAAAGCTGCCAAGCTGCTAGATTGCACTGATAGTACTGCTGGGCCCTGTGCCAAAAGGAGGGTTTTTTTTTTTTTTTGTTTTTTTTTTTAATAGCAACATGTCCTTTCTACAAGGTGAAAGTGTTTTTCCCCCCTTTTGAAGGAAAATTCCAGAGTTTTCCTTTGAAACACCGATTTAAATGAAAAGCCTGAACAAAGATGTGACAGTGTCAAAATAGCAGCATACAAGCTAAAGGCAGAGAATATAAAAAGCTGATGGTTAAACAACAGAATCCTATGCATCTGCCCTATGATAATGTTTTAAGAAAAACATTTAAAGGGCTTTTTATGAACAGCTTTTGAAAATACTTTTAACTTGTGAAATAAACACTGTATAATGTAGAAGCTGTTTAAAGAGTCATGTTTAAACTACACTCTATTCAAAGATAAACATAATTTTTATAATTTATATTTAGCTAATTGATAGATAAGGAATCCTCTTAAGCCTCAGTGATAAACAAACTTGATTAATCACTATGCTGAGCCAATAACATTTTTATTTGCTTTGAAATAATTTAATATTTTACGTTTGTCATTTTATACTAACTCCAGAATTTAGAAATATTCATTTACTGAAAGCAGCATTGTCTGGAGAAATGAGCGCAGGGCTAGAACTCAGGAGAGTGAGTTCTAATTCTAATTCTGCCCCTGACACGCTGTGTGGATTTGGCCAAGTCATTTCTCCTTTTCTCTCAGTTTCCCCACCTGTAAACATAGGGATAAATGATACTTAGCCATCTACCTAACAGCTGTGTTGTGAAGACTAGTAAAGTTATGTCTGTACGGTGCTATGACCCTACAAAACACTAAGTATTATTTATATTTCAAAAATTGTGTTTATAACCTGAATGTACAATATTGTATTAGTTCTTTAACATAAAAGGCATAAATTATTTGTATTTATTATTTGTACTGTGGTGGTGCCAAGGAGCCCTAGTCCATTGTGCTAGGCACTGTACAAACACAGAGCAAAAAGAAAGATAGTCCCTACCAGTGATGTAGCGTTACATTTTATAGTGTTGGAGCCCTGCAGAAACGATCTGAAGTTGTGTGAGATAGTCTCCAAAACCTAGCCTGTGTGTGATGTCACCATAAAATAAAGTACCCATAGTCAAAACCTAACTAATATTTTACCAGTAAATTTTATCCAGTTGAAAATCTGTGCAACAGCAATTATGAGACTTCACACATTAGTAATAAATACACATATTGTATCAACATAAAACACGGGAAATTCAGCTTTTATATGCCAAACTGTAAACTACATAGCAAGGCACGTCCAAAGCACACATGTCATTAATCAAAAAACCCACTGGCGACCTGACAACATTAGTATTCTCTTCAAACTTCAATAAAGCATTTAAGATTCCAAAAAAGTATTTCACACTGGTCTCAAACTTTACTCAGGTGTTGAGTTTAGAGAATGCAGATTTGGAATGGTATCAGGTGATTTTCTCTATAATATAGGATTACCGACTTCTATCCTAGAGCAGGATTATGAACAAAGGTGCACAGTGAAACATTTTTTGTCTGCTTAATGACAGAGAGCGAATAGGAAGAATTAGTTAATTAGCAATTGCTCATGGACCTCTGCGGCATGTGAGTTTATCCTTAATTGGCTGAATTTTCAAGAGCAAAGGGTTTGAGTCACCATTGCGTTACTGCAGTTTCAAGTTGGTGTACCTCTACAGGAAGTAAACGGATGGAGTTATGCTGCTAAAAGGGGGAGTGATGCAATGAGGACTCAAACCCCACATCTTTATATCTGAACCCACAATTTTGCCCATGGAAAAACTTGCAATTTGAGCACAAACAGCAATTGCTTTGCATTCACCAATCATGTAGCTGGGCACCAAATGCAAACAAGTGTTGTCATAAATATACAGACCAAAGTACTAAGTACCAAATACACAGATCCAAATTACTATGGAATTTTAAAAAACACAACTATTAAAACAACCAACTAAAAAGATCAAAAGCCCCAAGGCTGAACCTTATTTTATGTTAATCACATTTAAATTATTCATGAAAGGCTGAGAGAATGGGGGAACACTCCTATTTGGTTTTAATTTATCATTATATTTTCTTCATGTTTAGACAGACCTTTGCCGCCCCAATCTATTTAATTTAATTACCCAGTCAATTTGTAATTGCCCATGACATCTTCTATTCTGTTAAATACTGTGTTGAAGAGATTTAAGCTCATACCTAGTTCTTTGAAATGTAGCTCATATTCCTATACTATACTAAGTAACAGGGCTTATGACAATGCTACCAGCAGATACTGAAATCAGTTCTTTTTCTCATGGCTCCAATAGAAGTACCCATTTTTTCCTCTCTCCATTGAGTGTTTCTTTCCCCGAAGAAGATATCTGTGCAAGATCCTAATTCCAGGGTCCTTATTTTGCTGCCTTGCCCCCACCCAAAGGGTGTGATAGCTACAGGCATCCGTGTGGGGCAGCAGCTGCCTAGATACAGCAGATTTCTGGAAGAAGCACTGCCACAGACCAGTCTCGGCGGTGTGAACTGCAGACCAGTATAGATTGGAGTGTTCTAACTGCCCCATGTACACCTTGCTGGTGTGAGCTAAAAAGTATTTAGTGCATACTGATGTAGTCCTGTACATCAATGCAAACTACGTGCTTTTAACTCGCACCAGCAGGGTCTACACGCGGCAGTTGGAGTACTCTGCAATTTACACCCCGGTAGACTGGTCTGCAGCACCACTTCTCCCAGAAACCTGCAGATCCTAAGCAGCAGTTGCCTAGTTTGCCTACAGCTACAGTGGCTCTTAGGCAGAGGTGGGCAAACTACAGCCCGCAGGCCACATCCAGCTCGCAGGACCATCCTGCCCGGCCCCTGAGCTCCTGGCCAAGGAGGCTAGCCCCAGGCCCCTCCCCAACTGTCCCCCCCTCCCCCAAAGCCTGAGCGCACTGCACCGCCAGCGCTCTGGCCCACCACTCTTGCCGGGCAGTGAGGCAGCATGGCTGGCTCCGGCATGGTAAGGGGGCGGGGGGTCCCGGGGTAGCAGTCAGGGGACAGGGGGCGGTTGCTTGGGTCAAGGGTTCTGGGGGGGGGTCAGGGGATGGGAAACGGGGGGGTTGGATAGGGTGTGGGAGTCCCAGGGGGTGTGGATAGGGGTCGGGGGTGTGGATAGGGGTTGGTGTAGTCAGGGGACAGGGAGCAGGGGGGGTTGCATAGGGGGTGGGGTCCCCGGAGGGGGCGGTCAGGGGACAAGGAGCCGGGGGGTTGGATGGGTCAGGGATTCTGAGGGGAGCAGACAGTGGGCAGGAAGTGGGAGGGGGCAGGGCCAGGCTGTTTGCGGAGGCAAAGCCTTCCCTACCTGGCCCTCCATACGGTTTTGCAACTCCGATGTGGCCCTCGGGCCAAAAAGTTTGCCCACCCCTGCTCTTAGGGGTGAGTATGAGGCAGCCCCAGTGTAGATCCTGCTGGTGCAAGTGAGTGATGGAGGCTTGCATCTCAAGCTGATGAAAGGTGGGAGTTGACATCTCATGCTAAATGAGAGCTGATAGGTAGGGTGGGGATAAGCCATGAAGAGCCTGAAAGTGAAGAGAAGTAGCTTATGTTTGATTGCAATGGAGGAGGAGGAGCCAGTAAAGAGAAACACAGGAAGGGGTGACATGGTCAAAGCACTGAGCTAGGAAAATGATCTTTGCAGCAACATTTTGAATGGATACAGGCAGGGCAAACTTGCGTTTGTCAAGGTCAGGGAAAAGGATGTTGTCATAATCAAGATACAAGATGAGGAGAGCCTGGACTAGAGTTTTAGCTGTAAGGATGGATAAAAGGGTCAGATCTTAGAGGTTATGCAGAAAGAACTGGTTAGGCTCAGACACAGCCTGAATGATGTGAGGATCTATAGAGAGGGCTAAGACGAAGATGATACCCAGGTTATGGGCCTAAGTGACAGAGATGATGGTGGTGTTGTTCACTAGTGACTGAGAATGAAGGAGGGAGGACTTGCAGGAGAGAGAAGATTAGGAGTTCTGCTTTTGCCATGTTGACTCTGTGAGCAGTCAGCATAGTAAAATAGGTAAAAAAAAAAAAAAAAAAAAAAAAAAAAGATAAAAATAGCAAAAAGGTGTACAATATTTCTGATTGTTTTTCCACGCCAACCTCAGTGACTTTAAACAAAGCCATGATATGTTTGATATTCTGTCTATGACTAATTATACTGAAGTCAACATATACCTGGCTGAGTCGAAGCAGGTTTTTACCATGGAATCATTTCCAAGAGAATTCATCTCACAGTAATATTACTTCACTTTTATTACTTTTATACAGATTTGACCACTTTACCTGATGCAAAACTGAACTGAGTTCTTCTTTGTGAAACTTTTTATTCTGAAGAGATTATTGACATTTATTCATTTTCAAGTTTACATTTAATAGGTGCAGTAGACAAGGTTTTTTTAAAACAATTTGTAAATATGATTGGTATATATGTAGACTCTATCAGAATTAAAGGATAAATGCTGCACACATTACTTAATTCTTATGCCTCAGCCAATTACAACCAGATTCCTTTATTTTGGATTAGCAAGCATGTTATATTTTCCTTGTATTAAAAAAAAAATTTCCACAGTCAAACTGCTAAGATTATAAAAGAATAAGTGTGGTTAATAAATAAAATAGTCTTAATAAAATATAAACACAAATATATCCATAAGAACGTGAAGTTAATTTTAAAACTGTCCACTAGAAGGCAGAATCTCCTAGCTTTCTATTCTGCAATCTGAACCAATGATAGTTTTATTGAATATTTAAATAACCCTTTGATGGTAGAAATAAGCAACCTAAATTGTGCCTTCAAACAGTTGTAGATTATTAGTTCCGGGCATTTGTCAAAGTACTATTTTGTATTTTTATTTTAAAATATATTTATAGCTTTATACATATGAAACTGAAACTGAATTCAGAGACAGAATGGAGGTTTGGTGGACCAAATACTGACGATGCTTCTATGGCAGCGGTTCCCAAACTGTGGGTCGTGACTCAAAATGGGGTCACACTATCAGCAGATGGGGTCGTGGCAATTCCTTCTGTGCAGAGGACACCATTTTGCTCCGCAACATGACCTCATATGTATAATGCATGTGAGGTCATGATGCATAGAGGATACCATTTTACATTACAAACTGGCATTCTCTGAACAGCATGACCTCGCATGCACCATACGTACAAGGTCACACTGGGCAGAAGACATCCTCCTTCTGGTGTGAGCTCACACATAGGGTGCATACAAGGTCATACACATTGTGCGGAGGATAGGGTGACCAGATGTCCTGATTTTATAGGGACAGTCCCGATATTCAGATAGGGCCTGTGCAGAGATTTTGGGTCGCTCTCTTAGAGTAACTTAGTTTGTGCGTGTTTGTTGCTGATGGATTGGTTAATTACTCCCTTATTTGGCATTCTCAATTTCTTTGCCTGTTCCCTTCCCTTTACTCCTAAAAAGGACAGGGATAAATTAAAAGAAAGTGGTGTTAATCTTTATTTGCTGGTCCTGGATTCCCGTTATAAAAATGTAATATCCTAGAGGCTGGAGTAACTGTTACTAGTTTATACTCCCAGCCCCTAAGTGGAGGCACTACAGAAGAATCCAGGGACTGCTGGTCCTAAGGGGTTGGGCTGGGGGCCGGGGGGGGGGAAGAGTGCGTGTTACTGAGGTCCTGTCTGAACAGGAAAGAATAAGGGATTCGACCACCCTTGGAAATCAGGGATGCCCCAGAAGAGGAGGGTACATTGTCAAGTATGATTTTTATCTAAGGTTTCTTTTCTATAAATTTTAAGTGCATCCAAATTACACAAAATCTATCCAACAACCTGTTGGGGTTAAACAAACAAAAGCCTACTTTGGGCTACAACCCACCCTTCTAGTAACTGGCTGTAGAGCTCTGCCTCCTCCATAGGCAGGATCAGCTAGGTGTTTTTACAGAATTTCCTGGTGTCCTAGGAATGCTTGAATGGGTCTTCAGTTCCCAGCCCTGTTTCCTTGTCTTGAAAAGCTGAGAGAGATCTCAGCAAGGAGTTAACTTTTTGCTAGCTGGAAATCAAGTTGAGCTTGTAGAACCTTCTTTAAAATATATTCACATACATAATTAGGTCCAAAAATATAAGATGTACTTTCAGTACCAAAGTGTGTTACCTTTATCGCCGAGGTCTCTAAAAAAGGTTGGTCCTGCTTTAGCCTTTGTGACTTTTACCAGTGCAGCATCTACCTCCTTCAAACACACAAATAAAAAAAATCAGTTGTGAAATAGAGTTTTAGTAACAGAAGGAATGAGAGTTCTTTTTGAGAACAGAACATTTTGCTTACCTTTTTTGTCAGTTTCTTGGCCATTGCTGTACCTGTAATAATAATAAAAAAATCATCATTCAGTAACAAACTCTGACTTGAAACTTTGATCTGTAGCATTTCTTCAGATTTTTATGAGAAAATGGTAAGTAATATGAAAGAGAATATTTTGTAGCCGGCAGTTTGTTTCTAATTCCCGCAATGATCAGGCAAGGACAATGTTCAAAAATAGTATGAATAACCAGTTCAAATGTTCTTGCAACACAGATGAAACCACAAATGGCTTCAGGTATTTACTACTAGCTCAGCAGTGTGCTTTTGCATACACTGTGCTATAAATCCTTAAACTATTCATACACATATATGCACATAACATATGTTGAAACAGAGTCAAGCACTCAAAAGTTAGGAAATGCCAGAATTAAAGTTCTTTTAATGCAGTTTTTAAAAATCCAATTTCGTAGGTTTTTAAAAAAGCAAACTGAAAAAACAAATTTCATCGCATGGAACCATACTGACCCCCACAGGTCATCCGCAGGGCCCCCATTCCCATATCTTCACCTGAGTAACCAGTATCAGTATTAGGCTGCTCTCCTCTGTGTGAACCATCCACTACAGGCAGGGGTGGGCAAACTTTTTGGCCTGAGGGCCACATCAGGGTTCCAAAACTGTATGGAGGGCCAGGTAGGGAAGGCTGTGCCTCCCCAAACAGCCTGACTGCCCCCAGGGATCCCCTGCCCCTTATCCAACCCCCTGCTCCCCACCCCCTTACCATGCTGCTCAGAGCCGCATGTCTGGCAGCCGCTCTGCCAGGCCAGAGCCAGCCACACTGCAGCATTTCCTGGACAGAGCTCGCAGCCCCGCCACCCAGAGCGCTGGAGGCATGGCAAGCTGAGGCTGTGGGGGAGGGGGGACAGTACAGAAGGGGCTGGGGGCTAGCCTCCCCGGCGGGGAGCTCAAGGGCCGGGCAGGATGGGCGCGCAGGCTGTAGTTTGCCCACCTCTGCACTACAGGGGAATGTGACACATATCTAGCCAGTGGAAAGCACAGAGATACTCTTGACAGCTGTGAAATAGAGATGGAGACACAGGAATCCTGGGTTCAGTTCTAGGTTCTGGATGGAAGTGTGTTCCAGTGGTTTAGATCTTTCTGCCCTTGTCACCTCAGCCTGTTCCTGTCCCTGCAATGTTTCTATACCCTCTGTAACTCCTGTCCCTGCCCCTATCCCTGTCGGGCTCCTGTTGCTCCCAGTTTACCTCCGTCTCCCTTCTTTCCCACCCCCTTACTTCTAATTCTTTTCAATACAAGTCAGGTTGCTTCCTCCTCCTCCATGCTGCCTGGGTGCTAGCAGAGAGCACTGAGAACACAGGAGAGTCTTCCTGTTATTGGTTCTGGCACTTAGTGCCACAGTGACTTCAGACAAGGGGGAGGAACAATTCGAGGTAAAGACCCACTCAGTTCCTGGAGTCCTAGGATGGAGCATGCTCAGTTGTTCTGTGGGGACTGTTTATGTGAAATTCAGTTGGCAATAGCTGCTATGTGAGGATGGAGCACACTAGTGCAGACAGAATCTTTGACGAATAATGATGGTGGCCTCTAATAAACTATTGAGCATGTGCTAACTACAATTGTCAGAGGCTTATAACTTGGCCAGATATGGGTGGATTTTCACAGGGATAGCAAAAGGTAACAGTACAACCGCACAGGCAAATTTCAAGTGCCTGCTTCAAATCACTGAGGTGCTAAAACTTCTCCATGAAATGGTCATATGACTTTTTTTTTAAAAATATGTGGACAAAATAATGCATTTCCCCTATCCTTGTTATCTGAAACAGTAGAACCATTTTTGCTGAAAAACTTTCCCAAAAAATTCAGCAGATAGCTGCCATAGAACATTTCAAAGTTATAAACTACTGAAATTCTGGTATTTTTTATAGAAAAAGTTTGGGGCCCTCAGCTATAGGTGTTGCTACTCAGACCACCTTATTTATTTATACATAGGAATATCAGCGTATGTATAAGTGTATTATACACAGAAAGACAAGGTGGGTGAAAGAATATCTTTTATTGGACCAACTTTTGTAGCTTGTTAACACTCTTCCAGTCATATAGGGGAAAGAAAGGGAGAGAGGGAAAAAAAGACAGTGTGGGGGTAGTGTTAGTGGTTTACAGATTGTTGTTAAAAACCATAAATCCAGTATCTTTATTCAGTCCAGAATTTTTAGTGTCTAGCAAAGTTATGAATTTAAGCTCCCAGGCTCATCTTTTGAAGTTGTTGTGCAGATTCCCTTGAGAATGAGAACTGAGAGATCACATATGGAGTGATAATTTTGTGAAAAGTGTTTGCCCATGGGTGTTTTTGTCTTTCATCAATTTCCTGAGAGAGTTCATTTGAGAGCATAGTGATTGTCTGGTTTCACGCTGGATGAGGTACACCACAGGTTGTGATAGGCATGTATAGGAGGACCCATGGATCTTGAACTTTATGTTGTGTGGGGAGGTGTTGATCATTATAGTAGTGGAGGTATGTCTACAGCAGGGGTAGTCTATTTTTTGCCAAGGTCCAAATTTCTTGGTGAAGATAAAGTCAAGGTTCAGACGCCAGAGAAAATAATAAAAAATAACAAGTAAAATAAAAAGATTTCAGGGTCTGTTCAAAAGCATCTGGCGGTCTGAATTTGGCCAGTGCTCTGCCTATTGACTAACCCTGGTCTACAGGCTTTACATGTGTTGTTCTGGCAGGGTCTGGTATGGCTTTCAGTTTGTGTCCCCTAGTCTGTGGGGAATTTGCTTCTGATAATGAAGTTGGAGAGACTGGGGCAGGGGGAGTAGTATTTGAAGGCCAGAAGAGGTGGTTCAGGACAGATTTCTTTCAGATATGGTCCCCATTGAGTATGGGTTGTATTTATTTGATGATACATCATATGGGTTGCAGTGTGTGGTGGTAGGTCACGACTAGGGGGTGTGGACAAAGGGGCTTTTATTTCTGTATCGAAGCAGGTTCTCTCAGCTATTTGGATGACCTGTTCCATGATGCAATCTACTTCTGTGGTGGAGTGTCCCTGTTTGGTCAAGGGCGTTTTTGAGTGTATTAAGGTATATAACCCGGACTTTCTCCTCAGAGTACATTATGTGGTATCTGAGTGCTTGGCTGAAGATAAGAGATTTCTTGGTGTGTTTGGGGTGGTTACTGGATCTGTGAAGATAAGTGTGGTGATCTGTGGGTTTCTTGTTGATAGTCGTCTGCAGGGTTCCACTGCTGAAGATGATATCCATTGAAGAACACCAGTTACAGAAAAGGTAACTGTCTTTTCTTCTTTGAGTGCTTGCTCATGTCCATTCCATATTAGGTGACTCCAAAGCAGTACCCCTGGAGGTGGGTAGGAGTTCACAGATGTGTAGATTGCAACACAGCTCTGCCGAACCCAGCGTCGTCCCTGGCCTGCCGAGTGATGGCATAACGAGCTGTGAACGTGTGAACAGAGGACCAAGTTGCGACTCTACAGATGTCGTGGATAGGGATGTGCGTCCCCTGGCTGAGTCCCATTCAGGACTAGAACTTCAAGAACTATTACTAAGGATAACTAATTCAACTACTAACAATATACAACTATATTACAGGTTTTTCAAAATTCTCAAGAACGAAAAACAAAACTAGCCAAAGCAGCAGACGTTCCAGCACCATCACTGGCGGCAAGGAGGAACTGAGGGTGAGGGGAACTGGCAGTGCCCCTTATACAGCGCCACGCAGGTGCCAATCCAGCGGATGCGAAGGTCAGTCCCCCATGGATACTGCTGAAGGAAAAACTTCCGGCACCAGTGCATGTGGCGAACACACACCCCTAATGTGGCATAGACATGAGCAAGCACTCAAAGAACCACCAATGATCAGAAGCTGAATACTAGAGCCAATGGGTGCGCCAGAGATTTGGTCAGGAAGTGGAGACAGGGTGTCAAAGATGGAGAAGGGAAAGGGCTGAAGTGGGCACAAGAGCAGATGGGGCAGGAGCAAATGCAGCTGCAGGCAGGGAATGTGTTGAGTAGCCAGTGAGCTCTGGCTGTTGCTGGGTTAAATAGTAGTTAGTTCTGTCCCTCCACCAATCAGGAACTGTAGTCAGTTAGGCAGCCCCTGTTAGGATCAGCTGTGTTCAGTGTGTTGCTAGGAGACTGCCCCTACTGCAGCTGGCTCCCTGACAGGCACAGAGCTGGCCTCACAGTGCTTAGCTCAGCAACTTTATCACAGGTGATTCTCTTATGCTGTTACAGGAATCATTTGCTGAAAACTGGTCAAACATGCTGATTTAGTGTTCTAATTACAATGATAAATTATGCTAGGCATGATTAGTAAGGATCCCCACTATAATGTCCATAATACAATAGGGCATCTTAAATCATAGAAGTTGGAAGCTGCAGACCAGGTAACAGTTTATGTATTTTATCCTTTGAAAATAAAAAAAATGTATCCAGGTGATGACTGTTTCCAGTAGATTTTTTTCATCTGAATGGTGCTGCAGAAAAGATGGGTGGGCAGGCAGACTGATGAACTTGTCTATTAAGAAAGGACAGCTTTTAGCAGCCAAACTGGATATGTAAGCACAATGGCCAGGGAAGAAGAGTGACATCAACTGAGGTTGGGGGAGAGAAACTGAGCAGCCAAACCGGGAAGGAAGATATGAATTGTGAAGGGTAGGAAAGAGAACAACATGAAGTAAAGAGAAAGACAGCAGGAGACGGGGGTTTGAGAAGCAAATGAAAACATTTTACCACTATTCTTAGTACAGGAAATGCTACAAATACTGGGTGTAGTAATGCTAATTTCTTTGGTTTAATGGCATCCACTATAAATAGATTTAAAAAAATCTACATTGTTACAATTTATTCAAATTAATGTGGTTTACTGAGTCATAGATAGTAAGCAAAAATTTATGGAAAGTAGTAACCTTGTTGAATCGAAATTTCAAATTATGCATTATTCGTTTTTAATATGGTCATGTGATTAGTATAGTCTATTACAATAGAGATTTTAAGGCCCTTTTAACAACAAACTACATACAGGAGTCTCCTTTCAAAAAAATTTAAAAATATTTTATAAGATTTCAATCCAGTTATCCTTTTAACACAGTAGCCATACACATCATTTGGAAAACAAGCTTAAACCAATGACTAAATTTCACATAGAGAAATATTGTAACTACTATTGTAGTTTTCATAATATTTCTTACACACTGGTTTAGCCCTTAGTGTTTGTCCTTGTTACTGATTCAGTTTCTTGCAAGGAGTTCCCTTTAGAATTCTAACAAGGCCAGCTTTGTTAATATCATGCACTGGCCCATCAAATGTGTGGCTCTCTGAAGAACAAGGTCTTCTAACGCCTTGTCTACATTGGTTAGGGAAACAAGGCTAACTCCTGTCTAGCAAGAGCCATGCTTCAACATGGTTTGCTAGAGAGGTGCCAACAGTTTCCCTAGCCAGTGCAGACGAGGCCTTAAAAACATGCCATTAATAGGATTTATTTTAAAAAGGGGCCCCTTACATCCTTAAAAGATTATGGGGACATGTTAAAGCTATCATTCCTGACACTTGACCATATATACCAAGACCCAACTCTGTCTGAGGAATACAGGTGGGAATATAACTAGAACCTATTTGTTGAGTAGCAAAACTTATGAATGCAGTTTTCTGCAATTTTAGTCGAATTCAAAAACAGTGTATTTTTATATATACCCACAAATCAAAGATTAGAAAATTCATTTACAGTAATAAGACTAATCAGTGCCTTAAACGTAATTTTGAATTTTTATTTTTATGAGCATGGAAGAATGGAAAACACCTCTTTTGCTACAGATCTTCCAAGCCCATGATGGAATTCTGGCTCAGGAAATAAACTGAAAGTTTTTTAAGTCCCCTCCTATCTAAGAGATTCCATCATCTGATTTTCGCTATTTACAGTGGATCTACAAAGCAGCAATCAGGTACAAGCACATCTTGTTACAGGCAAAGGGACATTTTAGCTTTACGAGTGAAGCTGCATTAAAAAACATCAAGAGTACATAAGAGTAAAAAAAATGTATTTGCCTCCAGCTAAGAAAATGTAGTTAGTTGACAACCATAGCTAAGAAAACATCACCAAGAGCAGCTACTTCAGTTTTAATTTGCCATAGGCAAGCACGGTCTTTTGTCATGTACATTTTTGACAATAGAAATGTTTCCATCATCTATCATCTCTTTACACTAACATGTGGAATGAATTTGACATCAGTGCTAGGATTAGCATTGGAACAGTACGGAATTAAACAAGTGCACGCTTGCACTCAGTAACACCAATTACTTTCACAGGGTTAGAAAAGGCTTAAAACTGACAAAACTGATAAAAGGTATTATCAGAGTAAAAGAATCTTATGAACAAAATCACTAACATCTCCCATTTTGATGATAAAAATCAAAAGCCGAAGTGAGAAACTTAACTCACATGCCGAACAAAGCTGAATTTTTCATGTCTGTATATTTATTTGTTTTTAAATAAGGAAAATTCCATGCAAACTAAAAAAATATATAAAACCCCACCATACACTGAAGTGCCATGTCTTCAGTTTAGAACAATTGCCCAACAGATATTTTTGTTCAGGAAATTAACAGACTACCATCACCTTGACTTAGCAAAGTTACTGAGAAAATTTCAGTAGGATGCCATTTTGGCAATATTTCAGACACAGCAATACCTAGTTTAGAAAAAATAACCAACAAGATTTCTCTCTCAAAATCTGCTTTTTAGTTGTTGCCTCCCCTGCTACTTTTGTTGGCGTTTGGCAAATGCAATATCTCATCAGCATTCATCACATGTTACAGCTTCTTCTCTAAAGAATAAAGAGAGCAGGATTAATTGAAGTTACAATAGCATTAACTCAGGCTCTGATCCTGCAATCTGTTCCCCGTAGGTGTGGTCTCTGAAGTGGTGTGGAGTCCCACTGCAGTGGGGTATGCACAAATTCAGGGGTCAGAGTATGTGGATCAGATTCCAGGATTGGGGCCTAATTAAAACATTTACTTTACTAAATCAAGGTTAAAATTAGCCTAAAAGCATGGGAACATCACATTACTCTGACCTACTGGCTTTGGGCCTTCAGATAAACAGGGAGTTTTCAAAAACAGCATATTATTTTTCATTGTTATTCAGAATTAAATCAACAAATTTTACGTAGTATTTATTCACAATGACAGTAGTCGCAATAGCTGTTCCCCTCACCCTCTTGTAAATTAGAAATACTAACACTTTCCACAAAGTGGCATGAAGTCACTGCTAAAATGTGGGTGGATGTGGTTATATTTGTGTGTACACACTTATACACACACAAAGTATTTATCACACATATGGTGTGCATTTATGTTTTTATTTCACACTTTGATAGCAGGGGACTGGACTCAATGACCCATGAAAGCCCTTCCAGTCTTTTGTTCCTAGGATAGACAAAGATGCCAGTTGGCCACATACAACAGTACATATTTTAGTACTATTGCTCTCTTCACTGGTTAACTACTGACGGGTTAACAACTGATTAAACCACATCACATGACCCATCTGGTGCCGTGTTTTTGCTTTTCTCCTATTTGGCTGGGATTGAGACTTGAGAGCATGCGCTGGGTAGACAAGTTAAAACAAGGGTGAATTTTGTGGGATGGTTCCTGACGGTATGCTAGGGCAGTCCCTAACTCCCACACTGAGAAGTCTCTCTACTTTTTGTCCATGAGACCCTCAGTTTGGGGATTACTTTTGGACGCCCTCACCTCAAACTCATTCTACTTACGCAGGGAGCAACCAAAACACTTAGTTTCATGAAGCTCTGGTAATGGGACTGCAACCATTCATCTTCGATCTAGATCTTATTGCGTTCTATCATCATGATAGAATATGTTCATATGTTCACTCTAGCAGATGACCTGTGTCTTAGTAACTGGACAGAGGCATCGACCTAAATTTACAAGAGTGACTAATGATTGTGGGTGCCTAAATTACTGGGTGCCCAACTTGAGACATGTTAAAGGGGCCTGATTTTCAGAGAGTATGGGCTCAGCATATAATTATTTTCAGTACACACAAAACTTTGAAAAAAAATCCAATCTGCTGTCATGTGCTCCTGGGAAATGCACCTAAAGATGGGCAGTGTCAGGATACGTCTACATTTTGAGCTGGGAATATGATTCCCAACTCAAGGAGACTCTCTCAAGCTACCTGTCATCAAGCTAGAGTTCTAAAAATAGAATGTAGCCACAGCAGCATGAACAGTGGGAAAGGGTAGGCACTCAAGAGTGAGTGTCCATCAGAGACGACAGGCAGGTACTTGGGGCAGCTAGTCCCTCCAGCCACTTGCACTTTATATTTTTAGTGCACTAGCTGATGACAACTAGACAAAATATGTCTCCTCAAGCTGGGACTCACACCCCATACTCAAAGTGTACACATATCCTTAGAACAAGGAAAAAAATTAACCTCAAGAAGAGAGGAAAAATGTTTTTGGGGTTAAGCCATAGGACTAAGACTCGGGAGAGCTGGATTTAATTCCTAGCTATCCCTCAGACATCTTATGTGAACTTGGACAAGTCATAATCTCTCTGCCTGTTTTCCTGTAAAACAGAGACTATAATACTCCTTTGTTTGTCTTGTTTATTTAGACTTTAAGCTCTTTGGGACAAGGTTTGTGTTACTATGTGTTTGTAACAGTGTCTGCCACAACAGAAACAAAGTTATAAATGGTGGCTCTAGGTTATACTGTAATAGAAAGAAAATTCAGGGATCAACAATTTATTCTTTAAAATCTACTTTTGAAAGACTCATCTGGAGAGAGTACTAGGCTAAAAACATCTTAAAGAAAAATCAAAGACTCTTATGGAGTCAGTCTACAAGTCCTGATCAGCTGTGAAAAATCCTGAAAAGACAATATCTGATCAATAAATAAGAGAGCAGGGTTAAAATAATGAGTTAAGAACCTAACTTTAGCTAGCAATCACTTATTGATGCCATGAATTGCCAAATGAAAAAGTAATTGATACAAGCCCTCGCCATCACCTGAATTCGCAAATTTGAATTAAAACCAAATATAACCAATGAAATGGCTGATTTAAAAAAATAGAATATCAAAAGTTTCTGATATGATGATTTATAGAGCATGGTTTTGTATCTTTCAGAAACGTATATGAACATTATTTATTTAGTGCAATAGTTCCACTGAGGAAATAAGTAGTATATGCACACTCCCGGGTTGAGGCCAACTTTGGCAGATCTCCACTTCAGAGGAGCAGTTGCATCATAGCCCAGAAATACCAGAAGATTTCTTTATGAGTAAAGCCGCCTGGGATTGAGAGGGTGGGAAGCTGTTGCAGGGAGATAACATCAAAGGATAACATGATCTGTTAGGAAACTGCAACAGACCGAAATTTCCAGGAAAGCCCATTTTCATAAAATGCTAGAATTTTTTGAAGAGATGGTAAGTTACCAACAATAATTAAGAATTCCAGAAATGATCAATGGCTTTATGGTCATTAATCAGTCTATCTAGGTACATACTTGATTCTCATCTGAGCACCTCCCAAATGAAAAATGTTACAAACACATTCTCTCCTTTCTCTGCCTGTAAAGGTAGCTTGAAGGGTAAATTTATGTGTGTGTAAGTCTATGGGGAAAGTTTATTGTGAAAAGCTAAATTAAGATGTGGATTTTGCATTTAGTTCTGAATCTAGTGAAGTTAGTGGTCAGTTCTTATATCTTGCAGAAGTGAGTTCCACAGCATTGGTTCAGCTCCCCTGAAGGTTCTGTCTCATGCACTCAATATCTTTGACTCTACCCTGAAATAAAGTGGGAACAAATTCTATAGAGTTAATATTGTTATGTTTTATATTATGTGTTCTACTTCTCTTATAACCGAAAACTAGTTTTGACATCATTTTAACATAGGAGTACATGCTAGGAAAGGAACTATATATATATATACACACACACAAACATCCACTGATCCATCTCAATCTGGTAGTGTCCAGAGGACCTGATAGGGGGGAAGGGGCAGGGGTTCCACTGTGCTAGGCATCGTATCTCAGATGCAGTCAACGAGATAGGAAGTAGATGTTCACAAAATGCCTCCAACCAAAATTTAAATTGGTTCTAGGAGATATGCCAGAATTTGATTTTTTTTTAAATAATTTTGACAGATAACATTGATGTTTATTTTAAAAGATTTTTTTTCAATTTTTATTGATTTAAAATTTTACTCTTGCAGAAAGTTATGGAGTGGGTATCAGACAGTAATTATTTAATGAAAGTACCTGTTAAGATTCAAAACCATCAAAACTCAAATTGTTAACATTATATGTCAAAATATACAAAGTAAATATGCTTAAATCAAACTCTAAGAAGTTCTCAAATAGCATTTTTCTTACTTTGCCTATCCGTAAATTTTGTTTATTACTGATGGAAATATCTTGTTGTCAGTTTGTGTGTGTACAGTGAAATCAATGTTTACTGTCATTTACTGATTAAAAATCTAATCCTTTTAAGTCTAGAACATATATTGTATGGAAAGTCTTACTTAGTATGACAAAAGTTATCGCTTTTTTTTCTGGCACCTAACAAAATTTAAAAAAATCACACACAGATAAATAACAGCCGTCCACAAAAGATAAAAATCACTGTTAATTATTATGAACTGGATTCCCTGGTTAGCTAAGGCCACTTTTCAGACTTTGGAGAGGACTGGTGGAGAATTCACCCTGTGCATGGGAACTTACCACTGGCATAAATCTACTCAGCTGCACCTGAAGTAAAGGAAAGGAACAAGTGTTCTAGTGGTGGGTGGATGGCTTGGCTGGAGTGAGGAAATAAAGGCCTATGTCTTTATCTGGACAACAGAAACTACTTTTACTAATGTGGATTTTATCTTCTTTCTTCCTTTGATCTTGTTTATCCCCTAACCAGAAACTGCAAATCATACTAAACTGTGCCAAATTTTGTGAAATAATTGTATGATTTAATCTCACACTTTGATATGCAATGGATATTTTGGCATACAAGAACCACAAGAATTATATAGTTACTGAGGCCAGAAAAGTCCAATCGGGTAATCCAGTTTGACCACCTACTTCTAGTAGGATTCTTACTAGTGCTGTTTATATACGTATATACACATATGCCAAGATATATTAGTGTTAAACTGTAATTCCAGCTTTGAAAGACAAAGGAAACAGTTCAGTTTTGTTACCTTGCGAACATTCAGATGCAACAATTCCCAAAACTTCCTACACTGTGTACAAACTTCAGGATAATGTTGATACTGCTCATTCCTAATGAAGCAAAAAGTTTAATAACCCTACAACTTCAAAATAAAAAATTTGAAGCATTTTGTGAAAAATGTCAACTTATTCATGGGATCATAATGAAAAATGTAGTGCTCTTACCATAATTCTGTTCAGATGTAGAGCATTTATAGTGCTTGCATCCAAGCAATAAATAGCAGAGGTATTAGTTCATCAAGACAATTTAGACTACTTCAGAGGGTAAGTATCCAGGAGCACTGACATTTCACATAAATTGAATGTGGCCTCAGGAGTCCCGTAAATACAAAAAGTTATTTGGATCCAGTTCACCTAGTAGTCCATTTATTATTTTTCATTTCACCCTGTCACATTATCAACATTATCTACACCATCTTCCATGTTTTCTTTTTTGTTACAACAATACTTTTTCTTTAAAGGATTAATTTGCTTTCATTACAGCAGCAGAAAGTGAAAATTTTCACAAATATTGCAGAAAAAGTTACTTTATAGAGTCAATAATTAATTGGAAAGAACAGTGGAATTCTGCTAGAAGGATCAGTTTGGGAATCTCCCACCTCAGTCTTTTGATCATTGTATCCCAATAATCCCTAGTCAGGGCCTTGAAAAAGGTGGCACGCGTCCATCGACATGTCTATTATGAGATCTGAAAATCTCACCAGCAGGATGCCTGATTTCTACCCTTCCTTCATTCCAAAGGTGCTGGTAATCCTTGCTCCCTCTTGCTTGCTGTTAATTCTTTTCTCCATCTAGCCAGCCTTCTTTTTAAGGTTGCCCATGTTCTACTGCCAAAACATCTCTCCCACCACACTACTGTTACTATTTTCTTTCCAGCGTTGCCAACTCCAGTGAATTTATTGCAAATTTTTTGGTTTTGCTGCACACAGTCTCACAATGATACGAAAAGCCTTCACGTGATGTACAGAAGGCAACATCTAGAGGAAGGTGCACTAAACTACAAGCCTAGAGGCCATGAGTTCTAATCCTAGGTCTTCCACTGACTATTGTATTTCTGCCCTATGAGCCAAGGTTTAATACATTGGAGGAAAGGGGGGTTAACTCAGTCACCCATGTCTCAGATGAAATGACTGACAGATTGCACACGGTCACTGGAGGCAGAGCTGAGAATGGGTCTCTAATATAATAGAACTAAGTCTCATCTACTTTGCCACATAGTCTTTCAAAAAGTACATGACAAATAAGGAGCTTCTGTAACCCACACCAAAACAGTGGAGATCTATGAAACCCTCTAGCAGCTAGATCATATATAGAGGTTTATGACTCTGCTACTGCTGCCCTGATAATAGATCTGGTTATTTAGCCCAAGTGGTAGAGGCTCGTGCGTGTCCATCACATTATCTTGGGTTCAGTACTCAAAGATGATCCCACAAAGGGTATTACATTTGGCTATGCTATCTGTAACCACTAGAGCACCATGTGCTTTTAGAACCAGGAATTAAAAACCAAGAATCTACATGCCCAGCTTTCCATAAACTCTCATGTAACTCATTGACAATGTGTGTGTTGCTCTCTCTGTATGGGCTAGTCCACAAAGAAGACAACATGATTTCTCCTTCACCAGTTATTCCTACAGCTGAAGCAGAAGAGGTCCATGCTGTGGACCTGAAGGCTGAGGATTCACATCCTACTGATGACCCACATGGGGGTGAAAAATATCTTCATATCCAATATGCATAAAAGTTAGTGTAAGAACCCCCGAGTAATTGGTGAAATGTTTTTATATTGCAAAATGTTGTATTTAGAAGTGAATGTGGATGTTGTGTTAATATTTGTTTTACTGTTGCATTTTGTGTGTTTTAGTGTTTTGGTTAATAGGGACTTTCCCTTCAAGAACAGGGTGGGGGTGATTTTGCCTGTGTTTTCCAGAGAGTGCTAAACTCCCAAAAGGTCAGAACTTGAGTTAATAAATTTACCTTCTCTGAAAACAAACCTCATTCATGAAGGTGTATCTTAGGGTGACTGGATGCCTCAGAATGTTGCTTTTAGTTTATATAACCTTTAATCTGTAGGTCTCCATTATGAATTCTGCTCTCCTCAACAGGGATTAAAAATTGCAGCCACCTAATGGATGTTTTGGACCCCTATATGAGTTGAGTTTGGCAAGTCCCAGTTCCAGCTTCCATGTCACAAATTCACCACTATGCTTTGCACTAGACTGTAAGCTTTTTAGGCTACATACTGTGTTTTATTGTGTTTGTACAACACCTTCCACAATGGGGCCCTGATCTCTGGTGGGCCCTCTAGCAAGAGCTCCTACAATGGGGGATCAAAATAACCTTATTCAAGATAAGCTTGTCGGAGTTGGCAAATTATTGCACATGCAATGGAGATGGGCAGGGGTAATTCAAAAGTCAGAAGACATTTAAAAAACCATGAGTTTTGGATCAAAAATTTTTTTGGGGGGAAAAGTCATGATTTCTCCCCCAAATCTCCTGTTATTTTGGGGTCTTACACAAGATTTTTGAACTTTTGGGCTGGCAATACTGCCTCACCCTACTCCCCTGTCCCTCTGAACCTTCCTGAAATCCATTTTCTTCAGAAAATGGCTCTCCTCCCTTTATACACTTTCCCTTATCTACCATTTTGTCCTGTCTTTCTACATTATCACTATACTTAACAACTCTATCTCTGGTTCCTTCTGAATCTCTAAAATCTGCTCCATCCCAACCTTCTTAAAATTCTTTTCTTGACAATGACAGAGATTAACTCTCTCTAACCCCCACTTCTAACCTTTCCATTCTCAATTAAGTGCTGAAATGGTTTTGGACTTGCCTGCTAGTTTCTTTTCCATGAGGTAGGAATGCTGTACAACCTAATAAATGGGTTGTCCTCCTCCTGGGTGGCTATGGAGGCACCTTTAGGCTAAGTGGAGTACAGGAAGTCCCATCCTTACAATGATTTCACCTGGAAGAATTTTTCCACAGCTAATAGCAGCAACAGTCCTGTGCTTTATAAATTTGTAAAACACCTTCCACTAATGGATGTCATTGTGTTTTATAAACATTAAACCTCACAAAAATGATTTTCACTTTACAAATGGAGAAACTGGAGTAGACAGAGGTTAGTTGAGAAGCCCATGATCCTGCAAAATGTTCTTTGAAGAGTCTAGGATAGAATTCATGCCTCCCGTCTCTTATGCCCATGAATTAGCATTAGGCCACCATATATATACTATGTAAACCAGAGGTGTCAAACATGTGGTGGCCTGCCAACTTCTCACAAATCTTTGGGCTCGTGTGAATGACACTGGAGTTCGCTCTATGGGGGTGTGATTTATAGTGTGCACCGTGTGTTGTATTCGAATTCTCCTGTGTAGACCTTTCTAGCATGCATTGATCTACTCATGTTTCAAATCAATTGTGACAGACCTAGACCAGTGGGGTACAGGAGTCTGGTAGAAGGCAAATATACTGGCCATTGGATGAATAGCTTTCTGTTTCCTGAGTGACCAGAGCAGGGGCTGCCCTAGAGCTAATCAAGACACCTGGAGCCAATTAAGAACTTTCTAGAATCAATTATGGCAGGCAGGCTAATCAGGACACCTGGTTTAAAAATGACTTCCCGTCAGTCAGTAGGGGGGCAAGCAAGGAGCAGGGAATGAGAAGGCGTGCTACTGGAGGACTGAGGAGTACAAGCATTATCAGACATCAGGAGGAACGTCCTGTGGTGAGGATAAAGAAGGTGTTGGGAGGAGGCCATGGGGAAGTAGCCCAGGGAGTTGTAGCTCTCACGCAGCTGTTACATGAGGCACTCTAGACAGCTACAATCCACAAGGCCCTGAGCTGGAACCCGGAGTAGAAGGCGGGCCTGGGTTCCCCCCAAACCTCCCAACTCCTGATCAGACACAGGAGGAGTTGACCTGGACTGAGGGTTCCACCAGAGGGGAAGGTCTCTGGGCTGTTCCCCGACCCATATAGTGGATCAGCAGAGACAGCAGGGGTGGTTGTTCTCCTTTTCCCCATGCTGGCCAGTGATGAGGTTATCTGAGTGAACGGCAGATTTGAGCCATGAAAATGGCCAAACTGAGGGCTGCTGTGAATCTCTGAGGCAAGTAAAATCCGCCAATAAGCACAGGACCCACCAAGGTAGAGGAGGAACTTTGTCATACAATGTGCACTACATCAGCATGCACTAAGGAACATTTAGTGTGCACCAGTAGGGTGCACACGAGGTAGTTAGAGCGTGCTACAAAAAACACCCCTACAGTCCAGACTCTGGTACAGCAATCCAGAAAAACCTTGTGTATAAGTGTAGAACCACTTGCTCAAGTTTAAGAGGCACTGGAGAGGCATAAGACTAGTGGAAGCTGGATTGTGTCCTGACAAGGTGAAATGGCACTGAAGACAGCTTACCCATTGGCTGCCCAGTAGATACCCCTGCCTGGCAAGTCAAAGAAAAGGAAACTTTAAATAAGTCAAAGGGTGAATGTAAGTAATTACCAGTATGGCTTATCTTTATCTATTTCTATTTCAAGAACTTTGCTGAATGTGACATGAGTTTGACACCCCTGAAACAAACTCACTGGAAAAGATGAAGTAAGGGAACTGGCCTGTTCAGAAGAGAAATCTTTTACTGTACAGATTTCTTTGCTAGTCTTCTAAAAGGATGAATTGGAGTGCTGGACATCCATTCTAGCAGAAAAGAAGACAGTAGTTAAGTCAATTTATTTCTTTTCTAAGTGGATTCCCAGCAGGTTGACTAATGGGAATTGAACAGAAATAAAGTGTAAGAAAAAGGAATAAAATGCTGTTCTTGAGTAGAAGTGTTACTGGGCTACCATACCGTAGCAGGTAGCATCAAACGTTCTGCAGGACTCTGGAGATTATCAGAAAGAGCAATTGCATCAAAAAGGTTCCAATTGGAGTAGAATTGGAAGCAGATTATGTCATGAGACATTGTTTTGAGGGAACCCCCTACTCTCCTGCGGAACTCTGAAGTACAGCCTTACAAGAAATTCAAGGAATGGTCAGGCCACACTAAAATGATGAGGTGATGGCTACCACCATAAATCAGCTTGCCTTCCTCCTCTTGCCATCTTTAGTCACCATAGACACTTCACCTGAGTCAGGGTGCTTAATGTCCACCTTCTCCTTTGGACTTTACTGGTCTTGTTCTCCCCCACATCTCAGGGCTTCCCAGCCACTGGGCATCACTGCAATCAACCCAGAATTCTCTGGTGGCTTTTCCTCCCTCATATTCTTCTTTCCCTTCTGCTTGATTTGAGATTCCTTTCAGCTGTTGAGTTGCAGATCCTGAATTCTATTCCCATCTAGTTAGATGGTGCAGCTCTAAGAGCTTCTTTCTACCTCTAAGACTAACCCAGGTACTACTGCCATTAGATCACCTTTTCCAGTATCTTAGAGAATGAATGTCTCTTGGGAACCGAACAAGAAAGGAGATGAGAATTTTCAAAGCACACACCCACTTTGTCCTTTACAGTACAGACCCTGGTAAAAGGAAAAAGTCTAGAGCTAAACCTAAAAAGATAAAGAGGACTAAAAAATGTGAGCTCTCCCTTTTCTAGAGAGGGCAGTTCCTTCCAAATGGAGGAAGAATTGTGTTTTTCTGAATTCAAAACTTCGGATAAAGAAATCTGAAATGGACATTTTTGACCTTCGACTCTATGGTTGCAAAAGTGATTAATTCTCTGGAGTTTTAAACTTGCTAAGCACCATATGAAATATTCTACTAAATCAGCAAAGAAAAGGTGGTGGCTATTTTAATTGATGAAAGAGTGCAACAGACAATTCGGTAGTGGAAGAACCCCAAAAAGGGCTGCTGATTGAACAGGCAGGCCCTGTCGAGTTAATAGTTCTAAAAGCACAAAATCGTATTATGTCCAAATTCCCACCAATAATGGTTCCTTTTCCTTTCTCATTTAACTCTGTGTAGCCTTCAATACTCCATCCTCGCGGTCTGCCTCCACAACTATACATGCATTTCTATTTCCCAGTTGCCACATTCACCTTCTGCTCCAAATCCAACTGCTTATTCTCAAAGCAATCTTGAGAGAAAAGAAAAGTGTGACTTCCTGTGCACAGAGAAATCTCTTCTAGGGAGCATCGACAAAAGTTCTAGCTTTTTTCTTTCTACTTTCACCTTCTTGGTCATCTTATCTCTACCTATAACCACAGTTGTCAGATTTAAATACCAACTGTACATATGTTTCAGCACCTTAAATGACTACACTTTATCTATATCCTTGTCAAGGTCTTTATCTTGACCACAAATCTAAGACTTCAGCAGAACGTTTTTCAGTTAAATATTAAAAAGAAAAAATTTCTTTTGGGTAAAATGAGCATCCTTAAGCATGACTATTCTATCTTCCTCCATGACTTCGGGTATGTCTACACTGCCCACATTACAGTGCGGCCACAGCAGTGCTGCCATGGCTGTACTGTGACTGGGCAGTGCAGTCACGCTTTATCACCGGGGGAGAGCTCTATCACCGGGGGAGAGAGAGAAAAAATAAGCATCCTGAACGAGGGGTGGCAGTTTTATTGCCGGGAGCATGGCTCCCGTCGATAAAGCACTGTCTATACTGGGGCTTTTCAACACTAAAACTTTTGTAGCTCAGGGGTGTGTTTTTTTTCATACCCCTGAACGACTGAAGTTTTAGCGCTGAAAGTGGCAATGTAGACACAGCCTTAGATCTCGTACACATTAGAAAGCTTGCACCAGTATAACTACCATACTATCATAAGTTTAGTTAAGTTACTGCATGAAATCAGTAAGGGCAATTTAAACCAGTTTAAATGTGCGAATACATGATGGGTTTACACTAGTGTAAATAGACTGATGTTACTTACACTGGCTCAAGTTTTCTAATATAGGACTTAGCCTTTCCATTTCCTTTTGTGGACCATAGCCTGATGATATTCTTGGACCTGAATGCGCCACTTCCATCATCTCTTATCACTGCAAATATACTTACAGGTAACTTTGCAACACTGCTTTTATTTACCACTCACTCAACGCTTCCAAGCAGCAGCACTGCAATTTACATGATTCTTTCCAGTCTCACTGTTGCTCAGAGTTCTGAATAGCAACAGTGAAACACTGTGCTATTTTATGAAAAAACTAATGAGAAGAGTAGAGGCACCACAGTAAAGTCCTTTATATGCAGACTCAGGAAGATACCGCTGTGTAAGAGTTACAAACAGAAATTATCTTTTCAAAAATAAGCGCTAGAAAATTAATTATTTCACAATAAAAGCTAAAATTCTGCACAAATTTGTCATTTTAGAACCCCATCCCCACTTTACAGGGAAAAAGTTTCCTATTCACCTCTGGATAGGATACGGATTATTCAAGCCCTGTCTTACTTTTGCTCTGCACTATTTATTTTTTAAAGTTTAGTTGTAAGAAGTAAGTCATTAGAGCATTTTATGACAATTTTGATGAAAAAATGTACAAAATATATGAGAATCTGAAACAGTGAGCTCCTCAGACCTACTGTACATAGAAGAAATCTCCACCTTGCAAGGATAAAGCTAGTTGTACTACGTATTTTAATACCAAGGCAAGTCAATCAGTTTATAATTGGTTCTAATTATCACTTTGACAAGCTGTAACATTGTTACCTGCACTCAAGTAGCACTAGGAAAGGTGAGAAATTCTTTCCTACCATTGGAGACAAAGAAAAAAGAAAAAAAAAATCATTTCAACTCAAAATCCTACTTTATGAGTAAAACCATAGTCAAACACATCAGCAAAAATGGGAATTGATTTTTGAAAGGTAAAAATTGATCCATATAATCCAATGATTGCTATAAGCAGTGATCAAAAAAACTGATTTCACTATAGTAAAAATGTTACTGGGTATGTATTATTTAAAAAAGCAACAGTTCCTACAGAATGTGATACCTTTCAAATGTATTATAAAATGGTGCAGATTAGTTTAAGGGTGCTGTAAAAATATAGACATTTATAACACAGTGCTATGCATGTAAGAGTAAGTTAACCAATGAATAGCAGTAGGAGGTAGAGAGAAAGATGTTATGTTAAATGCAAGATTGTGGAAACCATTCTAAAACAGTTTAGGAGTTAGGGACATATGCACTTGGACTCTAGACTTGACATTTGTACCATGGAGTGAGGCCATTTATATACATCACAATCCTCAGTTCCTCTTAGGCCAGTGGTCTCCAACCTTTTTATGCACAAGATCACTTTTAGAATTTAAGTGCAACCCAGGATCTACCCAACCCCTTCCCCAAAGTCCAGCCCTTCTCACTCCAGCCCCCCTCCCTCCGTTGTTCACTCTCCTGTACCCTCACTCACTTTCACCGGGCTGGGGAGAGGGGGTTGGGGTTCGGGAGGGGGCTCTGGGCTGAGCCTGGGGCAGAGGGTTGGAGTGCAGGAGGGGGTGAGGGGTGCAAGATCTGGGAGGGAGTTTGGGTGCAGGAGGGGATATGGGCTCTAGCAGGGAGTTTGGGTGCAGGAGGGGGTATGGGAGAGGGCTCAGGGCTGGGGGTTGGAGTGCAGGAGGGGGTTGGGGTACAGGAGAGGGTATGGGGTGCTGGCTCTGGGAGGGGGTTCAGGGCTGGGGGTTGGAGTGCAGGCTCCCGCCGGACGGCACTTACCTCAGGCGGCTCCCAGTCGGTGGTGCAACAGGGCTAAGGCAGGCTCCCTGCCTGCCCTGGCCCCACACCGCTCCCGGAAGGTGCCTACACGCCCCTGTGGGCCAAGGCGGGGGAGGCACATGGCTCTGTGCAGCTCCTATTGGCGACAGTTCCCCATTCCTGGCTAATGGGAGCTGTGGAGGTGGTGCTTGAAGGCAGGAGCAGCGCGCAGAGAGAGACCCCTCTCCCTCTGTGGCCATGGGAGGGGCGTGCTGTCTGCTTCCGGGAGAGCATGGGGCTGGGGAAGGAAGGGAACCGGACTTTTAGTGGCCGGAGATCGCAATTCACTGGGAGAGTCTCCAGGATCGACCAATCGATTGCGATTTAGGGGTTGGTGATCACTGTCTTAGGCTATGTCTATACTACTGCCGGATTGCTCTCCAGTCAACCCTGGTACTCCACCCTGAACAAGAGTAGTAAGGGCATGTCTCCACTTACCAGGGGATCGATGCATGGTGATCGATCCACCGGGGGTCGGTTTAGTGGGTCTAATGAAGACTCGCTAAATTGACTGCCGATCGCTCTCCCGTCGACTCTAGTACTCCACCGAAACGAGAAGCATAAGATAAATTGACAGGAGAGTTTCTCCCATCGAACCAATGTGGTGAAGGCACCGCAATAAGTCGACCTAGGTACGTCGACTCTAGCTACGTTATTCATGTAGCTGGAGTAGTGTAACTTAGGTCGACTGAGCCCCGTAGTGTACATCTGCCCTAAGATACTCTCCTGTTGACCCAGCGTGGTATAGACACTGCATTAAGTTGACCTAAGCTACGTCGACTCTAGCTATGTTATTCACGTAGCTGGAGTAGTGTAACTTAGGTCGACTTACTGTGGTAGTGTAGCCATAGCCTTAGTTTAATCAACACCAGTTGTAATACTCCGAAGAATGGTCAGTGTGGATCTGCAGAGGCCGTATGTTTAGAATGTTCCAGTTACTGGCTGCTAAGTAACTTTCTTCTTTCTTCCTTACAAGTTTGCCTCTGCAGGTCCCCATTACAGTTAATTATATAGCAGTAACAACCCCAATAAGCAGGAGAGGAAATGAAGAATAAAAGATCACACTTTTGAAGTGTGAGAGATTTGGCTTCAGAGCTATAAAAATGTGAATTGTATTCCAAGCAGCAAAGTCTCACAAATCTCAGCATCTGATACATTATGGAGATAAATTATGGAAGTGGCTATTCTAATAGAACAATAAAGTATTTTTTTGTGTTTCTTGAATAGAATTTCACTGCTCCATCAGACTTAGAACCACTGTTTTTTCCCCCCTGGTATTAATCTCTGAGACAGGTAAGAGGTGTTTGTTTTGATTTTCTCCAGTGCAGTTGTCTCCCATCACCAACCTCTACAGGCCACTTAGTAAATTGCACTGATGATGCTTCCCAGGCTATACAGCCAAAGCTAAGAAGAATAAGAAAAAAAGTTACAGGAACTGATTAGATCTTCAAAACATTAGGTTTCACATTTTCCCCTAAGAAAGTGTATGTGAAACAAAAGCAGATTTGTCATCTCTCTGACTAGAAAATCTGAAGAGAAAAATCAGTTGCCATCTCAGAGCAGCCAGACATTCAGAAGTTGTCAAACACACTGAGTCAGAGCAGGTCCTGACGGGAAAGCAAATTCCCATTCAGAGAAGACAAAATTACTAATTTTAGTGTTCTCTATTATGGCAATCTGCTCTTCAAGCTTGTAACTATTTGGAAGCAGCAAACAATACAAAAAGAGCACTTGGGAAGGGAAAGTGAAAAAGATGTCTGTCAGTTCTGTACCATACAGGACACTTTCCTTAGCAACTGAAAGGTGATTTGGTAAGAACTTGTAGCACTTCAAGAAGGGGTCCATTTTTCCACTGGTAACCAGATCAGTAGTTTCTCATGGAATACTGCATCAGAAAATGGGAGCTACATGGATGAAGTAGTAGGATAGAACTGGGAGAAATAGGACACATGGCAGAGCCTAAAGTTACATTTTCAAGAAACTATAGCTTTATGAAAACCATCTGGTAGGAAGTCAGGAATGCCTTGTGTGTTCAGTCTCAAGGACTTGTCCTTCTCCTTGTCTGCCATGAGTACCATCTCCTCCAAGTGGTTGGTAGAAGATTTTCTGAATTTCTAAGGGAAATCAATCAGTACCTGGGACTGACCATGTTCTACATTCAAGTTCCATGCACCAAGCCTCAATGTTGTTGATCTAGGTAGATCCTGGTGAATGAGGTGCCAAGAGATTGGAAGCATCCAGGAAGGACATGCTGACAAGCCAAGGACACTGGGTTAGTATAGGGTGATTAGGACTGCTGAAGCTCCATGCTGGCTAATCTTTCCAGCTATTCTGGATCTGATGAGAAAGGCATTTCCCCTCAGCCAGTGGAATGATAGGATGTCTATGCTCCGTAATTGTGGATGCCAACATCAGAAGCACAATCAGTTATCTTTCTGTTGGACTGGGTTGCAAACAGATGAGCTTCCACACAGAGCCACCTCAGTGCAATCTGATCAAAGAGTTCTGTTTAGCTTCGATTCTCCTGTATCCAGTTTGTGATGGTGAAGTCAGTAAGCCTGGCTGTTGGTCTTGCCGAAAACATATATGGCTCTAAAAAACAGACCCATGTGTTCCAAGTACAGAAGAATCCTTCTGACCTCTCTGTTCAGGCTTTTGCTATTGTTCTGCTTTATCAGTTGAGATAAGCCATAGTGGTTCTGCTTTTGCGCTCCAAGTGACTGGCTATGATTTTTGGAGGGACTCTCAGGAAGCAACACTGCCTGGACCTCAACAAGGCTGATGTTGATTTCCTGGGAAGACCACTTGCCCTGAGCATAGGTGGCGAGTTATATAGGCCCATGGTGCCCATGCTCCATCAATATTCATGAAGGTGGGCCCGACTCCACCGATGTTTGGGCCCCAGACCCCGCGCTCTGGGGGGCTCCGCGCCATGGGTTGGCAATGTGGGGCGTTCTCATCTTGGGGGCAGTTCCCCCACCTCCCCACAAGCAGCTCCCCCTGTCCCCTGCATCCTGCAGAGAGTGTCAGCAGAGGCAGGGTAGCTCCGCTCACTGCTTCCGTCCTCCCTCTCCCTGCAGCGCTGACCCGGCTCCCAGAAGTGCCTGGCCGTGCCTCCACAGCAGGGAGAGGGAGGGAGCCGCAAGTAGCGGCTCTCAGCCCCGGGCAGAAAGAGAGCAGCAGGAATCTGTCACTGTCAGAGACACACAGACATAGCCAGGGATGTGTGGGAACAGACAGATGGAACTGGCGGTGGGGGAAAGGAGCAGCAATGGGCATCCTGGGGCTGGCATAAAATACAGAGTACAGAGGGGGCTTCCTGGGTGGGAGGGTATAGCAACACCCCTCACCCCCCAGGGCAGACCCGGGCTGCAGCTCGCTCTGTCCATCACTCCCCTCCACTCCACAGAGACCCACACAACCCTCTGCCCCCCCTGAAAACCCCCCACTGGCCCCTGTCACCCCTTTCCAGAGAGCCCACCCTTTGTGCCTCCAGAGACAGCTCCCCTCCCCCGTCTCCCCTGCTCCCTACAATCTTCCCCTTTGCTTCCCCCTCCCCCCCGAAGCTCATCGGCCAGGAGGCTCCCAGCCTATTGGCCACTGTGGCCAATGGGAACTGCACCTGAGGCAGCATGCCTGCTTGCAGATGCAGACCTGCCTGGCCATGCCTCCACAGCATGGGGAGGGGGAGCCACAGGTGAGCAAGCCCTGGTCCTCATCATCGCAGGCACAGCAATTCTCTGGGTATTTAATTTCACTGAGGCAAGTAATTCAATCTACTCTTCCTTTCCAGACAGTTTGTGGCTTTTCTTGTAAGAAAACTTACAATTTCTTTGAAAAGAAGTCTATTTATAGTTTTTCACTTGAGAAGTATAATTTTCTGGTTGTTCATAAGCTCATTAATTTTGTTAACTCAGTTTCATAGGCACTTTTAAAAGTCACTTGAATTGTACCCGGTTTTCTCCATTGATCCAAAAACACATGGAAGACGTGCAAATTTTTATTTCTGTGGCCCGAACCACCCTGTGTAGAGATGTAAATCTCGGAGCTAGAAAAGTTCTACAAGGGTAAGAGTCCCTTCAGGAAATTGTCCGCAAGTCATTCATTCTTTTGGGCATTCCATTCGATTGTTCCCTCCTGTAGTGATAGTGATCAGTGTCTCCCCCCACAGGGGAGATGCAGAAGACTGTGTCAACCCTGCAGCGACTCCAGGGCTGGAGCACCCACAGGGAAAAATTAGTGGGTGCTCCACACCCACCGGCAGCCAACCTCCCCCCTCCTCACCTCCTTCTCCCCCCGCGCCCAGCGCTCCATGTCCCTGCTCCTCCCCCTCCCTCCCAGCGGTTCCCGCCACCCAACAGCTGTTTGGCAGCGCTTAAAACTTTCCAGGAGGGAGGAGGAGGAGCAGGCATGCAGAATGCTATGGGGAGGAGGCAGAGAAAAGGCGGGGCAGTGACTTGGGGGAAGGGGGTGGAATGGGCGCAGGAAGCGGATGGGGACTTTGGGGAAGGGGTGGAATGGGGACGGGGTGAGGGCGGTGCAGGGCCAGGGCCAGGGAGGGGTCAAGCACCCACTGGAAAGAGGGGAAGTTGGCGCCTATGCCTCCTTTGGCCTCCCTAGGATTCCCCCTACCATTACTCCCTCTGGATCTTTCCTCTCTCATGAAGTGAAGTCAGTCATTACAGGTTCTTATTTCTATAATGTATTTAATTTTGATGTATTTATTAAGTGTTAATTAATGCACTATGGGAGTCCCCCTTCAGCCCTCTGTATAAATTGATCCCCTTCTTTCAATATGTTTTGCCCATACGGTTTTCTACAGCCCTAGGGAAGCCAGCAATAACTGCTGTGCCTTTGCAATGGGGTGAGGGAAGGGGACCATGGGTTCCCTATTTATGTGATTTGCAAGAAGTGTTATCATTACTCGGTACCAAATGTGTTTAAATGATGTAAGTGCCTTGTAAAATTCAAAGCAAGCTCATTTTCATTTCTCTTATACTAACCTCATATACAGTATACACACATTTTTCATTAATTATACGAGTTGATATTATTATTATTATTATTGTTATTATTATTAGCTAGGTTACTGTTTTTTTTCCAGTTTGAAAAATTGTGTGCTATTTTACAGGTTGAATGACAATGACATAATTCCCCCCGCCAATGTCCGTCACTAAATCCGGTAATTTTGTCAAGTGTCTGTTAAGCAATATGGTGACGCCTACCCCTGTGCTGCGCTTCAGGGGGATACCAGGTCCAGAGTGGCCTGGGAGGTTAGCGGGGGGCCTGGTGCCGGCAGTAGCGAGTGACCCAGCCCCAGCCCGCTCCGCTCCGCTCCACCTCGCCGGCACCTGGTGTTGCTCAGGGGTGGGGGCTTGGGGAAAGGGGTAGAGTAGGGGCAGGGTAGGAAGAGGCAGGGCGGAGCGGGGCAGGCTGGGGCCAGGTTGTTTGCTGCTGCTGGCGCCAGGCCCCCTGCAAACCCCCCAGGCAGCCCTGGACCCTACTCCCCCTGAAGCACGGGGACCCGGGCAGTTGCCCCGGTCCATCCTATGGACGGGACGGCTCCTCTTGGGCACCACCAAAAATTATACAAATCTGGTGCCCATGGCCCTGAGGCCCCATTTGAGCTCCCCCAACTGAACAGACTTGCCCTGGTCATAGGGCAGACTGCTGGAGATCTAATCACATTTGGATTCCTTGGGTCTAAATGGATGTAGATAGAGTAAGCCATATTTGGTGTGTCTAGCTTCAGCCTTTCAAAGAGTAATTTAAAAAAAATTAGAATGCTATGTTTCCAATCAGAACACATGGAGGAAAAAAAAACCTGTTCTACATACTATAAGCATTCAAAAGTGGTTAAAACCAGTTTGACTACTAGTATAACTTTCACCAAAAAAAAATTAAAAAAAATACAACCCTAGGCTAAGACCAAGCATGGAAGATTCCAGCCCAAAGGAATCAAGAACAACTGAAAATGGAAGGTTAGAATGGAAATTAGTATTGACCATGAACATAGCATGCTCTTCTTGCACCTTCTATTGCCCATCTGGGTAATTATATGTCCACCCCACCTCCATCACAATAATATGTGAGCACATAAATTGTGCACCACAACCAATGGGTACCTTTAAAACAGATGTTACCTAATTTCTTAGTACCACAACATTTGCTATTGTTAAAAGATACATGCGACAAGTTACATGCAACAATGGTAAAAATGTATAGGATTCTGATTTCACTATATCTGCTAAGACTTAGTTAATTGTCAGTTAAACAGGATGTTTCAGAACTGATTAAGCTCCACTACATTCATTAAAACAAACAAGTAATCTGTCAAAACTATTAAGTATCTAAAGTAGGAAAAATCCCAGAGATATTTTCAGAGGTATACCACACAGTAGGTTATGCTAAATATAGTCTAAATGGTATGCTATGTTGTACAAAATATTCATTACAAATTAGAGAAATATTTACAGAGAGACAGGAATGATCTGAAGAATTCTTGAGAGTTGTTCATATGCATAAAGAAGAAAAGTAACTTCTATTTCTAATCTTATAAATATCATGGTAGTATGTCACAAAACTGGAATAGTTAGCTAAAGAAGGAACTGCTGTAAATTTCTGAAATTCTAAGGCAGCCCATGTTTATACAACAAGCAGATTCTTGTTATTAATAACCAGATATTTCCATTATTTGTATTACAAGTATTCTGTACGTGTACAATATATATATCCATCCATTTCAAAGAATCCATTTTCCATTCAAATGCCATTAAACAACAAATAATATTCACACTTAAGTAACTAAATCCTTCAAGATGTGTGTTGTGAAAGATTGTTTTCCTCTTGTTTACAACTAATCTGAAGTCTGAGTGGCTTCATTGTTCACACTATTTTTGTTCAAAAAGTTTTGCTTTTAAAATGTGCATTTATTCAATCAAGAAGTTACAGTATTGGCAATTGCTGCTTTCCAGAAAGCTGCATAGTTAATAACAGTACTTTTCACGCATCATTCCCTGACAAATAATTTTCCTTAATCAACAGAAGTGCCTTGTTTAAGAAAGGTAAGAATTTTGATTCTGCATCATTCTTTAGCAAAACTCAGCAGAACCATGAAAGCAAAAAAGAAAACAAAACCAGAAGCTCACTACAATCTCATTGTTGTCTCTAGCAACCTGTCTGCTTTGGGAGTAGACCTAACTACAGCCTTGTTTAAATATTTTTGTTTCTAATACAGTTCTAGCAAAGTTTTTATGACCAGTGGGGAAAGGGACTCTAAAACAAAACCAAACAAAAACTCCAGCAGCAATAAACTCTGCTGGCTGAACCACGTTGCAGACTTACTTTTAGGTAATCCTTACCATTCTTTTATCATATGGTTCTAAATACAGCTCTCAAACAGAAGCAAACACACATGTCCACACTGAGCAAAGAAACTGCAAAATCTCTTAGCGACCATGTTTCAGAAAGATAGCTCAGGGCATATTTATTACAAACAAGTTTGACTCAAAAGACAACAGTATCCAATTAAGCAAAGCAGTTATCAATACAATAACCTCACATCTAACCCGAAAGTCAATTGTTAGCTGCTGCAACTGCTAGCAGTTAAATACACCAAGAAGTAAAAGAGCTGGCTGGCCAAAGGACCAGATGTGATTGCTGGAAAAATATATTCCATTGCTTGGTACCTGGACTCAGTAGCTGCTAAAGTACATCTCCATGAGTTTATTAGCCTTGACTTCAATACTACAAGATAAACAGTAAACACCAAGGGGTGATACCAAAATTAAATAGAACTTGGGATATTTCAATTATCTCTGTCTAAAAAGCAATTTTACAGTAAGTTGTACTATTAGATAAGCCAGTCAGCTAAAAATCACCACCCCACCATTGCAGATATCCCTTGCAGTTCAGATAACAATGCTAACACACTATCTCTTGGTGGGGAGGAAGGAAGAGAACAGGCATCTTTGGGCAAAGAAGTAGTAGTTACCTTGTACAGTAATGATGGTTCTCTGAGATGTGTCTCCTAATGGGTGCTCCATTGTAGGTGTGCTTGTGTCCCCGAGTTGCTGTTTCGAGAACTTCGGTAGCAGTGTCCGTCAGGCTTGCACATGCACTGAATCTCCTACAAGGCTCATCAGTGCACATGGGTCAACCCCCCTCAGTTCCTTCCTTACCAGAGTCACTGACAACAACTCCGAAGTAGAGGGGAGGAGGGTGGGTTGTTGAGCACCCATAGGGACACACATCTTGAAGAACCATTGTAACTGCACAAGGTGAGTTTCTTCTTCTCCTTCAAGTAGTGTCCCTATGGGTGCTTCACTGTAGGTGACTCCAGAGCAGTATCTCTTCTGGAGGACTGGGACTTCGGAGTCGGGTCAGTTATGGATGACAGTACCATGGAGCCAAAGATGGTATTGGAGGCAGAGTCCGCAATGACTGCATAGTGGTCTGAGAAAATGTGGACTGATGCCCATGTCGCTGCTCTACACATCTCTGAGATAGGGACATCCTTGAAGAAGGTGACAGATGAGGAGATCAATTTTGTGGTGTATGTATGAATCGAGTCTTGAGGGGTCATGTTGTGAATTTGGTAGCACTGTCTGATGCAATTCGAGACCCACTTAGAGAGCCTTTGGGCTGATATTGCTGAGCCCATGGAACTTTCCGCAATGGAGAGGAAAAGTCTAGGGGACTTCGGGAAGGCCCTCGTCCTGTGAAGGTAGAATGCCAGGGGCTCTTCTGACATCTAGAGTTTGAAGCATAGCCTCCTTGTTGTCCTAGTGAGGCTTGGTAGAAGATTGGAGGGTGAATTAATTGATTCATGCGAAGTGGAGAGGTTACCTTAGGGATGAATTTTGGATGCGGCCTGAGCGTAACCTTGTTCGGAAAGAGTACTGTGTAGGTGGGATGTTCCATCAGGGCTGCGATCTCTCTTATTCTTCTGGTCAAGGTAATTGCTATCAAGGCCATTTTCATTGATAGGTATGTCAGCTAAAAAGGTGGCCATGGGTTCAAAAGGAGGCCTAGTCAGCCCTTTCAGTACCAGGTTTTGGTCCCACATGAGAGTAGGAAGTCGACGCCCAGGGGAGAGGTTTATTATACCCTTGAGGAACCTTTTTGTGGTTGGTTGTGACAGCACTGAGTACCCCTCTACTGGTTGGTGAAAGGCTGTTATAGGTGCTAGGTGACCCTAAGAGAGTTTAGGGATAGTCCTGATTTTTTAAGGGTCAGAACATAGTCTAGGATGAGTGGAAGAGATGCAGATGTTGGGGAAATTTGTTTGGACATGCACCAAATCTGAAACTTTGACCATTTCTGTGCACTAGACTCTCTACTGTCCTACTGTGCAATAGAATCTCTTGCTCTTCCCTGGAACAGGAGCTCTTGAACCAAGCAGGAGCCATAATTTGATGTAGAGAATGCCCAAATTGGGATGCAGAGTATGACCTTCGTCCTGTTAGAGGTAGTGTGGAACTGTCGGGAGGGAGATCAGTGGGCACATTGCGAGCTGTGTCAGGTAAAGGTACCGGGTTTGTCTCGGCCAGGTAGGAGCAATCAGAATGATGTGAACTCCGTCCCTTTTTATTTTTAGTAGGACCTTCAGCAGTAGAGGAAATGGTGGAAAGGCATAAAGAAACTCTCCATCCCATGGGAGAAGAAGGGCATCGCCCAGGGAGTGCTGTCCCATCCCCACCCTGGAGCAGTAGTGTGGACATTTCCTGTTCTGGTACGTGGTGAATAAGTCTGTGGATGGTGTTCCCCATCGTGTGAATAGGTCATGGAGTACGGACTGGTATCTCCAACTCATGATCATGTGGGAATCTGCAACTGAGATTGTCTGCTATCGAGTTGTGTGTGCCTAGGAGGTAAGCCGTGGAGAGGATGATGTGGGAGATGCACCAGTTCCAAATATCTCATTTCCTCCACTCCTAGCAAAGGCAACCTAGCCCCCTCATGCCGATTGATGTAGTACATGCAGGCTATATTGTATGTTAGGACTTTTGTGTGTGATTCTGCACTCAGCGGAAGAAAATGGGTGCAGGTATTCCTGACCACTCTCAACTTGAGGAGATTGATGTGGAGGGATATCTCCACAGACGACCATTTGCCTTGCATCATGAGGCCGTTTAAATTGAGGAGTGACGATGGTGACGTCTGCCAGAAGGAGATCCCTTTGCACACATTGGCTGGGTCCTTCACCAGTCTAAGGAGTTTTTGATCCTGGTGGGTAGTGACAGGGGTTTGTCCAACCTGTCCCTGTTCGGTCTGTAAACTGAACTGAACCACAGTTGGAAGCAATACATGTAGAGTCTGGCATGTGGTATCACCACCATGGCCGCTGCTGTATGTCACAAGAGTTGGAGGCGGAGCCTGGTTGGTATTTGTTGGCATTATGTTCTTATGTTATGTAGACTACATTGATTGGTATCTATGAATGAAACCATGGATAGGAACCTGTGTTGAGGTAGGAGGTCTTTGGACTGGAGGGCATCGCGGTTGGCCCCTATGAATTCCAGGCACTGCACTGGAGTGAGGGTTGACTTCTGGGTATTGATCTGTAGACCCAGTTCTGTGAACAAGTGTATCATAGTGTTGATGATTTGGTGAGCCTCCTGGAGAGATTGGAGACAATCATCCAGGTATAGGTAAATCATTATCCTTTCCAAGCATAAATGAGTGGCTATCACTGAGAGAACTTTGGAAAATGCTTTCGGGGCTGATGAGAACCTTAAGGGGAGGACTCTGTATTGGTAATGGTTGTGTCCCAGAGTGAACCTGAGAAATTGTCAATGAGCCAGTAGGATCAAGATGTGAAAGTAGGCATTCTGGAGGTCAACGGCCAAAAACCAGTTTCCTGTTCCAATGCTGGGATGATCATTGATAAAGTGACCATCTTGAACTTCTGAGCCTTGACAAACCTGTTGAGAGCTCTGAGGTCCAGTATGGGTCTCCAACCTCCCTTCCTTTTGGGTATTAGGAAATAACAAGAGAAGAACCCCTTGCCTCACAGATGATGAGGTATTGTTTCTATGGTTTCTAACTGGAGGAGGCAATCTATCTCCTGCCATAATAGACTCTTGTGGAAGGGTCTCCGAAGAGGGATGGGGAAGGGTGTTGTGAGGGGAGGTAGGGAGGTGAAATGGATGGAGTACCTGGATCGGACGATCTCTAAGCCCCTCATTCCAACGTTATGAGTTCCCAGGCACTTCAGAACGCTGCCAATTGGTGGCCAAATGGATGTACAACAATGGTCAGTTGTATGGGTTGGGGGGAATGCTCTTGCAGTGCCTTGACCTGCCCGTCCAAGGTGGTGCTTAGATGCAGGGAGTTGGGACGAAAGTTGTTGAAAATTGTTTTTTAGGAATTTGCTTTTCTTTCATTGCTGCTCGTAATGGCGCTGAAGTTGGTACTGAGCCGCATATGGCCTATGCTGGGATTGGGGACTACATAGTCTCTTTTATCCTGGTGTATGGATTCCCAGCAAACTGAGGGTATTCCTGGAATCTTTCAGGGTATGAAGGAAGGTGTTGGTCTTTTTGGCAAAGAGCTTCATGCCCTCAAAGGAAAGATTTCCACCATGGACTGAACCTCTTTCGGGATTCTCAACAAGTGGAGCCACAACACCTGTCGCATCATCACAGTCATGGAAATGGATGTAGCAACTGTGTCAGCAGCATTGAAGGCTGATTGTAGCAATGTTTTTGTCACTAGTTCCCCTTCCTGTATGATGACCTGAAGGATTCCTTGTGTACCTTCAGTAGTTTGTCAATGAAATCATTAAGTTTATTGTAATTTGTGTAATCGTATTAGGCTGGGAGCTCCTGATAGTTGGAAATACGGAACTGGAAGGTGGCTGAGGAGTATGCCTTTCTGCCAAAAAGATCAAGTGATCCAATCCCTGTCATAGGGCATAGCTCTGGACTGGTGTTGTCAGCCATGGGAATTGATAGCATCCACCATGAGGGAATAGTGTGTCAGGTGGGAAAAGGGGAATTCCGATTCTTTGGCGGGAATGTAATATTTTCTGTCCACGCGTTTGCAAGTTGGTGCCACCAATGCCGGGGTTTGCCACACTGTTTTTGCCAGGTCTAAAATGGCTTCATTAATTGGGATGGTGAAGAGTGGAGAATATTAAGGAGCTGATGGTGGTTGTCCTTGACCTCCTATAATGGTATGTGGAGGGTGCCCACCACTCTCTTCACCAGCTCCTGGAAAAGACAGAAGTTGTCTGCCAGAGATGGAGGGGAAACCATGACAGCTTCATCCACAGAAGAGAAGGATATGGTCTTTGGTGTTATGTCCTCCTCAGTATTGGCTTCCCCTGTTCCTCCATTTCCTGAGATAGTTTTGAGGCCCGTGGATGCTGCACCTGAGGGGGTGTGCCTGGAGGGATCTCATGTGAGGCTGGAAACTGGAGAAGTAGGCTGTCCGTGCACTGCCCAAGGGTCCCAATACGGCCACTGTGGTGGCATAGGGCCTGGTGGAGGTGCCCATGGGTGGCTGTACCAAGATAATGGCAGTGGTGGAGCCATCTGTGGGTACATTCTCAGGCCTTGTTGGTAGTGGGTCTCATATGTAGCTTGGGAGGAGTTCTGTGAGACCACCTCCACTGGCTCACTATCTGAACCCTCGCTAGACAATGGAAGGGCATGACATGGCTGTGGGGATATCCCCTGTGCCCGGTAAAAGCTTGGTGCTGCAATGTCGGTACTGAGAGGTTGGGCCTTAGGTGTATCCCGTACATCAAGGTCTCTGGTTTGGTAGAATCCTGCTGGTACCGAACATCCTGGTGGCAGTGCTGGGCGGTGGGGTGGGGGTGAGGTGGGCGGACCTTGTCTGCACTGTTGTGTCTGGTGCAGGGTGAACTGCTGCTGGCAGAACCAAGGTTGAGTGGCGTACCAGGAGCGTCGTCAAAGTGTTTATTCTTGTCCCTTGGTACTGAAGACTCCGTGCCAGTGCCCATAGGATCCGGGGGCCTGTCAGTGGTACCAGTATCCAATGGTTGTCGTGAGGTACAGGTACCAGACTTGGAAGGTCTCAGTACTGGCGGTGTGGAGGATACCAAGCGAGATGGTGATCGCTTGTGGCTATCTCTAAGCTCACTTAGGGTACTTCCCATTCTCTTTTTAGAGGATTTATGAGAGGTATCCCCAGCCTGCTTCTTCAACCCACTTCCCTTAGATGTCAAAGGTTGTGGGGAAGACTCTCAGCTGCCAGGAGACTGAGGTGAGAGGGCTGCTTCCATGAAGATGATCTTCTGGTGAAGCTCTCTGTCTTTGCGGGATCTTGGCCGGAGCTGCTGGCAGAGTGCACAGTTTTGTTGTATGTGGTCCTCGCTGAGGCAGCGAATGCACTGAGTGTGCTTATCTGCAACTGGGATCTCCCCATTGAAGGTGTGGCATTTCTTGAAGCCTCGGGAGCTGGGTATACCTTGCTAAGGGAAAGAGACTCTGGTGGGACGGGGGGCAGGAAATTTTATTTTATTTTATTTTTAAGGGTAGAAAAGAGAAAGAATGGAAGAATTACAATTAGAACTACAACTAGAACTGGGGAAACTAACTGCAAAGCAGATAGAAGAACAGTCTTAACAGACTGCTAATGGCTCCTTCTCTAGCCGGGGCAGTTGAGAAGGAACTGAGGGGGTTGGCCCGTGTACGCTGATTAGTATCGTGGAGCAGCATGAGGAGACACAGCGCATGTGCAGGCCTGATGAACACTGCTACCAAAGTTCTCCAATCAGCAGCACACAGATGCAAGCACACCTACACTGGTGCATCCATAGGGATACTACTTGAAGAACTAGTTGAGAAGAGATTAGCCGTATGACAACAAGTGACAGGAAGATTCTAGTGTTTGATCCACAAGGTCAAAACCATAATCTTGTATTTTGTTTTTGTTAAATTAAACTTCATTAAAATGTCAAATTGTACATATTATAGAGTATATTTAAAAACAAAGTTCTGTTGAGTTGCAGTTGCGGTTTTCAGGTATAATCTGGGAGAGGGAAGGTGGCTGAACATGCAGGTACAAAGTCCACAGGCACAGAAAGATTATGTATCTCATACATTAGGGTTGCATGAGCAGTTCTTACACCAACATGGACAAATTAGTTCAGACACATACTGGTATACAGTAACAAGCTCCTCTCTCCTCAAAACCCACTTCAGAAAATTAGCCAAACAATGACTGGAAGCTGGTTCGGTGCTGAGGATAGCTGATTTTATTTTATTTATTTTTAGAACACCAAAACAAAAAAATTCCAAAGACCATTATGGAACCTGTATGTCAGTCCATTCTTCTCATTCCTCCCATTTGTCACACTCACTGCTGTGTCTTGTTTCAAATCAGACTCAACTCTTTGGTGCAGGGAACACGTCTGTGTAGTGCAGTGTGGCTCCAATCGTGTTTGGAGAATTTAGGCAGTATCACCATACAAATAGATGATGATAATAATCATAGATGAAATCTCCTAAACATGGAAATTGTGAGTGGCAGGATGGCTTTTTTGTTAAGGCATAGGAATCTGGGTTTGATTTCCAGCTCTGCCAAGGACTCCCTGCGTGATTTTGGATAAGCTGTTCAAACCCAAATTTTCCAAATTTTATTTTCAAAATTTTGGAACTTAAATCCATGTTAGGTGTCTAGACAGGAGAAAAATCTGCCTCAGTTCCTCATCTTTAAAATGAGGAGAACACTCTCCTATCTCAGATGGATGGTGTGAAGATAAATTCATTTATGTTTGGAAGGCACTCAGATGCTATGGGGCTAATATATTGATTTATTGACATTACTGATGGGGGTCTAGATAGATAAGATTTGTCATCTTGATGTCTGACTTATTCCACATGGCAATCATTTTGGAGAAGTGAGTAACTGAATGCTAGTTTTAAACCCATTATGGTTTTTTTGGGGCGGGAAATGTAGCTTTAACTTACTGCTACTTAGGCATAAGGGATCCTGGAATTTTAAATGACGAGACATCAGACATGCCCAACAATCTGGGGCTCTTCCCATAGAAGGCCTCTTTCATAGTCTTCCTCTGACCACTCCTTCCCCAAACTCCAATCAGTACCAGGTTTACAATGGCACCATGGGAAGAGGCCCATTAAAGAAAGACCCATCTAACCCATCCACATAGGTATGGCCCTTTGCCTATTGCAGTCCAGCACCCAGACCTTACTGTGTGAGCAGCTCCCCAGCCAGCAGGTCCCGCTCACCTGTAGGGGACTCGCTGCCCAGCAGCCAGGCTCCACCATGCAGGCTGGGGAGGGCTGCTGGCTGCGGGACTGGTGGGCGAGGCCGGGCAGGCTCTCGGGGGACACGTCCCAGGGGTCTGCACCACACTCTAGCATGGTTCTGACTCCAAGCAGTTTCTGCTGCCTACCCCCTGTGGGGCCCCACCTGCCTCCCAAGGGCTGGACCACCTGGAACCAGTGCAGAGGGTGGTCTGGTCTTGGTCAGTGTGTGTGTGGGGAGGAAGCACGGAGGGCTCAGTTGGGCCCCACCTGGCAAGTGGGCCCTGAGGAAGCCACCTTGGGCAGGCTCCCCTCTCGCTCTATCCCTCAGGAGTGTAGACACATGGTCTGCATTGTTGTAGGCAAACTCCATGTAAGGGAGAAGTGAGGACCAATCATCCTGGAAATGAGCGATGTAGCATTGCAGATACTGCTCGAGAAACTGATCCTTTCTGTCTGGATGTTGGACTGGGGCTGGTAAGTGGAGGAAAGACATGTGTGGACTCCCAGCAGGCACAGGGCTTCACGCCAGACCCGGGCCATGAACTGAGATCACCAATTGGAGGTGATGCACTCTGGAAGGCTGTGAAGGTGGACTATGTAGTTAATCCATAGCTGGGCTGTCTCTTCAGAAGAGGGGAGACCTGTGCAAGGGATGAAGTGGGCCATTTTGGTAAAGTGGTCCACTACTGTCAAAACTGTTGTAAATTTGTTGGACTCTGATAATTCTACAATAAAATCTATGTTGGGCACAAACATCACAAGAGGCAACGAACGACTGTATTGGCGGACTCATCCAGGACCACCAAAAGGAGCAGGTAATTAGTTGTTGGGTCTCGAAGCACCTCAAGTGTCCTGCTAGGTGAAAATTGAGGCATAGTTGGCAGGATTGCAACTCTTGCAGGTCTGGAGGGTACAAAGATGATGTCCCTCACATGTGTGATCCCTTCCTGAGAGTCATGTGGTTGCTTGTTGATAATAGCTTGTTCATCAGGCAGAATTTCTGAGGCAGAGTTTATTAATCCAAGTATGTTCTGGTCAAGAGCTGCACTGAGAAAGTTATGAGATTTGCGAATGACGGTTGGTTCCCGGCTGGGACCTTGTGAGTTGTACCGTACCTTTGGGACAGGGTGTCTGCATTGCCATTTTTGGATCCAGGGTGGTATGTGATAATGAAAGCAAATCATGAGAAAAACAGGACCCACTGAAGCGGACGTTGGTTTAAGGCTTTTGCCCTACATAGATATTCCAGCTTTTTATGGTCGGTGAATACCTGGACTGGGTGGCAAGCTCCTTCCAGGTAGTGCCGCCACTCTGCAAAGGCTGTTTTTATCACCAGGAGTTCCTTAGAAAGTATTTTGTAGTTTAGTTCTGTAGGGGCGAGCTTCCTTAAGAAGTAATAAGTGCACAGGTCTAACACTTGTCTGGGACCAAGTCACTTGGAGAGGACAGCCCGGCTCACCCAACTGGAGGTGTCAGCTTCTACAATGAAAGCTTGTGTGACATCAGAATGAGCCAATGTGGGTGCTGTAGTAAAAGCAAGTTTCAGATGATTGAATGCATGCTGGGCCTTGGGAGACCAATGGAACTGGGCATTTTTCTGGAGTAGAGTGGTGAGGAGCTCAATTTGTTTTGAAAATTCCAGGATGAAGCATCAACAGATATTGGAAAACCACAGAAAGTTGGCCAATCCTGGACAGCTTGGATCTTGTATGGGTCTGTCTGGATTCCTTTTGAAGATAAGATGAAGCCCAAGAATTCCATGGAGGCCTGATAAAAGGCACATTTCTTGAGCTTGGTATAAAGGTCATGCTGCTGCAAGCATTCCAGGACTGTTTGGACATGAGTGGTATGCTGTTCCGGGTAGTTGGAGAAGATCAATATATCATCTAGGTCGAGTACTACGTATTCATCCAATATGTTTCAGAACACATTGTGACATATTTGGGCACAATCCAGACTAATGAGTAACATTGTCTCCCCTGCCCTGTAACCTGGGGTGTCCTTTACAATGCCTTGCAGCTGTAGCCTCCAACCTGGACTGATCATAGCCTCCAGCATGTAAGTCACTCCCAGCTATATCTGTGTGTGCTGCAGCAAGCCAGACACATCTTGGCTCTCACCAGCCTTTGTTATGCTGCAGGTTGACCCCGAACAACTCCCAGTGCTAGATCTTCCCCCAGAAATGTATGTCCTGTACTGCCTCACCCTCTCCTGGACAGTACAAATATATTTAAGTCTGTTATTCCTTTAAAGGAATAGTACGCCTATTTATTATTTTAAATAGCCTACCCATGAGGTAGCGGAATTGTGCGACGTAGAAGGCTACGGTGCTCTGCCCCTGTTGGAGTTTCCTTAGGGCAGCCTCTGCTGTTTGAATTCAGTGTGGGTCATCTAATAATACTGACATGGTTTGGAGGAAGAACTCCCAGTTTGACAGTACTGGACTGTCACACTCCAAGAAGGGGAGGCTCAGTCTAATGCTTCCCCAGACAGCAGGCTAATGACCAGGCTCACCTTTGCATGATCAGCAGTGTAGAACTAAAGCTGCATCATGAACAGGAGGCGGCACTGGTTTATAAAACCCTGGAATCGCTGGCAATTACTATCAAACCATTCCAGCAGCTGTTTCGCGGAACAGGGCTGCGCAAGCCATGGTCTGCACTGCAGTGTTTTCAGCATGCAACTGTGTGACTTGCTCCTGCAACAGCTGGTTCTCTGAGGTCAGCTGGATGATCTAGGCTTGCAGTGCTTGGTTGAAGGTGGGCGGCCCACTTAGTGTAACCAATCCTCCCAAAGGGTTATCCAGGTCCATTCTGATGGCACCAGGCTCATTCCTGTGGCCTAAGAGGTCCACACAAACTGTTATAACTGGGACATGGGCGATCTGGCCTACTGTTCAGAGCAGGAGTCAGGCCAGGACAGATACCAGAAAGTCAGAGTCCAAGAGAGGCCAGCTGTCAGGAGGCAGGCAGGGCCAGGTTACCAGGACATCAGTAGCAGGAGCAGGTATTACAGGGGAAGCAGTCCTAAGCAGGGAGAATCCAGTTGCAGGGACAACTTCCTGTTTCTATGCTTGAGTTGAATAAGAGCGGGGAACCAATCAGGGACCCCAGCATTCCACCAACCAATCCCTGGATGGGCATCCTCTGTCAGAGTTCAGGTTCTACTCTGGCAACTGACTGGCATATCACTGGGTGGCAGGTCAGACCTGACCAGCTACTAAGTGCACTGTGGACCAGGGTTCAAGACCCACTGTCCCTGACAGCAGCGCCTCACTGTCTATACTGCTATTTATACCTTTGCTAGGGGGGCGTGCAGTGTATGTACGCTACACTCTGCTGTAACATGTGTGCAGTGTAGATGTACCCTCAGGGTATGTCTACACAGCAAAGAAAACCCCGCAGCTGGTCTGTGCCAGCTTATTGGGGTCTGGCTGTGGGGCTGTTTCATTGCTGTATAGACTTCCAGGCTCGGGCTGGAGCCCCTCCTACCCCCACAGCGTTCTACAGCCTGGGCTCCCGCCCGAGCCTGGAAGTCTATACAGCAATGAAACAGCCCCACAGCCGGAGTCCCACAAGCCCGAGTCAGCTGACATGGGCCGACCTTGGGCTTCTCTTTGCTGTGTAGACATATCGTCCGTGTACACAACTGTTCCCTATTGTTAAAATTAAAGCATTAAATGTAGCTTATTAACTCTCAGTGAAAATTCATCTTCAGTATTAAAGCAAATCTCAAGTGAACTAAGCCATCATATTTTATATACCTCAAAACCCAAATAGGTTAAAAATACATTAGAAGCTTATGTCTCAACCCAGTAAGTTGAAGTTATCCTTTGATATTTCTTTTACAAGATAGCAGAACAGAGTAAATGCAGTAGGTTCCACAGCACGATAAACAGAGGAACAATAAAATACTTAATTATTGATGTTTTACATATTATGGTTTGCTAATAACTTTTTTTATTTACACAGCTTGTCTTTCCAGTGAAGTGTTTTGCTTGCTATCCCTGCTGTTGCAATGCTTGAACACTGTTTACATGGCACGTAGCCAGGAATATAAGAGTCCTCAAAGCTCTCTCTGCAGGTGTTGAGCTGATCAGTAGAGGACATCATCCTATGTACAAATAAGAAGTCAGGCCCCCAAACCTATTTTACAGAGTTATCTATAATTAAAAACCAGAGCAGACTGCTTCTCTTAAGAAAATAATTGTAATAAATTAAGAAAAAAAAACCTGAAGTAATCCAGCATGCAGTGCTGCACATGACAGGAAAGCATTTTTTGGACCTTCCCATTCTGCCTTGAAAGAGTTATCTGCTGTGTCAATATGAAACACAAAATAGGTCTGTTAGGAAGCTGTGCATTTGTTATCAATTCTTGCTCTTTAAATGGCAGGACTGTAAATATTTTTCTTCATTATCACCCTGATAGTAAATAACTTTGCAGGTGTGATTTAATCTATACAGAATGCCATGATCTCACATTTTTAAGCTATATTAAATAGAAAATCAGTAATAAAAAGCTTATCTACCAGGAAGCAAATGAACAAAATTGGTGAACTAAGGTCCATGAAAACAGGGTTCAAGATCATTTGGGTTGTATTTTATGATGGTTTATGTATTTGCTGTACAGTTTTGTGTAATCCATCTATGCTTTCTTATCGTGGAAACTGCTTTATAATAAATCATCATTTAGTGCATATTTTGCAACTTTGTCAAAGGGTACACTTAAGATTTTGTTTCAGTAAAAAAATGCTACTTAATCATTTGACAATCTAGACATATCAACGATAATTTTATATTTGCCTTCTCTAGCTGTAGTTCCAGGCACTTCTGATGTGGCATTACCAGTCAGAATATTAATCTGTTTACTCAACACCACGTTTACTCCCTCTCCTAAATTTTAATTATGTTTAATTAGAGAAAATATAAAAACATCCAAGCAAAATAGCACATCAAGTAATTCTGCAAATGAAAATTATCAATGAGTGAAATGATACTGGTGGGTAATGATTGCAAAATTGATTGAAATCTGCAGTTTAATTATATATTTGCTAGTTATGTGACACAGGAGGAATTTCATCTCATAATAGTATATTATTGTACCAGCTGTGAAAATAGAACAGTATATTAAAAGGGCCACAATTAAAGCTGATATGACAAAAAGTTGGCTTTATTAAAAATGTTGGTAACATTGGGTCTTCTCTGCTGGCTGATTACAACAAAATCAAGGCAACAAGGTTCTATGTATTCATCGTCCTACACTCTGTTTGCTCTGATATTGCAAGCAGACAGGGGACTGATGCACAATATATGAATTCAGCTTTCTGAAGCACTAAGAGAACATAAAATTATTGTATGCATAATACGCTGACCAATCAGGGCACATTACAAAGTGAAAATGGAGGGATACGATGCGCAGCTGTGAAAAAAAAAAAAAAAGCTTGCTTTTCAACAGCAGAAGTAACAATTTTACAAGCCATGTGAGCCTCGCTGTGCATGCTATGAATCCTCCAAAAGCGGGTTAATACAGTTGCCCCTTTGGCTGAGAGGTTAGTTAATATTCAAGGCTTTGCTGGCTTGTTTTCATTAGGAGGAAAAATTGACAATTCTTTGGTGAAATACTATTTATTTACAAAAAATGTACACAAAGCCCTATTTCCCTGAACAGAATAGGAACAGCAGGCGGCATTTTCCTTACTCATAACTTCCATGTCTGCCTTGCCAGCCAGTCCTATGACCCAAAAGAGCGCTGTGTCTCTGCTCCCCATCAGGGCTATGCTCATGACCGCATCTCTGGCTTTCTGCTTGTTTCCATCTTGTTTTCCCCCTTTGACACATACACAGCTCCAACCACTCAATGACCCAGCTCTTGCATTTGCAATCAGGTCCCAGGGAAACCCTTTGGCACACGTGGCTTAAATCTTGATCAACTTTGCATATAGCCTTGGGTGGTGACTTCTATTTACTCCAGCTATTTTACTCCATAAAGGAGCTTAATTACTTCTTCCATTTAGGCTGAATGAATAGTAGCTAGCATGCCCATCAGCTTTAATTAGGTCTGTAATTACCTAATGACCAAAGACATGCTTGATTGCAGCGATTAATAGATTTCAGCATAACAGTATTATGTGCTCTTTAGGTTTATGTAGTCTCGATTGTCATCTGGACTTACACTAGCCATACCAGCTGCAATGACCCACAGATTCATGAATATCTGTTGAAATAATGAACAACGTCTCTGGTTTGCTCAGCAAATCACTAATCATTGTACTCGAACTGCCACTTCATTCTCCAGTTAATGTCTGGTTAACTGATGTGGACTGAGAATGACTGACTTCTTTCTCTACTGAAAAGATTTTTAAGCACCCAACTGATGTTCAGACAATAAAATGAGTTGACGGGCTGAACATTCCAACCCCACACTTTAAAAAATAAACTAGCTGTCCAATCAAGCAACATCCAGAAAGAATTTTTAACTGCTGGACAGCTCTGATTGTTTTTAAATGGTAAGGCTAGTAAGGAAGATGCAAATTTGCACCATATTTGCATAACATAAGTATATTAGGTTTGTTACATTTGGTATATCTAGGTTCTGCTAGATAGAAAACAGAATACTTTACATTTGCATAACTTTTGGAGGCAAATGGCAGGCTTGCTTTCCCTGAAGCAACTTATGGGGCAGCTATTCATTTCCATTCCTCTGACAGGGGATAAGGATCTTCTCTTTTTCCGAGGGCTTGTCTTCACTACCAGGGTAAGTTGACCTAAGTTACACTACTCCAGCTACGTAAATAACATAGCTGGAGTCGACATAGCTTAGGTTGACTTACCCGGTGTCTTCACTGCGCTGGGTCAATGAAAGATGCTCTCCCTTTGACTTAGCTTGCTCTTCTCGGGGACCTGGAATACTGGAGTTGACCAGAGAGTGCTGGGCCGTTGATTTAGCGGGTCTTCACTAGACCCCCTAAATTGACACCCGCTGCAAGGGTGTCGATTTCCCCGGTCGTGAAGACAAGCCCTCAGTATCTCCCTCTCTTTTGGGACTGGTAACTACTGCCTGAGGGATGTTCTGAACACTGGTGTATTATAACCTGGCTAATTTCTCTGTCATTTAGATAAACAAGGAAATGAATATTGATTAAATATGCCCATTAGGGGTTTAAGACATTTGCACAAAGACTCCAGATTCCTGGACCTTCAGTCTCAACAGGTATACCAACTGATCCCTGTTAATAGTCTACAAGCGTGTATTCTATTAATGTTGTTAGCTAGCCTGTGCTAATTTTTATCAGCTAAGGATAGGAACTTCTTAAAGAGTACCCACCACATAAACCAGTAGTACAATTTACTGAGGAGAAATCAACTTACAGCCAACTTGATCAAACATTACTGAGAACAAGAAGTCTCTAGGTGTCATGTAATATTCTCCTTCATATTCCAAGGATGCGAACTTCATAAAGCGCTGCTTTCGAATAGACAGTTTTTCTGCCATCTCCTCATTAGCGACATCTTCCTTCTAAAAACAGGGGAAAAAAAACAATGTAACAAAAATATGATTAGGCTTTAGACCATTATACTAATCAGAAGAGGTCATATGCCAGCAGCCTACTATCCTCAGTATACTGAGGTCAAATCATCACAGTGAGAGGGACTGGTTGTAATTAAGATAGTTATTCCAGTTTAACCTTTAAAAGGGACAGGTTTATGCACAGTTCAAAATGTTTTTTGAACCATTGTTAAAATCTGTTGTCTATCTATGAAACAACTACCATGACACATTATATAGGAACAGTGATTTTTCCAATTTAGACAACAGAAGCAGAGGCAGTATTGCCCACACCAAAAGTCACCCCCCCTACCCCCCAAATCATGAGATTTTAAAAATAAGTTGTGTTCTTTTTATTTGCCTTCTGGGTTTTGAGCCTTTAGGGTTCATGTTTCCAAGCTCCTCTCCATAATCACGAGGTTGAAACTTACTATTTTTTGTAATCAAAGCTGAGATTCTAACATAATCACCTGACTCCATGAACTGGGACTTTAAGAAAACACCAAATTTAGAGAGATTTATGATAAACTCATAAGCTTTGGCAATACTGCAGAAACAACAGAAAGTAATGTCAGGTGCAGAGAGAATTTGGACGGGGTGAAAACAAGAGATAGGTATAATATTTTACTGTTTCAAAGAGAATAACTGAGCACAGGGAAAATACGAGTTTCTTAGAATGAACATGACATAGGTATTTGACTCATGCTGTGGAAAAATTATCCTACACCTATGTCACTCCTTAGAAATTGTATTTCTAAAAAAGCCATTACACTTCAGTAACACGAACAACTGTGAACAATGATGGAAAAAGAAGGAAATCTAAATTAGGCAAACTCAGAGTACCAAGACCCCATTTGTAACCTATTATAAATTTGTTAGTCTCTAAGGTGCCACGAGTACTCCTTTTCTTTTTGCTATTATAAATAGTTATTATAGTTGTTATAGCAGAGTCTAAACTATATTAGATGCTGTAGACACTTATAGGAAGATATAGTTCCTGCCCAAAAGCTCTTGCAATCTGAAAATACAAATAAATAAATGACAGATAAATGAAACGGATGCAAAATACAAGCAAAACACTAGAGCTAGCTGAAAAATTTTCCATCGAGGTTTTCTATTGGAAAAAGCTGGTACCTCAAAATATAAATGTTTCAAGGAAACGTGTCAATTTAAATGAAATTTGAGATAAAAGTTTAAAAACAATTCAAAATCAAAATGGAGTATTTTGTTTCTACTTTCTTGTTTTCACTTATACTGATTTTTGTTAAAATTTTTAATTCTATACTATATTTCAATAAGCTTGTTTCAATGTTTCTGAATTGAAATATTTCAGATTTTGTCCCATGAAATATTTTGACTTTTTGTATCAGTTCATGAAGAACATTTTTTGAAATATTGGAATTTCCCATAGGTTGGAAATTCCATTTTCTGATCTACTATAGTGATGACTAGACCAATCTTGATAGGCACTGCAGCTACACTCCGAACTGCATGACTTAAATCAAGCAGTCCCATTGAAGAGAAGTACATTTGTAAATGCTATGTTGGATGATATGTGCTTTTGTTTATATTATTAGTCAATTTCACTTTTACCCCTGTACTGTCATTCGGTTTCCCTTGCTTACTTGGGTCTTTTGAACAGCAATAAGGGAAGTGAAACAAATTTTAAAATTAGGAAAATGTTACTAGAAAAATAAAACCTGGCAGCAGAGGGACAGGTATGGCACCATTTTAAACTGATTTTTAAATTGATCAGATTTCAAGTAGAAAGCATTCTTTTAACCTTTGTCTTGTACATAGCATTTTTGTTCTTCTACTAATCAGATTCACAGATTCTGAAAAATACTATTTTAAAACAACTCTAACGTAATAAGTCTCAATTCCTTTTAATTTCCTCTGTTTAAAAGTTCTGGGATTGGTTACTACAGAATTGTCTTTTTACAAGTTTCAACAAATGCTGCTTCAGATATCAAGTGAATTGTTCATATTTGTGAGGTATTAAAATTCAGCATTCTTATTAGAATCATCTCATAATAACATCAACAGTTTGTGCCCTAAAGCGAACTTAAAAAAAAAGATTGCTGTATAGTACTGTTTTAATTGAAATTATGGAAAGTTTTTTTTTTGCATAAACTTATTATTTTGTACTTGTGGAAGAAGATTAAGAGTTAATCCTATTATACAACTGTCCATACCAATTGGATTTTCAAGCTCCTAAAATACTAGAATACTTGTTTGAACAATGGCCAAAGCATGGCTTATTAGTGATATTAAAACTGCTGAACTTCAACAGTTGAAAATTTTAAATTTAAATAAAACAGCTGTGAATGTGTGTATACACACACAGAGGGAACAGAATTTATTACCACCAAAATTGTCAATACATATTTTTACTGTAATTTCACTGGTTCAGTTTCTTGTCATGAATAACTCTTTTGTTTACAAAACAATTTTGGAAACAAATGTTTTTTCTTTTGGTAAGAAAAAAAGCTGAAGACATTTATCAAAACACTAAGGAGTTAACACTTGCATAAATGAATATATTGGTCTTGCCAACTTTTGCAATTTTATTATCAACCTTGCAACATTTTGTGTTTTTCTTAAAGTCTCCACTCCTGGAGTCATGTCATCACATAAGAATCTCAAATTTCATTAAAAGAAAGTTTCTAGGCCTTATGGATATGAAATAAATCTTGAAAACTGGATACCCCGACGCCTGAGGTAAGCGGCTATTACCGACATGCACTTGGTAAACACCCTCAGTGCTGCTGCAAGGCTGAACGGTAGGACTGCAAGCTGGTAGTGGTCGGGTCCCACCATGAATTGTAGGAAGCGTCTGTGACACCGAAAGATGGCTATGTGGAAATATGTGTCCTTCAAGTTGAGGGCGACATACCAGTCTCCTGGATCCAGGGAGGGAAGATGGAGGTCAGGGAGACCATGCGGAACTTCCTTTTCTTTAAGTACTTGTTGAGGTCTCGAAGATCCAGATTGGGCCATAGACCGCCCTTGGCCTTTGGGATTAAAAAGGACCGGGAATAGAACCCCTTGTTCTTGTACGGAACTTCTTCTACCGCACACAAATACAGCAACCCTTCTACCTCCTGCATGAGAAGACTCTCTTGAGAGGGATCCCTGAAAGGGGGGAGAGGGGAAGAGGGGACAGAAAGAAACTGGAAGGTATAACCCTGCGCCACTGTCTTGAGGACCCAGTGGTTCAAAGTTATAGCGGTCCATGCTAGAAAGGTGGTTGGAGAAAAGTGGGAAAGATGGATCCAGGGTATAGTCCAGTAGGTCACCTTCAGGTGCACCCTCAAAAAACTCACTTGTCCCCCTGCTTATTGCGGGTCAAGCCCGATTGGGCAGAGTGTAGAGGTGGGTTGCTCGGGTGGTGCTTGTATCCCCATCTCTTTCAGTGGGGCGGCTCCTGCTGGGGTTGGCTTCCTTGGCTCTGAGATGGCTGCAGTTTGAACCACTTACGGGCTCGACCAGGGACGTACAGCCCTAGAGTTTTCAGGGTAGCGCGGGAGTCTTTTAGTCCATGCAGCTTACTATCTGTCTGCTCTGCAAACAGGGCCTGGCCGTCAAAGGGGAGGTCCCGCATTGACTGATGAGCCTCAATCGACAGACCAGAGAGGAGCAGCCAGGATGCCCTGAGAGCCTTGGAGTTCACCGTGTCAAACTGCCTAGAGGGCTGCTCTGGCCACAGCTGTGCCCGCCTCGAGTACCATCTGGAATTCCTTCCTGGACCCTTTGGGAAGCGAAACATCGAACTTGGCCATGGCCTGCCACATATTATAGTTGTAGTGGTCCACGAGGGCTTGACTGGCCAATCTCAATTGAAGGCTGGAAGACTAATACATTTTTTGCCCAAACAGATTCAGTCTCTTTGAGTCTTTATTCTTGGGCATAGCCCCGAGTTGCCCCTGCCTCTCCCTTTGCCTAACAGCCTCAACTACGAGGGAGTTTGGGGCCGGGTGAGTGTAGAGGTACTCGTGGCCTTTAGCTGGCACAAAGTATTTGTGTTCAGCCCTTTTTGAAATGGGGGGCAGGGAGGAGGGGATTTGCCATAGGGCATTAGTGATTTTCGATACCCCTTCATGTGGGGGTAAAAGCCACCCTAGCAGGTGCCATGGAGCAAAGGACATCGAACAGGGAGTCCGATGGCTCCTCTAGCTCCTCTGCCTGGAGCCCCAGGTTGCAGGAGACCCTCTTCAGTAGTTCCTGATGAGCCTTAGCATCATCTTGCGGAACTGGTTGAGGGGGACCCATAATAGCTTCGTCTGGCGACGATGAAGATGAAGCCGGTACCGTGGGAATCTGCCATGTGCCCTGGTGGTCCAGCTGGCTGTTCCCCATGGTCCTCATGGGCCAGTGGGAGGTCTTCCCTTCTGGGGCCTCCATCTCTGGTGGAGGGTGGAATGCTGAGGCTGATGGCATTTCCGAGGCCCCCATCACCAACTGGACTGTCTGCGAAGGCTGGGTAAACCCCCAAGGGTTCCAGGGGTACCAGGCTGCCAGCCACTGGCCTTGGGGCCATTGGGTCGGTTGCAGTGCCGATGATGTAGACAGTACCGCCAGTGCCAGGGCCTGTCCTGCTGTCAAGACTCCTGCTTAGTGCTGGAGCCAGAAGCGGAGTAGTCGCTGTCCAGCGACCATGATCGGGCAGCCCGCCAGCCCTTCTCTGTGCGGTGCTGGCTCTATGTCTTGACATAGGCCTATTCAATCAAGTCGAGTCCCTCGTGCAGGACCTCAGGGACTGTTGGCATTCGGCGGATTGGCGTTGGTAATCCGGCGATCTACGTCTCATGATGCTCGACTGGTACTGGGACCTAGAGAGGGACTGGAAGGATCTCCCCGACCATGGGGATCTGCGTCTTGGTGATAGGGGTCGGCGGGTTGGTGACCAGTGGCTCCGTTCAAACGATCGGTTATGTGATCAGTGCCGAGGCATTGGCCACTTACAACAATCGCAGAGCTTATAGCCTGGGCATGCCCTGTCCCTAGGCTGAGTCCCATCTGTGACCGACTAAACTAGAACTAACACTAAGGGAACTATTAACTACGTACAGCTATTTAACAGGAAAACGTTGGAAAGAAACACTGAATGAAGCGTAATGCTAGCCAGAGCAGCAGACGTTCCAGCACCGTCACTGGCAGCAAGAAGGAACTGAGGGTGTGGCGGGAGCTGGCGGCGCCCCTTATACTGTGGCAGGTGTGCGCTGCTCCAGGGGGCGCCAGAGATGGTCCCCTACAGATACCACTGAGGGGAAAAACTTCCGGCACCAAGGCATATGGCGAGCACACACACCCAATATGGAATGGACATAAGCAAGCACTTGAAGAGGAACAATAGGATTTCTCCCCTCCCTGCCCTACCAAAAAATGTTGTGTTTATTCACAGGAACAATGGTTTCTTTCTGATCTGGCACTTTGACTATTTAAAAATATAGAGGTGAAAGGCAGGCACAACCCAAAGTCTTGAACACATAGCAAACTAGTTTTTGCAGTATATTTTTATATCAGGAGAGAAACTATTAATTCTGGCTATTGAAATCAGACTCCAAATGGCAAAGGAGCGTTCTGTAGACTTAATGAAAAATGAGAAAGAGTGGCTACGTACAACAGTAAAATAAGGTTTAAATAAAAGCTTTTATAATTCAAAAATCATTTACAAAGTAACAAAGAAAAAAATAAGAACCCTCCCCCAAATTGCATTTGTTTAAGAATTATGCCCAATTTGAGGCCATTAGATGCAAAACAAACCTTTTGAGTTCTGTGACATAAAGCTATGGTCTGCTTTATTTTCCCCTCTCTGAAATTATGGGGCTAAATCCTCCATTGGTGTAAACTAGCATAGTTCCATGATGCCCTGGTCTATGGTCTTTATAATAAAGCATATATTTTTTTTTTGGTTAGTTTTCACTTTTCTGTTTGGTTACTGGTAGTTTCCTAAGCACACTAAAGTAATTCAAAAATTCTAACTTGTGGTCCTATGTCTAGTCAGGCAACCTTACAATCTGCATGAAAGACAAAGGCTCCTATTTCACTCTAAAATGTCAGAAGAAAAGGGTTTTGCAGGAGTAAGGAGGAGGACCAAATGTGCAGAGGGAGCATAATGTGAACATAAAATGTTTGCAGTTATTTAATATCCTACTGCATCATACTTGTTCTTTCTTCCATTCACTCAATTGCATAGTGCAGATTTTCAGCACACTGAAGGGCTGGAAGGGGAACATACTAACTAAGAAAAATCAGAGGATCCATAAAGCAATACTTCAAAATCATGAATAAACTTGACTTTTCCAGTAGTATATTGCACGGAAAAATGCCTGTGGAAACTAAAGGCAGGCATCACCTAAAATGGGTCTGCACTCTATATGGGATCCCCTTTACAGAGAAATGGAAATCAAAAACCTTAGTATAAGACCTTATTTACCTGAAATTGGGTGAAAGAAATCTGCTCTTCTAAAATGAAATTAATAACTAAACATGTTTTCCAACTTTGAACTACAGGAACGTTTTGTTAAGTCTATCAATACAAGGCAGTCATTCCAGAGCCTTTTTTTAAAAAACTAAGTATATTCATAACAAGCATGATATATTCCTTAAGCAGAGCTTCTTTAACCAGGGAGAGGAGAAGAGCAGAGAATTCCTTGAAGTCCATCAGGGACATCGCTGTACAGATTAAATTTACCTGGGGAGTGCACATATGCTAACATAATGGGTGCAATAGAGAACTCTAAAGTAGACAGATTAAATATATAGAAAAGAAAGCTATTTGAAAATATTTCCTTTTGTTTGAATTTCTTTTCCTACTTTGATTCCACTTCATGTCCTCCAGGTATTCCATCAAATCTTTATCTGCTTCATCTCATATCTTCTAGAAGGTTGTAATGATTTTGCATTTGCTGTCCAACAGGTCTAATACGTCAAACTATTTGTCATAAAAGATCAATATTTTTGGATCAACTCAAAACTGGAGAAGCAAATTGCTGCTATGTGCATTAAATGAGTTTCAGATCTCTTTATTATTTCACACAATAATTAAAGACCAACAAATCCCCAAATTCCAACCCTTTACCCCCCCCAATATGTTTCAGCCAAAATCTTCCTCTTAAAACAACTAAGCTACATTATTTTGGCCACATTGTGCATGACATATAGAGTATTCTGGATTATTGTCTAGGCTGTTAAATGTATATTGTAATATAGTACATTGAATCTGTTGAGCAGCAAACTCTCTACAATTTTTCGGACTGCCAACGGGATGGAAGAGCAGCCTTACTTCCTTCTCCTAGCCAATAGGGATGGAAACTGTTTGGAAGGAAGAGTCTGATGCAGAAAGCCCGCTCTCTGTGGAAAGTCACTGTACCAGGAGGAACTAGAGAGCTGCATGAGCAGCAGGAAGCTGAGCAAGGAAGCAGACTGTGACTGGCAGATAGGGTTGCCAACCCTTCAGGTTTGCCCTGGAGTCTCTGGGAATTAATCTTTCATTAAAGATTATGTCATGTGATGAAACCTCCAGGAATACGTCCAACCAAAATTGGCAACCCTACCGGCAGACATTGCAGCAGAGTTCTGTGAGGAATTTGTTGGGAAACAGCAGAGACCGGGAAGGGGTCCTGGAGCCTGAGGGTTATGTAGAAAGAGGCTCAAAAGAAGTTCTTGTACAGCAGCTAGACAAGGGAGAATAACTTGAAGAAAGTTCATTGCATCCATAGTGCCCTAGGAACAGGGAATTAGCTACAGAAGTGGTTAGCCTGCTATGATAGGCTGTTGGCTCTAGAGAGGAAGAGCTGCTGACCTTGTGAAAGGTAAATACAGAGACTGGGAGAGGCGCTGGCTTTGGGGTGCTGGAATATAACTGCTTCCCACAGTTGCAGCAACATCCTGCTAGCAGGAACTGTGCATGAATCACTGCAACAACTCTTCTGCAACATCTGCCAGCCACAGTCTGCTTCCTTGCTAAGCTTCCTGCTGTCCCCAACAAAACACTACAGACTGATCCTGGCCAGGAAATTTGCAGGGTACCTAACTGCTTGTAATAGACAAGTGTACTGAAAAGGGATCCCAGGACTTTTTCAGGACTAAACTAGGAATTCCTTAAGGTATAGGACCTCAGGAATTGCAACCTTTCCTATTCTGACAGTCCTCATAAGAGGAGGTTACTTTCCTGTATCTGGAGGTTCTTTGAGATGGGTCGCCGCTATCTGAGTTATGCACATGCGCCATACACCCAGAGCCAGAGCTTTTAAAAATAGTAGTGTGTGTTGGTCCATGCATGTGCCTTTGTACCGCCTCATAGTTTCAATGGAGGCAATAAATGGCAGGGCAGACTGACCATTCCCTCAGTTCCATCTCCACCACAAATCAACCAGGTCCACAGCAAAGGGAAAGGAGGGCGGGATTGGAATACAGATAGGGACCACATATATTGAAGAACCTCCAGTTACGGAAAGTAACCTCCTCTTCTTCTTTGAGTGATTATCCCGATTATATTCCACTGAGGGTGATTGACAAGCAGTACCTAGTTAGGAGGAGGGTGAGAGGAAGATGATGCAAATGAGGCATCTATCTCAGAGTCTTACAAGAGGGCACATTAGGAGGAAAAGGCATGTACCAAACTCCATGTGGCCATCCTACATATGTCTGTGAGCAGCAGGTGGTGGAGCGTGGCTGTAGTAGATGCTCGCATTCGTGGAGTGGGCTTGGACCCCAATGGGTGGAGACAGATCCGACAAACAATAGCAGAGCGTAATGCACCCCAAAATCCACATAGAAATCCTCTGAGTGGAAATGGTCTGGCCCTTAATCCTCTCCACTATAGCGACAAATAGTCTAAAAGACTTCCTGAATAGCTTTGTCCTTTGCAGGTTGAAGGCAAGGGCCCTTTGGACATCGAGGGAGTGACGGCATCATTCCTCTGCTGAGGCATGTGGCTTAGGGAAGAAATGTATAGATTGACTGAGGTGAAAATGGGAAACCACCTTCAGCAGAAACCTGGGATGTAAGCATAGGGAAACTTTGTCTTTATGAAACATGGTGGAAGGGGAATTCTGCCATCATGGCCCCCCAGTTTGCCTACTCTCTTTGCAGAGGTGATGGCTATCAGGAAGGCGACCTTCATGGAGAGAAGAGAAAGGGAGCAGGAGGCCAGAGGTTCGAAGGGTAACTTCATCAGTGCCGTGAGGACAAGGTTGAGGGTTGGATGGAAGGGTATGATTAAACAAGGCCCTTCCAGAATCTGACAGTCAATGGATGAGTGAAAACTGAGTGCCCCTCACAGGGTGGGAAAAGCACTAATGGCTGCTATGTGCATCTTGATGGAGCTGAGAGCAAGTCCTGCCGCTTTCAGGGACAGGAGGTAGTCCAAGAAGAGAGGGATGCCGGCGACCCCAGGAGCTATAGTCTTCTGTTGGGCCCAGAAGGTGAAATGTTTCCCCTTGACCTGGTAGGACCACCTTGTGGATTCTTTTCCTGCAGTATGAGGGGATCTCATACTGCCAATGAATACTTCCGTGCTAGTGAAGATGCCCATCCAAAAACCAGGCTCTCAGGTGAAGCGTCTGCAGATTGGGGCATCTGCCATTGTGCTGAGTGAGCAGTTCCAGGAAAGTCAGTAGCCTGAGTGGAGGATACCTTGACACATGAAGAGGAGGAGGAAACCAGAACTGGCAAGGCCAGAAAGCGGTGATCAGAATGATCGTCGCCTCCTCCTGTCAAATCTTGTGGAGAATATGGGGAATATGGGGCAGGAGCAAGTAGGAGAGGGAAGGCTTACTTGATTCAGCCCGACCAGTTGAGGACCAGGGTGTCACATTAGGAGCGGGGTCCAAGTCTGCTCCTGGAATAGTATGGGATGCAACTGGCATTGGTGTAGGAGGCAAAGAAATCCCTGGTCTGAGTCCCCCAGCGGTCAAAAATATCCAGGATCATTGAGGTCCCACTCTTGGTCAGTCACAAAGTTCCTGCTGAGAGTATCTGTAATCACATTCTGAGTCCCTGGGAGATAGGCCACTGACAACAGGATACTGTATATGATGCTCCATTTCTTCACAAAGTGCTGGCAACTTTGGGCCTCCCTTGTTTATGTAGTAAATGGTAGTGGTGTTAACAAGATAAGAATATGGTGGGAGCGGCTGGGTGGGAGGAATGTGCAACATGCTCTCCTTACTGCCCAAAGCTCTAGAATATTGATGTGCATCCTGGATTCCCGAGCAGTCCAAGCCCTCTGTGTCATGTGGGCGCCCCATCCATCAAGAGATGCATCCGTAATAATCATTATATTAGGGGAGAACGTAAGGAAAGAAATCCCAGAGCAAACCTGATCCAGGTTTGTGCACCACTGAAGGGAGAAGAGGACCTCGTTGGGAAGAGTCAGAATGGTGTCCATGGAATGGAGTGTGGGAGAATGGGTGTTCTGTAAACACAGTTGTAGACAGCAGATATGAAGATGAGCATGCCGCCATGGGGCCAAGGAGGGAAAGGCAGTTCTGTCTGGAACAGAGGGGTTGGAAATCCGAGAGAAAACCTGGATTTGTGCTGGAAATGGCCCAACTTGATTATCATACACATTGTAAAGAGAGAGATCACTTTAGATAAGCTATTACCAGCAGGAGAGTGGGGTGGGGGGAGGTATTTTTTCATGCTTTGTGTGTATAAAGAGATCTTCTACACTTTCCACAGTATGCATCCGATGAAGTGAGCTACAGCTCACGAAAGCTTATGCTCAAATAAATTGGTTAGTCTCTAAGGTGCCACAAGTACTCCTTTTCTTTTTGCGAATATAGACTAACACGGCTGTTACTCTGAAACCTGTCGGAGTGCAAGGTGGCTGACAGCTCTTTAGATGCACGTAGAAATATCACTTATGTGAACAGTGAATGTGCTTTGTGGAGGACTGTGCTAACGGACCAGGCAAACGGGGCCACCGAGTCTTTTGATGCTTTTGGGGAGGCTCATAAGGTCACTGGTGGAAAAACAGAGGTGCTCTGTATTGCTGTGCAGGATGTGGATAATAAAACTTTTGCTTGGGCACCGGTGTATAAATACCCAGAGATTGCAGGGTGACTCTAGATTCTTTGAGCGAGTGAAGGGAATCATCAGTTTTCTGATTGAAGAAGTAAGATTCATTGAAGGGGAGGTCCTCAATTGTGTTCTGCACCTCCCTAGGGAAACCAGAGGAATGTAATCAGGATTCCCTCCTCATGATGATCCCAGTAGCCATAGTACAGGAAGATGTGTCTGCTGGATCTACTGTAGCCTGAAGTGTTGTCCTGGCAACCAATTTACCTTCCTCCAGAACAGCCTGGAAGAGAGCATGGTCCTGTTGGGACAGCTTGTCTGCAAAGTCTGCTAACTGGAGGATAATTCAAAAAGTCATATTTAGCTAGCAATGGCAGGTAGTTAGAGATGAGGAACTGAAGACTGACTGAGGAAAAGACCTTGCGACCTAGAAGATCTATCCTCTTACCCTCCTTGTTGGTTGGACTGGGATGCTTTTGAGGTTGCAACAGATAAAGCTGGATTAAGCTACACGTTTAAGTAAAAACAGCCTCTAGTTTTAAGACCTGGTCTCACCTTAAGACTTTTTGGGACTGGACATTCTTGTCTGCTATTTTAGATGCAGCATCTGGCATCCTATCATTTGCACTATACTGTTTATGAGTTTATTTACTTGATACTCAGGAAAGGGATACAGCACAGTTGTAACTAAACAACATTTTAAATAAACAGCATAGCATCACCCCAGTACAACACAACCTAGCATTCATTTGGAGTTCAGGTACTACTATAGAATTTGATTTCACAAACTTTTGGACTAGAGGCTAGAAAATTTGTGACTGAGCCAGAACACCACAAAAAATAAAGTAATATGACTTTCCAGGCCTGAGCCTGTTCTCTTACAGTTTGGAAAAAATCATTCAGAAGAACAGCCATCACCATTGCAGTTTTAGCTAAATTTAAAAGGTGCTTTTCTCAGTTCAGTGGACTTATAAATACCCAAATGCCAATTTAAGCATACAGATTTAACAGTGGGGACTGGTAGTGGTGGATTGACAGTAGGATTCTGTAACAGAATTACAGACAAATTCTGCTCTCAATTGAAGACAATGGTTTCTCTGGATTTAGACCAGTAGAATCCAGCCATATGCTATACCCAGTTTATCAATTTCCTTTCATTACAAAATAGAACAATTTTAAAAAGTTTTCACTCATTCCACAGTATTTTTCTTCTTGGTTAGCTATCTGTAAAAGTGCTGGAACCTACATTTGCTTCATGCCACATAATATGCTTACTATTTTATCTCCTGCAATTCTGTTGTAATCACATTTGGCTGGAAATATAAAAGGTCAAAGCTCAGAGCTCCTTTCAATGTTTAATGTAGTTTATTCTAACAATAAAGTCTCACCTACTCGCACAGAAAGCAGGACCATGTTGCTTTATATATAAGGTATCAAAGATCTTTCTACAGGAAAGTTTCATTTTCTTAACAGTAACAAACATAACCTTATCTAACTGCTCATTAAAAATTTAATTAAATGCCATAACACTATGGCACATGCCATTGTCTCTTTTACTCTTCTTATCAAGTACAAAACAACATAAATGTAAAAAATGCAGACACTTATCAACTTTGAATATCTCACTTTATAGTGTTTTTGCTGGTCAGAAAATGATTCAGACTCTCAGGACTGGAAGGGACCTTGCAAGGTCATCTAGTCCAGTCCCCTGCACTCATGGCAGGACTAAGTATTATCTAGACCATCCCTGTCAGGTGTTTGTCTAATCTCTTTGGGTGAAACTCTGCTGAATAAGAAGGCAGAATCTTTATGCTCCAGCAGCAGTTTCTAGATAATCTCAAGAGGTAGCCCCAAGTAAAATGCGTTACGGCCGTCAGGGATTTGGAGCAATCAAATTTTTGAATTGCTCCACTCCAGCACCCATATTGACTGCTCCAGCTCCGCTCCAACTCAAATTAATTTTTAACTAAATAAAAAAGTGCACACTGTAATTTTGAAAAAACATTATTTTAATTCAGACTTTTAAAACAATTTAAATGCCATCAACAATGATACAAACTAGAATCATTCATAATTCAGTCTCTAAAAAAGTATTGCAGCAATCAAGTGGTCTTTCATAGCCTGCAGCAAATAATTTAAAATTAACTTTAAAGCCGAAAACAGTCGCTCTATGCTAGCTTGAGTTGTTGGCATGCTCGAAACAATTCTACAGGCAGCGGTGTGGGTAGCTGTGAATGGCCTCAAAAACAGACTTAACTTTTAGCCTACCAATAGACTCCATCGCCTCACAATCTTCCTGAAAGTTTCTCTCAAATAATGCTTCATTACAATTATGAATCGCAGAAACTCGCCGGCGTCTTTCTTGTTTATCCAATTCCTTTTCGAAGGCATCATCTTGTGAAGAATTGGTGCTTGAATTATCTCCATTTGCCTGTGATGGCTGAAGATGTCTCAGGGATGGACGCTCGAACAAGTTCAGAGTGGAGACGGAAGTTTGAGAACAGCCTGCTATTTCTGAAGGATGTGAACTTTCCAAACAGCAAATTCAACTGTTGATGACTCCTTTTGTTGTGTTTCGTTTTCTTCAACCTCTTTCGCAGAGTTCAAATGTAGCAATAGATTTTGTTTTTTGAGTAGTCGAGCAATATCAAGGAGCCCTTCCTTTGCCTTTGGTATTTCTCTTGAGGTAAGAAGAATCCAATACCGTGGGTCAACGAACTCCAGCAAGGAAATGAATATTGTCAAAAAGCTTCTCTTCGCGTTTCTGCATGGAGGATAGAATTCCTTCTGCAATTTGTCCACCATTTTCTTGCAAGAATTTTGACCGTTTTAGCCATTCCTTCATTACAACTCCCGGGGTTACACTGACAGCTTGAAGATTCATGGTTGTTTGGTTTGGCTTTGCCAAGAGGTCTCACAGGTTCTTCCCTTTGTCCCATTCAGCTTTTGTTAACTTGAATTCTCTTGTTCCAGCAGCAGACACTTGTTCACAGTAAGATTGAAAAACAAGAAGTCAATCAATGATCGCAAATGTTGAACCCTAACGAGTCATAGTATCCAATGATTGAGTTATCCCATGTAGATCAAGCAGAACACTTTGAGTACTTGGGGTTCGTAGTTTGACAATGACTTGTCGAATTTTTGCCAGAAATTTCTTCGCATGTTCTTTGTTCAGTCCATCCCAGACTGCCAACTGAAGAGTGTGAATACCACACCCCATCAGTTGGACTTTTGAGTCATCCTCATGAAGCCATGTTGGAAGTATGAGGCTAGGGTCATTAATCCATTGCAGAGCAGCATCCATGTTAAGTTCGATTTCATCCATTCCTTTAGTTCCTTCTTCAGGCAAAATAGCTTCAGTTCTGTCCACATCCCTGTTCTCAGAGGTAGACATGGCTTCATTTCCTCGCTGAAATTTTGACGGCACACGTAACGTTTGCCGCATTGTCAACGCAGATGCTCAGCACTTGCATTTCACTGATCCCAAATTTTTCTAAAATAGCTCTTACTTGACTTTTCATGTATGAAGAAGTGTGACACCCTTCAGTGTCGATTATGTCCAAGGTTTTTACCACAGCTTTATCTTTTCTGTCTTTGTTCTGAGCATTGATTGCAAGGACATTTCTGTTTCCACAGGTTGCCGCATCCATTTTCAGGTAGCACAATTTTTGCTCCAAAGCTTTCCTGAGCTCTTGACGACCAGACTCAGCTGTGCTGACAACTAAATGACGAACCACATCGTGCCCCGTTGAAACGCCAAGCTGCCGACCCATTTCACCTGCAATTTTTTGGAATCCTTTGTTCTTTAGCCTGAAGGAAGTGAAAGGTGTTGAACTCAAGCAAACCATTTCCGTCAGCCCTTCACGGAAAGTATTGGCATCCATGGTGACTGTAACCTTTGAGGACTTCAAATATGAGTCAAGTTTTGTTTGCTCAATTTTGGGTTTCTTTTCAGATGAAGCTCTGTAAAAAATCTTTTCTCCAGGAGTTTTCAAAAAGCCAGATGAACGTCGTTTAGCTGTGTCAACTTTCTGTTTTGCCTCATCTTCCTGGTCCTTTTTTGTAACCAGAGCCACATAGTTTTCAGGATAGTTACGTTTTACATGTCGCCAAAGGTTGAAACTTTTCATGGCACTTGCTTCACTTGTCTTGAAGCTACATGGTTTGAGTTCGCCATTCACTTCCTTTTCCACCTTGCATGTTGCCAATTTCTTCTTTGCTTTTCCCAAAAGCCCAAATTTGGGCTTTTCAAATTCAAAGGTAAATATGTTGTTGAGATCCTTTTCCGTAAATTGGCTATCAGTCATGGGGGGCAGATGTGATTTTTTTTGTTGAAGCCATGGCCAAATCTTCTTGTGCTGCCACCGCATCTAAATGTTTCTTGTTATGATCTTCGAAAAGCAATGAACAAAAGCATTACATTTTTTTTATAATGTACCTGCTTGTATACCTTAACCACTTAAGGTACTTCCAATTTATTTTGGATTTTCTGGATCACATTTTCTTTTTAAACAAAATTATTATTAAAGTATATTTTAATATTTTAAAACGTTTCTTGCAGTTTTAATTAAGTAAGAAGTATTTTTAATATACATAATTAATATAAATTTTATGTATAAATTGCAAGTTAGTTTTTCTTATGAAATTTTGCAGTAAAAATATTCGAAATATATTCCAAGTTTTTAATTAATATCTCAAAAATGCTTTAACAGAGATATATTAATGAAATTTGGTATGTGCCGTAGCGTTAGTATGTGCTATCGCTGTTCTACAACATTAATTGTTGGGAAGTAATGAGGCTACACTTTACAAGGTTGAAAATAAACTTTAACAGGAAAGCGGATTCAAATTGCAAGCACAGTTCTTTTAGGAAAGAGCAAATTTTTGGAAATATGTTTTTGCTTCATCAGCCTGAATAGATTATACAAGATAGAGCAAACAACAGGTTCCATCTTGTATAATGTTTCCAGCCTGATGAAGGAAAAATATATTTCAGAAAATTTGCTCTCTTTACTAAGAGGACTGTGCTTGCAATTTGAATCCGCTTTCCCGTTAAAGTTTATTTCCAACGTTCTATCATACAACATCATTCAAATAAAATTATTTTAACTACAGGCGTTGTGAACTGGGGGGCACTGGGCCAATTTTATTTAATATTTTTTAAATCTTTGACTATTTAACAGATACGACCCTGGAATATGATTTAATGCTAAAACATGCATTAAAATGGTACTCTTATTTTGTATAATTAACTGTTTCCGAGAAAACTGTTTAAAAATTTTAATTTGCTTAGAATGATACAAACAATTTTATTTATTACTTATTTTTCAACTTTGGAACCATAAATTTTAAACGTAATAATAAATAACCACCAAAAATTAACAACTTATTATGGAACATAATATTACCGCTCGTAGCCAGGGGCAGTCGACGACAAACCTTTCTTGAAATATGAAATAAAAATGACCAACAGCCAGTTCGGGACACCTATGGTTTAAATAATTTTGGATAATGTAGTATGGTAGCACATACTAATGCTGAGACACAGACATAATTTCATTACTTTATATTAAAGCATTTTTGAGATATTAATCAGAAATTAACTTTTCATCACCTCCTTGAAGGGACTGTAGCTCCCTTAGGAAGAATTTTAGGACATGTGTTCACAGAAACGTTTTTTCTTAAAATGACCTACGGATTCACCCCCAAAGTTGTGTTGGACTTTTTCCAATCACTCTGAATATATCACAAAAATCATTCCTAATTTATGCAAAAATGTTTACTGTATATTTATATGCCTGCTGCACGTGACCTTTTTCAGTAAATTTAAATTACAAACAACATTACCAAAAGACCATTGAACAGATGACAAAATAAGTCCGCGAGAGTGATATGGGAACATGTACAAATGAACAAATGTACCGGTAACGGGAGCCCGTGTGAGAAGTGAGCTTAAGTGGTTAATCTCTTGCGATATCTTAATATATCAATAAACAAAAACATTATTTTTTTTTGCAATATACCTGTTTGAGATATCTTAAATGTTGCGTCTTGCCTCACACTTTTCCGTAATCGCAGCACTCAGCGCGTCTTGTTGATCAACCCTTACAAAAGTAGTATCAACACATACTAATCTATCTAACTAATCTACGTGAGTACGTACTCGCCTAACCTTGGCACAAGGGTGGGAGCAGTCTGCAGTGTTGTCAGATGTCTGATAATTATCTGATTCTTTAATAAAACATATCTCCAAAAAACTTTGTAATTTTGTATCTGTACATTAAATCTTGATTTTGGCTGAAGTGAGAATACCTGTGACATATTACGTAAAGTGGTAAAGTAGATGTTAATATCAATTGTTATGCAATCTGAAACTTTTTGGCACCTTTAGGACTTTCTTGCTAAATATCATTCATTTTGGACTGAAAATAAAAAAAAAAACTGGAGCAGTTGAAAAGTCAAGATTTTCTGTGCTCCAGCTCCGCTCCAGCTCCGGGCAAAAACCTGCAGTTCCACTGCTCTGCGCTCCAGCTCTGGGCTCCACTCCAAAGCCCTGACAGCAGTGTCATCTCAGTGGGACAAAGTCATTAACAACTGCAGCAAAATCCGCACCTAAAATAAACTGTCAGGCTTTTCTAGGCAAACTTGGATGGAAAAAACACTCTTGGCCAGAACTTCTACCCAGACATCCAGGAGCAGGATGAGGTTTTGTAAGACACCTAAATTGTAAACCTGTGTCCTAAACGGTAGCCACCATCCCTTTAATCACATCGAACATTCTAACACTCACCCCTCTGTTGGTTGCTTTTCTCAACCTACCATTGTTATCTTAGATTAGTCCCCAGAAAGCTTCACTGAGCTAGCCGTTACCAAAGGTCTAATCACCAACGTTTGTCACGAGGGTGATGTAATTTTTATATAATTTAAAACTTTGTTTTTTTGCTAACACCAACTAAACACACATACTTGGAGAAAAACCTCTCTTTGTTAAGGATTCAACACCTCCCCCACTTCAAGTAAGGTCTGAAAGGGTTCCCAGTATATTTTCCTGAGTCATCCAAGTAGCCCTTCAACCAAAAAAGGATGGTAAGACTCAACATTCCTGACATTTCTAAGGAAAAAAAGCAGAAAAACACCTTAATTGAAAAACAACGATGACAGCAACAATAATAAAAATCCTCCACAGCTTTCAAGTGTTTATACATCATAAATAAGCAAAAGGGGGAACAACCCATTTCCCCCCTCTTTGTAGATCATCTTCAAAATAGGATTAAATAATGACAAATAAGTGGATAAGTGGATCCAAGTGGCAACTTAAAAGGAATAGAGTTTAGGTATATAAACACCTATGAATAAAACACAGCAGCCAAAACTCATAATAAATAGGATAGAAAATTCAGATTTACTCAAAAGACTAACAGTAACAAAGATCTATTACTATTTTTAAAAATGCTCTTGTAAACATAATAAAAAATGACTGCTAGATCAACTTGGGCTTTTTTTGGTCTTTAAGAGGCTCATAGAAGAAGAAATTAAACTACAAAGAACCACAGAAGAACCTCATAGTTATGAGCACCTGAGTTATAAATTGACCAGTCAACCACACATCTCATTTGGAACCGGAAGTATGCAGTCAGACAGCAGAGACAAAAAAAAAAAAAAAGAAAAGAAAAGAAAAAGGAAAAAGCAAACACTCTACAGTACAGTACTATGTTAAACACAAACTACTAAAAAAAAAAAAAAGGGAAATTTAAAAATAGATTTGACAAGGTAAGTAAACTGTTTCTGTGCTTGTTTTATGTAAATTAAGATGGTCAAAAGCAGCATTTTTCTTCTGCGTAGTAAAGTTTCAAAGCTGTATTAGGTCAATGTTCAGTTGTAAACTTTTGAATAAACCATAAAGCTTTGTTCAGAGTTACGAACAACCTCCATTCCCGAGGTGTTTGTAACTCTGAGGTTCTACTGTCTGAAATTCCATCCTTAGCTTGTTCAATTGCACGTAGATACAGCAATGGCTTCAAACAGTGGGTGTTCCCACACATACCATATGTTCTACAATACCATGGCACAACTGAATGAATTAAGGATGGAGTTTCATTCTTAATTATGAATTTAGTTGCTTTTGTAGTTTTAAGTCAGACCTTGAATGTTAATTTGAGAATTTTAATGGTAGAGCTACAATAGTTAATGGTGAATTAGACTTGAATGATGTCAGAAGAACCCACCAATGATGCAAGTGTTTTCCCTACTGTTGACATGGCAGTGGATCAGCTGTTAGGCAGTTATTGGACACTGTGAGCATTATTTCAGAAGCTATGGTCTGTTGCTTGCATTGAGAAATGCTTAAGGGCAGCAATTTCTCCATTAATGTTCTTTCCTCTTCAAGTTAGTTTGAAATTTGTGCAATAAAACTGCTTAACCTAATGAATTTTATTTGGATGCATGGGTTTTCTTTTGTATTTTGGATTGTATCAGCAACCTGGCTCTCAGGTGGCTGAACAGGACCCACAGTACTATTATTTTTGTTTAATTTTCTTTCTGTATGGAGGATGACGTTGTGATGAATTAGGGATTCTATCTTTACCACTTCTGAATTTTGGATGATTTTATGAAATTGTATCAAGAAATTACAGTCTTAAGGAAAGCACTCATGTGAATCCCCCATGAGTTAGCTGGGTTGTGCCATGTCTCTGCCAGGCCAGATATGACAGCACTCAACTATAATCTATTCAAAGTAAAACACAGTGGGACAACAGGTTTATTCTATCTGGGAGAAGACACTTCTTCCTCTTGTCAGAAGGGAGGGAGGTTTGCGAGAAATGGAAAATTACCAAAAATCAGAACAAAAGAAGCAGGTGACCCCAAGAGGAGTCTATAAAAGGACTCACACAGGGGAACTGAGAGCCATTTTGCACCAGACTAAGATGAGGGAGGGAGGCTCCTGCAGGGGCGGGGCGGGGCAGGGTAGGCAAGTGTGGTGGAGAACCCTGCCTGTCTGCTTGACATAACACAGATGATCCCCTTCCAAAGGAAGGGTGACCTAGTGAGGGACATATTGGATTTAGGATTATGATCTGTACTTTCCTGTGCTTTATCTGTTAAGTAAAGAGTATAAAGGGATAGACTGAACAAAACAACATGTTTTTGTTGACACTTCACAACTACTGCATGCCCATGAGGTAGTTAAATGTAAACCAGAAGCTTCACACCTTTGGGAGTGGAGTTCTGGGAGAGGGGTATATTCAAGTACTGAGGAGTTTGAAGGGTCAGTGTGGTGCCCAGACAGTTAGGTGGCCGGACAGCAGGTTCCAACACTCACAATGGGGATGTCAGATAGAATGTCTGCTCCCTGGGAATGTGCCTAGAGACCCTGAGATTGGGGCAGTGGCTGGATTCCATTCAGGCTCCAGGAGCCTAAAACACCCCAGGGAATCCAGAGCACAGAATCTTAGATTCCCCTCACAGCAATCCTCATGGGTGGCTAGGAAGGGACACTCGCTAGGATCTGTGACACCTGTCCTAATTATATATATTATTTGGTAAAGAAAAACCAGTTATGTATCTTTTTGAAAAGTAATTTTGAAATACATGTGTAGTAAGTGCAATGGAAAAAATGAGCTAAAAGCAAGAGTTAACAAGGTTGTGCTCATGACAGTAGAGTACAAATAGCATACCAGGGAAGACTTAAATATGTGCACAACACATGTGCATATAGAGAGTAGAATATTTTAGTCCAAACTATTTTTAAAATAAACGTACTGTGCTTCTTCCCTTGCATCTGTTGTTAGTTTCTTTTTCCTTTCTTCTCTATTTTTCCTTCCCTTGCACACAGTGCAGTATCTTGGTGTGTTATCACCTTTTTCTATGCATTTTCCCCTCAGTCCAGTTTTTCTGTGATGTTCAATAATATAAATTTTTCAATCTATTTTCTCTCCAAGAACATTATTCCTTCTTCACTCTGTTCCCTTCCACACTGGGTTCACATCTGTCCTCTCTCCAGCTCTTCTTCCGCTTTGCCAGCTTCGTCTCCTTTTCTTCCTTTCCTTATCAGTTCACCCCTCTATACACCAAAAAGAAAAGGAGTACTTGTGGCACCTTAGAGACTAACAAATTTGAGCATAAGCTTTCGTGAGCTTATACTCAAATAAGTCTCCAAGGTGCCACAGGTACTCCTTTTCTTTTTGCGAATACAGACTAACACGGCTGCTACTCTGAAACCTCTATACACCCTCTCTCCTCACTTACTCATTTTCCCCTCTATCCTCAACCCCTCACTGAGGGAAAGCTCTGAGTCCTCTTTTCCTTTCCCTCCCCTTTGGATACAATGAGAGGGCCATAAGCTGTTTTCTCCCTCCCCTCAGACACAATAAGGAGGGGAATGTTTCTCTTTTCCTCCTCCCACATGGATGTCAGCAGATTTGGCAGGGTACAATGACTGCTCCGTTAACTGTGCTGTTTTAGGCATAAGTCAAGAAGAGTGAAGTTCATAGTCTGTGTCCAGTTTAAACCGAGCTGCTGCAAGCAGGCCGCCTTGTAGCACTGGGGATGGATCCATGACTTCATGCTTAATCCATCCCCAAATTTAGTAAATCTTGTCCACTTCAGATTTCTGAGTCTGATGAAAACTATGCAGTTCACTTGTGTCACTATTGTACATCAAATTTAACCAAATCCAATTTGAAATTATCAAGATATGGAAGTCTTAAAGTCTAGATTTAAAACCAAAAACTTAATTGATCTTCAATTTGTGCTGCAAGTTTTGACACATTTAGTGTATGAATACACAGAATGAGAAATTAAAGCCTGAAGTCCCTAGGCTTAAAAATTTAAAACTTCACAGATGACGAACGAAGGTTTCAGACAAGAAATACTCAGGATACACACATGTAAGTTACTAAATGTATTTTATAAGATACTAACATTTTAAAAAGTAAATATCAAGGTCGATAAAAAATTAAAATCTGATTTTTTATTTATCTTCAATTTTTGTATTTAAATTAAATATGGGTTTATTTTAAAAAAATAATTCATGTTTAATTTTAAATAAGTTTGACAATTTACGTTAAGGCCTAAGATTACTATAATCTATAAAATAATTTAAATTAAATTTAAAAAGTAACATTAAGCAGTATATGTTTGTGGCCAAGTTTTAAATAAAGTCATATCACTAAACTGATGGGAGTCACTGGCTAAGTCACTGGCTAAGGAACCAGAGTTTGTTGAAGGAGTAAACCACTATTGATAGCAGTAGCCTCTTCTGCAAGTAAAGAGAGAATTTTTTATTCAACTAGTTGAGTTTAATGCTAGTTCATTCAAAGATAAGAAACCAATTGTAGTTGAAAAAGCAAAAAAGCTTGTTTTCCTCTTCCAGTCTATGGATAACAACCTAAGTGAGAGGATGAGATCTACTAGTTCTAAAATCTTGGAGGACATGGTAACCCGAAACAATCAGTTCAATTTACTAACTATAGATAATATGTCCTTTGTTTAATAGATCTGTTAAATTTTAAATTCAGAACAGGTTTTGATAAACTTTATTTCTTATGTACCTAGTACGTTTAAGTTTTATTTTACTAATAAACATTTTAAAATGTTTTGTGCATTTTTAACTGAATATGAATTTTCATCTAAATAAAGCTTGACACAAATCACAAGCAAAACATTAATCTAATAAATAAGAAATGCATCATTATATTAAAGTTTTCTGCTTGCTGATTAAAATCAGCGAGTTACATCACTGATTTAAATCAGTCCATCCTGCTAAAAATATATATGCTAAAAAAGGAAAAGCTCATGCTTTCACAATAAAAAATCTGAGCCACATATCATATAGACTCATTCAAATATATCAAAATACCAAAACCAATACCAAATCAAAAGGACCAGATCACAAGCAAAATGTTAGTTTGAAGTGAATTAACCCATATGATTTCATTTCCACATTATATTTCTCTGGTTTGATCGAAGAGCTCAAATTGCAAGACTGGGCAGTGACCAACCAGAAAAAAATAAAATTTATTTCCATTTGAAAAGGTTACAGCTATTAAGATTACTATGTCTAACAATTTGAAATTTAAAACACTACTATTGTACTGCCATAAACTTGTGAGTTCAAAATATTAAAGCCCTAACAAATTACAAAAATGAAATCAATAGAATATTGAAAGACTTTTCACTGAAAGGATTATTGGGTACAGAATGGGCTACTAATGGAAGTCTACAACCAACCAAACACTGTTAAGACTGAGATGGCGTAGTATCCAAGGTCTCTTAGCACTGCTGGACATAACTACTTCAAAATGGTAGGGGGCAGTTTAGATGGACCAGTTCCTATTAAAGAAAACAGATAGCCACTATCCTCTCCTTCTTCAAATCTTTACATAAAAGACATATCTGCTGTGATGACTATAATTAATGCTGACTAAGTTGGAGGCAGCAGTTGGATAATTATGTATTTATATCTTTGTGCCTAAAAATACCTCTATAAAATATGTATATATTTGGATTGTAAATCTCTCTCTCACTCTTTGCATTTCATTGGTCTTTGACTGTAAACACTTTGGTGCAAAGAGCAGGACTTCCCATGTGTTTATACAGTGCCTAGAACAAGGAGACCTCAATCCTGATTTGGGGCTTTTGGGTATCACTACAATATAAGTAATAATAAGGGCAACAGTACATCAGTAAGCCTCAGTTCAAAACTTTTTAATTTCTACAGTTCAAATCCAGTGATCTTTGCTTTTGATTAGATCATTCTTGACCAGGCAGCAAGTGTAAAAAATCGGCACGGGGTAACAGGCACCTATATAAAAAAAAGCCCCGAATATTGGGACTGTCTATAAAACCAGGACATTTGGTCACCCTAATGGTTCTTGAAATGTTTCAGAGTAACAGCCGTGTTAGTCTGTATTCGCAAAAAGAAAAGGAGTACTTGTGGCACCTTAGAGACTAACCAATTTATCTGAGCATAAGGTTTCGTGAGCTACAGCTCACTTCAAAGCGTTCTTGAAATATAAACTGAAGGCAAAATAGGAAGCAAAAAATAAATCCATAAAGAAAATATAATAAAGGCACGCAGGGTCTATAAGTTCTAACAAGACACAGAATCAACTAATTTAAAAATCATACATTTACACTTCAACTTGCAAGTTATCACACTGCACTACTTATACATTACACTACCTCAACAGTACATTGCTTGCACTCACGTTTTTAGAAGTACTAAATATATACAGAACAGAAAAAAGTCATATAAACACCTCAAAGGCAACATACACATGAAATAGATGTTTTGAGTTCTCTCAGAAAGCTCAATAGTCTGTATTAAAATAACCAGTCAGTGGACAAGTGGAAAATGTATTGTATCTACTTCATGTAGATTGTATTCTGCTTTAGATCCCTGCATGTTAACATGAGAAATGATACTAATTTTCTTCAGAGCACTTATTTTTATGCTAGTACAGTAATATCTATCTATAGCGATGAATATACCCAAGGACCGAACTACAGGCATGAAACTGATACAGGGACCTGAAAAACTGAGCAAATATTTTTAGAAGAAAACTTTCTTCTCCATAACTTTTCAGTTGACATACTAGGTCAGATTCTCAGCCATACTGACTTTATACTTGGGAGCAGCTGGGGGGAGCTGGGGAGAAAAGTGCTTGTAATCCTGGGACTCCTTGTGCTTGAGGCTCTATGCCACATGAGAATTTGCCACTGTTGGAAGAATCCTCATCTGCCCGTTTATGATAGCTTTCCACCTGCTTTGTGCAGCGCAGAAAGAGCTGGGCCTGAGAATCTGGCCCCCTGTGTTCAGATTTGTATTTTATTCTGTCAGGAATGTCACAACTCAGTTTGATCACATGATCCTCAGGGCAGGGGCTGAGTCTTTCTTCCTTCAGAAAGTGCACATTTCCTTTTGGGCACTTCTGCAATTTAAAGAAGGTAATTTGCATAGTGTTATCCATTTACATAGTGCTTCATAGCTTCAAAAGCTTTTACTGTCAATATTGAATCTTATTCTCATGGAAGTCAAAGAAAAAATTCTAACTGACATCAGTGGGAGGCAGCCTTATGACAGACAGATTATTGATGAGACCCAGACAGGAAAGAACCACAGAAGCAGACACACAAGGTGGGTGAGGTAATAGCTTTCATTGGACCAACGTCTGCTGGTGAGAGAAACAAGCTTTTGAGCTACACAGAGCTCTTCTTCAGGTCTAGAAAAGGTACTCAGGCCTTGTCTACACTACACAATTTTATCAACAAAACAGTGGAGATGCTCCTCCTGCCGACGTAACTCCCCTGCTATGCTAATATAATAAAACCACCTCAACAAGAGGTGTAGGTCTTATGTCGGCGTTGTTTGGCTGATGCAGTGGTTCCTTACATCAGCTGTGAGGCAGCCGGCCTCCCAGCAGGGAGCTACCAGCAGAGTTGAAAGACTGGGCTCTCAGTTCTTCACACTGCCCCTTCTTAGGTCGGTAGAAGCGCTCCTGGTGATGATGAGTACCACTGACCCAAGGAGGGTAGTGTGGACATCAGCCACCACAGTAATTAATGCTGTGGCTGTAAGACGACATAACATAGGTAGACTTATCTTTGTAGTGAAGATATAACCTTACAGTGTCACAGCTAAATACAAAGTAGAATGGATAGTTTGGCACAGTTAGCCACTCCAGAAGCAGTATATTTCAAGGAAGAATCTGAGGTAGAAGACAGGGTACTTGATGGAAAGAAAACAGGAGACTGGTCTAAGCACAGAGATCCTAAAGAATGAACATCCAAAGCCAAGGCTGAGAGAAGATGGTAAAGGGGCTAGGATTCAAAGGAGTAAAGAGAGAAGGCACGGGATTAGGAGACAATGAAAGAGTTAAAGATAGAGATGAACAGGTAAGGGTAAAGAACATGAAATTGTTGAAATAAGAGACAAGAAACCAGTGAAGGGTTTCAGAGTAGAGGGTTGGGGTTGCAAGAACAAATTTGTTAAAAACATTTTTAATGAGATGGTGCCTAAATGCCAGTGGTGAGAAGACGGGAGGCCAGAGATAAGAAAGCTACAATAATGAAGGTGAGCGCTAATTAAGGCATGGTAAATGAGGTTAGCAGTGTTGGCAGTGAGACAAGAGTAGATTACAGTGATAGTAAAAGAGGGAAAAGTGACACAACATTCAATAGAAAGATCTTGGGAAAGTGGTTCTTTACAAACATTTTTAAATAATAATGCAGTAACTCAGTGAACCATCATTCATATTTCCAATAGCTCTGTAAACCACATATTCACCATATGCCAACAACATTTCTGAAGAGCCATGATACATGTATGACATTTTACAATCTACATACTTTGAGGGAAGCATTCTGAAGGAAACTTCTAGCTTGCCCTCAGACAAGCCGTCATTTGCATATTTTCAAAACACTTATCAGAATACTTGTCATTTATAAGCACTATAGCTAACATGTTTGCACATCCAAAATGTTTTAAACAGTGACTAAATACACAGTGCCTTACAGAAAGATACAAGTAGAAACAGTCTTCGATTTCCATATCAGCTCATACCAATATGCAGTGTGCCAAATATAATTAGACATTAAAATGCATATCCTTTAATCTGTCAATTTTTAACCTACATACTTTGTGCTTGCTCTGACAGGGATTTATTATTCAGCACAATGGTGGGATTGCATTACGAGAACTATATCTTGTTTTTCAGTTGTAGCGCAGACTGACACACAGTGTCTGCTGACCAAATATAACCACATGGACTTCAGAACCAATGGACTCTGGGACAGATACTTCTCTAATCTGACTAGGCAGCACCCCAAATGCAGAGAATCTTTTGTGGCTTCGTTTTCTTTGCACTGCAAGAATTAATTTACGTACTGGTTCTATGAATGGGATTTCATGCAATTCAAACTGAAGAAAATAGAAAGTAATATTTGTGTAGGCTCTAAAAAGCTACCATCACACTCAAATAGATTGAAAAATAAGATGATAAAAATCTTAAAAGCATATGTCATGTACCTTATCTGGTTTTCTATTTGTCTCTAAAGAGAAGCACTTATTTACAATTGACCTGCAACAGGGGTAGTTTAAGATCAACAGGAGCTTGTTCTGAACCCACTCAAATTTCAGGGGTTTCTTCCTGAAATCTCTCACATGAATGAGGAAAAACCCAGGTGGCTCCAAAATGCTGTTGAATCCTAGGGCTGAGCTTTGTTGGCTGGTGCTCAACTCCTTGTGAAAGTTGACCCTGAGCTTACTCACCACAGAGGCAGACAGATTCCTGGTATGCTCAATGCACTGTGGAAGGCTGATCTTTGGACCCCAGTTCTTTATGGTCCCAAAATTCAGTTGCAGCATTAGCCACAAGATCTGGACCTCAACGTTCAAGGCTCTTGTCTTAGTCCAGATGTGTATTTAGCAATGACACAATTAATCATGGTAGGTGACAAATGATGCTGGGGGCACAGCTTGAAGTAGTAGTAACAAAAACCAAATACATGGTTTCCATCATTTGCACCTGCACTATAAAAACTTCCAGCACCCCTGGTAGGTGACTATGAGTGTCTTTGTAGTGAAAAGTGATCTTACAAATGTTGAACTGCACTCACAGTAAAGGAGCTGAAAGGGTGACAGTTACAGAGAAATCTTCCCTGAAGACAACATATCTTTCATGGCAGTTACACAGATGTTTGCTGCAAATTATTTCATTTGAAACACAAAATTCAATTCTTAAAATAAAAATAATTAAGATGTGCCCACAGGTACCGGGTGTGATTCTCAAATAATGTTAATCCACTAAGAACATGTAATGATTAATATCTAAAATGTGACAGCTAGCACATTGCTGAGAAGTCAAGGACACATTACTACTGTACAATATTTTCTTCTGTTTTAGAAGACTCCTTCCTTAGAAGTTTTTAAGGTCAGGCTTGACAAAGCCCTGGCTGGGATGATTTAGTTGGGGACTGGTCCTGCTTTGAGCAGGGGATTGGACTAGATGACCTCCTGAGGTCCCTTCCAACCCTGATATTCCATGATTCTATGACAAAAATAGCATTTTCCTTCATGCCTAATGCAGGACCTCATGCTGATTAAAAAGGGACATCCTACCAAATAATTTTCAATTTTTTTTAATATGCTCCTCTCAGAAGCTTTGTGTATTTGTGTCTACCGCTGCACAGCAAAAACAATACAGGAAAAATATGTTTTCCAAGTTTTTCTCTTTTTAGAACTGTGACATTTTGTAAGTTAAAAATATATATAAATGGAAAAAACCAAAATTAATGTGGAAAAAAAAACTTAGTACGGTCAGGGTTCTAAAGACGTATCACAAACAATGGAATTGATACTAAATTTTTAAAAATATAAAAAATACTTTACAGTGTGCACTGAAGTTTATAACACTCTTTCTCTGAAATAAGGCTACTGGCATGTTAAACCCCATTATTACTCATGCTATACTAACATGATTTATTAATTTTTTAGAGTGCCTCATACTTTAAAAAGGTGGCATAATGATGTAGAGTGAACTGATGCCATTGCCATAACAATCTACGACTACAGTATCTGTCATATAACGCGTTAAAAAACACTGGAAAAGTGTGAAATTCTTCACTTTTAAAGACAGTGAACTAACACTAATAGGTAAAATCTCCATAGTAGTAAATTAATCAGGGAGTTCAACTACAGGCAGAAGTAAATGGAAAGTGGAATCACTTTCTTAAGGATATTTTTATGAAGATTTAAACATGTTATAAAAACATGAAGGCTAACAATTTAAGATCTTTGGTACAAGAGTCAAGGTTATGTTCAGAGGATTTAGACTGGTCCCAACAGGGAGCAGAAAAAACATTCAAATGTCTTATAAGACTGATACAAAAATAACTTGTGTGGTTGAAATTACTTTGTTTTAGGTAATGTTTATACTATAATTAAGTTGTAAAATTATATTTATTTCTCTATAAAGCTGCTAACTTCACTTCCAAATAAGTGATTTGTTTTCTGTGGGAGTGAGTGATCTGGGGGGCAATGCATGATGTAAAACTTTTAAATGTCTTAAAATGCATTTCATTTTCTAAAAAGCAGACATAATTTTTCTCGTCTTTGTTGATTATTTTTTTAAACTTTTTACCTACATAAATTTTTCCCTCAGTCTGAAAATTAAAACATTTTTACTTGACAAAAGGATCACACGGGGAAAGGAAAGGATTAAAAGAGGCCGCTAGGAAATCTATGTGATATACATATTACGATTCTGCGCCATTCACTGTCTTCTAGAAAATAATTGCTAAAGCTTTACATAAATACTAGAAACCCCATTATTCAGTTATTCACTTTTACCAACATTCTTGTCTCAACCTGTAAAATACTTACAATACGGCATGGGACAAACCTTCCAAAAATTGCAAGCAAATAATTTTGCCCACACAATGAATGAAACACCACATCTGTTCAGAAATGCTTTGTTTTCAGAAGATTGAGAAGTAGAGAATAGTGTTGAGAATCCAGAAGTCCACATGGATAAACTGGAATTCATGCAAAATTATAGCGAAGGAGAACCTGCTTGAACATATAGTTATTCAAATCATTTTCAAATATTTGGAGGGGGATATTTTAGATCCCATACACACTGTAAACTGACCGTGTTCAAAAATGATTTTTTTTTTAAATGACGTTAACAATAGCTTCACTAGCATTGTGGATGATGCATAACAAACTGTTTGAAAACCTCTAGAACAGTGGTTCTCAAATTGTGTACTGGTAACCCCTTTCATATAGCAAGCCTCTGAGTGCGACCCTCCCTTTTAAATTAAAAACACTTTTTAATATATTTAACACCATTATAAATGCTGGATGCAAAGTGGGGTTTGGGGTGGAGGCTGACAGCTCACGACCCCCCAGGTAATAACCTCGCAACCCCCTGATGGGTCCTGACCCCCAGTTTGAGAACCCCTGCTCTAGAAAGAGAAACACAGCAAACAGAAATGATGAAGGGTGACAGAGGAGAGAAAATTAGATGTTTACAAAGTCATAATACTATGTACAAATTACAGGCATAACCAAGAAAAGGCTGTGTCTCCGAAAATTTGGATCTCAGAAGGATTAATGACCAGGGAATTCAGCTGACCTTATAGCAATGAAAATTAACATTTTTAACTATAGCGACTTCAGGATAATTCTCTCAGGCATTGAAACGGACTTCAAATGAAGTCTTGTGAATGAAATATTAATATTTAACAATGTTTTATTAACTTAAGTCATTACAGAACACAGAATCTGTGTTTTCTTGATGACTGTGAGGTGGTAATCACCTTTCACTTTTTACTAGTGTTTACAGAACCACCAGCCTTAAGTTTCAGAGTAGCAGCCGTGTTAGTCTGTATTCGCAAAAAGAAAAGGAGTACTAGTGGCACCTTAGAGACTAACCAATTTATTTGAGCATAAGCTTTCATGAGCTACAGCTTGTGGCCTTCCTCTTTACAGAGAAAATGTAGGTTTCTTTTCATAGAATCATAGAAGATTAGGGTTGGAAGAGACCTCAGAAGGTCATCTAATCCAAAACAGGACCAACACCAACTAAATCATCCCAGCCAGGGCTTTGTCAAGCCAGGCCTTAAAAACCTCTAAGGATGGAGATACCACCACCTCCCTAGGTAACCCATTCCAGAGTTCCACCACCCTCCTAGTGAAATCGTGTTTCCTAATATCCAACCTAGACCTCCGCACTGCAACTTGAGACCATTTCTCATTGTTCTGTCATCTGTCACCACTCAGAACAGCTGAGCTCCATCCTCTTTGGAACCCCCCTTCAGGTAGTAGAAGGCTGCTATCAAATCCCCCCTGACTTTTCTCTTCTGAAGACTAAACAAGCCCAGTTCCCTCAGCCTCTCCTCATAGGTCATGTGCCCCAGCCCCCTGATCATTTTCGTTGCCCTCCACTGGACTCTCTCCAATTTGTCCACATTCTTTCTGTAGCGGGGGGCCCAAAACTGGACACAATACTCCAGATGTGGCCTCACCAGTGCTGAATAGAGGGGAATAATCACTTCCCTTGATATGTTGGGCAATGCTCCTACTAATGCAGCCCAATATGCCATTAGCCTTCTTGACAACAAGGGCACACTGTTGAATCATATCCAGCTTCTCATTCACTGTAATCCCCAGGTCCTTTTCTGCAGAACTTCTGTTCAGCTGGTTGGTCCCCAGCCTGTAGTGGTGCATGAGATTCTTCCATCCTAAGTGCAGAACTCTGCCTTTGTCATTGTTGAACCTCATCAGATTTCTTTTGGCCCAATCCTCCAATTTGTCTAGGTCACTCTGGACCCTATCCCTACACTCCAGGATATCTACCTCTCCCCCAAGCTTAGTGTCATCTGTGAACTTGCTAAGGGTGCAATCCATCCCATCATCGAGATCATTAATAAAGATGTTGAACAAATCTAGCCCCCCTGGGGACTCCGCTTGATACCGGCTGCCAACTAGACATCAAGCCATTGATCACTACCCATTGAGCCTGACAATTTAGCCTGCTTTCTATCCATCTTATAGTCCGTTCATCCAATCCATACTTTTTCAACTTCCTGGCAAGAATACTGAGACAGACCATATCAAAAGCTTTGCTAAAGTCAAGATATATCAAGTCCACTGCTTTCCCCATATCCACAGAGCCAGTTATCTCATCATAGAAGGCAATCAGGTTGGTCAGGCATGACTTGCCCTTGGTGACTCCATGTTGACTGTTCCTGATCACCTTCCTCTCCTCCAAGTGTTTCAATATAGTTTCCTTGAGGACCTGCTCCATGATTTTTCCAGGGACTGAGGTGAGGCTGATGGTCTGTAGTTCCCCGGTTCTCCTTCCCTTTTTTAAAGATGGGCACTCTATTTGCCTTTTTCCAATCACCCCCCAACTGCCATGAGTTTTCAAAGATAATGGCCAATGGCTCTGCAATCACATCAGCCAATTCCCTCAGCACCCTCGGATGTATTAGATCTGGACCCATGAACTTGTGTATGTCCAGCTTTTCTAACTAGTCCTTAACCTGTTCTTTCAGCACTGAGGGCTGCTCACCTACTCCCCATACTGTGTTGCCCAGGACAGCAGTGTGGGAGCTGACCTTATCTGTGAAGACAGAGGCAAAAAAAGCATTGAGTACATCAGCTTTTTCCACATCATCTGTCACTAGGTTGCCTCCCTCATTCAATAAAGGTACCACACTTTCCCTGACCTTTTTTTTTGTTGCTATCATAACTGTAGAAACCCTTCTTGTTACCCTTCCCATCCCTTTCTAGCTGCAACACCAATTATGCTTTGGCCTTCCTGATTATACCCCTGCATGCTCGAGCAATATTTTTATACTCCTCCCTAGTCATCTGTCCAAGTTTCCACTTCTTGTAAACTTCCTTTTTGTGTTTAAGCTCACTGAAGATTTCACTGTTAAGCCAAGCTGGTCGCCTTCCATATTTGCTATTCTTCCTGCACATCCGGATGGTTTGTTCCTGCTCCCTCAAAAAGGCTTCTTTAAAATACAGCCAGCTTTCCTAGATTCCTTTTCCCCTCATATTAGCCTCCCAGGGGATCCTGCCCATCAATTCCTTAAGGGAGTCAAAGTCTGCTTTTCTGAAGTCCAGTGTCCATATTTTGCTACTCTCCTTTCTTCCTTTTGTGAGGATTCTGAACTCAACCATCTCATGGTCACTGCTGCCCAGGTTGCCACCCACTTCTACTTCCCCTATCAATTCTTCCCTGTTTGTAAGCAACAGGTCAAGAGGAGAACAGCCCCTGGTTGGTTCCTCCAGTTGTTGCACCAGGAATTTGTTCGCAACACTCCAAAAAACTTCCTGGATTGTCTGTGCACTGCTGTATTGCTCTCCCAGCAGATGTCAGGGTGATTGAAGTCCTGCATTAGAACCAAGGCCTGTGTTCTGGAAACTTCCATTAATTGTCCGAAGAAAGCCTCATCTACCTCATCCTCCTGGTCCGGTGGATTATAACACACGCCCACCACGATATCACCTTTGTTGCTCTCACTTCTAAACTTAACCCAAAGACTCTCAACAATTTTCTCCAGTTTCATACTGGAGCTCTGAGCAATCATACCTCTCTCTTACATACAGTGCAACTCCTCCACCTTTCCGCTCCTTCCTGAACAGCTGATACCCATCCATGACAGTGCTCCAGGCATGTGAGCTACACCACCAAGTCTTTCAGAGTAACAGCCGTGTTAGTCTGTATTCGTAAAAAGAAAAGGAGTACTTGTGGCACCTTAGAGACTAACCAGTTTATTTGAGCATGAGCTTTCGTGAGCTACAGCTCACTTCATCGGATGCTGAAGTGAGCTGTAGCTCACGAAAGCTCATGCTCAAATAAACTGGTTAGTCTCTAAGGTGCCACAAGTACTCCTTTTCTTTTCACCAAGTCTTTGTAATTCCAATCACATCATAGTTCTTTGACTGTGCCAGGACTTGCAATTCTTCCTGCTTGTTTCCCAGGCTTCTTGCATTCGTGTACATACACCTAAGATAACTAGCCGATTGCCCTGCTTTCTCAGCCCCCTCCCCCCCACCATTACACCCTCCTCCTTGTGTTTCCTCCTGGTATCCCACTTCCCCACTTAGCTCAGGGCTTCGGTCACCGTCCCCTGGCGAACCTAGTTTGAAGCCCTCCTCACTACGTTAGCAAGCCTGCCTGCGAAGATACTGTTCCCTCTCTTCATTAGGTGGATCCCATCTCTTCCTAGCAATCCTTCTTCCTGGAACAACATTCCATAGTCGAGGAATCCAAAGCCCTCTCTCCGACATCACCTGCGTAACCACGCATTTACCTCCACAATTCGATGGTCCCTACCTGGGCCTTTTCCTTCAACAGGGAGGATGGATGAGAACACAACTTGCGCCTCAAACTCCTTTATCCTTCTTCCCAGAGCCACGTAGTCTGCAGTGACCCACTCAAGGTCATTCTTGGCAGTATCACTGGTGTCCACGTGGAGAAGTAGCAAGGGGTAGTGGTCTGAGGGCTTGATCAGCCTTGGCAGACACTCCGTCACATCCTGAATTCTAGCTCCAAGCAAGCAGCACACTTCTCAAGTCTCTTGGTCTGGTCAGCAGATGGATGACTCTGTCCCCCTTAGGAGGGAGTCCCCGACAACCACCACCCGTCTCCTCCTCTTGGGAGTGGTGGTTGTGGAACCCCCATCCTTAGGACAGTACATCTCATGCCTTCTGGTCAATGGGGTCTCCTTCTGATCCCTTCCCTCAGATGGCTCTTCCAAATCATTCTCCACATAGTACCTGTGCAGAGAGCCGGAAAAAGGTTTCTTACCTCTATCTAAGGGTGCGATTTTACCTGTATTCAGTTTTTTTACTGTATTAGGCTTAGACTTGCGTGTTTTATTTTATTTTGCTTGGTAATTCACTTTGTTCTGTCTGTTATTACTTGGAACCACTTAAATCCTATCTTTTGTATTTAATAAAGTCACTTTTTACTTATTAATTAACCCAGAGTATGTATTAATACCTGGAGGGGGGCAAACAGCTGTGCATAACTCTCTATCAGTGTTATAGAGGGTGAACAATTTATGAGTTTATCCTGTGTCTGGCTCAAACAAGGCAAGTTTCTGGAGTCCCAGGGAAAATGGGTTAGAAGTAGTCTCAGCACATCAGTTGGCAGCTCCCCAGGGGGTTTCTGTGATCCAACCCGTCATACATCCCAAGAAAAGTACTTCCACTCTGGATTTGTACGTAGCTGAAAATTTCTTCTGCTGTGTATCTCATGTTGGTGAATGTGCAGAGTCTTTTGTTGATCAACAAGTCTTTTAAAACTGGATTTCAGAATAGCTCAAGCATACAAACTGAATAAAATTTACAAAAGCAGAGATTTTTACAATGTTAACTGTATTTCCTGATTTAAGACATTTTCGACAGATATTCTTCACACTACTTTTCCAGAGATAGCTACTTTTAAGTGCTTATCCCTCAAAGCCTTTAATACTTTAAGGTGACATACAAAGATTTAAACAAAAATGAAGTAACAGCAAGGTAAGATGCTGAATGCCCCAAGTAGCGAAGAACAGAGGGAGTTTAAACACATACAGTGGTCACCTTTTTACTCCTAGAGAATACTAAGTAGCTTGAAAGTCTTTAAAAGAGATCAGGGTTCTGTCTTTTTTCTGAAAACAAAACCCAGCCATCAAATGGTAAGTCCTCAATAGTCTGCTGCACCTCAGGCACAATGCCAGAATTCTGCAGCCATGAGGCCCTCCTCATGGTCCCAGCCAATGCCATAATTCTGGCTGGGACATCTGCCATGTCCAGAGCTGACTGCAGTGAGGTCTTGACCACAATATGGCCTTTTGCAATGAATGCCTTAAACTTCTCTGGAGGCTTCTGGCAACTTGTCTGTGAACTTAGACATGATTGCCCAACAAAGTCATATTTAGAGAGCAACGCCTGCTGGTTTCTGCTGCAAATCTGCAGGGAAGAGGAGGTATCAATCTTCCTCCGCATCAACTCCATCCTCTTGGACTCTTTGTACTTAGGGGTGGATTTATACCTCCCCTGCCATTCTTGGTGAATTGTTGCAGTTACCACCAGCAAATTAGGGGCCAGGTGGGAGTAGAAACCCTCAAAATCCTGTATGGGAATGAAGTACCACTTCTCAGAATGCTTCACTGTCGGAAGCAATGAAACTACAGTATTCTGGAGGGCCTTTCCAGGCTCCAAGAGAGCCACATTTATCAACTCTCCGCAGAGCTGATTGGGAAATATCCAGCAGCTTATGCATATTCTCCTTCAGGAATTCTGCCTCAATGTCCAAGGTAGCAGCCATATACTTCAGGAGGTACTGATATGCCATAAGTCTTCAGGTATCAAGGGAGAGGAAGATTTCAACACAGTAGAGTCATGTGGAGAGGCAGTTTTCAGGACTGGAGATCTTCTCTGGAACAGGAAAAGAGTGAGACTTTAGGGGCTGAGGAGTGTCACAAGGATTCTGAGGAAGCCACTGGGCATACAGGTAAGATGCTGGTGGCCTGTAAACATTGGGCCAAGAGCTCCTGTCCCAGCTGCAGGACAGATGCCTATCTCTGATCACTGATGATGATTTGAAGGTGATTTCTGGTGCTTATTGGGCAATGACGAGGGGAAGGATGCCCCTGATCTGGAACCTGAGGAATCCCAGAAGTTCTCTGGTGACCGTGGGGGAACCAGCCTCGATGTGGCAAACAAACAGTCAGACTTGTCTGAAGCCTAATAGGGGCACAGCATCAGTGCCAAAGAGGAATACGGGGTCAGAACTGACAGTACGGAATGAGAGATACTCCCACCAAGTACTGGGAGAAGCGCCCGCATTGAGGCTGGACCAATGGATCTGTAGCAAAGGATACACTAGCATCGAGAAGGCCTTTGATGCCAGGCCCAATGTCGGCTTCAATTCCATAGTCTGAGGCCCGGGAAGTGAAAGGTGTGGTGCCGACAAGTTGGGCAGCTCTGCAACACAGCCAGAAGGTACCAAGGGTGCAACACTGCTGCCAATAATCTGATTTTACAAAAGCAAATAGGGATGTAATACTAACCCAAAAATTGCAAACTGGGGTAACAAAATGACAGACAAATGCCCTCAGAGGAGCTAATGCAACTTCCACTAAATCTTCAAGTTGCTTTCCCAACCATCATCATAAATATTCCTATAAAATAGTGCTCTGATCCTAGGAATGCAGACCACTCGGATTAAATCAGAGAAATTTTATTCAGAAAATAAAAAGAAATCTCCCCACATAGAAGCTCAAATGATTAAAATAGTTACTGAATTATTTCTTACATTATTCACGTTATTGACCTATTTCAGAGTAACAGCCGTGTTAGTCTGTATTCGCAAAAAGAAAAGGAGGACTTGTGGCACCTTAGAGACTAACCAATTTATTTGAGCATGAGCTTTCGTGAGCCACAGCTCACTTCATCGGATGCATACTGTGGAAATCGCAGAAGACATTATATACACAGACACCATGAAACAATACCTCCTCCCACCCCACTTTCCTGCTGGTAATAGCTTATCTAAAGTGATCATCAAGTTGGGCCATTTCCAGCACAAATCCAGGTTTTCTCACCCTCCGCCCCCCCACAGACAAACTCACTCTCTTGCTGGTAACAGCCCATCCAAAGTGACCACTGTCTTCACAATGTGTATGATAATCAAGGTGGGCCATTTCCTGCAGAAATCCAGGTTCTCTCACCCCCTCACCCCCCTCCAAAAACCACACACACAAACTCACTCTCCTGCTGGTAATAGCCTATCCAAAGTGACCACTCTCCTTACAACCTGCATGAAAATCAAAGTGGGCCATTTCCAGCACAAATCCAAATATGTATGGGGGTGGGGGAGTGAGAAAACCTGGATTTGTGGTCATTAAGAAAAACAGATCTAAGAATTCCATGCAGCTAGGCAAGTGCTGAAAACATTTTTCCAGTTTTGTAGTTTTGTATGTAACATGTTATTACTGTAAAAAAAATAAAATGCTAAAACAGTTAACTATTTAAAGTTTAACTATATGCATTGAAGCCCCTTATCTCACAACAGAACACGTTTTCTTTAATTTACTCTTTTTAAAATTATACAGAGAAAATAGTTGACAAACAGGAAACTGTATCTAAAATATTTTACCAAATACTTTACCACTGTTACTGTTTAGGTATTATGGTTGCACTGAATGTGCAGCACTAAATGTTCAGTCCTCATTTCTAGGTGCTGGATCTTGACAACTAAAATAGTAGATGCCAAATGAAACGTTATTCTTAACGCACATAGCAGGAAAACTTTAGGTGCTCCCCACATGCATTTAAAAACAGCCTTAGTAGATATGGAAACAGACTTCATAAGTAGAAAAAATATCTAAGTACAATAAGCCGTAACAGTGGCTCTCAGTCTAAGACCGTGACTATCCAAAATATACGAACTTTTAAGAAAAGAAATAAAGATATCACAGCTTAACATGCCTGTCCTTTAAAATTTAAATTCAATCACACCTTTTTGATTGTTTGCTATACTCCCTTATTCCTCTTCTTCCAGCAGTCTACAGAATTTACCAACACTCTATTTCAGTAGTCACACTTTGCATGAAGTACTTCTGTCTAAATTGTCCACTTGTACTTAGTTTCCCAATGCTTAAGATTTCCCCTGAGTTTTGAACTCTTACACCAAGGAAAAACACCCACCAATTTCACTAGTCTTTTTCATGTTTGTAAATTTATGTTACCTCTCTTCCAAAGACAAGCCCAACTCTTAACTTTTATTCATAAAAGATTCTTTATCTTTGTTACTTCTTATTGCACTCTTTCCCCCTCCCCCCCAAAGCAAGGCAAGAATATCTTCCTTGTGTGGCATGGTGACCAACACTGCATAGAGTATTCCAGATGGAGTCTAACACTCCTGTAACTGTATCACCTCTTGTTTTGTATTCGGTCCCTCTGCTAATACAACCTAGTAACTTGCTTGCTTGCACCTGTGCACAAGCCTTATGGTTTCAATGATTTTTCCACAATAACCTTCAAATCCTTTTTCTAGTCAGGGTGCTGAATGATTGTTCCATTTCAGCACATACTGTATTTCCTTTGGTTTCTTGCTCCCAGACTAATTATTTTACATTTTTCCACAGTGGCATTTGCCAGCTGTTGGCCCAGTCACCTAAACAATTTTAAATCCTTTTGCATCTGATTGTATTATTCCTAATTCACTGCACTGAATTTTATTACTTTCAAAACAGAAAAACTTACAGCAAACACATATATATGCACGAACACATTACTTATGTGGAGGTGTGATGCAAGTGATCAGTGTAATTTATCATATATTTTTGTAATTTATCATGCGCCCTTGGCCATTTCACTTGCATTTTTTACTAATCCCTCTCTACTGGGACTACTTCTAACACGCCAAACTTCTGAACAGCTTCCAACCATGGCCATTTTAAAAAAACAAAACAAAAAACTTGCCATGAAAATATGTCTTTCCCCAAATGTAATCCTGCTGCCCCAAACTGCATTTACCTGCATGTTAGAACCATCAACATCAGTCTCAAACTAGTGACAAGTTTATGGCCTGCTCTTTGATCTATTGAGGGTACAAATGGGAACTTTATTCCATCAGAAGTCCACCATTTTCCCTTTTTCATGGTATAAGGAATTTGTTTCTAGTTCTGGTAGCAGTCAAACTATCAGGCCTTAAAATTATAACATATACAAAGGCTATGGTAGATAATTTTTAGAGATTTGTAAAATATAAAGCATTTATAATTTCCCTTACTGATTATAGCACTGGTGTATATAAGGGAGTTCTCACTCATTCCACACAAACAGTGATTCAGGATATCAACTAATCTGCGGGTGGGATGAGGGGGGTGTAGGTAAGCCAGCAGTCTTTTGGCCTAAATCTTCAACCATATTTGGTCCTCTACAGGTAGAACTCTGCAAACAATGGCACAAAACCAGAATAAGAAAGGGTAAGCACAGTTTTGCAATCTAGTAACTGTTACCCATTCCTGGAACCAGCCAGGGAATAACCATAGACAAAGGATGAACTAGAGCAACACGAAGGGTTGATTTATTGCTTTCCTTATTGCTTCCCTTATTTGCACAGTTATACTCACACACACAACTCACTCATGATGGCAGGCTGCAGGCACGGATGTTGGTTTCGATTTTCGCAGGTGGCTAGGGCTGGCCAAACTTCAGCTGCCCGGAAATCAACCCGCTAGGCGACAAGAGTCCCCAGAGTCCTTTCAGATCTGCGGGAGGGCTCTACTGCTTCCGAGTTTAGCGTGCTGTTACACTTCCTTGTTAGTAACTTTTATCAGGCCGCCCATCTCGAGATTTATATATTCACCACGATAATACCATGGCTCCATAAAAGGGGATATTTGTTTCTTTGCTTTGCCATTGGCTGTCACTCACACTATCTCACTCATTCCTTACATCAATTGATTACATGTTCATAAACATGAATACAACTGGTAATATAAAGCACTGTAGCTTTAAGCATGCGTCTAACATCACTGGAGACTTCTGCTGCTTGTGGCTTTGTAACAGCATAGCAGGAAACTATTCAGATTGCATTTGAAGGAGCAAATGGGGAGGGAGGGGCATGTGCAGCAGGGCACGTGGGGACTGCGTCTGACTACATTGACTTCTCTCATTTAAAAAAAATTGAAGTTTTTATTTTTCAGGCAACCACCAAGTATTCTGTCTTAATCAATACTCCATTTTCACATTTTGCATGTGGGAAAAAAGAAACAAAGTGCAGTCTGAAATATGTGGGTATGAACTATCACTTGATTATGAATTTTAAAAATCCAGGAAGCTAATTCAAAATTTTAATTGAACAAATATGCAAAAGTATATCAGGATTTGCATAATGAATTTGTATAGTTAAACTGAGTGATTTACCACAGCTCTACCATCCTCCAACTGAGGGCTGGTGTACACTAAAGCTGTAAATCGACTGAAGTGGCACTACTTCAGTTACGTAAGTAACTTAAGTCGATGTAACTTAGGTTGACTTATAGTGGTGTCTACACCATGCTGTGTTGATGGGAGATGCTCTCCTGCGGACTTACCTTACGCTTCTCAGGAGCTGAAGTACAGAAGTTGACAGGAGAGTGCTTTGCCATTAACTTAGCCAGTCTTCACCAGATCCACTAAATCGACACCGCTACATTGATTGTAGCAGTGCCAATTTAGCCATAAGTATAGACATGCCCTTAGTGAGCAGGATTGCTGATCTCACCTGATAGCCTAAAGACTGTAGTCCCATTTCATAATCATCCTTTTCCATAAATGTGAAGAACACTGAAGCAGCTATTATTTTTAGGGCTATCAATTAATGGAATGTTTTAACAGAATTTGTGAGCTTTCCGTGATTTCTTCCATCCAATCCACATCACTCCTTACTATTAATTACATTGCCAGAAAATGATTTTATTGCTGTACCTTAACATTTTGAGACTATTAAACAAAAAATTTAAAGAACTGTAAATAAGTTGTTGATATATCTAGTATTGTCCTATTCTGTGACTTTTCAAAAAAGTGGGTTATTTATAAGTACTAATAAATTCATTTAAAACCTAAAAAATTAATATTAAATTGTGTTGGCCTGGTGACAAAATCACTGGTGTGGACATGAGATACTTTTAGTGGGAGTGCCTCATGGACTGTTATTTACCTGGCAACATGCTCGGTTAGACTACACTACAGTCATGTTGTGGAGGGTAATACTTCTAGCCTTTGAAGTTAAATGTTTTTTATCTCTACTTTTTATCCACCTTGAAATAACATCTTATACTTTAAAAATAAATACTTTTCAGCTGATTTTTGTGATCTGACTGTTATCAAACCAAGACTGCTTCTGGCAGAACAATCCACCAAAAGGGTAGAGAGGCCTGAGACATGAGCCTGCACCTTGTCTGAAGCTAAACGTAGTTTTCCCAACAACTTTGTTTCAGATAGACTGTTTGATACAGGTAAAATTAATTCCCACTGCTATCACAGTGGTTCTCAAAACGCGAGTCCTGGTCTGCTGATATGGTCCCGGTCATGTGATACAGATTATCTTTGTGTTTCCAGCTGCTAAGTCACATTATTAGAAGGTAAGAAGTATATTAAAAATGGTTCTAGACATGAATGCAAATTTTATGTAAACAGATATGGTATGTTTTTAATGATTGTCTTGATGTTAACAGTTTAGGCAAAATGATTCATTGTATATTAAATTGATTCTTGTTTTATTTAATGCATTTTCAAAGCAAACTGGACACAAATATTCCCCTGACTTGAACTAACTTGCGTTAGACAAAGCAGAGAAGGCCATGTCCAGAAATCTTATGTGATAGCAGGATGTTAAAACCATATTTGACTTTGTTTATTGCAAAGGGAATAAATTTGTAAAAATTTAAAAGTTATATGTGAAGATAGTGAGTGGGGACAGGGGAGAAAAATGAATTCTCCTAAAAAAAACCCCATCTTGAAATCAAAGATGAAAGGAGAAAGTTTCAGACACAGATTCCTGAATCCTTATTTATTGTGCATGTTTCACGATAGTTGTTTTAGAGGCCTCAATCCAAGATTAGGGATTTATTGTGCTAGGCATCATGCAAACAAGTAAGAGAGATAAGCCCTGCTCTAACTCACAGTGTAGGATTAGGTCAAGATGAAAGAGGCAGAAGAATAGACAGAAAGGTAGGTGATGGGGGGATGAAGTAGTAGTAAAACAAGCACATTTCACATAACTGTGTGCCACCTGACTAAGTGTCAGATGGCAGCATTCCATAAGAAACATGGCAGTGTGAAATCATAAGCAGGGGAGGTGAAGGAGGACAAGGTAATGATTTTGTGAACTTTGACAAGCAATAAAAGTGGAGGTGAACACTGCAAGAGAGATAAGATCTGGTGGTAGGGCAGAGTTAAATAGATAAAGGCCTTAAAAGGTGAAGATACACTCTTAAACTCCTGTCTATAATTTGAGATTTTCTTTTAGTTTGTGAACAAAAAGTATAAGTTTTCTGGAAAAGACAAGCGTTTTCTCATACTCTTCATAATATAGAACCCTAATTAATAGAGAAGTTGTCTGGTGGACATATCCAGTAACATCGGCAGAACACCTCCTCTCACTTTCCAAACTGTATGGACTACTTCCCTTCCCATTAATAGTGTAACTCCTTTGTGGAAGTACAGAAATTACTTAGATGGAAAGAAAAGAGTAAAGAGTTCATTACTGCAGCAAAGAGCGTAGAGAGAGAAACAGCAGAAGGAAGAGAGGGATTCACCTCATAAAAATGGAGAGGGGAGAGAAGAGAAAACAGAAAGCCCACTTCCCTGACCCTCACAGCAGGCAAGGGAAGATGAAAGGAAGTGGAGGGGAATTAGTGTGAGATTCAACTAATTTTCTCTTGGGACCTAAGCCAAGACTTGAACTAAGGATCACAGAGCTCGTAGTTAGTTCATTATCTCAAAGTCTCAATTGATCTCTTGATATATCATCTTCAGTTTGTATGTTCATGATGACTAGTGGATTTTACTAAAAAGGAGGGAGGCTATACTGAATCATAAAATCTCTAGAGAAATACTGTTTCAAATTCAATGCAATTCCATCTAAATCAGAATTACACCAAGAATGAATTTGGCCCACTCTTTCTAAAATCCCTATAAGATGCCACTATACTGAATGAAATCCGGAAAATGTTTGCATTGACTCCTATATCTTTCATGCTAATTATGGGATGTTTGGTCTTTTTTAATTTTTTAAGACCAAATGCACCTTACATAGGCTCAAGGCTAAAAACAGTTATACTTAAATAAAAACAGCAATTTAGTATTACATTGTAATTATTAGATGATTATATTACGTAAGCAAAACAATCATTCACATTTTTGTAGTTTTGTTTGCCTCAAATTTCTAATTTCTTGCATTATTCCCTTTATGACTCAGCCCTTAAGAAATTTAAGATAGTAAGGTCCAATCAGCCTGAGTCACTGTAATTCTTTGCCTATGAAGTAAGCTACAGTTCCAACAATGTCCTGGATCACTAAGTGATACATTTTCTAAGGTGTCATAAAATATTAAAAAGTGACATGTTACACAGCTGTACATAAAAATCACTACCAAACATTTTCAGAAGATGTCTTCCTTCTAAAACATGAAATTCAAACCAAAATACACAGGTTTGTAGCCTGCTATTGCATCCACAAATCACTAGACAGCACTAAGTACTGTAGCTGCAAGAACTCAAGCAGTAAAGGGGAACAGAAGAGAAAACTACTGATAGACAGGTGGTGCTTGTGCTGATAATACAAAGCACTTTTCCTTCTCTTAGCTGTGGGAGAAACCATGGAAAACTACAAAAACAGAATGCTATGAAACTGGATTATACCAGTTGCTTCACACTATGGCTCTGTAAGTATGAATGAATTAGCTGTATAGATTTCAAACTTTACACCATGGTTGACTTACTTCTAAATTGATTTTCAGCTATAGCTTTTTATGTACTGAGAGTATTTAAAGCAATGTTAGCAATGGTACAATTCTGCTGTTCCACCTAAATTATCACCACTGTTAGTATAAAAGTGAACAAGGCACTTACAAAAAGATTTAAAGTAGTTTGTATGCTTTTTTCTTTTTTTTAAATCAAACCACAACATAGGATATAGTTACTGTTAATTGAATTGAATTTATGTATCTCTCTCCTCAAGGGAGTTGTAAACATACTTTCCTCAACACACCTTTCAGATTGAAATTCCGAACAACTAATGCTTCTGAAATGGCCATCCTTGCACAAAGATACTTGAAACTCTGGGCCAGTACCAAAACTGGAATGGGTAAACTGTGATTTAATTAACTCACTATCAGTGTAAATGGAAAATGGGATGTACTATAAGAACGGGTGGCATGGATTCAACGAGGATGCTAAATTCAGTTAGTATGAAGAGATAAGTTAACTATAAAATCTACATTATATTTAATCAGTTCTTAAATCTGGTCCTCAAGAACGGAACGTCTGAAGTTATAAAGCTACCCAAAATGAAACGTTTTATTTTAATACACTTCAAGTCAGTTCACTAATCACTATAGGTATGAACTTTTCAACATATACTAATCATGGATCCATTTAGCTACAGATTTTTTTATATGCAAATCTACAAAGGCAGATGGAAGACAAGCCTTAAATAAAAATGTACAGTTAAACATTTATGAAAATATACTCAAAAAGACTATAATTTGATGTAAATATAACACTGCTCCCTACACTAGATGAACAGATTCTTTTTGAAGATTAAAACAGCATTCAGGTTAAGGACTAAAAAATTAAGAACAATTATAGCACTGTGCAGTACTTCTGAATAGAAAAAGTATATGTTTACCCACAAAATAAATTTCAAAAGGTGCTTTATGAATGAATGAATGAATAAATAAATTCTATGGCTTAACCAGAAGCAAAGCAAATTTTGGGACACTCCCATATTGCATATAAATACGGCATAACAACAATATGAGACATTCAAAGTGAAATCTTTGTACTGTAGAGTTATTTGACACTATCCTTTGGAAATTAAGACTACAACTTGTCCAATGGACCAACATGGCAAAAGTGTCTATTTTTCTTTATGTAGCAATACTGAGCATCTAAAAGCATTTTACACTGGTCTGGACTGGCTACAGCATAAGTTACCTAATGCAATAACATTGCAGTAAAGCAAGAGATCTAGATGAAAGTTTTCAAAATAGCTAGTTAAAAAAAAGATTTGTAATATCAGGATCTCTTTCACATGAATGAGGTGAAAAATGTATTCAATCAAGTCTACTCTCCACAAGAGATGTACACACAATTCTTAAAGATCTATTGTAGCTTTATTTGTTAGCCAAGTAAAATTTCATGTGGCATCTTTCATCAGTTTAAAGCAGGTATGTAAACATCCTTTTTACACAGTTAAATTAGATGCCATCTTTTATACAAGATAATATACTCCAGTCTAACAAGGAATCTGTGGTATCCTTTTCACTTCTTTTACCTTCTAGCCAAAGATGTACTCCTGTTGCCATTTGCCTTTTCCATGTTTTAGTTCCATAAACCAAGTACTATTACAACACTCAATTTTATATACTACACAATTTTAATATAACAATATTTGCAAAGGTCACAATGTAATTAAAAACCACATTTAAGCTGGATAATTTAAGACTGGGTCAGGCCCTCAGCTGGTGTAATTTGACATAGCTCTGCCAATTTACACCAACTGAGGAGCTGTCATTCTACCACAATTTGTGCATCTACACAGTAAGGCACCCAATGATTTCAACAGGACTACTCAGAGTATAAAAGTAACCACATGTGTACTGTAAATCTTTGCAGGACTGGGGTCTGTGTAGAGTAATTGTTAGAAAGTGGGCCAAAACGGACCAGGATATTTCAAACAAAATTCAAAGTCAAAAGATCTTCAAATTACAATAAGAAAAGCTCATTTGAAGTTGAATCTAATAATGCAAAGAGGAAAGGATTTGTTGAAGACACACACAAAAAGGCAATTCAATAGAAAATAAATAGAATAAATATTGGAAGTTGAGCCCAGGATGATAAGTCCACAAGGTGACAAAGAGACTGCATTAAAAAAATAAACAAAAACATGTTTGAGTTTGAAACAAGGAACATACACAATTAAACAAATACCAAATCGTGTTAACTTACAAAGTGGTCAAAAATGAAGCAGAAATGCCATTAAAAAACCCTTTTCATGTAACCTAACTCATAGCAGTAAATACCTAACTTAATTATTAAAATGATCATGAAATGATAAATTTCATGATTCTAAGGAAAGGAAGGAGTGAGAGCAGCAGAATAAGGACAATGGACTTCAAAAAAAGGAGACTTCTAACAAACTCATAGAACTGATATGTTAGATCCCAGGGGAAGAAAATCTAAGGAAAAAGGAGTTCAGGAGAACTGGCAGTTTCTAAAAGAGACAATATTAAAACTGCAGCAGCAAACTATCTTGAGACAAAAGAAAAATAGGTAGAATAGTAAGAGACCAGCATGGCTTCATCAGGAGCTCTTTAAATGACCTGAAAATCAAATTATTTTTGAAATAATTTTGAAAATTCCACAGTATGCATCCGATGAAGTGAGCTGTAGCTCACGAAAGCTTATGCTCAAATAAATTGGTTAGTCTCTAAGGTGCCACAAGTACTCCTTTTCTTTTTGCGAATACAGACTAACACGGCTGTTACTCTTGAAAAAAAATCAAAAAGGAATCCTACAAAAGGTGGAAATTGCCAAGGATAAGTACAAAAGAATAGCAGAAGCAGGTAGGGACAATATAAGGCAGGCCAAGGCATAAAATCAGTCACATGTAGCAATAGACATAAAAGGCAGTAAAAAGAGGCTCTATAAACACATTAGGAGCAAGAGAAAGATGAAGGCAAGCGTAGGTCCTCTGTTTAGTGGGGCAGGAGAGCTAATAATGGACATCAAGAAGGATGAAGTGTTTAATGACTATTTACTTCAGCCTTCACTAATAAGGTAAACTGTGACCACATATCTAACATAATTAATATTAACAACAAAGGGGAAGGAACACAAGCCAGACAGGGAATGAATAAGTTAAAGAATATTCAGCTAAGTTAGATGTATTCAAGTTGGCAGGGCCTGATGAAATGCACCCCATACTTAAGAAACAAGCTAAGGCAGTCTCAAAACCATTCGTGATTATCTTTGAGAACTCAAGGGGGACACAAGGTTCCAAAGGACTGGTGGAAGGCAAAGTACCCTATCTTTAAAAAGAGGAACAAAGAGGACCCAGGGAATTACTGATCAGTGAGCCTAACTTTGATACTTGGAAAGATACTGTAACAAATTATTTAACAATAAATTTGTAAGCACCTAGAGGATTATAAGTAATAGCCAGCATAGATTTGTCATGAACAAATCATGGCAAACCAACCTAAATTTCTTCTTTGACAAGGTTACTGGCCTAGTGGATGGGGGGGGGGGGGGGGGGGGGAGGGAGCTGTTGGTGTGTGATGTATCTTGATTTTCGTAAGGCTTCTGACACAGTCCCACATGATGTTTTCATAAACAAACTAGGGATATGTTGTACAGATGAAATTACTATAAGGTGGATGCATAACTAGTTGAAAGACCATACTCAAAGAGTAATTATCATTGGCTTACTATCAAACTGTGGGGGACAAATGCAGTGGGGTCCTGCAGGGGTCAGACCTGGGTCTGACAGTATTCAATATTTTCATTAATGACTTAGATAATGGAGTGGAGAGTATGCTTATAACATTTGTGGATGACACTTAGCTGCGAGGGGTGCTAGCACTTTGGAAGACAGTATTAACGACTCTGAAATCAACAAGATAAAATTCAATAAAGACAAATGGAAAGTACTACACACAGGAAAGAAAAATTAAATGCACAAATACAAAATGGGGACTAACTAGCTAGGTGGTAGTACTGTTGAAAAATATTTGGGAGTTATAGTGGATTACAAACTTTACATGAGCCAAAAACATGGTGCAGTTGCAAAACAGGATAATATAATTCACAAGTGTCATACATAAGATATGGGAAATAACTGTCCACTCCACTCAGCATGGGCGAGGCCGTAGCTGGGGTACTGTGTCCTATTCTGAACACCACACTTCAAGAAAGAAGAGGAAAAAAATGGAGAAAGCCCAGAGGAGAGCCACAAAAATGATAAGCAGTTTGGAAGACCAGAGAGGAAAGGTTAAAAAAAACTGGGCATGTTTAGTCTAAAGAGAAGAGAAGAGTGAGGGGGTACCTGATAACAGTTCAAATATGACAGGTTTCAGAGTAGCAGCCGTGTTAGTCTGTATCCGCAAACGGAAGAGGAGTACTTGTGGCACCTTAGAGACTAACAAATTTATTTGTTATCTTCAAATGTTACAAGTGGTATAAAGAGGATGGTGATCAATTGTTTTCCATCTCCACAGAAGGTAATACAAGTAGTAATCGACAATCTAAACAAGGGAGATTCAGATTGCATATTAGGAAATTTTCTAACTATAAGGAGTACTTGTGGCACCTTAGAGACTAACCAATTTATTTGAGCATAAGCTTTCGTGAGCTACAGCTCACTTCAGCTGTAGCTCACGAAAGCTTATGCTCAAATAAATTGGTTAGTCTCTAAGGTGCCACAAGTACTCCTTTTCTTTTTGCGAATACAGACTAACACGGCTGTTACTCTGAAATCTAACTATAAGGACAGTTCTGCACTGGACTAGGCTTCCAAGGGAGGTTGTGGAATCTCTGTCATTGGAAGTTTTTAAGAACCGGTTGCATAAACATCTCAGGGGTTGCCTGGCTTGGTCCTGCTACTTAGTGCAGGGGGCTGAAATAGATGAACTCTTGAGGTCCCTCCCAGCCATACATTTCTATGATCCTATGGTTGATTAACTCTGTAGCAGACCTTCACATTTTTTGGTGGTGGGAAGGAAGGCGTGCTTCCAACCATAACCTGACAGAAGAGCGATTCAAACATTATGCAGGCGAAGTACTTATTCCATAGTCACTAATGAAAAACTTTCCCAAGGACAAATTTTCCTAATTAGCTTTGATTGACATCCACTAAGCCCCCTGCTGCTGATTTCTGTGAACATTCTAGTGAATTTTAGGATTAAATTTTAAAAATAGCAAATGTCTTATTTTCAGGCCTCAAAAAGAATACCGCTTTCAGGATTTATTAAAGATGATTTTTTAAACTGAATTTTTTGCATCATAAGATCAGCAAGAATCCACCAATAGGCCAAAATAAATAGTGATGGGAAAACCCGAAAGGAGAATTTGAATAAGCATCCTAAAACCTGGATGTTTGTCCAAACTTATGGAGACTCCCATCAAGCCCAATAACACTCCATCGCAAAACCACCTCTGCCCTATGTAAGTCCTCCTACCTGCCATTTTCTTGTAGAGAACCTAGTAGTCAGCTACTCCCATCTGGTGTAGTCTCAAGATCTCTCCCTCCCAATTCCCCTTTACGGGTTTTCATCTTCCTCTGCACAACCTAAGGCTTCATCTCCTCCTGTCCCCGGATAGGAGCTAAGCTGACACAGCTGGTCTGGTACCTTCTTCTCTGTCTGTTGAAGTCAACAAGAGAAATCATCAGGAACAGCAGGGGAAAAATACAGGCAACCTCTGGAAGACATCTCTAGACTAGGCAGGGACTGGTGCTAGTGACAGCAACAAGAAAAAAAAAGCTTTCCTATTTCCCTATGAAACACTGATTTCAATAAGGATAATCCAAACCCATTACCTTCAAGCCTGTTCTACATTATACTAGGAAACAATTTTACAAACTGAGGTCCTAGTAGAACCATTTTATAGCTTAGTTATGCATGAATAACTGACAGAATTTTTCTATCAAGGTCACATTTAAACATAATTCTCTAAAGGGTACTAAATTCAGTGTTAATTGGATTTTTTAAACAAAGGTAAGTGGGTGAAATTCTGTGGCCTGCGTTGTGCAGGAGGTCAGACTAGATGATCATAATGGTCCCTTCTGACCTAAATATCTATGAATCTATGCAATTTGATAGTTTTCTACATTTACAAATATTGAATTGGACTGTTTCCATATACAATTCTCTTTGCTTAGCAGTGTTCTTAAGGTTATAAAATAATTTGGCTATTAGTTGTCTAGTACTTAAAGGAAAGCACCGACTTCGATGTTTAATACCCTTCAATCTCTGAGCAATCATCTGAAAGTATAACTGATTTTTCAGAAGCATAGTAAAATGTTTATATTACATTAAGTATTCTCAACATCTTAAAGTATGCACTAAAATGTATCATAATGGATATAACAACTTATCTTGGTTCTCTTTTTGATGCAGTGATGGTGGGAATGCATTGTTAACCTTTAAAATTTGACAGAATTGGAATATAGATAACAGAATAACTTTTCTTGTGAATTCTTAAGAGACAAAATTAAGGAAGATAGACCCAACATTTGCTATAGAAACTGATACTGGAGTGGAACTAAGTCTGTATAGAAATTTTCATATATTTTTTCCACATAAAAGCCTTAATATCTAATTTTTTAATCTATTTTTAAAATGAAGAAAGAAGCAGCCAAGTGTGCAGTCTTTAAAAACTACATTGTAACAAACAAGTATACTTACATGATACAGGGGAAAATATTTCCATTTCCGCCTTCTAATAGAGCATGTGCCAAAATGGAGGGGGGGGGGGGGATAGAGAATAGTGGTACTCTTCCAAGGTACACCCAAAAGGTAAGCTACACTCACCTGACAAGCCAATATGAGACTGAACTCATGGTAAATTGTGCAGATGTTCAAAATATGATCACTTGCGCTCTGCTGAGCTCCACTGGGTTCTTCATAAGATCCTCTAAAATCTTAATTTCACTCTTCTCTTGTACATACTTTCATCAGCAGTGAAACAAATGCTGACATCACTGGGCACGTGAATTAACACCTCACTGAGGTGACTGAAAGAGTTCACCCTTCCATGTGATTTATTCAGATTGTCTGCAAAAATCAAACATTGCTGTACTCCTTACATTTAGTCATAATTCCCAACATTTGAAGTGGTTAAAATGGGATAGGTGTTGCCCCCTGGAAGGTAGGAGACCCAGGGAGTTTGGTGGTGCTCTGGTGGGGGGAAAGGCGGGGGGGGGGGGGGGAAGGGACAGGGAGTTTGCAGAGCAAGCCTGCACTCACCCTGCCACTGTGGCTTCTGCAGCTCCTATCCTGCAGAGCTGGCTGGGTTTGGCTCTCTGCTCTGGGCATTGTGACCTGGTTCCTTGCACATGGGATTGCAGTGCCATTCAGGTTTGGCTGGTCCACCTGTGCGACTCCATCTATGGAGAGGTGGATGGGCCAAACCTGAGTGGTGCCATAACCTGGCAGCAGGGACCAGGCCTCAATACCCAGAGCAGGAAGCCGAGGTCAACCAGTTCTGTGGGACAGGAACCTCTTCAACCAGGTCAGGGGGCTTTGAGGGTCAAAGTGGGACAGTTCTGTGAAACCTGGGACCGTTGGGAGGTCTGCCTAGTTTGTATTTTGAAGGTTTTCTTCACAGCCAAGAGAGCTACATAATATATATTGACCGGTTTCAGAGTAGCAGCCATGTTAGTCTGTATCCGCAAAAAGAAAAGGAGGACTTTAAGAGACTAACAAATTTATTTGAGCACAGGCTTTTGTGAGCTACATCTCACTTCATCGGATGCATTCAGTGAAAAATACAGTGAGGAGATTTATATACACAGAGAACATGAAACAATATATATCTATCTATATATATTATAAACATACAAAGCTTTGATTCTGGAGCATAAGATGGCACTATGAGAGAGGCGATGGCATGTTGTACCATCACATCTCTTACAACCCCCGGTTCAAAGCTCTGATTAATAGCTCATTTTAAATACTATGAAAAACTTCTTAACTAGAGCTTAGTGAATAACTGATTTTTCAGACTGCTTGTTCTGAAAACTGCGCAAAGAACTTATTTCCGACTCAAGTAGGAAAGAACGGTTACTAACCTATTCTGTAGCTGTTGTTCTTCGAGATGTGTTGCAATGTCCATCCCACTCATCGTGTCTCGGCACTCAGCGCACAGCTGTCAAAAACTTTTTCCTCTCGCTAGTACCCGCTGGGTGACTCAAGCGCCCTCTGCTGCAGTGTGCCACTGAAAGCAGGTTTAAAGAGCAGCACTGCTCCCACTACCCTCAGTTCCTTCTTGCCAGAACTCTGATGTAGAGTGGCAGGAGGGAGGGTCATGGTATGGACACATGGAACAGATCTTGAAGAACAAGAGTAACTGAACAGGCTATTAACCATTTTTTCGTCTGAGTGATTGCACATATGCATTCCACTCTTAGTGACTCACAAGCCGTGGAGCAGGAGGTGGGATTGGAATCTATCTAAATAAAAATTGGAGAACAACTTTCCCAGCTCTAACATCATCTCTTGAGTCCTGAATGACAGCAAATGTGAGGACTGAGCACCAGGTTGCCGTTCCACAAATGTCCAGAATTGGAACATGTGCTAGAAAGGCTGCTGAGGCTGGCTGTGATCTCATAGAATGAGCTGTGACTCTGCTCGGCAGGGTGACATTAACCAGGTCACAGCACATGCGTAAGAAGATGCTATCCAAGAAGAAACTGTCTGAGACTGATTGTCCTTTTATTGTGTATGCTACCACTATGAAAAGTTGGGAAGATGTGGTTCTGTGAAGATAGAATGCCAGAGGTCCTCTGACATCCAAGATGTGCAAACATTCTTCTTCTCTGCTCAAATGTGGCTTCAGGTAAGTAAATGCAAGGTAAGTAAATTCGCTGTTGATATGGAAAGATGACACCACTTTTGGGACAAACCTTGGATGAGGACGCAGGTAAACATTGTGATTAAAAAAGCCTGTATATGGAGGCTCAGACATTAAGGCATACAGTCTCCTACTCTTCTGGTCAAGGTAATGGCAACCAAAAATACTGCCTTGATTGACAGATGTAGCAGAGAGCAAGTAGGCAAAGTCTCAAACAGATAACCCATAAGTCTTGACAACAAGTTGAGATCCCAGGTGGGAACAGAGTCTTGCACCTAAGGGTACAATTTGACTAAGTCTTTCAAAAACTTTATGGACATGTCACGGAAGAAAGCAGACTGATTATCCACTTTAGGGTGGAAAACTGAAATAGTTGCCAAATGTACCTTGAAATAACTAACAGCCAAACCTTTGTGTTTCAGGTACATTAAATAATATAGAATGTGTTGAACCAAAGAATGGGACAGCAATACTTCGTAATGGCAAGACCAGAAGGAAAAACATCTCCACTTAGAGAGCTAAGTAACCACGGTAGAAGACTAATATTTAGCAGGATGTCTTCAATCTCTTTCAAGCAAAACCGCTCTCTAACATCTAGCCATGATGCATGCATGCAGTTAAAGAGACTGCAGGCTCAGGTGGAGTGGGCAACAAAATGGTTACCTACCTACAACTGTTGTCCTTCAAGATGTGATGCAGATGTGTATTCTACTTAGGTATGTGTGTACCCCACAGCTGGAGAACTTTGCCTAGAAGTACCTATAGAAGTGGTACTCACGCCCTGTAGCCCTAGCCCCTCCCCTGGAAATATAAGGGCGCACTGCACTGACTCCCTCTGTTCCTTCGCACTGTTAGAAGTACAAACTTCGATGCAGAACGGACACAGGCTGGGTCGTGGAATACAAGTCTGCATCACAATTTGAACAACAACAGTTACAGATAGGCAACTGTTTTGGATTTTTTTTCTTTGAGCAGTTGCAGCCATGTTACCATGGTTACTTAGGTGAATCACAAGCAGTACTTGTAGAGGTGGAGCTTGGAGTCTATTTAAACAAGGTCTGCAGGGTTGCCCTCCCAAAATTTGCATCTGTCCTAAGCACAGCAGAAATGCCATAATGATTTGTAAAACTACACACAGAGGGCCAAATAGCAGCCCTGCATATGTTCAATATAGGAATGTTACTTAAAAATGCTGTCAACATTGCCTGGGCTGTCATGGAATGGGCTTACACCTTCTGAGGAGGTGTAGCCCGGACTACTTTGTGTGCAGTCATGATGCAGGAAGTTACCCACCTAGAGGTGGTCTGTTAAGACACCACTTGACATTTCCATTCAGACTCCACATGAAACAAAAACAAGATGAGGAATGGAATGGTTTGGTCCTATCCAGATAAAAAGCTAACCACCACTTGACATCCAGTGTGTGAAGACATCATTTCTCTGGGATTCAATGTGGCTTAGAGAAGAACACTAGCAAATATATAGCTTGGTTGAAGTAAAACTGGGAAACCACTTTGGATAAAAACTTAAGATGTGGCCGCAGGGTTACTCTTTAGGAAACTGCATGTAAGGGGGCTTTGCCCTCAAAGCCTATAACTCACCCACCCCATTGCAGATGTTATCACCAAAAGGGAGGGAATTTTCTGCCACAGAAAGGAGCCAGAAGTTGATGCCGGAGGCGCCAACGGAAGTCCCATAAGAGCTGCTAAGACAGTATTAAGGTCCCATAAAGGAATCATCTCTTTAACCAGTGGGTGGAGACAAGTGACTCCTTCCAAGAACCTCATTGCCATGGCGTTTGAAAACACTGACTTACCATGGATAGAAAGATGAAATGCCAAAATTGCCACCAGGTGGACTCTCAATGAAATAAGTGTAAGACCAGAAGACTGAAGGTTTAATAGCTACTCCAAGATGTCCTGAATACCTGCCAGCTTTGGTTTAACTCCCTGGGCTATCAACAACATCAAGACCCCTTTCCACTTGGCCAAAGAGGTTGCTCTGTTGGAGGGGACTTCTAGACTACCTCCAAACATCATTCCTACTCCTCATCTAGCCACTGAGTATCCACACTGGGAGATGTAGGGAGCTAAGTGCTGGATGCAAAACCTGATTGCGATGTTGATTCAGAAAGTCAGGATGAAGAGGAAGGGATATGGGAAGCCAAACTGACAGCATGAGAACAGAGAACCAAAACTGTAAAACTGTCTTGGCCATGATGGAGCAACGAGAATGAGCTTGACATGGTCCAATTTCAACTTGAGAATGACCTGCGGGATGATCAGAATTGGAGGAAAAGCATACAGGAGTGCCAATCCCCAGCTTGTTGAGGTAGAACATTGCTACTCTGTTGTCTGTGATGTGTTGTCTCTGTGACTTTCCCTTGATCTGCAGCAGAAAAACTTGGCATGCCAACCTGACAGATTTCAATTCTCTATTGTTGATGTGTAAAGCCAAGCCCACTGTGGACCACAGACCCTGAGTTCACAGAGAACCCAAATGGGCCTACCAGTCAAGAGCAGATGCGTCAGTCACTAATGTGTGTTGGTTTCAGACAGGCAAAGGAAATATCCACAAATATATTGGCCAGACTTGTCCATCATTCAACAGAGGCAAGGACATGAAAGGGCATCCTCACCACTGAGTCCAGATGGTGATGGCTTGGTGATTAGAAGTTCAAACTAGCTGATCATGATGGTCCCCTTTTGGCCTTAAAGTTTGAGAGTCTATCCCAGCAATGGAAGCCATTGTCTAGCAGTCAGGGATGGTCTCTCTACCAGTCTGCACTTGCTCACCAGGGACAAGAAATCCTGCCAAGAGTTCTCAGGGAGCAGCTCACTGAACTTCTACATGGAGCCCCATAAATTAAAACCAAAACACCACAGCAGAGCTTACTGGTTGGCAACTGAGAGCTGCAATCCCTAGTCCAACAAAACTTTCTGCCAAACAAGTCCAGTTTTTTTTGGCCTCTTGATTTGCCTCAGATGCTCTCTCTCATTGGCCACTGTAATGACTAGCAATCATGGAAGCAGGTGGGAGTAAAGATAGTCAGACCCTCGGGAGGAACATAGTATTTGCTCTCTGCATGTTTTGAAATGGGAGGCAACAAAGATAGGGTCTGCCATGTCTTTAGAGGTTCTAATATTGCCTCATTGATTGGCAGTGCCATCCTAGATGGACATGCAGTTGATAAAATGTCTATCAGGCTATGAGAGGACTTCCTCATCTCCTTGATCTGAATTCCCAAGTCTCAAGTCACCCTCTGCAACAATTCCTGATAAATCTTGTAATCATCATGAGGGAGTGAAGTTGCCCCCAAGGAACACACCTCATCTAGGGCAGGATCTATGGGGGAATGGCCAGTTCTGCTCTGATCCAACCTCTGAGTCCAAAGAAGAAGATTCCCCATACTCTCACCATTGAGGGGCTGCTCCAATGAATGCTGGGGACTGGTGCAGAGAACCTGGCAGCACAGGGCGCTCGAGCTGCCGAACAGGTACCACTGAGGGATAAAGTTTCTTATGGCCATGTGCCAGGCAACAAACATCAACGGTTGAATGCACATGTGCAATCAGTAAAGGGAGAACAAAAACTTCTGAAAAATGTTGATGAATTGAAAAAGTCAACAAAAATTCATTTTGGGTCAAATGAAATGTTTTTTTTCAACCCAAAGCAAAATGTCTAGTTTCTGCACACTTTTAAAAATAAAAACACAGGCAATTAAAGGCTAGATTCACAAAAGGAGGTAGGCATGTAGCTGTCCAGTGGTTAGGGCTAACCTGGGATGTGGGAGGCCAGGGCTCCACTCCCCGCTCTGCCTGATGTGAAGCAGGAATTTTATCTTGGGTCTCCCACCTTGCATGAAAGTGCCTGAACCACTAGGTTATACAGTGGTCTTGAGTAGGTCTCTCTGAATCTCTCCTATTGAAGCTGTTCCACTTGGTATAAATAATTAAATTTTCATGGGCTAGAAAGAGTTTGAAAATGACACTCTAGCTTGGTGGTTAGAGCACTCACCTGTGAGGGAGAAGACCCAAATTCACATCCCTGCTCCACATTAGACAGAGCGGGGAAAGGAATCCAAGTCTCCCACATCCGAGGTAAGTGTTCTAACCACTGGGCTAAAAATTGTAAAGTTGGCACCATGACCACTGCCTCTTCCTCTGCCCTGTTTTGTGAATGGCACTTAAGTCTCCCCCAAACATTTTTTTCGTTGAAACCATTCAGCAAATGTGTGTGAAATTTGTGAATGGTTTCAGGTTGAACCAAACTGCATTTTTGGTGAATACCTCATTTGACTGAAAAACTTCACCTAACTCTTCTTTTAACACATTTACAAACAACAGTGATAGAATGATTCTATATTGTAATTTCCTCTTAATATGACATTATAGTAAGCCTCTCTATGATGATTAACATAATAAAATTTACTGATAATGTGATGTAACAACAAAATAATGTAAAGATCATTACCTAGATGTTTAAATGTTGCAAGGCAAATGAAGACTGGTCTTAGGCAGGTGCATTCTATAACTATATTAGTCTCATTTCTAAAGTTGTCATTTGTAAAAAAAAGAAATACCTTCATGGAAGACATTTCCCTGCCTTCCTGTGCTGTCTCATGTCTGGCTCTGTAACCATTAAAAACCTTTTTAAAAGAAACAAAAGCTGAGTACCTATGTTATTCTGTAATGAACATGCTTTAACACAGAGGTGGGCAAACTACAGCCCGCGGGCCACATATGGTTCATGGGACCGTCCTGCCTAGCCCCGGAGCTCCTGGCCCAGGAGGCTAGCCCCCAGCCCCTCCCCCACAGCCACGCCACCTTGCGGCACAATGCTCTAGGCAGCGGGGCTGCAGAGCACGGCCTGACCCGGTGCTCCGTGCTGTGAGGCATGGCTGCTTGTTCTGGTGCAGCCGTGCTGCCAGCCACCGTGGTAAGGGGGCAGAAAGCGGGACGGGGGGTTGGATAGAGGGCAGGGGAGTTCGGGGGGTGGTCAGGGGCGTGGATAGGGGTTGGGGCAGTCAGAGGGCCGGGAACGGGGGTTGAATGGGGGCAAGGGTCCAGGGGGGCCAGTCAGGAAGGAGGAGGAGGAGTTGGATGGGGCGGCGGGGGGCAGTCAGGGGACGGGGGTGGGGTGGATGGGGCAGGGGTCCCGGGGGGGCAGTCAGGAAGGAGGAGGGGTTGAATGTGGTGGGGGGGCAGTTAGGGGCAAGGCATCCGGAGGCGGTCAGGGAGAAGGGATGGTTGGATGGGGCAGGAGTTCGGGGGGGGGGGGCAGTCCAGAAGGATGGGGGGGTTGGATGGGGTGGGGGGGGGCAGTTAGGGGCAGGGTGTCCAGGGGCGGTCAGGGGACCGAGAGTGGGGGGGTGGGGTGGATGGGGCGGATGGGGCAGAGGTCCCTGGGGGGCCGTCAGGGAACGGGGGGGTTGGATGGGGCAGGAGTCCTGGGGGGGGGACCATCGGGGGGTGAGAAGTGTGGGGGTTGGATAGGGGGCAGGGGCCGGGCCATGCTTGACTGTTTGTGGAGGCACAGCCTTCCCTAACCGGCCCTCCATGCAATTTCAGAAACCTGAAGGGGCCCTTAGGCCAAAATGTTTGCCCACTCCTGCTTTAACAGAAAGAAACACTCACCATTAACCAAATAGTGGGAGTGTATTTGGCAAGTCAGACTTGAAATCTTTTACTCTTGGAAGGAGAAACACTATAGTAACAAATAGCTAGAGACAGAGAAGATCACATTTGTTACTCTGAAAGCATGAGTTCCATGGACATTGAACATTAGTTCTATTGAGTTTTGGATATAATTTTCTGTATATGGAGATATGTTATGATGTACAAGGCATTCATTTAATTTCTCAGTACCAAAATGGTATATCAAAGTTACATAATATTGCCTATATTATATTTTAGTGAGGCCAGTTTCTCTATTAAAAGAACAAAATGCTTTGATAAACCACTCGTGTATTGACTGTCAAAGGTAACCTTTACACTAATACATAGCTAACATAATTAATGAAATCATATTAGTTTCTTAATTTGCTGACCTTCCTGTGCTGGCATTATAGAAGCCCAAGAAGCACAGAACTGTATCTCAGTTTACTACTTTGAAAATGTCAGAGAGAAAACAGTAGGAATAAATGATCAATTTGAACATGGCATAATGACATCAGAGGGGTGTCACTTCGTCCTCTGCTAGAACTGGTATATGTTTATTTATGATCTGGAAAAGTAGGTAAACAGAAAAACTGCAAAATCAGCATATGACAAAATTATTTAGGTTAATCAAGACAAGAGTGTTGGGAACTTCAGAAGAACCTAACAAAAATAGGTGGATGGGTAGCACAAATGCAAGGTAAGTGAGTGGTTATATGATAAAATCATATAGGGAAATCTTCTTCAGAGATGGAGAGGTTTTTGGTTTTTTCCCCTCAAAATATTTCCAGTATTTGTGGCTTTACTTGGTGTGTAAAGCTATCCCACTGCAAACTGACCTAAGATAAAATGGAATCCAAGAAGAAATGATTAGGCTCACTTCAATCCACAATGCTCAATCTATATCATAAATATATCTAATAATTCCACCCAGTTGGTAATTTCTGTTGAGTAGAGAAGATGGCCTCTGCTATATGTAGCATACCATTTTTGTCCTAGAAAAATGTGAGCAAAGGACAAAATATTTTCAGTTTGGGGCACAGTTCATTAGAGGGAGGCAATCTGAAGAAGCTAAAATACGCATACCTATTTATAATTCCCGTCATGTGGATAAATGCAAGACATCATTTTTCTATATTAACTTAGCTTATATATTACCACAATATGTAAAATTCTGTTGTATGATATTCTAAAAGTTTCTACTGCTTCTGTGGCCTATGCAGAAATGGTAACTCAACATTCATAGAATCATAGAATATCAGGGTTGGAAGGGACCTCAGGAAGTCATCTAGTCCAACCCCCTGCTCAAAGCAGGACCAATCCCCAACTAAATCATCCCAGCCAGGGCTCTGTCAAGCCTGACCTTAAAAACCTCTAAGGAAGGAGATTCCAGCACCTCCCTAGGTAACGCATTCTAGAGTTTCACCACCCTCCTAGTGAAAAAGTTTTTCCTAATATCCAACCTAAATCTCCCCCACTGCAACTTGAGACCATTACTCCTTGTTCTGTCATCTGCTACCACTGAGAACAGTCTAGATCCATCCTCTTTGGAACCCCCTTTCAGGTAGTTGAAAGCACCTATCAAATCCTCCCTCATTCTTCTCTTCCGTAGACTAAACATCCCCAGTTCCCTCAGCCTCTCCTCATAACTCATGTGTTCCAGTCCCCTAATCATTTTTGTCGCCCTTCGCTGGACTCTTTCCAATTTTTCCACATCCTTCTTGTAGTGTGGGGCCCAAAACTGGACACAGTACTCCAGATGAGGCCTCACCGATGTCGAATAGAGGGGAACGATCACGTCCCTCAATCTGCTGGCTATGCCCTTACTTATACATCCCAAAATGCCATTGGCCTTCTTGGCAACAAGGGCACACTGTTGACTCATATCCAGCTTCTCGTCCACTGTCACCCCTAGGTCCTTTTCCGCAGAACTGCTGCCTAGCCATTCGGTCCCTAGTCTGTAGCGGTGCATGGGATTCTTCCTTCCGAAGTGCAGGACTCTGCACTTGTCCTTGTTGAACCTCATCAGATTTCTTTTGGCCCAATCCTCCAATTTGTCTAGGTCCCTCTGTATCCTATCCCTACCCTCCAGCGTTTCTACCTCTCCTCCCAGTTCAATCTCCACCACAGCGGATTCACCTGTGTAGGAGAATTTAGAGTTTATGATCTACCTATTAGTTAATTAAATGTTGTATAATTTTATGAAGTATCATTTGACACTAATTCAGCATTATAGGTATTTAATTTTAATGGATTCACTATTTAACTGAGCCTAAATTTTAGAAATTCAGATGTAATAAAATCTATAATCCTTGCAGATAAATCTGTTTTAATCAGTGCATCATATCTTTATGAATCCTGCATTTTACTGAATTCACTCTCAGCAACTACTGCATACTGTATATGAACAATGGAAAGTTGCCTGTATTTAAAGACAGTGTCATGTTAACGGTTTACTTTATTGTAGGAGAACCAATTTAATAAGCACTGAGAGTATTGCTTTGATCATTATATCCACTTTATCCTCAGAGAGTAAATCATTCTAAATTATGGTGTACTTTATCTATTAGTTTACAGTAGGTGCAGACAAGAACTGCTTCAGATTTTGTTAGAATATAGCTTCATGTATGATTTCCCATTTTACCAGTTTTATTCCTACCAAGGAATGATTTGGATAATAGCAATTCTGCTATAATTGTCTGGTGATATTTTCATGTTTTCTCTGGAATTTGTAAGTGGGCTGTAAACATTTATTCATACAAAGTCCTAACCCAGAAGCAATTTTGTTTTAAAAAAAAAAAACAACAAATTGGAAGAAAACTTAAGGTCTTGATTGTGTATAGTCCCAAAGCAGGTGTACAAAGTAGCAGCAAGGAGCAAGGGTTCCCCACTCGTGCATGTGCATGTTAAAGCTTTCTAAATCCTGGGTCCTGACTACATTCGTATGTGGAGGCAAATGTTTTGGGAGACAGACACATGGCTCTGACCTCAATGGCTGAATGAGCACAGGGGATGGAAGAATATGATTAAGGGTCATCATAAATTACTCCACCCAGTGCAAGAGGGAAGCTCTGAGAGGTGTTGTGCCTCTGAGGCACAATACTTCCCAGTGCACCTTGCTTTGAGATGGCATATATATGCCATCTCATAAGCAAGCCTGTGCCATAATGACACATCTAGGCTTCAGTTAGGAAGTCTAAGCTATATTAAGGAACGATAAATTTTAAACACACACTTATAGCTAATTTAGATTTATGGCTGAAAGAGCCATTACAAATTTTACAAGATACACACTAATGAACAATCAGATATCTAAAACCAGAGGATTCTTCAGGGCAAACTGGATTCCCTTTTCCCCCTGCAATAGTATTTTGCCCAGGAACTGAAAAAAACCCCCATGTTATTCCCCACCTCTCTCCTTTTCCCTCGTGCCACTATTTACAGTCAGAAGCAGCCTACTCTGGAACAACGAGTTACTGCTTCCCAAAACCTGAAAGTCTCTATCTCGCCATATACTGGAGCTCTTAAATTTGTATGACTGTTTTGTGAAACTGAGCATCTTTATTCTGGCTGTCAGCTAGCAGAAAGAGACTCCAGCAATATACTCACACACTTAAAAACACATATCTATCCTACATGTTTAACAATCAGAAGACCAAACCTCTTCATATTTAAAAAAGTATTTAATTTAAATATTAAACCACAAACTGGACATGAAGAATGTACTTCTTTTATATTTTTTAATGGCTCATGAAGTTACATCAGTTTTAAATAATAAAAGTAGGATGAACTCTGAAATTTTAAGCAAAAACAGTTATAAAAAACAGTTGTTTATGTATATGGTGAAATATAAATCTCACCATCCGAGGTTTCAGAATACTGTCCTGGGCAAGATGGATACGACCTTCCTTTAAGGGTGGAGTTTCTGTCTTAACTCAGTGTCCTTACTTCTGTGGGTTTAAATCAGCCTCTTAACAGTTAATGCAGTTTTTGTGATTCAGTTTATTTTAGCCAGTCATCTAGAGAAAAGAAGCTAACTATGTGAGCCCACACAACTGGATCTCTAAAGACAAATTTCTGTAAAGAAAAAGGCAATTGAGCTGCCTTTATAATTCACCCAAATTACTTAGGAGGTATTGTAGCTTCCATTATTTTCAATACCCTACAGCAACATAGCTGCTTTCAAAGGAAGTTCATTTAGGTGTTCTGAGTTACATGGCAAGATGTTTAAAAACAAACAAGATTCCTTTACTAGTTTTTTAGACATCAAAGCAGGTTTTAAAAATATATATATTTCAGTTTTGCATGACACAACTTTAGTCTCACTTTCCCGAGTACCCTCATTTTACAGCAAAGACCCATAAATTGATAAGCAAACTGAAATGACATTTGTTTAACAACAATGTAAGGTGGGTGCAATTTCTTTCCCTGCCTAAAACAGGGAGAACTGGTTTTAAAATATCCAAAACTAATGTTATATAAACCTTTTACCTACGCTAACCTTTATGTCTGTATCATGTTTTATTTAAAAAATTATGTCAGTGTAGGTCCTTTGATCGTGATGTTATTAAGATTTAAACTTTTGGGTCAGTGCTTTGCATGCATTTCAAGCATGTCATGGGCTACTGTGCTATTTAACTACATAGGGATTATATGGGAATTATTACAGGAAGTTTGATCTGTAAAAGAGAAGCACCAAGGCATCTGTACAGAATGAATTGTAAAGGTTATATGTAATCCTTTTTCTTGGAAAGGGATCTAATTTTTACCACACTTGAATTTGACTTGACAGATTTGCAAAAATGATAAAAAAATGATTGATTAAAAAATGGAAGTCAAGTTCTATTAGATACAGCTAAAGGGTATACTAATTATGAAATGTTTGCACTTAATTACTAAAACTTTTACATTTCAACACCATAGTCAAAACTATATTTTAAAAAATATGCTTCACTATTGTGTTTACTGAGCAACAGTAATTTTTTTTTTAATTCCTTTGTTTTCTCGTGCAATTACAACACTTTTTTGGGGCGGAGCGTGGAGTTAAACTGCTTATTTTGAATCAGCACAGGACTATAAAATCAATTTTTACTGCTAACTGGTGAAATTAGGCAAAATACTTTTATGCATGCTACAAATATTTAGTTTTCAAGACACTATTAGTCTTAGCTAACTATAACCAGAAACCACAAGCATGCATGCTGCTTATCAACACAACTTCAAAAACAAGTTATTGAATACCATAGTTCTATTTGTAGGAGATAAACTTATTGTATTTTCTTATAACTGTTGGTCAGCATACTACACACATCGCATTACCATCTTGTAAGAATGATGGGATTATGTAAAAAGAACCTTTGGCCCCAGCTAGAGATTAAGTAGTCATGTCACACTATTTCTATTTGACCGCCTTGAAAACTGTTTCAAAGCCATTCTAAATCCTTGCTAGGGTTTTAAATACAGCGTGCTTTCAAAAGCCATCTGCAAAAGAAAGCTTGAAGAAATAAGCCAAATAACTATTTTAAAAAATTCAGTATTTTTTAATCTGTAGACATACACAAATGGCTGCATAAGTGCCCAACTCCAACTGCAGTTTACATATCAAGTTCAAGCACTGAAAACAGTTTAAAGAATTTCTGATCTTAAGTTGTGGAGTGAATTCTATTTGATATTTGAAGGGCAGTGAAGTACTTGTCCATAACATGTATCTTGATTTGAGTTTCAGAGCTGTTTATATTTAAATCCCTGTAAAAGGTTACTTCATATTTAAGAATAAACAAGTATAATGGGAGAATTGATCAGTTTTTCACTAATTTTGTATTTTTAAAAATAATAATTTTCTTTTGACAAGCGTTGTAAGGTAAGAAACATACATAACTGTCTCTCTTTATTTTAAACTTTTCTGGACTTCACATATGTGAAGTTTTTCTTACCATCTCTTATTTCATTTAAATTCTGGAAAACTAACATTTTACTGAGATACTTTAAACTGGATGTTAATCAATAAATAAAAATAGAATATAGACAAAAATCTTAGGCCTGGTCTACACTACGGGATTAGGTCGAATTTAGCTGTGTTAGGTCGATTTAAAAATGACCGCGTCCACACAACCAACCCCATTCCGTCGACCTAAAGGACTCTTAAAATTGATTTCTGTACTCCTCCCCGACAAGGGGAGTAGCACTAAAATTGACCTTGCTCAGTTGACTTTGGGGTAGTGCAGACTCAAATCGACGGTATTGGCCTCTGGGAGCTAGCCCACAGTGCTCCATTGTGACCGCTCTGGACAGCACTTTCAACTCCGATGCACTAGCCCGGTATACAGGAAAAGCCCCGAGAACTTTTGAATTTCATTTCCTGTTTGGTTTCAGAGTAACAGCCGTGTTAGTCTTTATTCGCAAAAAGAAAAGGAGTACTTGTGGCACCTTAGAGACTAACCAATTTAGCTCGGCGAGCTCAGCAGCACAGATGACCATGCAGTCCCCCCAGAAGAGCAAACGAGCTCCAGCATGGACCGAAAGGGAAACACTGGATCTGATTGCTGTATGGGGAGAGGAATCTGTGCAGGCAGAACTCCGATCCAAAAGAAGAAATGCAAATATATTTGCCAAAATCTCACAGGGCACATTGGACAGAGGCTACACCAGGGACACACAGCAGTGCCACATGAAAATTAAGGAGCTGAGGCAAGCCTACCAAAAGACAAAGGAGGCAAACAGTCGCTCCGGGTCAGAGATCCATACATGCCGCTTCTGTGAACAGCTGCATGCCATTCTAGGGGGGGACTCTACCACTATCCCACCACTGTCCGTGGACACCTGCAAGCGGGGAGTCTCAAGCCGCACAGAGGAGGATTTTGTGGATGAGGAAGAGGAGGAGAATGCGCAGCAGGCAAGGGGCCAGGGCCTTTTCATCACCCTGGAGCCAATACCCTCCCAAGGCGGGATCCCTGATCCTGAAGCCGGAGAAGGCACCTCTGGTGAGTGCACATTTGTAACTACAGTACAGGGTTTAAAAGCAATAGCTTTCATGGTCACCTGGTTGAAATAGGGGAATTTTTGTAAGGGAACAGTAACAGGACCCCATTCATGCTGGGCTGTTTGCGCTTGGCTAAAAGGGATCATCCCAGAGAACAGCCACACAGCGGTGGGGTGGGGGTAGGTGTGTGCATCTACCCGAATACTGCAGCCCCTCCTTTTAAATGTGAAACCCTACCCATTGCTTGCTCTGGGAAAGGGGGGTGCTGCAGTTTGAAAACATTCCCACGTTATGAAGGCGTAAAATGCCAACCCAATTTTACTCTCTTTTTTTATCTTCCCCCAGGTGCAAATGTTTCTACGCTCCCCCTATCATCTCCGTCCATGAGGTTATTGCAGATTAGAAGGCAAAAAAACCCACACTTGCAATGACATGTTTTCCGAGCTCATGCAGTCCTCCTGCACTGATAGGGCACAGCTTAATGAATGGAGGCATTCAGTGGCAGAGGCCAGGAAAGAATTAAGTGAGCGCAAAGAGCGGAGGCAGGACACGATGCTGAGGCTAATGTGGGAGCAAACGGACATGATGAAGCATCTGGTGGAGCTGCAGGAAAGCCAAAAAGAGCACAGACCCCCCCCCCCCCTGCTGCATCCACTGTATAACCGCCTCCCCTCCTCCACATGTTCCATATCCTCCTCACCCAGACACCCAAGAACGCGGGGGGGGGGGGGGGGGGGGGCGGAGAGGCTCTGGGCACACAGCCACTCCACGCCAGAGGATGGCCCAAGCAACAGAAGGCTGTCATTCAAACAGTTTGATTTTTAGTGTGGCTACAACAAAACAAAACAAAAACAAAAACAAACAATGTGGCCTTGTCCTTCCCTCCTCCCACACTCCACCCAGGCTATCTCATTTTTTTTTTAATTAAGAAAGAATGCATGGTTTCAAAACAATAGTTAATTTATTTTGAAGGGGGGAGGGTGGTTGGCTTACAGGGAATTAAAATCAACAAAGGGGGCGGGTTTGTATCAAGGAGAAAGCCTCTCTGATGCGCAGCGCCCTTTGCTGTGCTCTTCTAATTGCCCTGGTGTCTGGCTACTCAAAATCGGAAGCCAGGCAATTTGCCTCAATCTCCCACCCCGCCATAAACCTCTCCCCCTTACTGTCTCAGATATTATGGAGCACACAGCAAGCAGCAATAACAATGGGAATGTTGGTTGCGCTGAGGTTTGACCTAGTCAGCAAACAGCACCAGCGAGCTTTTAAACGTCCAAAGGAACATTCTACCACCATTCTGCATTTGCTCAGCCTATAGTTGAACTGCTCCTTACTACCATCCAGGCTGCCTGTGTAAACCTTCATGAGCCATGGGAGCAAGGGGTAGGCTGGGTCCCCAAGGATAACTATTGACATTTCAACATCCCCAACGGTAATTTTCTGGTCTGGGAAGTAAGTCCCTTCTTGCAACTGCTCGAACAGCCTGGAGTTCCTAAATACACGAGCGCCATGCACCTTTCCCGGCCATCCCACGTTGGGGGAGGGGTAGCTCAGAGGTTTGAGCATTGGCCTGCTAAACCCAGGATTGTGAGTTCAATCCTTGAGGGGGTCATTTAGGGATCTGGGGCAAAAAAAAAATTGGGGATTGGTCCTGCTTTGAGCAGGGGATTGGACTAGATGACCTCCTGAGGTCCCTTCCAACCCTGATATTCTATGGTTCTATGATATTCTATGTCGGTGAAACGTCCCTTGTGATCCACCAGTGCTTGCAGCACCATTGAGAATTACCCCTTGTGGTTTATGTACTGGTTGGCAAGGTGGTCCAGTGCCAAGATGGGGATATGCATTCTGTCGATTGCCCCACCACATTTAGGGAACCCCACTGCAGCAAAGCCATCCACTACGACCTGCACATTTCCCAGAGTCACTACCCTTGATAACAGAACATCAATGATTGCATTGGATACTTGGATCACAGCAGCCCCCACAGTAGACTTGCCCACTCCAAATTGATTCCTGACTGACCGGTAGCAGTCAGGCGTTGCAAGATTCCACAGGGCTATCGCCACTCGCTTCTCAACTGTCAGGGCAGCTCTCATCTTGGTATTTCTGTGCTTCAGGGTGGGGGAAATCAACTCACAGAGTTCCAGGAAAGAGGCCTTACTCATGCGAAAGTTTTGCAGCCACTGGGTATCATCCCATACCTGCAACACTATGCGATCCCACCAGTCTGTGCTTGTTTGCTGGGCCCAGAATCAGCGTTCCACTGTATCAACCAGCCCCACTGCCGCCATGATGTCCCAATTGCCACAGCCCATGCTTTCAGGAACGTCTGTGTCCATGTCCTCATCAAAATCCTCCTCGTGCTGGCATCTCTTAGCCTGGTTCTGCATATACTCCAGGATAATACGCGAGGTGTTTACAATGCTCACAACTGCAGCAGTGACAGTGAGCTGAGCGGGCTCCATGCTTGCCGTAAGCAGGAGAGCAGCGTTGCAGCGGAAGTGGAGGATGACGACAGTTAGCAGTCATACAGCACCCAGGAGGACCAGAATGGATCCCCCGAGCTCATCGCTGGGGAGAAGGAGAGCAGAGTTGCAGCGGAAGCAGTGTATGAAGGTTAGCAGTCCTACTGCACCGTCTGCTGACAGCAGCAACCAGGACACAACAGCAGCGGTAACGGTGAGCTGAGCTGAGGGGGCTCCGTGCTTGCCGTGGTATGGCATCTGCACAGAAAAAAGGCTCAAAACGATTGTCTAATATATCTAAGGAGAAAACAGGTGAAAACCAAGAAAGTATGTTCAACTGCAAAGCTGACTGCAAACTGGGCTAACCCAGGAAAGACATCAAGTCTTCATTGCAGTGGAAGAATGTGTGTATTTCTTGGGCCTTAGTCTGCTCTCGCTTAGACTGAGAATCGAGAATAACCCCATGGACCGTCTTTTTGTTTTGTGTTTGTACAGCATGTAGCACAATTGGGTCCAATCCATTACTAGGGTTTCTAGGTGCTACACAAATAATAAATAAATAATAAAGTCAAGGGAGTTACACCAGTTACAACTAGGGTAAGGGAGTAGAGTATCAGGTCCCAGGAATTTTTCCTTTAGGGTAACATGTACAGGTTAAAGTGCTGATCTTGTATTATAATCCACTATTGTTGACCCCAGTGCATCGGAGTTGTACTGAAATCAGCTGGAGTCCACACAATCCTTGTGAGCAGATCCCAATTCAAGATCAGGTCCTGAAGAATGCTAATGGCAATAATATGACTAAGGATTTATGAAGTATTGTGCCATTTTACTGGATTTTCCTTCCCTCCATTTGATTTTAACGCTTTGATTCTCTGGATATGGGATAAGATCATAATCTGAATTCATTTTAGATTTCACACAATGTCTAAATTATTATATGTAAATGCACGGAAGAACCCCATTTAGTAGCATATTGTATAAAAGATCACTAAAAAAAGCCAAAGATAGAAATAAATTATAATTTCTTGTTCAGTACAAGTAACAGTAAAGTACCTTTGAAAGAAAATAGTGTGGATTTCAATACTGTGTCAACTGAGTCTTTGAACTACAAATCATATCTCAGAGAACAGCAATAAATTATATCATGAATCTGAAGTGCCCTTTGTTCCTAAACAATATATTTTTACAGGGAAGTAGTTGTCATATGAACAATTTAGTAATACTTGTGACAAAGATGTCAAGATCATTAGACAAGGAACAAAATACTAAAAAGAATAATCATTATATACCTAAGTTATGGAAGTGAAGGTCAAGTTTTGAGAAACTTGGAAAATTCTAAATTAGGAGTTCCACATGTTTTATTTTGTATATTATTTTCAATATTAATTATGTCACAAAGTTGATTACATGTTTATTTTGTTTTACGGTTTGAAGTAAATCTAACAATGGCATTCTAGCAGATGCAAAAGGATGTACTTCATCTCTAGAGTTACCACAGCTCTCCATAATTAGTTCCATTCTCTTCCCTTCACATAGGTGAACTCACCAGCTGCCACTATCATCTTATGCTGATGACTTGCAAATCTACCTACGCGCTGCTGACTTCTTTTGCATGATTCAGTCCCACATCTCAACCCACTGCTCTTGAACGTCTTGCTGCCACCTTAAATTTAAGATGATTAAAACTAAACTCCTATTCTTTCCTCATAAATGCTCCATATGCCAACCATTCTTTGCACTACTGACAATACTACTATCCTCCTCATCACCCAGGTCTATGCACAGAGAGACATCTGATTCCTCTTCATTAGTGATTCACACATCCAAGCTATGTCCAAAATCTTGCTACTTTCTTCCTCCATTATTTCTAAAATTATCATTTTCTTTCTATCAACATAGCTAAAATATATCCAGGGCTTTACCACCTCCTGTATTGCTAGGGTAATCCTCCTCTATCCTCCCCTCTTTGGCCTTCCTATCCTCCACATTGCACCACCTACATTCCATTTAAATCACAGCCAAGATCATCTTCCATGCCATCTTCTTAACCATGCAATCCTCTCTTCAAATCCCACTACTTGCTCCTCCCTTTTCATCACATCAAGAACAAGCTTCTTGTTCTCATCTTCAAGGGCCTTCACAACTCTGCTTTACTCTACTCATCGGCTTTTGTATCTGATTACAATACCCTTCACCCTTTCAGCTCTGTCAGTGATGCTAGCTTTGACAGCCCACTAGTCTGCTTCTTCCATAACCTGAGTGTGTCGATAATGACTAGCACATTGTGGGCACTAAAGAAACACCCTACATTAACAGAACACTAAGATAGCAAAATCAAGTGCTCTAAAGTTAGGAAATATCTGAATTAAGGTTCCTCATGCAACCTTATTTCAGACCCCTTGCATTTATGTATTGATTTTTTTTAACTGCAATTTCCTTTAAAAAAAAATCTTACAATTGAAAAAACAAATGCCATTATGTGGAACCATATTGACTCCACAGCAGAGTTGAGTCTTTACAAGAGCACATCTGAAGAAGTGGGTTTTTTAGCCACGAAAGCTTATGCCCAAATAAATCTTGTTAGTCTTTAAGGTACCACCGGACTCCTGGTTGTTTTTGTACAACGACACAGTGTTCTACCATTTGAACAGGTAGCAGTAGTAGGCTCTTTTCTTTTATGTTTAACTGCCACAAGAGGGGGGTTGCCACTGGGTTTCACAGCTATTTGCTAGAAAGCAACGACTGTAGAGACTCAGGATTCCTGGGTTCTATCCCAGGTTCTATAAGGGAACTAATGGTGACAAACCCTTCCTCCCCACCCTTGCAGCCTGTTCCAAAAAATTTCAACCTGGGAAATTTCGGACCAAGTGGTTAAAATGTAGCAAAGTTATAAGCTACTGAAAACATAGGCTTGTATAGGAAAGTGTTAAGCAACCTTAACTATAGGCACAGAGTCGCCTATAGTAACAAAGGTCATCAGTGACTTCTCAGACCTGTGCCTTTTTTCAATATAACACATACCATTTCCTCATAGATTTTAGCTATCTTGGAGTGCCTAAACTCTACGCTACACAAACTGTTGCCCTAACTGTGAAAACAGTATTACTTTATTTTTGATCAAAGGATATCTATTAGATATTAGCTGCCCTACATGCTCAAACTAAAGATACATTATAACTGAAGCAATGTGACAATTTGAAAAAAAAAAAAAAAAAGGGAGAAAAGAAAGACACCCCCCCCCCCTTTTTTTAACACCAAGTTCTGGCAGAACACGCAAGGTTAATGATCTAGGTACTAAAGGTGCATACCATTCAGATTTTTGTTGTAGTTGATATAAAGCACAGAACATTAAATTACAAGTAAACACAGTAGTAATCCACAGATGTGGGCACGTAATGTTCTGGCAAGCTAATTTATTGCCTCAGCAAAATACAATTTTGTAGGGAAACTCTGCTTTATATAGTAGAGGCACAAATGTTGTAGCAAGTCACTTAAGACTTGGCAAGAGCTCTCCATCCTCCCCCATCCTCCACTGACATACTTTATAACATTCAACAAACTCAGAGGATATTGTACGGATGATGATTTATAAACCCATATAACAAACTGGGGGCTCTGGTTTGGTTTTTTGGTTTTTTTTAAGTCTTTTCGGTTGTCTTGGCTGCTCAGTTGGCAGTACAACATGCTACCAATACAAATAGTTGCTTCATACATGACTCCTAGGCTCTAAAGTACACAGGGATGGGGGCTTGATAGGGGAGAGATTTTCAGCCTCTATAGAGAGGAGTTCAATTTGTAGCAAACACTGTGCCTCCAGAAGCATTTGCTTGCCCCTTGATGGTTTTGGAATGGTACAGTGCACAAATGGCATATGCACAGTTGTTCAGTGAAAAGGAGGACTGAGATACATCAGGAATAAGTAGGTGGTTTCAAAATAAAGGTAAGAATATAAGGTACACACCTAGTTCAGCTCTTAATTCTCGTCACAAAATACTGGATGGCAACAATGCCCTTGACATACACCCTGATCCAGAATAGTGGGAGAGATGTAACAGTGTGTTGCTCAGTTTTGGAAGAGTGAAGTCTCTGGCTCAGAAAGGATGGCAAAAATAAAATAAAATAAATAAAAATAGATTGAATCTTCTGCAGCTATACATGATATGTAATGACTCACCCTTGCCACAGGGTGTCACAAGTTTAATGATATTTGGCCAGAATTTCAAATGTTGAGTAAAATTGACAAAGAAAGCCTGGATTATAAGGCAATACTGGTTCTGTTACAGGAGTTGGCCACTGAGATCAAGTATAAAGTTTGATTTATGTATTTTTAAAAATCTACAGCGGCTACAAATAGAGAATAAGAAGGGACTGAAACTACTACATTTCAACCAGAGCTATATTGTGAAATTTAGTCAAAGAAATCAATCTCTCTCTTACTATTAACTTCCCATCACTCTTAGAGTTCAGAAAAATAACAAACAAAAGATGAAGATCCACAAAATGCAGAATAAGCATCTCGAACTTTTACTAAATTAATTCTTTTTCCTTTTATAGATGAACAGTAACTGCCATTTCAAAAGTGACATTTCTTTCCAAAGCTAGCATGTCAGAAAAGAAAATTAACATATTACAGGTATAATATACAAAGTGCTGATAGTCCTACATATAGAATTCTACCACTTTTACTAAGATTTCAGGTAGATTCCAATACACGCCTTTTCTAATGTTCCTAGTCTCTTTTTTCAGAGTAACAGCCGTGTTAGTCTGTATTCGCAAAAAGAAAAGGAGGACTTGTGGCACCTTAGAGACTAACCAATTTATTTGAGCATGAGCTTTCGTGAGCTACAGCTCACTTCATTGGATGCATACTGTGGAAATCGCAGAAGACATTATATACACAGACACCATGAAACAATACCTCCTCCCACCCCACTCTTCTGCTGGTAATAGCTTATCTAAAGTGATCATCAAGTTGGGCCATTTCCAGCACAAATCCAGGTTTTCTCACCCTCCGCCCTCCCACAAACAAACTCACTCTCTTGCTGGCAATAGCCCATCCAAAGTGACCACTGTCTTCACAATGCGTATGATAATCAAGGTGGGCCATTTCCTGCAGAAATCCAGGTTCTCTCACCCCCTCACCCCCCTCCAAAAACCACACACACAAACTCACTCTCCTGCTGGTAACAGCCTATCTAAAGTGACCACTCTCCTTACAACCTGCATGAAAATCAAAGTGGGCCATTTCCAGCACAAATCCAGGTTTTCTCACTCCCCCACCCCCATACTCACACAAACTCACTCTCCTGCTGGTAATAGCTCATCCGAAGTGACCACTCCCCCTACAATGTGCATGATAATCAAGGTGGGCCATTTCCAGCACAAATCCAGGTTTTCTCACCCTCCCCCCCCCCCCCCCCCCCCACACACACACACAAACTCACTCTCCTGCTGGCAATAGCTCATCCAAACTGACCACTCTCCCCACACTGTGCATGACAATCAAGGTGGGCCACTTCCAGCATAAATCCAAGTTTAACCAGAACGTCTCGGGGGGTGGGGGGGGAGGAAAAAACAAGGGGAAATAGGCTACCTTGCATAATGACTTAGCCACTCCCAGTCTCTATTTAAGCCTAAATTAATAGTATCCAATTTGCAAATGAATTACACTTTGGCAACATCATGAAACCTGAAAACCACCTAAATTTTTTTTGGTGGGTGGAAGAGGGAATTGACTCAAATGAGGAATCTAGCAAAAATCTGGAGAAAAAAAATAAAGCAGAGTTACCATACCAATGGGTGAATTCTGATACTTTTTATAAGAGTTCTATCAGGTTTATTATATTAGAACTACAAGGGTTTAGAAAATAGGGTCAGTATTGGATTACTAGGGTTGCTAAAGGTTCTGACATATATCAGTTCATATAATGGTGTATCATCTTTATTAGAATTAATATGTGATGGGAAAATGTGATCCATTACTTTGAATTATTACAGTCTTTAGAGTTCCCTACAAAACATGCCTCCATCTACACCCAAGACTGTTTCCCATCTATCGTACTTTAATATTAAATATTTTCTCTGTTTCTTGCTTGATTAGGGTCACGAAGGTTATATCTCAAGGTGGAAAGGAAAAGTAATACTTTCTATCAATGAAAAAAGATACGAGGTCCAAGATAACAGAGCAAACCAAGATCAAAAGAAAGAAAATTCACTGTTGAACTCTAGTGTTTGTAACTCTGATTTTGACAATGATAAATATTTATTGTAGTTAAAAGTACCTATTTTTCATATTATATGTCAGTATGGAATATTTATATTATAATATAGATTTGGGTGTGCAATGGACCTGATTTGAAGTCAATGGAAGTATTTTCATTGGATTAAATCTTTTACATTTATCCACACTGTGTGTGGTTTATTCTCTAAATACAGATGTTCTTAAACTGTGGTCCACAAAACACTTGCTTGTGGTCCATATAGCTGTCTGGTCACAGGATGCAGGCTGTTTCTTGTTTCCAGTGATTAAATTAAATTGAAGGACAGAAAAATACATTAAATACTTTGCTATTATTGCTCTTCCACATAAACAATTGCTATAGTTGCCACCTAGACATCATGTGACTACAAATGGGAGGGGAAGTGGTCCATGAAAACATGAACATGAGGAGAGCAGTCCATGTGATTCATACAATTGTCGTTTACATTGTGAGAGAGGTATGATAACTTATGTCTTCATACCACAGGTTTTCCAGTGTGCTAAATCTATTTCGTTTACAGTATACAAATTCCCTCTTTCCACTTGCCAATTTATATTTGTGTCTTTATTGATAACAAACATGAAGTGAATGCAATATTTTAAAAGTAGCACTATTGTAACTCTCACATAGGCAAAGTGATAAGTCCCAGCATGAGTTTACAAAGCAGAATAAACAAAAAGGGTGACGATAAACAAAGGGAGCCTATCAGATGTCACATGGCATCTATGGCAAACCTATGGCACATTATCAAAATAATGGTTGCTCTGCACTGTTAGGGGGACAGTAACCAGAGAGTTAAACATTACTGTTCTAGAAAATGCTTAACTTCTTGAGTTGGATGGTTGGGGCACAATCTGGAAGACAAAAGTGCCAAGGTAAACAGATGTTTTTAAATTATGCTCATTTGTGAACTCACTTTCCTCGGAATGTTCCATTATAAGTTAAACCAGTTCTTAGTTGTTTCAGTTTACAGAATTGTAAACAATAGCAATGGAAGAGACCTGATACATTATAATCTACCTGCCTACAAATCCAACCACTGTGCTGTGTATTTTAAATAGCTAAGGCCATTTCTGTTTGAAACAGCAGATGTTAACCTCAGACAGCCTTTGCTCACCTGGGCCTGATCTCTGTTGATGACTCAGATCTCACCCTTGTGAAATACGAACTTCTCCAATGAGAGTGGAGGGTGTTTAGAAGCTTGCAGGATCTGGCCCACAAAAAATACTCTCTGCAGGGGACAAGACTTCTAGGGAAAAAAGAACTGGGCTCAGTAATCTCAAAAATTCTAAAATTAAACTATTTATCAAAATCAACCAAATTTGGTCATTTATTGACCCTAAACTTCACTTAAAACTCTGATATCTGTGGTGCCAGCAGCTTCTTATATTTAAGTTTACTTTTGTACAAGTGGACTTAAGTGCTGAAAAGACTGAAAATGGATGACAGGATTCAGAGTGGTAGCCGTATTAGTCTGTATCAGCAAAAAGAACGAGGAATACTTGTGGCACCTTAGAGACTAACAAATTTATTTGGGCATAAGCTTTCGGTTTTAGCCCACGAAAGCTTATGCCCAAATAAAATTTGTTAGTCTCTGAGGTGCCACAAGTACTCCTCGTTCTTTTTGAAAACGGATGTTAACTATTTCCATTTTCACTGAATTGCCCACAGTGTACTTTGTTCTGTAAATATTGATATATTTTGATAACTGTTTAGTTGAGAGGTGTTGAGAACAGTATTTAAAGAAATGCCATAGGCTTGGTTTTCCATGGGTGTATTTCTGCTTTCCAGTATTCTGAACTCAGCACACTATTAGAGAATGGTACTTGGACATAAGGCAAGCAATTCATAGCAGCATCATGCTGACACAATACCTCTTTAACCTAATGTACTGCATTTTTAACTGACTTAGAATTACAGGTGTTATCTAGTGATATGTAAATTTTAAAGTGTCCGGTACAGTAGAGCACTTAAGTATGTGGTTAAGTCACTCTCCATTCAACAATGAGCCCTTAAACAGAACTTAAATACATGCTTTGCTGAATCAGGGCCTACACACTGAATATTTTCCTTGCACTCATTTTAAAAACTAAATATTTTTTAGTGTTCTATCCTTCTAATTGCACAATTACACTACCTTTGAAAATTCAATATAAACGTATTTCCCTATATATTTTGGTCTCCCTTTAAAATGCTGGTCTTTCCAGATAGTAACATTTGCAAGCCACCTTCGTCCTTCCCTGAAATCTCTATTCCACAAGCAAAGTGAGAGCAACATGTTTCCCCAACCTAACTTTTATAGTTTTTTTCTTGCCCCACTCAAGGTGGCTGCAAGACTTGTGCATTTTCATTTCTTGTCCTGCACACTCTCTGACTTCCTTCTTGTTTGTTGCACCTCTACTCAATTCTCCTCCCTATTCAAATAGCTACGGAGAATGTTTTATAACACAAAAGGTAAAATCTTTTATTGTGTACATGTGCTATATAACCCCATTCTCAAGACAAGATAGAAAAAAAAAAGTCACCAGAGCAGATCCTCAGCCAGTGTAAATAGGCTTAACTCCACTGAGGTCAATGGAATGATTCTTACTTACACCAGCTGAGAATCTGTCCCATTATTGTTATTACATATGAAGTTAAAAACTAGATAGAAATTTTAGGGGTACTGCTCTGTCTTTATTAACCACTGGACTTAATTACAGCACACACAAAAATCGTTTTCTGTATATCGCCTTCTTATGGAGTTATATATAACCAAGATGAAGAGGAAAATACCTTGTCACTCTAATTTTCTTGAAAAAGTGAACACAGTACATAAAGTGGTGCTTTTGGTGAACTTCTGCACAGCTGCAGCCCTCTGTATGAACAAAGGAAGATTCTTTATAACCCCATCACTAAATTCTGCATTAATTTTTTTGTTTCTTCGGCATTAACTGAGAACTACGGAAACTCAAAAATCTTAAAAATTCCAATGGCTGATAGTCAAAGACTTTGTAGCCTATTAGTTTCCATGTATGAGTTGCAATCTTTTAGCTTTATTGAAAATTTAGTTGCTATTTGTTTTTCCTTCAGTGCAGTTATAGGCAAGTTACTGGTATAAGCTTACTTGTGCCACTAGATTTCTCTTTAGTAACCCACTCAATGAGGTTTTTTTTTTTTTTTTTTTTTTTTTTTTTTTTTACAGGAGAGGGGCAAGTAGTCTCCATTCACAGAATCAGATGAAAGCTTCTTGCCATGCACTAGTAAATTCCCGTTCCCTTTCGTACAACAGGCAAACGTAGCACTACAAAAGCTCCTTAAGAATAGAACTGTAAGTATCAAAGCCATGATAAACCCATGTCATTAGTATGTAATACAGAGTACTTTAAAAATCCGTAAAAATTCAATGTGGGGGGAGAAGGGGGTGGAGAAGAAGCTGATCCCTATCTTTCCAATCTCATTTCACCATAAAGAGCAGAAAAATTATGTCCATTAGCAGAAACTCCTGCCACCAAACTTGACCACGGGAGGGTTCAAGGTTATAAAGCCCCCCCCAATCATAATAACCCCAGCAAAAATGTGTGCCGGGACCTCTCACAATGGAGGAAGAATAGAAATACATTACAGCAACCCTTCCCTTAGAGTCACACACCACTGCTGAAAAAAAACTCCAAACTGAAAATAAAGCTGTGTAAAAATCACCAACTCAGTCTACTTTTCACGGCTCCAGTAATCTTTCCTCAAATTTTTTGCAGCTCTGAATTCAGTAGGAATGCAAAAGGTGAATCTGAGAATAAAATATGTCCTATTATCTATTAAAAACTACCAAGTTAGAAAAGGGTTATCTACTTAATTGGGTAAGCTAAACAAGACAATTAGGACAATTAGGACAAACTTGATTCCCCCTCCTGAATACTTAAGTGGGGCTGCTTTCCAGTGCCTCCTTCAAGGCCATGCATGGTACTGCAGGCACTCTCAGCATTAGTCTGCAAGATTTGGCAGCCTGTTTGCAACAGGGTAACCTGTGCCATACACTTGGTGTCAGCCTCTAAACTATCAAGAAACAAAACAGCAATGCAATATGCAGCTGGCTAAGCCTTTAAACGAAGAAAAAAAAAACCTTCAAAATTCAAGTGCTTAATTGCAGCATGTAGAGGAAGGCCTTGACTTAGTCCTGAGGTGATGCTCCTCCGCCCCAGTCTCACCCAACTCGGCCCCTGAGTTCTTGATTGGTCAGTATTTTCTCCTCGCCCTTCTAGGCTTCTGGAGGACTGTCTTGTTGGTCACCCAGTTTGAGTGGATTTCTCTTGGGCTGGGAGTGTCAGGGCGCTGATGCCTCCAGTGAAGCGCAGAGAAGGCCTGATAGACCCCATCAGAGGTACATTTACAAGCACTAAAAGTAGAGCCAAATACATCCATATAGCAACTTTTTAAAATCTGACTTTTTCTAAACTGTGTTACATTTTGGGGATCAGATTTTACATAGATACAGAAATTACTTGTTGGCCCCTAGCTTTACCCTGTGGGTCTGGAGATCACTTAGCAGTGATCTCTGGGATTTTAAGTAGTTTGTGTCAAAGTTGGGGAGGAGACTGGTGAACCCCCTGAAATTTCATCTTTGATGCAAACACTTTGTACAGGCATACAGAAGAGGAGTAACAGAAGCCAAGAGATGTTACCTGTCTTCAAACAGACACTGCAAGGAGCTGTCAGGCTGAACTCCTGTGTATTCTTTCCCTATCATTTTTTCTTGCAAAGCAGAAACTCTTTAGTACACTACCTTATTTACCTAGCTTGTTGTTTCTCATGAAAATTATGGCATTTAACATTTTTAATGCCACGTAATCATGTTAATCTGGGAATAATCCGAACAATATCACTATGTGAAAGACAGACATCAATTTAAAAACATCTTTTAATTTAATTACAAACCTCTTTGTAGCAACAATGCATTAATAGCAATATGATAAACAGCATATGATAAATAGCAATAGCATCACTTTTCTCATCTCAAATGAGCAGAGCAGTTTTGGAGTTTTTGAATTAAATAAATCTAAAAGTGACTACATTTGTTTGTCTAAATAAGATATGTTAAATTAACAGCAAGCTCTAACTGTTTAATAAATGTTGGACATATAAAGAATAGTTAACATGTATGAACCAGTGCAAACGATGCAATAATTGCTTACACAACCTTTTAATAATACAGGCCAGGATATTAATGGTATAGTGTGTCTGTAGAGGATTTAAACATATCTGTGCAACACTTCCTTTTAAAAGCTGATAATTTTCTTCAGTTAAATAATAATGAAAATTCAAAAATTCACACAAATAAGAACAATTTAACATGTTTCAGAGTAGCAGCTGTGTTAGTCTGTATTCGCAAAAAGAAAAGGAGTACTTGTGGCACCTTAGAGACTATGCTCAAATAAATTTGTTAGTCTCTAAGATGCCACAAGTACTCCTTTTCTTTTAACAATTTAACAGTTTCCAGTTCACCACCACAGCTCATTCCTGCTCTTACAAGTCAGACAACATTTTACAAAGAAGATAGCTTCCTTTTTAGTCAAAAGGAAAGAATGCTAATAATTAGCCACCCAGGAGGCATTTGTTTCACAATATTTTTGGTACTCCATGGATTCCATTGTGGTCGGATTTGCAAAAACTTACAAGAAGGTTTGGAATACAGCCTTTAATTCAAATTTAAAACTTAGGCCTACTGCATTCTTGCTCCAAATTAAAAACATGAAGAGACTATTGGCTTGGCTTAAGTAACTCTCATTTGTTTGTTAGAAATCACTGAGGTAGTTTTTAAATTATCCTCCACAGATTCACTGACCCCAGAAAAGCTAGGATTTTTGTGGGGGAAGTAGAATCAAAGACAACTGTAATTATATGATTCTTCTTTAAATGGATTAAAAAGACTGCAAAACAAAGATTTTTGTTGTTGTTTTAAATACCCAAAACCAATTATGTATAGCTTTATAGCTTAAAGGCAGTTGCCAAAATAAAATAATACAGAATATACCTCAAAATGGTATCTCACAAAACTGACTACACACTGCCCCCTGAATGTCAGGAATAATCTACAAATGCAGAAGGCACAAATATTCTCATGAGAAACTGATTAATGCAGACCCTCCAAAGAAAGACGGGGGGCGGGGGGAGAGGAGAATACAGGTTATAGAAATAAAGAAATAGGTGAAATAGATTTGGCATATCACAAAAGAATCACAGAAATGTTTTATTTTAACAGCAAAAAATAAAATAAAACAAAACAACCTTCCCCCCAGCACAACACACACACCAACCAAAGAAAACCCAACAAAAAACCCCCACCCTTCAGTAACTGTCATTAATGAGAATAGCTTTATATTATATCCAGGTTCAAAGTTTGGAAATAGAATAAAAGCAGTAAAAGGCCCAGACATATACTACTGAAAAATAACAGGTTTCAGAGTAGCAGCCCTGTTAGTCTGTATCCACAAAAAGAACAGGAGTACTTGTGACACCTTAGAGACTAAGAAATTTATTTGAGCATAAGCTTTCGTGAGCGACAGCCCACTTCATCGGATGCATTCAGTGGAAAATACAGTAGGAAGATTTTATATACACAGAAAACATGAATCAATGGGTGTTACCATACACACTATAACGAGAGTGATCAGTTAAGGTGAGCTATTACCAGCAGGAGAGAAAAAAAACCTTTTGCAGTAATAATCAAGATGGGCCATTTCCAGCAGCTGACAAGAACGTGTCAGGAACAGTATGGGGGAAAAATAAACATGGGGAAGTAGTTTTACTTTGTGTAATGACATATCCACTCCCAGTCTTTATTCAAGCCTAATTTAATGATGTCCAGTTGCAAATTAATTCGAATTCAGCAGTCTCTCGTTGGAGTCTGGTTTTGAAGTTTTTTTGTCGTCATACTGCGACTTTTAGGTCTGTAATCAAGTGACATGAGAGATTGAAGTGTTCTCCGACTGGTTTTTGAATATTATAATTCTTGATGTCTGATTTGTGTCCAGGGGTATTCTATCTGCTACCCAAGATCCATAAACCTGGAAATCCTGGACGCCCCATCATCTCAGGCATTGGCACCCTGACAGCAGGATTGTCTGGCTATGTAGACTCCCTCCTCAGGCCCTACGCTACCAGCACTCCTAGCTATCTTCAAGACACCACTGACTTCCTGAGGAAACTATAATCCATCTGTGATCTTCCTAGCCACTATGGATGTAGAAGCCCTCTACACCAATATTCCACACAAAGATGAACTACAAGCTGTCAGGAACAGTATCCCCGATAATGTCACAGCAAACCTGGTGGCTGAACTTTGTGACTTAGTCTTCACCCATAACTATTGCACATTTGCGGACAATGTATACCTTCAAATCAGCGGCACTGCTATGGGAACCCGCATGGCCCACAGTATGCCAACATTTTTATGGCTGACTTAGAACAATGCTTCCTCAGCTCTTGTCCTCTAATGCCCCTACTCTACTTGCGCTACATTGATGACATCTTCAGCATCTTTTCCCATCATGGAAAAGAAGCCCTTGAGGAATTCCACCATGATTTCAACAATTTCCATCCCACCATCAACCTCAGCCTGGACCAGTCCACACAAGAGATCCACTTCCTGGACACTACAGTGCTAATAAGCAATGGTCACATAAACACCACCCTATACCGGAAACCTACTGACCGCTATTCCTAACTACATGCCTCCAGCTTTCATCCAGACCACATCACACGATCCACTGTCTACAGCCAAGCTCTACGATACAACCGCATTTGCTCCAACCCCTCAGACAGAGACAAACACCTACAAGATCTCTATCAAGCGTTCTTACAACTACAATACCCACCTGCTGAAGTGAAGAAACAGATTGACAGAGCCAGAAGAGTACCCAGAAGTCACCTACTACAGAACAGGCCCAACAAAGAAAATAACAGAACACCACTAGCCATCACCTTCAGCCCCCAACTAAAACCTCTCCAACGCATCATCAAGGATCTACAACCTATCCTGAAGGACGACCCATCACTCTCACAGATCTTGGGAGACAGGCCAGTCCTTGCTTACAGACAGACCCCCAACCTGAAGCAAATACTCACCAGCAACCACAAAACACACAACAAAAACACTAACCCAGGAACCCATCCTTACAACAAAGCCCGTTGCCCACTGTGTCCACATATCTATTCAGGGGACACCTTCATAGGACCTAATCACATCAGCCACAATATCAGAGGCTTGTTCACCTGCACATCTACCAATGTGATATATGCCATCATGTGCCAGCAATGCCCCTCTGCCATGTACATTGGCCAAACCGGACAATCTCTACATAAAAGAATAAATGGACACAGATCAGACATCAAGAATTACAACATTCAAAAACCAGTCGGAAAACACTTCAGTCTCTTTGGTCACTCGATTACAGACCTAAAAGTCGCAGTATTACAACAAAAAAACTTCAAAACCAGACTCCAACGAGAGACTGCTGAATTGGAATTAATTTGCAAACTGGACACCATTAAATTAGGCTTGAATAAAGACTGGGAGTGGATATGTCGTTACACAAAGTAAAACTATTTCCCCATGTTTATTTTTCTCCCGTACTGTTCCTGACACGTTCTTGTCAACTGCTGGAAATGGCCCATCTTGATTATCACTACAAAAGGTTTTTTCTCTTTCCTGCTGGTAATAGCTCACCTTGACTGATCACTCTCGTTAGAGTGTGTATGGTAATATTGTTTCATGTTCTCTGTGTATATAAAATCTTCCTACTGTATTTTCCACTGCATGCATCCGATGAAGTGGGCTGTAGACCACAAAAGCTTATTCTCAAATAAATGTGTTAGTCTCTAAGGTGCCACAAGTACTGCTGTTCTTTTAACTACTGAAAAAGTATTCAACGTTTCTAAACAGAAAAGTCTGCTCAAGTATTGGAGCCAATAGCTTTGCTTTTTTAAAATTTTTTTAATTTAAAAAAGTTATTTTCTTTCTAAAAATTGGCCTCTTTGTTAACAGCCTCTGCAGAGAGGTGAAGGATTGAATAGGCAAGAAAGCTGAACTTAACCTATTAGCCACAGAAGTAGTCCTCTCAGGTCAGGAATAATATACATTAACCTCTGCACACTGCCCCACCAATGTAACAGAAGCTCCCCTGGATCCATAGCTGTAACTTTACGAATTGATCAAATGTGCCTGTCAAACAAATGATCCTTGTTCCCAGGAGTTGGTATTGTACCTTCTGTTACATTTCAATCTGCAATGTGAACAAGCATCATAAAGGCAATTACAGTGGTGTGCAGCCACTGACACTGGAATGAAGACTAAAGTGAAACTGAAAGATGAAGAGGTAAGGCTGAAACTTCTTTTGCAGAATAATTTCCTGTTTTAACAGACATAAAATTTAAAATGTTCAAATTTAGCAATTCTCAAAGGTATCATGTAAAGGATACCTACAGTGGTAAAAATCATAGAAGGGACCTCAACAGCTCATTTAAGTCATGTCCCCCCTGCCCTCCCCCAACGCTCACACACACACACACACGATGAGGCAAGATTAAGTAAACCTAGACCACCCCTGACAGGTGTTTGTTCTAAAAACTTCTAGTGAAGGGGATTCCATAACCTCCCTCAGTAACCTGTTCCAGTACTTAACTATCCCTATAATTAGAAAGTTTTTCTTAATATCTAGCCTAAATCTCCCTGGTTGCAAATTAAGCACATTACTTCTTGTCCAACATTCAGTAGACATGGAGAACAATTGATCACTGTCCTTTTTATAACAGCCCTTAACATATTTGAAGAGTAATAGTTTCTCCCTCAGTCTTGCCTTCTCTAGACAAAACATGCCCAGTTTTTGTTTTTTTTTTAAACTTTCCTCATAGGTCAGGTTTTCTAAATCTTTTATTTATGTTGACTATCTCCAGTTTCTCCACATCTTTCTTAAAGTGTTGTGCCCCAAACTGGACATGGTACTATACTTGAGGCCTCGCCAATGCTAAGGAGAATGGAAAAATTATCTTATATATGATCCTCCAGTTAATATAGCCCAGAAAAGCATTTCCCCTTTTTACACCACCATCTTTTAAATTCATATTAAATTTGTATTTGCATTTGATTTTTCCTTCTTATGGGTAATACTTTGCACTTGTCTTTGTTGAATTTCATCTTGTTGACTTCAGACCAATTCTCCAATTTATTAAGGTCATTCTGAAGTCTAGTCCTGCTCTCCAAAGTGCTTGCAACCCCTCCCAGTTTAGAGTCATCTGCAAATTTTATAAGCTCTATCATCCTAGTAATTAGTGAAAATATCCAACAGTACCAGACCCAGGACACACCCTGTGGGACCCCATCTAGATACGTCCTCCTAGTCTGATGGTGAACCATAGATAACTGCTCTTTGAGTACAGTCTTTCAACCAGTTGTGCACCCAACTTATAGTAATTTCATCTAGCTCATATTTCCCTAGCTTGTTTATGAGACTGTCATGTTGAACTGTGTCAAAAATCTCACTAAAGTCCAACTACATCATGTCTATTCTTCCCCTCATCCACTAGGCCAGTTACCACGTCAAAGAAGGAAATTTGATCAATTTGGCATGGATTTGTTCTTGACAAATCCACATTAGCTAATACTTACTACTTTATTTTTCTCTAGGTGCTTACAAACTGATAATTTGTGCCAGTATCTTTCCGGGTATCAAAGTTAAGCTGACTGGTCTATAATTCTCTTTTTCCTTTTTTTAAAGATAGGTATTATATGTTTGCCATTCTCCAGCCCTCTGGGTCTTCATTCATCCTCCATAAATTTCTCGAAGATAATTACTAATGTTTCAGAGATTGCTTCAGCTAGTTTCTTAAATATGCTAGGGTGAATTTCATCAGCCCTTGCCAACATGAACACATATAACCTATCTATATATTCTTTAACCTGGTCTATCCCTATTCTGTCCTGTGTTCCTTCCCCTTCAGTGTTAACAGTAATTGTGTTAAACATCTGGTCAGAATTAACCTTTTTAGTGAAGACTGAAGCAAAAAAGGCATTAAACACCTTCAACTTTCTCTGTGTCATCCGTTATTTGCTCCTTTTCCCCATTAAGTAATGGACTTACACTTTCCTTCATTGTTCTCTTTCTCCTAATGTATTTATAGAACCTTTTCTTACTGCCTTTTATGTCCCTTGCTAGGTATAACTCACACCTTCGCCTTTTGTCCCTACATGCTTGTTTTATTCTTTTATATTCATCTTTAGCAATTTTTCCTTGTTTCCACTTTTTATATGAATGCTTTTTGATTTTCAGGTCATTAAAGAGCTCATGATGTAGCCATATTGGTCTCTAACTATTCTTCCTACTGCTCCTCTGCATTGTTTCTTTTAGAAACTGCCAGCTTTCCTGAACTCCTTTTCCCCTTAGATTTCCTCCCTGTAGCCCCATACCTACCAATTCCCTGATAGTTCATCAAATCTCAGTGTGTCAGTTACTAGGCTAACTACACCTCTGATCCCTCCTAGTCTCCTTAAGCGCATCCCCCACAGGTCTTGGCTCTCAAGCCATTACCCCATTGTCTCTACCTTGGGGAGGGACCACACGATTCTCCTGCTCTGTGTCTGCAGCCCTAAAGTGTTAACCATGATAATCTCAGCAGGCCTGATTTATGTTCAGCAGCAGTAGTTCTGTTCCTCCTGGGAGCAATGATAGTGGTAACCAGTGACCAAACAGCCTTTCTCATAGCAAATTATTATGTCTTTAGAAAGCATTACAGAAAACATAGATCTTAAAACAATCAACAGTCTACATGCTTGCCTGTCTTTCCTTAAGACTTCCTACTTCTTGGAACTAGGGAAATATCCAACTCTTTCAGACTCCTCTGCAGAGCCTCTCACTGTGTCAACCTGTCCCCTGACAGCTATTGACAATTGACATCTTCTCTCCTCAGAAGGGTTTTTTTTTTTTTTTTTTAAACAGTCTAGTGTTCTTTTGAGCTCTTTATTCTCCATTGTCAGAACAACTGTCTCTTTGGGGGAGACTGTGTATAGGCTGCTCAAAGCTAACAGTTTTCTCCATTGTCTTGTAATTGCCCCCCAAGTATTTGTTCGGAGATTGCTAATCTAGATCCTTTGTGTTGCTTTCCCCATAGCCTCTTATCAAACTTCAGCAATACATTCATACAGGAGAGTCTTATAACCTAATATACAATAACTTCACCTCAATGACTAAGTCACATACAGTGTACATAAAATTACATCAGTATCTTAGATTATTACACAATTCCACTTCCATCATACACAGTATTTATCTTTACCTATTCTTAAAATGGAAAAACACATCAAATTCTACTATGAATTTAAGTATTCTACTTAAGTGTCTACATTAATGGCTCTCAACGTACTTAACAAATGTTAAAGCAAAAAAAAATCAGTTCTACAGAAAGTTGTATTTATTTTGAAATGCATTGTTTTCGCAAAGTTTGTGTCTACTAAAGGATGATGTGCACAGAAGAAAAGCAATGTTTGCATTTAGTTTAAGATTCAACTTTAAATTGGCAATATATTATATTTAAGTATCTTACAGTTTGCAACATGTCAAGAAAACATTTCTAACAGACTGCCACCATGTTCTCTAGCTTCTACAGAACAGTGTTAGCTTTGTTAGATCATGGAAATAATCTCACTGAATTCATCAGAATGGTAATTCAAGAAGGATTTAATCATACACTCAGCAAAAGTCATATTGCTATTTGATAAACACATACTATTGCAGTATTATGTTTAAACAAGTTATAACTAAGGTTGAAGTGAAGATAAACACTAAAACAGTTTGTATTATATCCAGAGGAGGATATTCACATTAGTAGATACATTCTTTCTCTCGCTCTTTAGATGTTTTTTCATTATGAATAACTGAAGTAACAAGGTGGATGACATTCATAAGTGGGCAAACAAAGTTGGACTGAAGAAGAGGAGGGAGATAATTCATTTCTATGACCATATAAACTAAATGTTGCAGGTTTCAGAGTAACAGCCGTGTTAGTCTGTATTCGCAAAAAGAAAAGGAGGACTTGTGGCACCTTAGAGACTAACCAATTTATTTGAGCATGAGCTTTCGTGAGCTACAGCTCACTTTTAGTCTCTAAGGTGCCTAAATGTTGCAGTACATCCCATAGTGAATTAATGTGCAAACAAGAGGACAATAATATAGCTATTTTAATAATTTGTTATGCTGAAACTGTACAGACAGTAGTGCTTATACCCCCAGTTTGATACGATGATCAATATAGTTACCATAAATAAATTTTTTTTAGTCTATGAAATTGCATATTGCCATAGGGAAGAGTTTAAGCCATTATATAGAATAATAAATATTTAACCTCATCCATTCTTTACAGGACAATGAGATAATATAATAAACAGAGGAGTTATTTTATAGCACTTTTTTCTCCCAAGGGAAAGAGTAAATATTTTGCTAAGACAAAAAAAAAAAAAAAAAAAGGAGACATACATGCAGTGAGGTCCCCTCCTACTTGAGGTCAGATACTTTGGTGATGAGTATGTTATTACAGTTATTACAACCTATATTAAATAGTTGGCTTGTATTTGAAAACAGGGATTTGGAGCTGTGCTCTGGCTCCACTCCAGCTCCAGGCAAAAACCTGCAGCTCCACTGCTCCGCGCTCCAGCTCCGGACTCCGCTCCTAAGCTCTGTTTGAAAAGGCTAAAATTTGCAGATGAAAACCAAACCAACCTATGCCTTCAATTAAAAATGATACCACACTTTAAATAAAACCAGAAACTTGACATTCAGCAAGCCAGCTTCTCCAAAAGGGGATGATTGGGGGTTAGGGAAAGTATGAGAGAGAAAATTAGACAGACTAGAAACTATATCACTTACCACAAACTAACATATATTTTAGTCAAAGATTAAAAAGTGACAATTTATCATCTATACTTTCTAGTATTATTTCTATATATGGTGTCTGGTTTAAAGTTGATACCAACTAAACCTTAATAATTATAGATTTGCTAATTACTAGAAACAGGTTAACCTTTTTGGGGAAAGTTTAAAAAGGGGCCTTTAACTCAGCCTCAAATGTTGCACGAATTGAGCTCAATTCTTTTCTCACCCTAATTAGAATCAGTAGTAACTTCACTGAAGCCAATGAAGTTACACCAGCATAACAACAAAGTGGGTGAGAAGAGAATCAGACCCATTTTTTTGGTTGTGTAAGATCAAATAATGTGTGCACAACTGTCTTATCTTATGCATTCAAGATTAGTGACAACTCGTAAGGTAGCTTTTGGAAATGTATCTCTTTGAATTCAGAGTTGGTGCTTGGTTTGCTCAGTTTGTAATTGTTCCACATCAGAAAGCTACAAAAACCAAGGATCTTTCAGGCTTTTACATGTTATAAAGAAGCAAAACACAAAAACAAAAATGGCACAAACCTATTGCCTACTCTCTTGCTCCTCACCTTGGTGGGGGAGGGAGGGAGGGAGGGAAGGAAGGTGCGGCAAGAGAAGAAACCACTGAAGTTGGTGGCAAATACTGACATTTTTCATAAAATAATTAATTCAACCAGCTCTATGAATCCCAGGCAAAACAAGTTCTGTACACAAAAAGAGCCAGCAATATCCCAGATTGAACTGTTAGTCATCTCTCTCACATGTTACTGATGGCAACTTACAATTAAAGGAAAAAAGCAATGGCTATTAGATCTAGTTAAAGGGAAAGGAGTCTTTCTTTAACCAAATCGTAGATTTCTGAGACTAGATCTAGGGCTTAGGCAAAGCGCTACAGTGATTTCGTAGATTTGTTTTAAAGATGAGTTGCCATTGCATGGGAGTAAAGTACCAGTAGTTTGAAAGTTACCGCCATCTCCACCAAATGCTGGTTATCATAGAATATCAGGTTTGGAAGGGACCTCAGGAGGTCATCTAGTCCAACCCCCTGCTCAAAGCAGGACCAATCCTCAATTTTTGCCCCAGATCCCTAAATGGCCCCCTCAAGGATTGAACTCACAACGCTGGGTTTAGCAGGCCAAAGCTCACACCACTGAGCTATCCCTCCCCTTCAACAGTAGCAGCAACACTTAGCTTATATTTGAAATGAAAGAAACAGATTCATACAAGCATGTCTGGGAGTGCCAGAAGAAAAGATAATGAGCTAAAACATCTGAAGCACAGATCTGACACTTGACTTATGGGAAAGATAGGTCGAATCTTTTCATTCCATTACAGGTAGAAAATGCAGCTTAAGAGCTACAGAGAAAATAAATCAGTGAATCCCAGCAGGAAGAGAACTGAGAGAGAGACCTATAAGCAACTGTGTACATCATAAACTACAATTACCTTTAGAATTCTAGTCTATGTCAGGCCATTCTTACTTATGAGTTCACAAGACACTGAAACACCTTAACATTTCATTGAGAACAAACAAAAATTATGCCTTATAATAAAAGGATTTGTAAGATGTGACATTCTCACAACAAATTTTTAACAGAAATTGGGGAGTTCTATTGAAAAAGATTAAAGAGCTGCATCTTTGACACTTGTTGAATGTTCTTTAGCAAAAGGAATATGTGCAACAAACATTTGATTACTGATTTTCTTAGTGCCCTGCCTTATCAGTAAAAGTCACAGATTAAATGTAATGATACAGAAGAGATTTTAAACATTTTTTGGACAGACATCGATGTTTCTATCTAATTTTATTTGAATTACTTAGTGATATGCTTATGCACTCTAGTTCATGCCCTCAAACACTGGTTTTCAATCTACTGAATTCCATCCTATTTTTAAAATGAGAATTTAAGAGAGACCCCTATTTTTTGGAGAACTGCTATAATTCTATCCTACAACTTTTCAATCAAATTATATTTTAAATATATTAAATGTTGAACACTTGCCAAAATTTTGATGATATTTTATCTTTTACATTTATGCTTTCAGCATACATCTTTCAATGATTTACTGAAACAAGACCTTAAAGCAAAATGCTTCCACGACAGTGTATGTAAAAAAACAATTTAGGATCTTGAGCAGATAGACTTCAAGATACTCCTAAGTTCAAAACTAAAATAAAAAAATTTAGGCATCTAAAACAAAGCAAATAATATTTAAGGCAACTTAAAACAGCTAGAAAGATTTTAAGCTCATGATGTGTTTTTTGTATATTTAATTTTTCTCTGTATGTCTAAACTCAGGTCAGAGATCTTGCTATGTGCCTCACTGGGGGTTTATACAGGTACAGCTGTCTACTCGTGCACTGCATAGTGCAGGATTGGGGCTTAAAGTGTACTCCAGTAAAAGTGAAAAAACTGTCCTGGTATAACATTCTAAACTTTTATAACAAATGAGAGTTTTAATCTTTACATCAGTTAACTACACAAACCATATACCACTACCAAAGCACATGGTTATTTCATAAAGACACTGCTATGGAGCTTAGTGTGGTCAAAAATATATTTTTGTGGTAACTTACTGAGAGCAAACAATTTTACAAAATAACACCCACTACAACTGACGTCCATTAAAAAACCTACCATTGCAACTACAGTGTGTTAAAAACTGGCCAATTAAAAAATCTGAAGCATTAAGATTTTGTCTATTTTAGATGCTTTATAAACTGGAAGGAGAAAAAAGTGCTTTTTAACCTTTATCCAGTGTCAAGAAAAAAGCTACATTAACTGGGTCATGATGAAAGTTTGTACCCCATATGCATTCAGAAACCAAGATAATTCTTTAATGTTTTAGGTGAAAAACATTATTTAACAAGCAAACTGAAAGACCTGTCTCATTTGGTGTGAGCCTATATGCAGTTTTCACACATCAGCAATGTCAAGTGACCAATGCATACAAATGCACTGCATTCTCCACATTGCTTGTGGCTCTTCCAGTCAGCTGACCTTGGGCAAATGTGGCATCGTCCACTGTTGAGTTTGCTCAGTGCTGTGTGGTGGCTGGTTTTTGATGATAGCCAATGGATAAGAGTGATTCTTCTCTTTATATGTGCATCTATGAGCCATTCTCCTACACTGACAAGGAACAAGCAGCTTCTTTGTCTTGGTCGAGTGTGGTATCAAGCACGATTGTTGCTGACCCAAACGATGAAACCTGCAATGCCAGCAACATCAAACGTTGAAGAACTGAACCACTGGACACCTATTTATCCTGCACCTACAGTAATTCATTCTTGCAAGATGGTCCATGTTATCAACACTACTTTCAGTGTCATTGTAGTGGAGAATTATGTGGAGTTTCTTTTTCGTCTCCTTCTACAACCTGGTCACGATGCATCATCAATAATATTATTATAGACTTGCCCTTCTTTGAAAAGAAACAGAAGACCAGTGGCCCAGCAAACCCAGACATCGGTGACAGTTTTCCCCTGCTGCAATATAGATGCATCTCACTGGGTATATCTGGCTTGTTTAATTGTTCCAACTTAGGTCAAAATTTCATTTAATAGATATTCAGCAAGCTGAACAGTGGTGACGAAGCTATCCCCAATTATGTTTCTTCCAGTTTTATATCAGGGCTGAACACAAGCTCCTCACAGTCTGAAGTCTAACTTGATGAACAATCAACAGAAACGTGGTCTTCCTTCTCACAGCAACTCTCAACATGATCTATCACTATCATCTAATGACAGGTTTCAGAGTAACAGCCGTGTTAGTCTGTATTCGCAAAAAGAAAAGGAGGACTTGTGGCACCTTAGAGACTAACCAATTTATTTGAGCATGAGCTTTCGTGAGCTACAGCTCACTTCATCGGATGCAATGATCCGATGAAGTGAACTGTAGCTCACGAAAGCTCATGCTCAAATAAATTGGTTAGTCTCTAAGGTGCCACAAGTCCTCCTTTTCTTTTTATTATCTAATGATCTATCACTATCATCTAATACAGTGGTGGGCAAGCTGAAGCCCATCAGAGTAATCTGATTGCGGGCCGCAGGTTGCCCGCCACTGATCTAAGAAGTTGGCATCACATGACAACTCGTTTTCAGAGTTGCAAATAATTTGTATAAGGTCAGAAGCAGAATCTCCTGCCTGTTTATTTGCCTTCTTGAATTGCGTAACACAGAAAATACCCTCAATAATCTCCTGCATCTGCAGCATCTGGAGCACAATACCAGGACAGAAAATTTCCTCAAGAGTGTTAGGCAAAGTGAGCAAGCATCAGTCCACAAGCCTTGGATTTGAAGGGACCAACCTCTCCGGAGTACCTTCTAACTTACGGTGATGTATATAGCAACCACAGTCACTGCAGTGAATTATCAGTTAGCATATGCTAACTATTACAATATAAGATACTCTCACTAGAAGCAAATGTGCATAGAATTACTAAAAATATAGGATAACAGTAGAACACATTTGGGATACAATTTTACTGCACATACTTTTTTGATACAGTAAAAATGTTTTTCATGCTAAATTAATTTTTCTTTCTCCGAATTGTTTACATATATGTAGGTGACGATGTCATAAAACAACATAGTTGGAGGGCCACTAGTTCATGAAATATCACAACATATATGTTTGCAGGATATATTGCTCCACAAATGTGGATGAGGGTTGAACCTTCATAGGGGTGAGAGATGGTAGGAAATTGGATTTCTGCACTGGGAGTACAAGAACACTTCAAGCATCCAAAACTAAATTTCACATTACACACAGACAGCAACACACTGAATGAAGTTATTTAGCCAATAGCAATTTCTTCTACAACATTTTAAAATATTGATGAGACAGCCATTTATGCAGCTGCTAAATAGAAAAGGTCATTAAATAATTTAATTGGGTTGCCCAAGTGCTAGTTTTGCTATAGTTTGCATGTACAACACACAGAACTTTTGTGGTTTAGATTTATGTGAGAAATCTAAAGTTTGTGGTTTTCCTGTATTTTACATTGCTGCTACTTTGTCTTATTAAATTTTTGCAGCTCTGGAGTAAGTGCTTGGAATATTATTTTTTTAAAGCTACTTAGGGCCAACTGACAAAACAGAGCAAACTTATAGCCTCAAAAAGAAAAGGAAATAAATATGCATACTGTTTCCAAATATTTTTTTAAATGCCTTTGTAAGTTTAAAGTGGGATGTGCCAGTACTGCAATTCTATTACATAAGGACAAGAAAACATAAGACAACCTCTCATTCATGCAGGACAAATAGCTTTGCCAAAAGCACAAATTACATCTAATTACAGGGTATAACTCTGTCATCTCTCTTTTTATAACCTAGCCATTTACACACTTTGATTTTTGACTTCCATTTGGTTTTATTAACATCAAAGCTTTGTCATCACTTATCTGTTTCTACAGACTTTTTTACCTGAGGCAATAAAGAATAAAAACTTCTTCGCATTTCAGCTTTTCGGATGCAAGAAAGGTTTAGTCTGCATTGTTCTCATGATGTTTCATGCTTATTAAACTTTTGTATGTTGTTGTAAAGTTTATTGCCCTTGGCATACCAATCTTAAATGCACTATAATTAAACCTACTGCCAGTATGCATATAAATACATTAGCACTACACTTTGATACATCTTATTTTTTTTAAACACTATTTTTCATTAACATAACCACAGATGTAATTATCCAGTCTTGATGTATTACTTGTTGCAATAACGGACAATTTAATTTAATAAATTGTTTAGGCTCTAATCAAAGATTAAATGGCAATACATTTTTAATTAAGCTGTACAGAACTTTTCTGTATTTATAGATTCCAACAGAAAAAATAATCACACAACAGATGACCATCTTTGATTAAATATGAAAGGTAAAACAACTGCTCTTAGAAAATTAACATAGCTATCAAGATTTCTTTCTTGACACTTCAAAAAGATTCCCCATGAATTCTGAATGGAGAAAGGTGCGTGAGAGAGAATCCTGTCTGAAGGATATAGTCATAGAAATGTTCATACATCATCAGTTATTTTTCCTTCTCTGAAGATACCTTCTCCTAGAACTCTAATTCTGGGGAGAGTAATTAACATTAGGAATGTCCCAAAATAAGAAGGGATAGGATAACTCAATCTCAGATTTAACTTTAGTTACCTAAAAGATCTGAGTCAAGAGAAAAATCTTGCAGTAAAACTGGCCAATTTACAATAAGGAATTTCCTTTTAAAAAAAAAAAAAAAGCAAGGTTTTCAAAATTTGGATTTTCCTGCATTGGAATCAAATTCTGCAGTTTAGAGAGACAAAATTGGGATTCACTCCTAGAGAAGCTGAATCCAAGCAATAATGCTTGTATGGAGTGAATGAATGGAGAACTGGAAACAGTCCGAGATCATGTTACCTCGCCATGAATACAGCTTGACATGAGCTTCCAGTTTTAGGCTAGGCAAGTCATAGCAGTTCATGATACAATCAGACATGCTCCTCTTAGTACCAAGATCCTCTGCTGAATTTGTGTCCAATGAAACAAAAAATTGGGTTTTTAACAGCTTTAGTCAGCTCCAAGTAGAATCCAGAGGTCATGTTAACTTTAAGTATGTAGAGAAGGGCCTCACTGGGATGGGCAGGGGGCCATGAGAAAAAATACTGACAGGGAAACAGGCTCATTAAAGTAATACTCTGTCACCATCTTGAAGAATCTTGGATGAATTCAAAGCACCATTTCAATTTTTAAAAAAACTTGGAATAAGGTGGATCAGTCACTAGAGCCTGAAGCTCACTGACTGAAGTCACTGCCACCAGGAAAATGACCTTCTATGTAAGAAATCTGAGCTCAGAAGAGGCTTTCATCTGCTTGATCAGAAGCACATTAATATCAAACACCACAAAGGGCTTTTTAAATGGCAGAGTTTTAATAATTATTCTAAATACCTATGGTTAATTACCTCTATCACTAAATCACTCTGTGCCGTCTGAGAAGTCAAGCATAGGAAAGGTGGAATCATCTTTGTGTTTCATCATGTTTAAGAGGATATACTAATTTATTTATTCTTTTACAGTAGCTCTCACTGAAGTAACAAGGAGTCTGGTGGCACCCTAAAGACTAACAGATTTATTTGGGCATAAGCTTTCATGGGTAAAACACCACTTCTTCAGATGCACCACTTCTCCAGTGGTGCATCTGAAGAACCAGAACCACCACTTCTTCAGTGGTGTTTTACCCACGAAAGCTTATGCCCAAATAAATCTGTGAGTCTTTAAGGTGCCACCAGACTCCTCTTTGTTTTTGTGGATACAGACTAACATGGCTACCCCGATACTTCTCACTGAAGTGGTTTCCCTCTGTTCTTGATCTCCAGGACTTGGGATGTTTTGAGGATGAGTTTGCCCAGCCGATCTGAATCAAGGTTTCTGTTCTCCCATCTCTTACCCTTGGAAAGAATCCGTTTCCTTTGGTTAGGATGACATTTACCCTTGTTTTGCAATTTTGCTTTGCACTTTTTTCCTCCCCAGAGAAGAACAGAAGGATATTGTGGCATTTTCTGTTGCTTCCACTGGATATGAGGAAAATGAAAGGCAAAAGGAAAAGCTGAGGAGTTTAACAGCATTGATTGTGTGGTGAAACTGGTAAAGTCTGCAGACATTACAAAGATTGGTGGGGTAGCAAATATAAACAACTGGTCATGGATACATGATCTGAATAAGTTGGTAAGACGGGAATAATCAAACAACATGTTTTAAAACAGCCATGTGCAAGGTTATACATTTGGGATTATATCTTGGAAAGCAATGATTCAGTGAAGGATGCACTAGTCATTGTAAATAGCCAACCAAACATGAACTCCCAGGGCATGCCTACACTGCATCTGGAAGCATGCTTCCCAGCATGGGTAGATTCACATGTGCTAGCTCTGCTCAATCCTAGTGCACTATAAATAGCAGCATAGCTGTGGGTAGCACAGGCGGCAGCTCAGACTAGCTGCCTGAGTACCTATCTGCCTGCAGCAGGGAACGTATTGGGCTGCTAGCCCAAGCCACCACCCGTAGTACTCCCAGCTACACTGCTATTTTTAGCACGCTATCTTGAGCAGAGCTAGTGCATCTGTCTACCCACTCCACCCAAGTACACTCCCAGGTGCAATGTAGACATATACTGGTGGATAGTGCAGACAGTGGTAAAAAGGACTAAAGGGAACATTGAATAGAAGCTAGTATTTGGCACTGGTGAGACCACTAATACAATGCAGTGTCCATTTTAAAGTGTGGATACCAAAAAAAAAGCATACTGAAAATCTGGAGAAAATTCACAGACAAGCTACAAGAACAAGTAGAGTTCTAGAAAACAAGATCTGGTGGTCACTTTATTTAATCTTAACAAAAAGAATGGTAAGAGGAATTTGATCATGGTCGGAATTACCCACACAGGTTGATGTTAAGATTGTTCAGTTTAGCAGACAGACTCAAAGGCTGTAGGAAAAATTCAAAACTGGAAATCAGAGGCAAAATTTTCCCTAGTGGAAGCTAATCAACCATTGAAAGATATTATCAAGGGATGTTGTAACATTCTTCCTCACTATTTTGATTAAAATGCCAAGTACTAGGTCTTTCTAAAAGATATGCTGTAGTTCAACCACAAGTTATAAACCTGTTGCAGGAATCACTGTGTGAAATTCTATGTCCTGTGTTATGCAGAAGGTCAGACTAAACTGTTATAATAATCCCCTTTTCCTCAAAAAAAAAAAAAACATTATGAATCTAAAAAAATCCTATAGAGTCATCTTACTTACGGAGCTTGCCAGGGAATATATTGCCCAGGAATTAAGTTTTTCTAACCCGACAGGCTCCCTATGAGGAGACAAACAGCTGCAATAGTATGGGTCAAAGATGGCAGCGTAAAAAGGCTCACTAAATACACAAATATGTGAATGAGAGAGTTTAAAAGCTTATAGTGGACTTTAGAAACCTCTGCCCCCAGCACTTGCTTTCAGGGAGTAAGCTGCCACCACTTGTCTGATCGCCAGATTTCACATCTGTTTGAGCCAGGTCCTCCACTCCCTCTCCCAGATGCAGAAAGGTTAGTAGAGTAAGTGCGTTGCACTCTGCAGAAGCTGTCAAAAAGCTCCTGCAGGTAGTTCAGAGCACAGAGAAATCCTCATCCGGGAAAGCATTTTCAGACTGAGCATGGAAAGAACTTGGATGCTACAAGGATGAGCACTACAGAAAGCCATAAAGTAGGTAAGTTAAAATCCATAAGAAGCATTCCAAACTGGCAGGTAGGTGGCAACAAGTTCCCCATCCTGCTTCTAAACTCCTGTGGGGAAGGAATCGAAGAAAACCTGGAGCAAACAACCCCTGGATAGTGTCAAAATTCTACAATGTAGCTGTCTGTCAATCCTACCTGTTGATCAAGAAGCAAAAAAGCCAGGGTCTGTGTAGGATGGTGGCTTTCAACCTTTCCAGACTACTGTACCCCTTTCAGGAGTCTGATTTGTCTTGCGTACCCCCAAGATTCACCTTATTTAAACTACTTGCTTACAAAATCAGATATAAATATACAAAAGTGTCACAACCATTATTACTGAAAAACTGCTTACTTCTCATTTTTACTATACAATTATAAAATAAATCAATTGGAATATTAGTATCGTACTTACATTTCAGTGTATAGCATACGGAGCAGTATAAATAAGTCATTGTATGAAATTTTAGTTTGTACTGACTTCACGAGTGCATTTTATGTACCCTGTTTTAAAAGTAGGCAAATATCTAGATGAGTTGAGGTACTCCCTGGAAGACCTCTGCATACCTCCAGGGATATGTGTACCCTGAGAACCACTGTTGTAGGAGACCTTGTCATGCATTTATTTATTTATTTAATTTAAAGACCGGTATCACAGAAGTGAATGACCTCCTCAGAAAGCTTTGGTGAAAGCTACTCAGTGTCTCAGTAGTTCTCAGGCTGCACATTCAACATGTGCTTGACTTCGACGAGTAACTATTTCTTTGAGCAGCAAGACCAGCAGCATGGTATTACCACCACAGTTTTAATGAACAACATGACTGAACAGCCATAATGTATTCCATTGGCTTCTGTTCTACATATTATGCGGTTTTCTCATAAGCAATTGCCAGTGTAAAATGCAAGTTGGACTGTCTCAATTTAAAATTAAAATTACATGAATATTAACTGCAAGAAACATGTAGTGATTTGTCTTTTTATCATGATAAAACCACAATGACAACATTCACAGGGAGTTACAAACAGCTATAATTACTAGCCAACAGGTATTGTGTTAACTGGAAAATAAGGGCATTGGTATAAAAAAGCTGTTTATGAAATACAAAGTATTACATTATGTTTACTGTGTTTTCCACACAATAGATTTTTTATGTCAAAAACAATAAAGTCAAGGTTTTTTTTCTAGCCCTCTAGTCATGCATAGTTTATTAAGCTCCAATAGAAATTGTAACATTAATCTCATGGCACAATGAGCAACAAAAGGGAAGAAAGAAAAGTTAGCCCAAACATTTATCTATTATAAAAAGCTATTTTAATTCTTCAGATGGCTTGTATATTTTACTTCTAATTCAAGACAAATATATGCGTTGAGTGATACATCAACTGCAATTTTAAAGTGTCATTATACATTATTTACTGGCATGGAAATAAGAATAAAGTGTTTTTTTGTTTTTTTTTAACTTTCATTTGAGAAAGATGGGAAATTCCTTGGTCCCTGCTAGGTCTTATGTCAAGGGATAAGAGAACTCCAAACCAACACTACAAAATATTAGCCAATTGGTGAAGGGAGAGGGGCTGGGAGGAAAGCATGTTTTTATACACAACCTTGTTTGATCTGGACTCCCTTTCCCATCATATATTCCCATCCCTACTCCACCATAGAAACTGCAAATTCTACAAACAGGATAAGTAGCATTCCTAAGACAGCAACACAGCAAAGGCCCAGCTGCCTATGTTGTAGAGGTGATTATATGTCTCCCTCTGCCTTCCTCAGAAACCACTACTCTCTGAAGATCTCCTGCATGGCTTTAATTGCATTCTCTTGTGTGCTTAGCTACAGGACCAAGGAATGGAAATTTTAAATAATTGCTATAAATGTTAAAAAAAAGTTCTCAGGAATAAAATCACACACAGTTTTTGCCATGGGTGCATTACACTGAAAATAGCATGAGAACAAACTGGTACATTTGAGAGCATTCACTTCTTGCTGGGCCATCCTATTGCTGGAACAATTTGGGAAGAATGGTGGGTACAGTAGACACTGGTTTGCAGCAACACCTTGTAAGAGCAACCACCGCTTACCAGTAACATTTCCCCTGGGAACACCTTCCCTACTGTGAATAGTCGACACTCCCCATAACAGCAACAGCTGCTTAGGAGCAACATAGCAAAAGGGCACTGATAGGTGCTACTAACAAGCATCTACTGTATTGCTATCGACAATCTATTGAGGGAATCAGAGGATATAAAGGAACTTCTACAGTGAAAGTGTTAAAAATGTTTTCTTTTTTTCAGCCTCGTCTCAAGTGGGAGGAAACCTATTAGTTTGATCCACGTTGCTTTGATTGAACTGTTGTCATTGTTGAGAGGGAGTTGGTGCACAAAATTAATCATGGCAATTTCAATTCCAAGAGCTATAAAGAGAGGCTGTAAATCAGGTCAAACAATACCAGGAGAAAACAAATGGCAAGTGAAAAAAACCCAGTGAGGAACAGAATATGCCAAAGTAGGCCTCAAAGACTGAGATGATAAACCCTGGAGGAAATACAAGTAGAAAGAGTTAATTATGGACCCCAAACAGAGATAATAAAGTGAGAAAATTAATAGCAAGATTCTGCTATAGAAAGTTGAAATACAAAGCTTTTTGATAAAAAACCAAAGCACTGGACAATCAAAGTTATCCAGACAAAGCGAAGCTATGTCTATGCTGTGCTGCAGTGAAAATGACCCCGGGGGTGGGGGAGAGAGGGATGGAGGAAGAAGGGGTGAATTGCAGAGCGCACCAAAATGTTGCACACTATCTGCCCTGGGTAGACACTGCTGGTGTTAACTAAAAGGTACCTACAGTATGCGTTAACGTGGTCCTCTTTCAAAAAGGACTACATTCATGCGACCTAAATACCTTTTCATTCGCACCAGCAGTGTCCACACAGGGCATTTAGTGCATGACATTTAGGTGCATTCTACAGTTCACCTCCCAGTCATCTGCACTGCGGCACACTACAGGCAAGACCTGGGATACAATACTGCATGAAATATTATACTGCATCAGAAGGAGACTGGAAAAAAAGTAAATTTTATCTAGTACTCCAACTTAGGTTTATGATTAAAGAACGTGATTAAAGATGTGCAGATGCCACTTCAACTTCACGAAGATCAGACATCAGCCTGGTAATTCAAGCTACAGAAAAGACACAGTGTTAGAAAATAAGGATATTTATTTCAGCAGAGAATGTTTTAGAAGAACATAGTAAGTGCTGGGTGAAAATGAAATGGATAAGACAGTGGAATGAAAAGAATACAGAAGGGAAATACAAATTGTTCAGTGATAACATAAGCTAAAAAGTTACACATGCCATCCACCAATAAAGAAACCAGTTATTAAATATTGAAATCCAGTGTAGATAAACTCTCTGAAAATAAGCAAATGGGAACAGAAGGCTACATCAGGGAAAAATTGTAGAATATAACGTCAAAATGACAAACTCGCTAAGAAATAAAACAAAAATTACACTAGAGGGCGCTGGCAATACAAACTGCAGGACAACAATGAGAGTTCAGAATTACTTGTTTAAACCAAGACAGTAGGCAATTCAAGTAGGAAATTAAATGGGAAAATAACCGAGTACAAGTTAAACAGATAGGAAATATACTATCAACTATAGATGTATGCTATAAATAATGTACTGTACACTTGTCAGAAGTAGTGTCGGTACTATTTAAAGGGAGAATGCATTTGTATTGTGGTGTGCCATTGTGGTCACATTTTCATGAAGAGGAAGTGATAAGGGATCATGTGACACAGACCTAGATAGCTGCTTCATTCACACTGAGCTCTGGCTCCATTCCTTACTGCTCTGATAAAACCACTACCTAGAACAGCTTATTGAAGTAAAATAAGATTTTTCAATGCCATAAAATGTATCTTTTTTAAAAAAGGATTGAGACTTTGATCAGTACAAAACAGAAGCTGCAGCAGCAGCCTCCTAGCACTGATAATAAACACAATGGTGCCAGCAACAGCATATCCTCAAATACCATCATGAAAGAACAAGAAAGCTTGACAGCTGGAATTGTGGAAGAAATTGCACAGAACCATACCATACACAGTAATGGGGAAAAGAGGTTTAAGAATTTCTCATCCACTCTGCATTCTGTCCCGGTGGAGATGTCCCCTAAATGGAAAGTTCTGATGGAGAATCGCAGTGATAGACCAATGAGTATTATTAACAGAGGAGACTCAGCAGAAACACAAAGACAGATTCTGGGATAAAGAGAAAAAAAACTGCAGCTGCTTGAGAAACAAGCAGAAGATAGCAAGTACAGGTTACAGGAAAAAATTATTTGAACTGAGCGACTCTCTGCATTCAGAGAGTTACTATGAGCTATTTTGGTACAGTTCCACAACTATAAAGACAGACACACTCTTTTGGAGCACATACACTTCGGAGCACTTTGGACCTTTCATTGTGTGTTCAGTGCCTAGCACAATGGGGCTCCAACTCCTGGTGGCGGTCTCCTGTCACTATCACAATATAAATAATAAAATAATAAGAAACTGCTGCAATTAAAGAGGATTAATCAGCATAATGGCAAGAACATCAGTTTTAGCATTAGAGAAATCACACATCTTTTAGCCCAATGAGCAAGTTCCGCAAGAAACATGGTCACAGATCTAACACCATCTATTCAGCTGTTGTACACCAAAAAAAAATATAAAACTTCACACAAATCAGATGAATCCCTGAGTATCTTCAGGAACTGTGTATGCTATCAACATAGACAATAGTCTTCAATGTATGATTCAGTGTTTATAATGTTTACTTGGCCATATGATGACATTGGAAAAAAATTTAGTCTGCCGTTTAGTCCATAAGATATTCTAAATAGGGAAGGGTCTGCTCAGTTTATGATTAAGATTTAAAATCACTCAATTGAAATTTAAGTTTTGAGTGTCTGTATATAGGTAAAGAGAAATGTTTAGATTCTTTCAACTGAAAATGTTTACTATGTATTTAATTTTAAAATACCTTTACAAATTAAGTTGGCTAATATTTATGCTAAAGTTACAGTTTTAAGAAAAAGCCATTGTTTGCTCCTATATTAGATGTGGGCCTATTTTATGTTCGAATTGGAAATAAGGTGTATATTTTTAAAAGTGAGAATCATTAACAACTGGAACAGATTACCAAGAAATGTAGTATACTTTCCATCACTTGAAATGTCTAAATCAGTAGTAGATGTTTTTCTAGAAGATATTTCTTAGTTCAACTACAAGTTATTGGACATGATGCAGGAATCACTGGGTGAAATCTAGGATGTGTGTTATGCAGCAGGTCAGACCAGATGACTAATGGTATCTTCTGGCCCTAAAATCTTTATGAAATATAAAAATGATTTAGGCAGTTAGGAAATGCATTACCTTTTATTACAGTTGAAAAACTACAAGGATGATCTTAAATTCTTTTCTTAGAATATCCAGGCCCTTCACAATCCAATCAGAAAGTAAGAATGGCCATACTGGGTCAGACCAAAGGTCCATCTAGCCCAGTATCCAGTCTTCCGACAGTGGCCAATGCCAGGTGCCCCAGAGGGAATGAACAGAACAGGTAATCATCAAGTGATCCATCCCCTGTCACCTATTCCCAGCTTCTGGCAAACAGAAAGAAGAAAGAAAGAAACAACTAATTAATTTCAAAAGAGTGGAAATTGCCCTCTTGCAGCACTTGGTAGAACATGGATTGTATGTGTCATTCAATTCCCATAAAAGATGCCCATCTTTTCTTAAATGCAAGAATTTTTTCCATTCTAGAGGACAACACTTTTATGAAGGTTGTTATATTTTCTGATCAGGGCTCTTATATCGCAATTGGAGAAGTACAGCCAGTCTCTCTCTCTCTCTCTCCAGGAAAAAAATTAATTCAAATTCAGACTGAATTAGACTAATTTCCAATAGGTATCAACATACTAGATGGAGATTACAGCATAGTTCTAGACCCTTTGATGGACAGTGCCCTGAAGTCCAGTTACAATTCTCCTCTGTTATTATGAGCTAGACTATGTTCCTGCTGACAGCCACTATATAAGTGACTAAAGAAATTTAAATCCTAGAGGAAAATGCTTATGTTATTGCGCCCATCGACATGAGACACACCTTAATTTAAGTCTGTATCTTACCTATACATTATATGATGAGAGATACATGTCAACCACAAAAGTCCCTATAGTATCAACTAATCATGCAGCCACCTACCTGAGGGAACATGATTTAACTCCTCACTGCACACAACAGCATTGAGGTTTCCTGTTTATCTTTTAGATAAACCCAATTTTAATATAATAAATGCTTTGCAAACTCTACTGTTTTCAAACTGAATGACACCCTCACTCTCTGTACTGGGGTAAACTGGACCTTCTTTTATCCAAAAAAAAATACCCCTATTGGATACAATATTGTAAGACAGTTCTTAGTTTGGCAACAAATCTGGCAAAATGGTACATATTGTGTCTAAACCTCAACATCAATAAACGACTGTAGCATCCATCAAAGATGGCATATTAGGTCCAACTACCTAATTATTAATAAAAGTATTCCTAAATTTCTGTAAACACTCCTGAAGAGCAGCAAGGTCCTACTGATGTCAAAGTTCCTACAGAAGTTAAAATTCCCCAAATTAACATAAAATATATAAAAGTTTAGAGGATAACATTATTTTGAATTACATGTAAGCAGCTATTAGAAGACTCAATGGATACTCTATTTCTCTAAGAAACGTTCTTATACCTTCATCCCTTATTTCACGTGGGCCACTGCACTTCAATCATTTAGGGTAGTTGGAAACCACAATCATAAGATTTCATCTGTGCTAATGACCTGCTAATGTATTAACCTCTCCCCAGAACTGCGTATCTCAGGAATGAGATCTACTCATTTTTTTGGGAAATGGTCTTTAAAATTAACAAATAAATGTATAAACATTCCCACTGCAGTCCTGACTAAAAAAGATACAAGTGAAAAATCTTTTGATAGTAATGGGCACCTACCAAGTTGAAATATTTAATCATTCCACCAGCATTGGAAATACAGACTAATTATGTGGCAGGATCCCCTTCTTCTATTGTAGGACTGTGTTCATTTTAGTAAAGTGAACTCAATACCAAGACTATGTTACCTCTTCTGAATCCTCCCTCTATATTTCAAACAGTTGTAGCACAAATCATCCCAGGGACAAGCCAAAAACAAATCAAAACAAAAACATAAAACAATTTCAACAGGTGAGGGGAAAAAAGAAAACTGGGGAAGAATTAGTCAGTACTGTTATCCAAGGACACAGGAGTTCTTTCCCCTCTGAACTGGAAACACCAACCCCGCAACATCATTATTTGCTGTAAGGGAATGGTATAATCGTCATGACCATGACGTACTGAAATGGAAAAAAATCTGTTTTAAGAAAAACAAATGCTCCAATAGTATGTTAAATATCAGCCTCCAAAGGAAAGGAACATTTTTAAAACCTAACCAGGAAGGACCCCTAAAAAGACTGGGTCCTTAAATGACTGAATGACACTATGTCCTTCAATTAAGTTTAAAACAATTTTATACGTACCTACAACTAGGAGACTTTTTAAAATAAGTCTAGATCCAAATCTCTACTATCATGTCATGTAACAGAGATACACCTTCAATATACAAACAATCTTAAGCATTTGTCTCCTAAATTTATCCTTCAGAATACTATGGATGAAAGATCATCCTGCTTCACAATTTCAGGGTGTGTATATATTGAAGACTGACTTGTCTAGATCCCTTGCTACCATTCATTAAAAATCAATTTGCACAGTATTTACACAAATGCTGTGTGTTAGACTGCCCCAAGACAGTAATAAAAAAAATCTAAATTTGTAGAGATCCAAAGCAAAACTCACATTTGACACTATTTACCTTAAAACTTGGTTGTCTTGATAGAAAAGGATTAACTAACTCAATACAATACACGCATTTAGATTCTCAGTCTTTAGGACTAGAGTGGACCAACATTCATTCTACAGGACCAGAAATGTCCAGAGACCAACTTTATACCCAATGATTATGAAAACAACCATAAACTGGGACAAGCACTCCACATCTACCATGAACTAAATGTAAAATCTTATAGCACATGTGAATTTATAACATGGAATCTTGTATGTAATAGGCTAATTATTTTGTGGCTTCCTTCCTGAGTCATAAAATGTTTTATATTCCCATCACAGACTGTGAATTATAATTACTGCTAAAAGCAGCAGTGGCAATTATATATACACAATATAAATTAACTATTCCATTGACAATCTTTCAATTACAATTAATCGCAGTTAACTCAAGCAATTAAAACAAATTAACTCAATTAAAAATCACAATTAATAGCAGTTTTAATCACAGTTAAAAATAATCGAATACCAATTTATAAATATTTTGCATGTTTTTCTATATTTTCAAATATATTGATTTCAATTACAACACAGAATACAAAGTGTACAGTGCTACTTTTACATTATTTTTTATTAGAAATACATGCACTGTAAAAAAGATGAAGGAAATAGTATTTTTCAATTCACCTCATACAAGTACTGTAGTGCAATCTCTTTATACTGAAAGTGCAACTTACAAATGTAGAATTTTTTTTACAAAACTGCACTCAAAAAGAAAATGTAAACCTTTACAGCCTACAAGTCCACTCAGTCCTACTTCTTGTTCAGCCAATTGCTAAGTTTGTTTACATTTACAGGAGATAATGCTGCCCAGTTCTTATTTATGTCACCTAAAGTGAGAACAATTTTTTTGCAGGAAGAGATTTCCATCTTTCAGTCAGCTCTAATTATAATATTCTCTGTATTATCTTCCATCCCATTTCTTATGCATCCTAACATCCCGTTTGTTTTTTGACCACAGCTGCACACTGAGAAGTTTTCATTGAGCTGTCAACAGTGATTCCCAGGTCCCTTTCTTGAGTTGATCTAGTTAATGTAAAACCTTGTAAAGTGTATGAGTAATGACAGGTTTCAGAGTAACAGCCGTGTTAGTCTATATTCACAAAAAGAAAAGGAGTACTTGTGGCACCTTAGAGACTAACCAATTTATTTGAGCATAAGCTTTCGTGAGCTACAGCTCACTTCATCGGATGCATACTGTGGAAAATACAGAAGATGTTTTTATAAACACAGACCATGAAAAAATGGGTGTCTATCAGTACAAAAGGTTTTCCCTCCCCCCACCCCACTCTCCTGCTAGTAATAGCTTATCTAAAGTGATCACTCTCCTTACAATGTGTATGATAATCAAGGTGGGCCATTTCCAGCACAAATCCAGGGTTTAACAAAAACGTCTGAGGAACAGTGTGTGTGTGTGTGTGGGGGGGGGGGGGGGCGCGGAAGGAATAAACAAGGGGAAATAGGTTACTTTTTATAATGAATCAACCATTCCCAGTCTCTATTCAAGCCTAAGTTAATTGTATCCAATTTGCAAATTAATTCCAATTCAGCAGTCTCTCGTTGGAGTCTGTTTTCGAAGTTTTTTTGTTGAAGGATAGTCACTTTGAGATCAGAAATTGAGTGACCAGAGAGACTGAAGTGTTCTCCAACTGGTTTATGAATGTTATAATTCTTGACATCTGATTTGCGTCCATTTATTCTTTTACATAGAGACTGTCCAGTTTGCACAATGTACATAGCCGAAGGGCAGCAGGAGAGTGGGGTGGGGGGAGAGAAAACCTTTTGTAGTGATAAACACCCATTTTTTCATGGTCTGTGTGTATAAAAACATCTTCTGTATTTTCCACAGTATGCATCCGATGCAGTGAGCTGTAGCTCACGAAAGCTTATGCTCAAATAAATTGGTTAGTCTCTAAGGTGCCACAAGTACTCCTTTTCTTTGTAGGAGTAATGTAAATGTTTCCCTTCAATGTTCATTATTTTGCATTTATCAACACTGAACTTTATTTACCTTTGTATTGCCCATTTCCCTAGCAAGGTTAGGTCTCTGTAGTTCCTCAAAAGTTCTCTCTGATTTTGACTAACCTAAATAACTTGGTGTCATCTGCAGACTCCCCACTCCCACCTCCCCTCCAACAGACACCTTTCTTGATAACTTATTAATATATTAAACAACACTAAACCTAAAAGAGAATCTCAATGCACCCTACTGTTAACTTTTTGCCATGGTAAAAATTGACCTTGTATTCCTATTCTGTTTATTCTCTCGTAGTCAGTTTTTAGAACCTCTTACCCCATGGCTTCTTCTTTCCTGTTGTAGTCTCTTATAAGGGACTTCGTCACAGTTCTTTTGAATGTCTAAATAAATTATGTCAACCAATTCCACTTTATTCACTACTTTATATATATGTTCGAAGAGATTAGTGAGATAATTTTCCTCTGTAGAAAACATATTGGTTACACACTACCTTATCATGGTCTTCCTGGTGTTTTATTATACTGTTTTTAATTATAATTTCAATCAATTTGCTAGGTACAGTTACAAAACTTAGTGGTCTTTAATTTCCAGATTGCTGTTACAGCCTTTTAAAAAAAAAATATCGGTACATTTGCTACCCTCCAATCCTCTGGCACAGTAGCTGTTTTTAATGAGGGAGTGCATATTTTTTGCAAACAGTTCAGCCACTTCATACTTATTATATCAGTTCAAAATATACTGTCTTTCACATGCAGTCCATACCAATTGAAACCACCACACTGGATCAAACACAGAAGATATCCTAGGACTAAATTAATGATAAATCCATTGACTACCATCTTAGTCTCTAAATATACCAGTTATATTCAAGTCAATCAACTGATTGCCCAAAATACTGTTAGTATTTAGTGTTCGGATTCATAACGAAGAGTAGACGGATGTGAGGGGAAGTTTATTATTCATAATTTTTAATTACTATGTTAAACATAAATAAATTGTAACAAGAAAGAAATAATATAAACATAAGAACGTAATGTGTTTTCCTTTTTCTTCTGTTAGCTGATGTAACATTCAGTACTACTCAATTTCCATGTAATTGTCCTTCTGTGTTTATTGAATGAAGCCATATTTTAGAAAAGTTTCTGTCTCTCCTTCTATGTAAATACTTTCATGGCTAAATATTTTTTGTTGCTCGTACTTTTTTTTTTTTTTTGGATATGGGGTAATCAAACAGTGTTCAAGATGAGGAGGCACCGTCCATTGATCGAACATGGCTATGTAGGATCTTTTCTACAATTACCTCGGAAGATGATCTTGGAGCTCGACACCCACCAATGATGCAGCCATCATATCTTTCCTGCTTGCCTCTCCTTAGTAGCTTACACAATCTAAAGACCATGACCGCATAACTGTCCTCAGTAGCCTCAAGTTAGATCAGAATACTCAAAGCCAAGCTTGAACAAAATCGTTTGTGTGGTTTGCTGTTTGAATGCAAGAGTGCCACCTTGTGACATCTACCTCAAAGACTTAGAGAACAGTTGCACTGCAAGAAAAAACGTTTGGAAAACAAAGTTTTCCCACAGAACAAGCATCACTTAGACTGAAAGGATTGTGTATATAGTATTTTTGTTGCAATGGATTCATTACTGGAAAATATGTTTATGCACACTTTAGGTGACAAAACTAAGAGCTTTACAGTCATAAGTACTGATGTGGCTAGTCAGTCTTAACAAGAAGAATTCTCATCCTGCAATATTAATATGCCTTGTCTCTTATTTTAACAGAATTGTTCCTTGTACTAACAGAACTGTGGAAAGTAAATGGTACAATGAAGTGTTGCATCTCCATCTACCCTTGCAAAATTTCTATACACTAGATTTCTAGCAGACATGTTTAGTCACACCTTCTTTCATGCTATTAATGATATGCCCTCATACATCAAAGTTCATGGCATATCTAAAAATATCTGTCAATCATGTTTTACATTGCAAACTTAACATAATAGAATATTCTGCGTGGTAAATAATTCCAAACATGTTCCATATTTAGGGTGACCAGATGTCCCGATTTTATAGGGACAGTCCCGATATTTGGGGGTTTTTTCTTATATAGGCTCCTATTACCCACCACCCCATCCCGATTTTTCACACTTGCTATCTGGTCACCATATCCATATTTGAGAAAGATTATAGAAAAACTTGAATAGAATGTTTAAGTATGTTTCCAGCTTCTCTGCTTTCAAAGAGTGTATTTTAGAGATCAAATACACAAAAAGGAATGTGTGTCTTGGGTTCTAGGTGCTTTTGTCAAAAATCAATATACAGGCAAACAAGAGTGAAGACAGCAGCTACTCTTCATGCCCAAACCAGAAGGTGACCAATCAAAATACATGATGCCTTCCTCACAAAACATTAGCACTAACCCCTCTCCCACCCTAAAACTTAGGTAATCTATGGGCCCTGCAGTCTGCTCTCAAGGTCAACAGCTTCAGGCTACTTCAGATTACGGGAGAGTTGAGGAAATTTCAAATGTGAAAACACCTTATGGAAGATTCCTTGCCACAACCCCCTGTTTGTTAAAACTTTGGGGCTGAAGTTTGAGTGCCTCTACTGACTGCAACTGTAGCAGGCTAGCACAGGTAGAAAGGCAGCCTCCCAAACAGGCAAGTCCCAAACCATTTAGGGTTTTACAGATCAAAATCCAACAATTCAACATCACTCAGAAGCCACTAAGCAACTAGTACAGATTCCTGAGAGGTGGTTTTCTTGTGTTCCAAGGAGATATACCAGTTGGTATATTTAAAGGTATAGGCAAATCTAGAGCTCACTTTAGTAACCTAATCTTTACATAACAAAGGTATGGATCTCCGTAACAACACCTGAAACTGAAAATAATGGTCTGGCTAAAAGAGCACAAAGATGAAAAAAAGCATTCCTAGAGACTGCTGTTTTAACATAGTTTAACAGCTGGAACTGATAGCTGCAATTATATAACTAACTGAGAAAGACAGATAATGTGACTATTGCTCATGCACCCAAAGCAAAATATTTTAAATCATAGCATTTTGTCATTCCACTTCTAAGAAAAGATTGTTATACCCCAACAAGTTCATCGCTGTACGTTGAGTCAGTTATCTACAGGGATCCTAGTTTTCTGTCATAAAAAAACCAAAATTCTTAGATTAACCCCCCCCCCCCCAATCCACCTTTTCCCTTGATTAAAATGAAACGCGGAACTTCAGTTTCCCTAGCCTCTATATAGGTATCTGTTGAACACCGTGTTTGATTGATATACAGTAGAACCCCATTTATTCGAGCCTCCATTACCTGGCTTTCCATAATAACCGAACCACCAGCCACCTGGAGCTGACCAGCTGAGCACCAGCCGACCAGGACTGACAGCACGAGCCCCAGCCACGGTCAGCCCCAGGAGGCTGGTGATTCAGTTAACACGGAGAGCAGATAATGGAGGCTCGGAAAAATGGGGTTCTACTGTATATGTTTTTGGTTTTTTTTCCACAAAATGTAAAAACTAAAGATTCTCTGTAAAAATGCAAATTCCGCACACTTCCATGGCAAACTGATTTCTAGGATCCCTTATTAACTATAAATTTTCACCATATAACAGCAAAGACTGAGATTATCATATCTTCAGAAATTAATACACTGCATGCTATTGCATCTGTAAATTAAAGAAAGTTCACATGGTGGCAGGTTTTACTTGGAATACTATCAGCAAGTTTAATATATTCAATAAAAAGTTATCCAGAATGTGATTTTTTTTTTTTTTTTTTTTTTCCAGAACAGGTTAAGGCCTTGTCTACACTGCCAAGTTTCTGGGCAGTAAAGCTGCTTTCTGCAGCGTAACTCCCGAGGTGTACACACTGCCAAGCCACTTAGTGCGCAGACAGTGCGCAGTTGCAGTGCTTTAAAAAAACCCACCCCAACGAGAAGCATAGAGCTTTCTGCGCCAGGAGTACAGCACCGCGATGCCAATGTAGATTCCATGGTCGATTACAGTGCTGCGACTGGCCTCCGGGAAGTGTCCCGCAATGCCTGTTCTTGCCTCTCTGGTCATCAATTTGAACTCTACTGCCCTGCCCTCAGGTGACCAACTGTCACTCCCACCCTGTAAATTCCTTGGGAATTTTGAAAGTCCCCTTTCTCTTTGCTCAGTAATGTGTGCAGTGGTCTCAGCGCATCTTTCCAGGTGACCATGCCTGCTCTATGCACCAGGTGATCCCCCACTTGGAGCAATGCTGAGCTGCTGGACCTCATCAGCATTTGGGGAGAGGAGGCTGTCAAGTCCCAGCTGCGCTCCAGCCATGGGAATTATGATACCCTACAGACAGATTTCAAGATACATGACAGAAAGGGGCCATGATCGGGATACCCTGCAGTGCAGGGTCAAAGTGAAGGAGCTGTGGAATGCCTACCACGAGGTGCGGGAGGCAAACCGCCACTCCAGTGCTGCATCCATGAGCTACCAGTTCTACAAAGAGCTGGATGAAATACTCGGTGGCGACCCCACCTCCACTGCGAAGGCCACTGTGGATACTTCTGTGGCTCGTGTGCGAGTCAAGAGTGGACAAAGCCAGGAGGAGGAAATCTTGGATGAGGATTTGGAGAAGGAGGGGAACCCAGAGGAAGAGGACGACTCGGAAGCCAGAGATGCATGCAGCCAGGAGCTCTTCTCTACCCCGGAGGAGGCTAGCCAGTCACAGCTGTTGGAGTTTGGTGAAGCGCAAACTGGAGAGGAGGCCCCGGTAAGTGGCTTTGATTTTAGGAATCACTGAGGTGAGTTGTTGGGGGCAAGAGGGTTGCAGAAAGCAGGATTGTGTCTGTACAATGTGTGTACCACCACATGCCTAGTCTGAGTGGCAGAACAGGGTATTGATTGACTCCCTCACTTCATGGGAATCTGCCTCAGAGATCTCCACGAAACTCTCATGGAGATACTGGGCAATCCGCTGCCGCAGGTTCTTTGGCAGAGCTGCTTTGTTTCTTGCCCCATTAAGGGTAACTTTCCCGTGCCGCTCTGCCATCACTGGTGGGCGGGGGACCATTGCTGCACACAGGCAAGCCACATAAGGGCCTGGGCGGCAGCCACAGGCTTGGAAAAGACCCTTCCTTGATTCCCTGCTCACCCTCAGCAGCAAGATATCTTCCATAATGAACACAGCCTGTGGAAAATGTGAGGACAGGAATGATTATAAGGCGCCAGCACACCCCCACCCCCAGTGCTGGCTTTCCCCAAGAGCCACATGCCCAGTGTGTAGTATCGTCCTGGAACACTGATTTCCCTGCCCCTGTGGTTACTCACCATTTTGGGAGTCTTGTGGCTCATGTGTGCTTGCCTAGGGTCAGCCAGTTAGTGACAGGTATGTGAATAGTGGCAGTGTTTTAAATCACTGAATCAGTGGTCTCTGTGTTGCAAACAATACTGCTTCCGTAAAATGTTGCATTTTGGCTTCAAAAATATAACGTTTGGAGCCCAGCCTCCCTCTTTGTTATCGCTGTCTGAACGGCTGCGCGGAATTAGAAAGCGGCCATGAAGAACTAAGGAGGACTTTCTGCGGAAGGTCAATATACACTCCAGAGCCAAAAACCAAGAATTGAAAGAGTGGGGGGACAGCAATAAGAGGGACCAAAAGGAGAACACAGCATACCAGAATGAAGCCACCCAGTGGCTCTTAAATGTTATGGAGTGCCAAGTGGACACGCTCCAGGTGCTACTAGCACCACAAACTGAGCAGTTCCACGCCCGCCTTCCCCTGCAGCCACTTTCACAAAACTCTTTCCCATGCGCCTCCCAGACATCGCCAACACATTTTTATCAACCTCCTGGCTCCAGTCTGTACCTGGTGCATTCCACTCCTGCCTCATCACAGTCCAGCCCTGCGGACTCTCAGTACCCACTGCACTCAACACCTGTCCCTCTGCAGTTTAGCCTTGTTGAAGTACAGTACCCGCTGCACTGTACTTCAAAGGAGAAGGTTGGATAGGATACCTGGACATACACAAATCTTTAACCACCCCGGGACCCCACCTCCTCCTGGGACCCTCCCTTCCCCCATCCTCCTCAGAGCTGATGTGTTTTTTTTATTTGTCTCTCTCCTCCAGTTGTTGTTTTTTAATAAAATAATTGTTTTGGTTTGAAAGCAATCTTTATTGTATTAACTGAAAGCAAACAGAGCCGTGCAAAACACCAGGCAATTTTCTTAAACCTTCATAGTGCATCGTCTGCACTGATCACAATCACCTCCTAGCATTACAAGCACTGCACTCCCAAGCATAGCAACAAATATTAGTGGCTTTCAGCTTCAAATTGCTGCCTCATGGCTTCCGTGATCCTTATGGCCCCATGCTTCACCCCTCTAATAGCCCTGGTCTCTGGCTGTTCAAATTCAGCCTCCAGGCGCTGAGCCTCAGCAGTCCAGCCCTGAATGAAGCTTTCACCCTTCCCTTCAAAAATATTATGGAGTGTACAGCACAGGAATATTGTCATCGGCCAGGTCCAGCCTCCCATATAGGCAGCGCCAGCAGGCCTTTAAATGGCCAAAAGCACACACAACAGTCATTCTGCACTTGCTCAGCCTGTTGTTGAACCACTCCTTGCTGCTGTCAAGGTGCCCCGTGTATGGCTTCACGAGTCATGGCATTAAAGGGTAGGCAGGGTCTCCCAGGATCACAATGGGCATTTCGACTTCCCCTCTGGTGATCTTCTGTTCCAGGAAAAAAGTCCCTGCTTGCAGCTTCCTGAACAGGCCAGTGTTCCGAACAATAGGTGCGTCATGCACCTTGCCAGACCAGCCTGCGGTAACGTCCATGAAACGCCTACAGTGATCCACAAGCGCCTGGAGAACCATAGAGAAATACCCCTTCCAATTAATATACTCGGTGGTCTGGTGCCAGACCAGGTGGTCTGGTGCCAGAATTGGAATGTGGGTGCCATTTATTGCCCCTCCGCAGTTAGAGAAGCCTGTTTGTGCAAAGCCATCCACAATGTCAGGCACGTTGCCCAAAGTCACAGTCTTTCGGAGCAGGATGCGGTTAATGGCCCTGCACACTTCCATGAACACGAGTCCAACAGTCGACTTTCCCACTCCGAACTGATTGGCGACCGATCGGTAGCAGTCTGCAGTAGCCAGTTTCCACAGTGCAATCGCCACGTGCTTCTCCAACAGCAGGGCGGCTCTCATTCTCATGTCCTTGTGCCATAGGGTTGGGGCAAGCTCATCCACACAGCCCCATGCATGTGGCTTTCCTCATCCGAAAGTTCTGCAGCCACTGATCATTATCCCAGACGTGCATGACAATGTGATCCCACCACTCAGTGCTTGTTTCCTGAGCCTAAAAACGGTCTTCCACTGTGGTCAGCACCTCTGTGAATGCTACAAGCAATCTCGTGTCGTAGCTACTACGCATGGCGAGATCAATGTAGCACTCCTCTTGCCTTTGTAGTTTAAGGAATAACTCCACTGCTACTCGTGACGTGCTAGTCAGAGTGAGCAGCATCCTGGTCAACAGTGCGGGATCCATTCCTGCAGACCGGAGAGGCAGAGAGCACAGTACACAAACCGTTGTAAGATGGTGCCAAATGCGGACAGAAGCACAGGGATTGTTGGGACGCGAAGCAATACATCACTGGGTATTGGGACAGGACCCAGGATGCCCTGCGACACCCTTCACCTTCCCCCAACTCTAAGCGGCAGAAGAGGAAGAGATGCTCTGTGGCATAGCTGCCCAGAGTACACCACTTTGAATACTGCTGCAAGTGCGAACCCACTATTGCGCAGGCAGCTGATAGTGTGAATACACAACAGCGGTTTCCCTTCAGTGCTCTCTGAGCAGCGCTGTAACTGCTGGCACTGTATCTCTGCCAGTGTAGACATACCCTAAGATATGGCTCCTGTGTATCTGACATCACCAAGCTGCTAACTGAGATCCTAAATGGTCTTTGTTTCATCTCTCTATTTACACTTGCTCTTCTGCAAGTCTAGAATTGCCTGAAAAGAAAAGCAGTTGCCCCCACACAGATTTCAAATCTGTATTTATAGCTCTGCCCTTTCTAAATCCACTTTTGAAAACAGTTGAAACAAGGGGTGAAGTGGTAGTATAACTCTGAATTTCCTTCCTTTGGTGTAAATTCTCCAGATAATAAAGGTTTTTTATGAAAACTTAGTTTTACTGTCAGCATGTACTGGTGGGAGAACACCATTACTGTAGGATCTTCTACAGAACTACTGACTTCAGACATTTTTAGTTAAACAGAACTTCAACTGTTTTGCATACTGTGCACAGGAAACACTCGTTTGAATTGCTACACCACCAATCTAAACTACTCCTATCTCCTCCTACTCTCTGCTTTACTTCCTATATAGTATTACGTAAAAACCTTATAGTAAAAATGTTAAGGTTGGAAAGTCAAGCACTCAAGAGTTAGAAAATGGCAGAATTCAGCCTTCTTGTGCATATGCACTATGACTATATTTTTAAATTACACTATCATACACCATTTTTCCACAGGACCCTGCCATATTCAGTGGCCCCTCTCGTCATTGTTTTGAACTCAGCTGCAGGCATGCGGATATCCCCTTTCAAAGCTCCATTTCTGACACCCGGCATGCTTATCTGCTCCTGGACACAAAAAAACCCCTTACTGTGGAATGCTCCTGCTGCAGAGGCAGGCGTTTGTGCATGTGTGCGAGAGAGAGGGGGACGGGGGGAGGGCTGATGTTGGGGTTTCCCCCTGCTGCTGTCTGAACTTACAAGACAGCATGCTGACACACTCTCTTCCCCGCAAAACACACTGTCTTTCCCACTACATACACACAACACACTCCCTGTCAGACTCCACCCCCACCCCCCCATTTGAAAAGTATGGTGCAGCAACTTCAACACTGGGATAGCTACCACAATACACTGCTCTCTGTGGCACTGCAAGAGCTGCTAATGTGGCCACGCCACAGCGCTTGCAGCGGACAGTGTGAACACATGGCAGCGCTTTCCCTGATGCTGTCTCCGAGGGCTGGTTTAACTCCCAGCACTCTACATCTGCAAGTGTAGCCATAGCTGCAGTGATAGTAGACACTGCATTACTTATGATGACTGTTACTGGCCTACAGGAACTATCCCACAATGCCCCATGCTGACCTCTGGTCACCATTATGAACTCTGCTGCCAGGGCTCAGGTGGACAGGAAGCCACCCCTCCTTTTTAAAGCCCCCCAAATTTTTGAAAGTTCCTTTCCTGGTTGTCTGGCTTGGTGGGCACACCTAGCAGCTCTCCATTGTAGAATTTAACTGCCCTGCTGACAGTTCTGGCTATACGCTGCAGACATGCTCCTGACTGAAGTATACAGGAGGTATTGGATCTCCTGGGCTTGTGGGGAGAAGAGGCTGTGCAGGCACAGCTCTAATCCAGCCATAGAATTGTGGATAGCTACGAGCAGATTGCTTGGAGGATGCAGGAGAAGGGCTACAACAGGAACCAGTAGCAGTGCCATGTGAAAGCTAAGGAGCTGCGGCAGGCAGACCACATGGCAAGGGAGGCCAACAATCCATCTGGTGCCGAGCCACAGCCCTGTTGCTTTTACAAAGAACTGCAGGCCATCCTCAGTGGAGACCCCACCACCAACCCCAAGAGTACCATGGATACTTCCAAGGAGTCCAAGTCACAGACACCTTCCACAAACAGCAAGGAGGAGGAGGAAGAGGAGTATGGTGCACAGGCGAACGGGGGATCCAGCTGTGCAGCAAACCAGTAGAGTTTTGATTCCTCCGCAGTCCAGCCAGTGAAGCATGGACTAGCCTGCTGCAGGGGAAGGAACCTCTGGTAAGTATGCACTTTGCCTTGAAATTACAGAGCTGGAACCCCCAAAGTAGCAAGACACATATGTTGATTTACTCTTTTTTTACTTGGGCTAGAAGAGTTAGTGAAACAACCAAGAGAGGTAGAATTGCTATCTGTTTTTCATTCACCTCTAGAGTTAGGGAGACAGGGCCACACAGAGCAGTTTGTTTACGTACACCAAGATGTCCCATGAATCCTCCATAGATATCTTCATGAAACTTTCATTGTAGTACTCTGCAATCCTCTGTTGAAAGTTTCTGGGGAGGGCTGCTTTATTTCTTTGACCTCAGTAGGACACTTCCTCATGCCACTCAGTGATTACCTCAGCAGGCACTATTGCATACAGAGGGTAGCAGCATACGAGCCTGGGCGGCATCAGGACATCAGAAGCAGCTGTGCTGTCTCTGCCTCTGTTACCCTCAGGAGTGAGCTATCAGCTAAAATCACCACTACCCGTGGAAAATGGTGCCAGTATTGAGTTCCATTACCCTACACAACTATACTCATGCCTGATAGCTATTCCCCCCTCATTTCCCCAACCTCCCTGCAAGGGCTTTACCCACCACGGCTGGTGCTATGAATGGTGCCATCCTAAATCAATCCCCTGGAGAAGTGAGCATGTAATGCTTACAACTTTGGGGGATCATGGGGAGTGAGTTCAGTATCCTAAGTTTTGATCTCTGTCATGGATATTCTGACAATAATACCTCTATGTGTTGTATCTGCAGCTGCTGCCACTGTGGCCTTCCGGGTCTCTCCCTCCAGAATCATGGAACATCTGAGCCAGATAAGGACGAGAAGACAACTCAGGATGACATGTTCCAGGACATGCTGCAAGCCTGTGCTACATCAGAGAACAAGACCAGGGCCTGGAGAATCACCCTTGCAGACAGCATGGAGAAGAAAAGAGTAGAGAGGAGAAAGGCTTAGGAGTCCAAGCAGTAAAAGGAGAGGGAGGTGCACCAGGACATAATGGGGCTTCTCAGGCAGCAAACAGAGACACTGCAGACTCTAGTAGACCTTCAGGTTCAACAATCCCATGCTCACCTCCCTCTGCAGCCCATATGGAACTTAATATCGGGAACTCCCTATACCCCCCCCCCAACATTCCACGTGGCATCAGGGGACACCATAGTACCCCTACCACTGCACCCCCAGGGACATTAAAGGCAATCACAGCTTCACATACACTGACCTGCCAAAGCGATAGTTGGTGTATGGGTACCTGAAATGGAAATGTGTGTTCTTTCCCCTTCATAAGTTCTGTTCCCTTAATTCATTAAGATTTCAATGTTTTTTTAATTGCCTGGTTCATGTTACTAAATAAAATTCTATTTTTTGGATCAAGATTCATCTTTATTAGTTCACAACATATGCTGTCTGATGCTGAGTGGGTCTGACATGCATCAATTTCCCATTACTTCATTTTGTCACAGAATACATAACATTCATAGACAATATTAATAGGTGCATTGACAATGTTATATTCCTACACACAGAGGAATCACTAGAAGATTAATTCTGGACCACAAAAGAGAAAGGCCAGGTAGAGCATACTACAGCAACACACACTACTCTGGCTCATTATTAAAATGGTCTTTCGAAGCCTCCCTGAGTTGTATAGTTCTGTGCTGAGCTCTTCTTATAGCCCTTGTATCTGGCTGTTCAAATTCAGCAGACAGCCATTCCTCCTCCGCCCTCCATCTCAGCAGAAACGTTTGCCCCTTTGCTTCACAGATGTTATACAGAACGCAGCAGGAAACTAACCATTGGGATTTTTTTTCTCACTGAGGTCCAATCTTGTAAGTAAACAACACCAGTGGCCCTTCAAATCACCAAAGGCTACATTCAACTGTCATTCAACCTGCTGAGCTAGTGGTCAAAGCACTCCTTGGTGCTGTTAAGATGGCCAGTGTACAGCTTCATGAGCCCTGGGAGCAAGAGGTAGGCTGGGTCACCCAGAATCACTAATGGCATTTCAACATTGCTAATGGTAATCCGTTGGGGAAGTCCCTGCTTGCAGCTTTCTGAACAGCCCTGTGTTCTTAAAGATGTGTGCATCATGCCCTTCTCTGACCAGCCAACACTGATGTTGGTAAAGCTTCCTCTTGTGATCCACCAGCACTTGCACTACCATTGAAAAGTAGTCCTTTCTGTCGATATTCTCTGTGGCAAAGTGGTCTGGTGCTAACATAGGGATATATGAGCCATCTATCACCTCACCGCAGTTTTGGAACCCCATTGCTGCAAAAACACCCACTATGTCCTGCACATTGCCCAGAGTCACAGTCCCACATAGCAGGAGAAAATTAACGGTGCTGCACACTTGCGGCCCCTGCGGTAGATTTCATGACTCCAAAACAATTCCACAATGGAATCACCACTCACTTCTCAACTGTCAGTGTGGATCTCATTTTGATGTCCCTATGGTGGAAGGCTGGAGCAAGTTCAGCACACAGATCCAAGAATGTAGCTTTGCACATCCAAAAATTCTGCAGCCACTGCTAGTCATCCTAAACCTGTATGACAGTGCAATCCCAGTCAGTTAGTTCTTGTTTCTCGGGCCCAGAACTGGCGCTCCATGATCTCCAGCTGCTCCTTGACCACCACCAACAACCCTGAATTGTTTCTATGTCCCAGGGCAATCTAGCTTCCAAGGAATCATCAGGCTCCCCACAGCTCCTCTTGCAGCTCTATAAATACTGCAGGATCAAGCGCCCTGTGCTTGCAACACTCATGACAACAGTGCAGAGCTGTGCAGGCGCCATGCTTCTGTCAAGAGATGGTGGACAGCGAGGAGGGACGCACAGGTTTGTGGGACTTTGTAAAGGTGGTGTAAAATAATATGGGCTGCAGATGAAATTATGGGATGGAGAACATTATTATTGGAAGTTGACTCCATGCTCCCAGTCATTTGGCTTTATGACAAAACTCAGGAAGATTAAGTTAGCTGCTCAAAGGAGATGCAAGACAAGGTGTTAAAGAAAAAAATTAGAGCGGGCTGAGCATGTGGGCTGCTTTTTGGTTCATGGGCATATTATTCACACAACTTTTATATGCCATAACTAAAAATATGGGTGCCACATAAATACAGATTGCAAGAGGGAGATATGAATGTAGCATGGCATATTACATTATGCCATATTCAGACCAATGATCAATAATGGAGACTATATGACAGGGCTACAAGTGGCCAGATACATTACAAGATTAAAGTGTCAGAAAACATCTCATTCTACAACTGCTACATGTCATCACATCACACAACACTGCAAATAAAATGTGTGTAATTATCTGGCCTCAGCTTCTTCCAACAGCAGGTCTCTCATAAAAACACACCCATGATCAGTTTGTAAAAGCAAGAATTCTTTGGACATCTCCTTGATTCATCATTAAAACTAGTTGTTTGTAATGTTATTGTAGCTGTGTTGGTCCCAGGATATTAGAGAGATAAGGTGGGTGAGGTAGTATCTTTTATTGGACCAACTTTAGTTGGAGGGAGAGAGAGAAAGAGAGAAGCTTTTCAGCTTACACAGAGCTTTCTTCTTCGGGTCTGAAAAAGAGCCCATATAAGTGCAAAAATGTGTGTCTTCAACCAGCAGAAGTTGGTCCAATAAAAGGTATTACCTCACCAACTTCTTAAACTATATTCTAACAATAATTAGGATATTCAAATACCAAAACAATTTTCTTCATTTGTACATAAAACTGAAAACAAAGGAGTGCTCGTCATGAGATAGTAATACATATGGACAAGACTGAGAAATTTCAATGGCTTCTTCATGCCCAGCAGACCTCAAGGAGAAAGATTATCTTGCAAAGAATATCTAAATTTAAAAGTTCTTGGTTAAATACTTCAACGACAAGCACAAAATATGCCTGCACTGCTGAGCACCAGCAAGCCTAAGTGTTACTAAACAATGGAACTTTCCAAATGTTGTATGTCGACCCAACCTAATTTATTAGCTGATGTAAAATTTGTGTTCTCCCTTTGGTTAGTACGAAGCATGGGAAGGGCAACAATTAGCCAGGCCAGACGATAGCCAGAGCAATTTATTGTTATTTATGAAGTGGCAATTCTTATGCTCTCTACTGGAGCTTAGAATAAAACAATATAGTCATTTTGATTACAATCTGTCTATATAATAGAATTTGAAAGCATTATTTATAAAGTAGAAGTTTAGCCAAATTGTTTTATCATGTTTATGTTGTCTGGCACCTCTCACCTTCAGGTCACAAGCTAATTAGGCAACCACTTATTAAATCCATTTTTCTTAAAGTAATCTTCAATCAAATTTTTCTAGGCTATTATTTTTTCACTTCAAAAGATTTAACACTGGAGATCAGAAGCTTTAGGACACCGCTCCCTTATTAGTTAGCAATGTCCATTTTTCATAATGATTTCAAAGTCCAGAAAGGAACTTCGTAAGTGTAATTATGAATTTGGAGGCATACCAAGCTATGGAAAGTTGAGCACAATATGCCACACTTAAAAATATTTGTTGTGCTTCAGGCTTTACTCTGATGTAAATGTTATCAGCTTCCTTCAACTCAAGCATCAATGGAGCATGTTAACCAAGATGCAGGATGTTTGATGTCATGATTGAAGAGGCCCCCCCTTGAGAAGACCTGCATGAAGCACAGAACTGTACCCAGAAAAGCAAAAGTTACCATAAATTATTGCTAACATGTAAGCTACCTGAAACTTTAATGACTTATTTGTTCCTGGGTTTTACACCATCTGGAACTTCATCCAAACTCAAAATGCCAAAAGAAAACCAAACATGAACAACTACTGTACTGCTTAATTACATATATTTTAAAGCATTTTGTTATTTGTATGCAGAAGGTACAGACTATAAAAACAAGACAAGATGTAATCCTACTTTTAAGACATACACTTCAGTATGTTAAATTTGAACACAAGTTTATAGATAAAGCAGATAAATTATTAGTATTTATCATCAAGGTTAAGTTACATGTTTATTAATGCACGTTTTTCATACAAGCTTTATCTTTTTCTTCTGTTTCAGTTTGTACAAAAAGGAAAAAGATTGTTTTAAAAATGAATGAAAACTAATGTGTCCATTCATACAACCAAACAACATTTTTTAAAGATCTTAGTAATAAAGTATTCCAAACCAATGCTCTAGAATCAATACACAATAATTAGTTACAATATCTACATGCTGGAAAAACTAATTTCATAACATTACTCTAAGAACAACCTACAAGGAGATCTAGACAAGATCAATTTTTTCAGTATTCTTTGCTAAAGAAACTCAATTTGTGTGACTATTTTAATTAGCAATGTCTTTAAAGAAAACAGGTCTGAAAATGGAGATTGTATAATGCAAGTTACACTCCTAGCCATTTTATTCATTCATTATTCGAAACCTGTTAATTATCCATGTAGTTAATGTTATCTGTCGAAATATTAAATTAATCCCTTAAACAACATGGCTTCAAGCTAGTCATTAAAGCTTCTACTGAAAAAAGCATAAAAGTCATCATTAATTCAGTAGGTAAAATAATTTGATGCATTATGCGTGGCAGCCTAAAAACAAACAGTAGGATTTGCTTTCAGTGTCAACACAAACAAAATCCATCTTAAAAACCGGAAGTTCACATCCAATCAATATTTTGTGTGTATGTGCCTGCATATTTTATAAATACACAGAGCCTCTTGTCATCCATTTCATTAAAAACCTAGCTTTTCAGGGATGCATACTTGACAGCTGTAAGTCACATTAGGTTAAAACTTGGTATAAAAAAATAGTAATACCAGATAACATTTTAGTCACTAAAATTATAAAAGTATGATTAACTATTTTAGTTATTGCATAGAAGAAAATGAAGAATAGAAGTTGTTCCAAATGTTGCTGAATTGTTTTGAAATTCTGCAGTTAGAAATGACAGAGATAGTCAATTTTTATAAGAGCTACTGACCACATGCACAACAACTACTTTACATAAATATTTTTTGAGCTGTGGGATAGGATATCAATTTTCTTTTTTTGCCCATGTTACCACTCAGTGCAAAAACTTCTACAGAGAAAAAGGGACTGGAATGTTGTCGGGAGAAGTAGGAGACTGAGGAAGTATCAGAGGTGCGAGTATATCTGACACAAGGTAAAAAATAGCACAGGTGGAAAATAGAAGAACTAACTGTGGGAATCTCATACGGGCAGGGATCCTCTACAATGTGGATCAACGGCTGTATAGGGCCACCTCTCCCTCTGTACACCAGAGTACATATATGGCAAGATTCAAAGTGCTTGCATTTCTTTTGTTAGCTTTATTCAGATGGGGCAGTGTGGTACGGGAGGCTGTTGAAAGTGGGAGAGGGGGCTAAGAAAAGTTATGTATATTTTGATATGCTACTTTCAACTCTATCATTGCTTTAGTGCTTTTTGTTGAATACTATTGCCTTTTTTTAAAGTTTCATATTTGTTTACTCTTTAGGTCTATGGCATCATAAATATTTATTACCTCAGATGGATGCTGATGGGAACACTTCAGCAGAGATGTGTATCCCTGAATATTTCAGTACATATCCTATAATCAGGACTATAGGAATTTGCAGAAACACTGCCTGCCTTCCAAATGAGTTCATCTCCCCTCTTGTATGATGGTTTGACCAGCGTAGGGTATATTTTATACCACTCTGCACCAGTTTCACCAAATTTGCCCCACTTGCATTATAAATTTTAAAGAAAATAGATTTTAAATTGTTTTGTAATGTAGAGTTATTGTGGTTCCCTCTATTTAATAAACATGGGGCAGAGTTCCACTCCTCATGGATGCATGAAATATGGAGCTTCAGAGAAGGAGGAAGACAATACCTCTACCAGTGATACTGGGAATCTAACCAAGAAACAGTGGTTAAAGTTAGTCAAAATACTATATTTAAAAGAATTCTCTCTAATGTTTTGGTAAAAAGCTCTAGTCATCACCAGGGTATAAACTGGCAACAGCTGGGAACAGCTATTTAGACCTAAGGCTTAACCAACTTAATTACAGAAGCTTGTAGAATTTTAAATGCCAGACAAACATTAAAGAAAATTTTTAGTACTGCATTTCTAGTGCCAGGAAAGAAAAATAACTTCCCTCTTCATATGAGGTAATTCTCAATGTCTGAAAAATTACAGTACTTTGTATCCTCAAAAAAAAAAAATAATACAGACCATATTACACAAGCTTTATACCATATACAAACTTTTTTTAAGAACAGAATTTAACATACTTGTAGCAATACAGCTTCCAAAAAAAAAAAAAAAAAAAAAAAAGGGTACAGATGATTTTCTGAGGTAAATAATATGAGCAGGACAAACTATTTGTTAATCTTGTACCAGAGATTTTTAAAGATACTTTCTGTTTCCAGGACATAACATCTCACTCAATAAAGTGTAGCCGAGGGTTACCCATATAACCAAATATTTTTGTGGAGATGGGCTGTGCACAATTATACATGGCAAAGTAGTGTCATTTGCATTATACTTTCAAGTGTGCTCCTGCTGCCCCATAAAACTGACAGCAACAGAGTTTATTGAAGATGATCTATAGGTAAATTATTGTACAGACCCATATTATGCTGTACAGAATATCACTGAAGAAAATCTCCACCTATTTTCTTTCATCATATACTTGAGTTGTAAGCTCTTTGGGGCAGGGATTTTCTTTGCATTATGCGTATATAATGCCTAACAAAATGGGACCATGCTCGATGATTTGGAGCCTCTAGGCCTCAAGAGAGAAAGGTCCAGTGTTACAGGTGCTAGTCCGGAACTTAAGACACCAATGTTCGATCACCAGGGGCTGTCTGTTTGACCTTGAGCAAGTACCTTAGTTTCTCTGTGCCTCAGTTCCCAGTACATGAAAATAGGGATAACAGTAGTACCCTAACTCACAGAAGGTGTTGTGAGGTTATGTCCATTAATGATTGAGAGATGCTCAAATACTACAGTAATGGAGGCCATAAGTACCTTAGACAGGGGTTACTACAATAAATAACAATAGTGTTACATATTCAAGAACTAGGGGATCGACTGAATGTATATACATGCTCTGCATAATTTTTCCCTCTTCTGAATTTGTGTGATCACAAAACCATAGAAGGAAGAACCATCTGGCCAGAGCTTCTCGGCACAGGTGAGAGGAAGGAACAAAGGGGAGCAAGCTGCAGCTCTCTGATCTTGAGGCTGGCTCCACATGGGCCCCAGTTCTAGCCCAGAACTAGAACAGCCTGAGGCTACTCCAGCTTGTCATGGCCTACATATAGGGGCTGGCAGGGACAATGCCACTTCTACACTCACTCAGGATTCCCCAAGTCATGGGAGCCCTAGCAAGGCAGATGTGGCTGTTTACTGCTCCATACATACTAGCGGAGTGGTGCAAAGAGAGCAAAGCAGACTAGAGAATCTTTCCCCAAGACCATAACTTAATCTCAGTCATGCAGTCACTGCGATTTCTAAATCTCATTACATTTTTCAAATATATAAAACAGTCTTGACACACTATACTCACATGCATAAGTACTAAGTAATAACTATCTTGGATATATATTTTACCCACACAAAAATATTTCTTTAGAGTTCAGGATACATATTTCCCTCACAACAATATGAACACTAAGAGGGAGACTTTCAAAGGCGAAAAGGGAAGTTAGGTGCCCAACTCCTGTTCACTTGCAATGGAAAGGGTGGAGGCACATCAATTTGCATAGAACAGTTAATAACTGCAGGAAATAAACTTCCATCTTGCATGACAGTTCTCCTGCAGATCCGAGGAAGGCTATAAGAGAGCAAATACTCACCCATTTACAGAATTCAGGAGGTCCAGAAGTCAAGCAGGGGGACTGGGTCTTTGCTTTTAACTCAGCTAGTCAAGTGCTCAACATAAATGGCTGAACTGTAAAGAAGCCCAGTGATGAAAAATTTCCCAATTTCTCTATTGGTGATTTAACCTCCGAAAACACATTGTACAAACCATTCTCCAGGGTTGGATTAAAGTCAATTAGGTGAGAGAGATTTATATAAACTTTGCAACATAAAAAAAACTTGCAATTAACAGTGTTCATAAATAAAAAAAAATGTATAGACTATGAAACTTTAATAGCCTAAATCTTAGATTTTGGAATAATCTGCAAAAGAGTCAGTTTTCACCAGAAATGTCTTTAGTAGAGGGATCCAAAACAAGGTTAGTCCCAAAAATAAAATGGATGAACAAAATATTCTTGTAAATTCTCAGAGAACTCATTCTGTATTCAAAGAGTAAATACTGTAAATTGGGTGACACATACTGTATATTTATTATTCATGCAAAAGGGTTAAAGAAGCTTAGCCCCTACAGAGTGCAAATCTCAATGCAAATTTAAATATGGATCAACTTTGGTGTCTCCATATCATGTTTCGCCAAACATTCTAACTTATAAATATTCAGAAGTCTAGCACTGCCCACAATCAGGAAAAATAAAAATGGCCAATATCAAAGTTTCACTGCTTACAAAACCAGTTCAACTATATGGTATATCCAGTGTTTGGGTGAAAGGATAATTACACATTTTGGGAGAGACTGCACTTACTACTCCAGAAAGTGCCTAGATAGAATCTGTGTGTCCGGCAATATAGGATGGATTACACCATTAAGTACAATTTTAAACCCATTTTAGCACTTTCTAATTATTAGACAAATTAAATTCACTATTCACTAATTAGTTCATATACTAGCACACATATTTGTATTGCAGTGATTCAACAGTAGGAAACTCTTCATACAGTGTTGTCTGAGCTTGATCCTCTTGAGTTTCCTTTAAACTACATTTATTTTGAGACAGGTAATCAACAGAATTTTATTTTTGTTTTCAGGAAGTTCTTTGCAAACTGGCCTAGTACAGAAAAGTTGATGATCAATTTTTGAAGGAAAATGTGTTTGTTTTTTCCTCTCAATATTTGCTTTATGTAATGGAGTTTAAGAACATAAGAACGGCCATACCGGATCAGACCAAAATTCTATCCAGCCCAGATCCTGCCAGGTGTTCCAGAAGGAACGAACAGAACAGGTAATCAGCAAGTGATCCACTCCCTGTTGCCCATTCCCAGCTTCTGGCAAACAGAAGCTGGGGACACCATCCCTGCCCATCCTGGTTAATAGAGGATAGGTCCATCAATGGCTATAAACTTTAGTTCTTTTTTGAACCCTGTTATAGTCTTGACCTTCACAGGATGACTGCATTGTGTTAAAAAAAATATACTTCCCTTTGTTTTAAACCTGCTGCCTATTAAATTTAATTTGGTGATCCCTAGTTCTTGTGTTATGAGAAGGAGTACAAAACACTTCCTTACTTACTTTCTCCACACCAGTCATGATTTTATAGACCTCTATCATATCCCCCCTTAGTCACCTCTTTTTCCAAGCTGAAAAGTCTTATTAATCACTCCCCATATGGAAGCCGTTCCATACCCCTAATAATTTTTGTTGCCCTTTTCTGAACCTTTTCCAATATCTTTTTTTTTGAGAGGTGGTCACCCCATCTCCACACAGTATTCAAGATGTGGGTGTACTATGGATTTATATAGAGGCAATATGATATTTTCTGTCTTATCTATCCCTTTCTTAATGATCCCCAACATTGCTCGCTTTTTTGACTGCCACTGCACATTGAGTGGATGTTTTCAGAGAACTGTCCACAATGATTCCAAGATCCCATTGTTTTATATATATAGTTGGGATTATGTTTTCCAATGTGCATTACTTTGCATTTATTAACATTAATTTCATCTGCCATTTTGTTGCCCAGGCACCCAGTTTTGAGAGATCCTTTTGGAGCTCTTCGCAGTCTGCTTGGGACTTAACTATCTTGAGTAGTTTTGTATCATCTACAAATTTTGCCACCCCACTGTTTACCCCTTTTTCCAGATCATTTATGAATGAGCTTACATCTGGACGGAGAAATTTGTATCTTTCAATTCTATACCTCTTTGATAGAGCCCACAAGAATTATATCTTCATTGCAAATGCCCAATAGCATGATAACCCAAGAACTTTCAAACTTATTTTGTCAAAATACATTAAAAAAATCCTGTAAAGTTTCTTTTTATGAAATTCCTCCTCCTTAAGATGGAGTTAACAATAGCTGGATACAAACCCCAAACTGTTTAGTGATTAGGAGTGGCGGGAAAACAAGAATTCCATTCTGTGAAAAATAGATGCTTTGATTTTTTTTGTTCATTCTGCAGTAGAATAAAAACAAGACCTTTCAAAATTTTTCACGAAAAACACCTCAATTCTCTCCTGGACCTACCTTACTGGTGAAAGTTTAGTCAAAACCAATGTTTCTGTGAAACAACATTTTGCTAATGAAAAAAGTTGTCAATTTTTTTTGGACTGGCTCTACTAGTGACATATCTGTTTGAGGAAGTTCTGATAAACATTCTGCATAGAATTGCAGCTGCCTGGGAGTTCTAGGTATATTTTTCTGTCAGATCTGGTCATGGCTTTGTTATTGTTAATACTCTGTAGGTGCAGCCAAAAAAACTATACGCAAGTCCATACATTAAATGTACATGAGGAGATATTTCCCATTCTGATAACTGGTAGATATGTACTGGAAGACAGCACCGGATTTTCCCAGTGTTTCTGGACATGTATTCATTACAGAAAAGTTTTTCTCCACCTGACACACCTCAACCAGAGATTTGTGACTCTTAGAAAGATAGGTTGTTTATATAATTATTTGTTTTGTGTAAGCATCCAGAAGCCTCAATCATAGACCAGGACTATGTTGTGCCAGGAACTGTATGAACATATATGGTACCTGGCAGAAAATGAAAGGTTACTATACCGTGTAGCTTACAATCAGATGGTTTTAATAGACACTACCTGGGTAATTCTCATGTAAGGAATAAGAAACTCCATGTTTTTACACTGATAGTTTCCCTGAGATTCTTCTGTTTGGGTAGCAATCTCCTCCATTTCTCACCCATGAAAGAAGCTGGGGGTCTACCCCTTTCTCCATCAAGGCCCTTTTCCCACACTAGTACCTGGTCCCCTGCCTCTCAGTAGATTCTCAAGAAGCTATCAGAATCCCAGACCACTGATGCCCCTAGGTATCATAGGTACATAGGTACACACTGGCTGCAGAAATTTGCTTGTTTCTATTATGGGAAGGGCTGGGGGAGGAAATGAAAGGGGGGAATCTAATAGAGATCTTCCATCCATTCACCATTCCTGTCTACAATGTGGGAGCCTTACAAACATTCTCAAAGGGGGTTGGAAGGTTGGGGGAGAATGAAGCACACTGCAGAGATACCTTTCCCATCTTCTGCATGATCACAGCATGACTCACAGACAGGCTCTTTTGCTTACAGAAGGAAACAGCCTGTTAGATTAACAATACATACTCATCCACCATGATATTGTAACAGATGAAGAGAGTTAGAAGGAGGTACATCTAGCAACTATGGTGATGGACAGAACAAAAATGTGCGTATCTACTGCTCTTGTGGGAGCAGTTTCCCTCTAAGGAGATCATTCAAGTTGCTTTGTTTTCTATGTTCCTTGTCAATTTATTTTTTAGATCTAATACTTTATTTTTATTTAAAAATCTATATTTTGGGATTCATCATTGAAATGCTTCAGAGAAGTACTATAGTGTAATTTAATGAGGCATTTGAACGGTATGAATAGTTGACTGGCACACAAGTAGTGGAGGACTCTTCCATTTATAAGGGGCAGTACAGAAGGCAGCAAGTATCATTTCAGTTTTAACTAGATAAAAACAAGAAAATATACTAAATAGAACAATCCTGCATTTTGGAGTGGGAGCTGGGCCATGAAATGGATGACCTATTAGTAATAAAACCTTTGAAAATGAGAAAGACTGGTTTCTACAGCATCATGCTTACTTTCCATTGCCACAACCTTGTTCTCTATTGTGGTAAAATTGTCCAGTTTTGCATTTCTAACTGTTGGAATACATTTCTCTCATCTGTAGGTCTATATCAGGGCTATACTCTGTAGTAGCAACACAAAAGGTCTTCCACTTCATGGCTTGTGAACAACTGTGCAACACAAAATCCCTATGCAACATCAAAATCCCAGGTTATGTGCATCATTCAAATAAAAATGGTATTATTCATATGCAAATTTCAATGTTGCTAACTCTCACAATTTTATCACGAGCTTAGTATTGTTTAGTGAGGGGTTTTTTTGTTGTTTTTTTAAAGCCCAGCTAACTGGAGTCATGAGATAACACGAGCATCTCAGCTTTCATTAAAAGAAAATTCTAGATCCCATGGTTGCAGTCAAAAGCTTGAATAGTTGTGAACCCTATAAGTTCAAAAACCAGAAGGCAAGTTAAAAACCTCATGATATTTTGGGGCCTGACTCATTATTTTTGAATGCTTGGTATTGGTACTACCGCCGTTTATGAAGTCTTGTGATCCTACTTATTACCTGTTCGTCAAAACTTTGATTTTATCAGTTATAGATGAGCTATATGGTAGGTAACATGCCCAGACATGACAGTTATTTACTTTTAATTAGAATGGTAGGCATATTTTATGGATTTTGATTTTATTTCACTAATTAATGGACAATACATGAGGCCATACTTGAAAAATTTTTTGAGTATTTTCTGAAAATGACTGAGTTTGTCTATACAGGGAGGAATAAAAACCCATGGCTGGCCTGCGTCAGCTGACTTGGGCTCGCACGGCTCAGGCTCCAGTATTGAAAAATCTCTGTGTAGACATTCGGGCTCGGGCTGAAGCATGAGTTCTGGGACCTTGCGGAGGTGGAAAGTCCCAGAGCTTGGGCTCCAGCCTGAGCCCAAATGTCTACAAGGCAATTTTTAGCCCCACAGCCTGAGCCGGAGTCAGCTGACTCAGCCAGCCTGGCCACACCACAGATCTTTTATCACTGCATATACATACCCTCTATTAACTCAACATACTTTAGACAAGGCCTCATAAATTCTGCAATTCTAAAAAGTCTTTGGAATCTAGATCTTGACATTCTATAAATTAACATGCCCTCTCCTGGAATACTGTGCTCAGTTTTGGTTAATTTATCTCAAAAAGGATATAGCAGAAATAGAGGCGGTTCAGATAGTGTAAAGAGAATGGACAAACTTCTATGAAGAAAGACTGAGCTTATGTAATCTTAGAGCAGCGATGCGTACATGGGTAAATGATAAAAATATACAAAATAACGAGTGGCACAGAACAGTAGATCTATACATCATCTCTCATAATGCCACTATAAAAGAGCAATCAAAACTGAAAGGTTTAATTCAAATTCAAAACTGATAAGGGGAAACAGATTGTGCACAATTAGATTAAACAACATGATGCAGGACAAGATCCTTGCCCGAAGTATTTACAATCTAAGTTCCTTCATATCCAACCACCAGATATCTGAAAATGTGAATTTATTCCTTTAATTTATAAAAAGGCACCTGACACTGGCCATATTATCTGCTGTCTCCTCAAAAAAAATCAGCTTGTATTCTGCCTTTTGCAAAAATGTGTTTCAGAGATTTACATGCCATCTGTATACAAGGAAACACTCCAAAAGAGGCAGATATAAGAAGTCCTCCAAATCCACTTCTAGTTGAACATATCATAATTAATCTCAGTGACTCGTTTCATTAGTCTATTCAGAGTTCACTAATGGAGCAAGGCGGATTATACTGAAATGAGTTCCATGGACAAGTCTTAAATTTCATACCAATTTTAAATTAAATGGAAGAGGCATCCATCAGCTCTGAACAGATGTGACATATGAAATCACCAGCCCTAGGGTGGACATATCACAGCACAGACAAAGCCTGATGATGAGACAGGAAGACAATGGGGACCATGCTCTGTGTGACATGCACTTCAATTATGGTTGCCAACTTTGAAATATTTAAAAACCGGACACTCCAGCAGGAGTGCTGGAATCTACACCCTTCTCCCTGAAGACCGCGCCCTACCCATTCCCCCCAAGCCTCACCCCTGCCCCGCCTCTTCCCCCAAGGCCGACTTCCTGCCCTGCCCCTTCCCACTGAGGTCCCACCCCCCATTCACTCCTCCTTTCCCCTCCCTCCATCACATGCTGCTTTTCCCCCTCTTCCCCCTCTCCCTGTGTAGGTCGGGAGGGACTCGTCTGCAGAGCTGGGGCTGGGAGCTACAGCCGCCAGTTGCAAGTAGGAGGTGGCCCTGGTTGACTAGGGGCTGGCGCAGGTGATGACTCGGCGCCTCTCCACCTGCAGTAACTGGACTTTGGGTGTCCGGTCAGTAGATTTGATCAGACACCGTCAGGTCCCCTTTTCGACTGGACTTTCTGGTTGAAAACCAGACATCTGGCACCCTAATTTCAATGAGTAGCAGCATAATACTTTTAAGCAAATTTTTATGAAGTCTATGTACTGATTTTATGAGACATATTTGATCAAAATAAATTTATTAACATACATGTCTATAGCATGATTGTAGAGAACGAATATATGATGTGAAGTGAAAGTTCTCAGTGATGAAATAAAAGTGTTATTCGAAGAGTGTTGATCAAGATATCTGGCAACTTGACTTATATCTTACAATGCACAGATGTGTTCTTCGTATTTTTATGTAAAATTGCCCGTTAAAACATTTTACATACCACTTATGTATATGTGTCCAATAAATCTGGTCAACTATGAAAAACATTTCATTGAGCAACATGTTTAGGGATCTCTCCTGTAGGTATAAGGTGCAATGAGAGAATACATAAACAGTGAACAGATGGCATGGCGAAACTAGAGCAATTTTTCACAGGCGTGTTCATATCAACCTTCACTCCACCCCTCAACACCAACAAGACATATTTCCATAGCTGCATGACTGTACGTAAGGCTATATTCTTCACTAGAAATGCTGCACCACTGTAATGCTTCAGCGTAGACACACTACAGCGACGGCAGGGGTCTTCCCATTGCTGTAGTTAATCCACCTCCCTGAGAGGCAGTAACTAGGTTGATGGAAGAATTCTTCCATTGACCTAGCATGGTCTACACCAGGGGTTGGTTGACTTAACTAAGCTGCTCAGGAGTATGGATTTTTCACACCCTTAGCGACGTAGCTGAGTCAACTTAAATTTTTAGTGTAGTCCTGGCCTAAGTATAATTTATGCATCACTTTTGGTGCACGGAAATCCTTTTACATTCTCAATTTTTGAACCATTTGGGCCAAAAGAGGAAGAAGAAGAATCTCTAGATTAAAGAAGAAAAATAATACAACACTTATTGGGCATTAAAGCACTGTCAGTTTTCCAAATTTAATAGCAGCTAGGAAAAAAAAGTATGTTAGCAATTTCCTACAATATTCTTCTGGGAGTTCTAAGTAGGAACATTCCATACAACAGGCATATCCGGAAAAAAAGGAAAAAAGTAGAAAAAACAAATTTTAGCAAAAGTAATTGTATACATTGTTTATTGTCCACAAAAGTGCAAATGAACCAAAAATGTACAGCATTTTAAAATAAGGTTTTCTGAAAGATAAACAGAAGAGTTTAATTTTTTGCCATTTTTATTCTCCAAGTCAAATCATGACTGCCAGAAATAAACACTCCATTTTTTAAAAAAAGTTTTTTCTTCTTTAGTACCCCTTTCGAGCAACGTTTTGGATTAATAGGTGGCTAGAGGAAAAGTATTAGATTTTTATTTGCAGGACTGCTCAACTAGAGATCCCTGTGAAAAAAGGCACAGGTATTCCAGTTGGAAAGGGAAAAAAAATAGTGACAGATGTGCAGAATGATAACCACGAAGTTGTGAAACAAAAGCCAGACATTTGACACCCCACAGACTATTTGTCAATTGTTTCTACAAAATTGTACGCTTCAATAGTCATTTTAAAGTTTTGCCGAGGAGCTTGGGAAACACTGGTTACTGAACACCCGATTTAAATAAAAGTTGTCAGATTTAATTAAATCTTTTAAATAGAAAAAAAAAGCAGCTTGCACAGCCAAATAGGATTGTGGGATTTTAGGGAAGTTGCTATTTCAAGTGAATTCAAATCAAGGCATAAGGATAGTACCTGCACATTGTACAGTTAACCCAAGTGTGCACAAATTAAATTTGTGCATTACTTAAGTGGTTCTATTTCCATTATTCATTTGATTTTGATCTGCACATCAACATCCCAGGCCTACCAGAATGATTTCTGTAGAAATCCATCCAAGTATTGAAGACTTCTCTCCAATTCCAAGGCCTGGTCTACACTAGAAAATGTTGGACACATTTTGCGCTGCGCTTGCAGCTACACTATTTTAAAAATTAAATTAATGTGTATTCACAAAAAAGTATTTTCAGAACATATTTCTACCAGATTTGAATTCATACTTGTCTGAATCATGTTTTTTCTAATCTATATTAGTACTTACACCTTTTTTAAAACTGGTATAGCTGCGATCAGTGTTGATGTGATCAGTGTTGAAAACGTGCACAAAATTTACTTGTGTAGGCAAGACCCAAGTGACGACAGTAGAAAGTCAAAGGATAAAAATGGACATTTGGCCCTTCTGATAATTTAGAGACTCTGTCTATGCACAACTTATGAATTCTGGTTGATCTTCTACAATTGCTGTATTATTAAATGCCTCTGTGTACGTGGAATCCATTATCTGCTGTCACACTTATCTCCCAGATCATGGACAACAGAAGTTTGTTAAACTTGGATGGCTCCCATTCAACTGAGAGCACCTCAGGACAATAGGATAGTTGAGGCCTACCGAAATCAGTTTTCTCCAACCTCTCTGCAGCGCACTGGAGTCCAGAAGCAGAATGGAGATACCAGGAATCATTCCTAGGATTTACAAACACAGAGGAACTGTGAGAAAAGGCTCACAAGAGGAACAAAGAGGCATGCTTTCATAGCAGAGGAGACCGTTTCTGACTGTGGTAACAGCCAAGGTCAAAGGAAACTGGCTGCAAAAGAAAGACTCGATGGTACAGAGAAGTGATGTTCAGGAGGAGGTGTCCTGGACTCCTTAGAGTCTGATCTAAGCCCAAAGAATGCTCCAGAATAGTGAGGAAACAGAGGCAGGGAAATGCACACACTGGCAGAGGCATTTATTTTATCTAGATCTGTATATTTCTTTTGCTAGCTAAAGTGAACTGGATTTGATTTTTGGGACCATTATGAAGTGTATATTGTGTTTGTTTTCACTGTTACATGTCCCGGAGGAGATGAACTGTAAACCTAGAGTGCTCACAAGGTTAGAACTCTGGGACAGGGTGTACTTAAGTGACTGTGGAGTCTGGAGAGTCAGAACAGGTCCTGGGGACCCAGCACAGCTGTGCCGTGGGGGTCCCATTTCTGTAAAGGGATAAAAAGCAAAGCATCTGTGCCCAAGAAATGTGCCAGAGAGGCCAAAGACAGTCAATGCTAAAGCCTACTCAGACCCAGAGAAGCTTAAGAACACATGGATCTAGCCTGTAGGGAAATAAACACAGCAGCCTAGTGAATGTCCAGCTGGGGGAGCTCTACCAGGGCTGTATGACAGCCCTGAAAGCAGAACTGCTCTTCCAACAATTCTTCTCAACTGTATAACAACCTTACATTGTTTGGAAACAATTCTTCTTGCTCTCTCCACCCAACCACACCATGAAAGTTAAAGCTTTTACCTTAGATTAACTTTCATAATGGCATTTCAACTGCTATTGGAAGTTCCAGCCTGAACATCATTTTAAAATGCATAAGCTAACATCGTGGATACTGACTCATTTTCTTGGAGTTCACAATGCCTGCTCTTATTATTTCCTGGTCTTTGCCAAAAAAACATTATACGCCTTACTAGGCCTGCTACTTGGAATCAGTTACCTTCAAACATCTCATCAGCTAAATTAAGAAGTTTAGTGCATGTTATTTGGCACCAAAAGTGTACAAGGTGTTATACAGACAGCTATATATGGAGTCCTTCCTGACACTACTGTTCAATGCCTTCTTTACTGTACATGGGTATGGAAAAGCATTTTATTTTTCAGGATCTGTGCTACTGAGCAAGACACTGTCAAGGGTCCCTGCAACCAAGTTGGAGCTCTGCAGTGACTGTGATATGCAACAATAAGAACCACCATCCCCACTTATCTGGATTCTGCTCTCTGACCCCAAAAATTCAGAGCAGATGAAAAATATGGATCGTTATATGGTAGTCCCAAAAGCAAAACTGAAGAGAACTGTTACAACAGATATGCTCCAGCTGTCCACCAATCCCCATCTCAATTATGGCTTTAAAGAGTTAGTGTTTGTGTTTACAATTCTTTAAAAGTTTTAGAAAAATAAAATAAATAAATAAAATAGCCAAATAGTCTGGACTGTAAAAGAGACCTTTGAATTTTGGCATTAATAAAAGTGTTCACTTTTCAACATTTTTGATAGATACTACATACTATTTCTAAGTTAGTTTTCATCAGACAGCATATCTGTGTAACTCCTGTTCTCCATTCTCGTTCAAGACACTTTTCCTCTATTGCTTTTCCTTCTCTCTTCACTGACTCAACTCTAACCTTCCAATGCATCCATTCTGCACTGCACCTCTTTTTCCACTCTCCCATAATCTGAATGGAAACTAATGACCTGCCAATGCTACATTTAGATGGCAATGACACTGAATGGGCAATAGTTTCATCTATCTGGGTATTAGACTGAAAGTAGGAGGTTCTATATCCAAAGAAGTCACACATCAGATAGGTCTTGCATCAGTGGCATTTCAGAGTCTTCAAAGGCCTCTGTTTGGGTCAGCAGATTTGTGTGACAACTAAGATATGAGTGTTCAACATAGTAGTGATAACCACTCTTATATGGAGCAGAAACATGGCCGTCAAAAACAGCTGAGAGGAAATGAAACAGTTTTCAGTGTCTAATGTTACATTGTAGTCTTAAAATCCATTGGTCAGATTTTGTTCCAAAGCGCAGACACTAAGTTTAGACAATTCCAGCAAGCTGCAGTCTTGCTTCACTTGAGAATGAGATGACTACAATTGTGAGATGATGTCCAATGTGCCGAAGACAGTAAAGTTTTGCACAAAGTTTATAGATCTGAGGTAAAAGGAAGTACAGCACAAGGCCAACCATGAATGAGATTGGAAGATGGAATTTTGAGGGATTTAAGAAACATAAATCCTCCCACATTGACTCTTGCCAAAGGAAGAGGACTTGAAAGGGACTGTTCAAGATGAAAATCCATTCTATGTCCCATCACGGCTACATCATACAATCTTCTGCTGTGCCTGATCTCTACAAAACTTGTCCCTTTCACTTCTCCCTTGGGTGTATTAGTCTAAAGCGACAAGGAAGAAGAGGAACACAATGAATAACTAAAGGCAGAAAAATCAGAGTGGAATGAAATTGGGATCCAATTGGCAAACGTTTAAGAATTAAACTGGGAAACTTAATGAAGGATGAAAAACAATGACAGTTTCCAGCTTCAGACTTTGATATCTTTTAGGGCAGATTGATTCATTGTGGTTGGTGGAACTAACAATGGGTAATATTAATCCTAGACTACATAAGAAGTCAGGGGGCAACTTTTGCATATCTTTTGCCATGCTGCTTCCTTTGGGAAAATTTCTTTCCTGGTTTGTTCTCTTGAGGAATGGCCTAGCACAGGGGTGGAAAACCTGCGGCCCGCATACCACTGGCCTAGCACTTCCTCAGTGAGTCTTTGGGTTTCCTGCCAGAGCGAATATTGTAGTTGCATGAATTTTCCCATTCCCATCTCATGTCCTAGAAACAGGTGGTGGAAAACAGTTTGCCTAGATGTCAGAGAAATCTCTCTTCTGTAAGTCTGACATAGGAAGAATTCTGTCTGGTAATTAGCTCATCTGTCTGTCCATTAAAATGTGGAGCCAAAAAGCACGTTCTAAAATATTTGTTGGAATGAAGAGAATTAGTTAGGAAAAAACTAAAAAACCCATCAAAAATAAAGCTCCACATCTGTGAATTAGTCCTCAGTTCACCAATTTGTCCACATGGATCAGTCTGTCTACAGAGAATGCTTAGCTGAATTTTTCTTTTAATACCCAGGTCACACAGCAACAGTGAAAGTTGCGAGCAGAAGGTGACAGATCACACTAAAAAAGAGTTACATTTTAATTCCAACCCTTATTATTAGATTTGACATCATGCTGTTTTAATATCAATGAAAACAACTGTATAAAAAAACCTCTAAATACACAGAAAGGGGAGTAAAATGTAAATATTTTCAAAGCCAAAACTTCAGGCTATAAATATCTATTCACTCAATAAGCTGAAATGGATACCATGTATTTAAAGTTGTGAAACAAATGCACATCCATAAGTAATATCCAAGTCTATAATTAATGACTACATCATGGTCCTACGGATTCCATAGCTACAATACTATGTTCTATTATGGGCACACAGCATGACAATGTCTGTATGTCACTAATGCAGAGTATGATGTTTGTGATATATTTAATATCCAAGTTATTGATTTAGATTGCTTAGGGGGATATCTGATACATACAGTATTTCCAAAACACACTGAATTAAACAAGAGGTAGCTAGGGTTACTCTCTTTGGTTGGATTGCACAAAAGGAACACTTTTAGAAAGACTGAACTGTCTTTAAACAGAGCTCTCCTAGAATGAGTTTGTCTATTCAGCTCTTCAGTCCTTTTTTTTTTTTTTTTTTTTTAAATTAAAGTGCACATTTATATTTATTGACACCATCAAAGAAAAAAAGCTAGAGGAGCTACTTTACACATTAAGGATCATAGTGTTGTCCTAGATTGTGTGCTATTAATTGAAACTCATCCACTGCAGAGTAATATGCCATAGCAGTGTCAAGAAGTTTAACTGCTTTTTATTTTTTATTTTTTTTGTTCTGTACATTTAAACTGAAATATGTCCATCATTTGACCCTTAAATGTACAGGAAAGAAATTCAATAAGAAATATATTCATACAGCAAGCAGATTTAATTACAAGGCACATGCATGGCTTTCATTACAGTTTGCATCAGATATAGTCATAGTGTAGGGAGCCAGGGTGGCTCCCCTCCAAACCAGAGGGTAAAGAGCCATCCTCTGAGCCTGAGTGGGCGGGGCCAGGCCAAGCTTCCGCCAATCCCCGGAAGGGGAAGGGTGGGACAGGAAGTACAAAGGGCGGGGCCCTCTGCCCAGTGAAGAGAGCACCAGGGAGGGAGGGAGACACAGGCTGCTCCCTCGCGATCCTGCTGCTGACCCAGGCGAAGCCCTGGGCAAGGAGGAGCCTGACCGGGGGGAAGGCCTGCGGCAACCAGGGCTGCCGGCCGCTGAATACCCAGAGGACCTGGAGGGGCCTGACTGCAGCCCGGGCCAGCGTGAGTCCGATACCGAGGGGGAGAGTGAGTGGCCCGCAGCGGAATACTCGGACGAGATGGAGGGACCGGAGCTGCCCGCAGCGGAATACCCGGAGGAGATGGAGGGACCGGAGCGACCCGCCTGAGAGACTGGGTAGGAAGTAGCCCAGGGGCCGAACTACACCGTGGGGTGGGTGTGTTTGGTCAGCGGGCGCGAACTGACCCAGCGGTGGGACCTTCGCCTCCCGCCACTGTCAGGGCCCTGGGCTGGAACGCGGTGGAGTTGGGTGGTCCTGCGTTCCCTTACCCCGGCGCTCCCCGGCCTGAGGGGTGCGCGCTACTGACTCCGGCTTGCACACCTTCCCGCTAATTCCCCAATGCCCGGAAGGTGAGTCCGACCACGGAGACCATTGCTCTCCATCGCCCCTAGGGGCTCGGAGGACCGACCGACACCTGTAACACATAGACTATACATAACTAGCTAATGTATCTCCCATGTATATTGTAATCCTTCAATTCCTTCCTTATAAAGCAAAATATTAATTGATTTAATGTTACTGATTACCTGCAATTAATCACTGACTTTGTTGACATGTACAAACAATACGCTTTTTGTCTTCTGTCACCACACAGATAGGACTCTCTAAACTGGGGATATTTTTTTTTTTAAAACTTGGACACTTATAAACCATGTATACTTTCAGATTACTATGACATGTTTTCCCAAAACGATGTATTCCAATAACAATTTGTTAAGAAAATAGAAGTACTTATTTCGTGTGTGTCTAGGATTTCGTGTGTGTGAATTGCCTTGTCGTGATCTAAGATGATTTGCACTATATATTACATTAAATTCTGCAATGAGCAATAAATGTAGCAGTTAATATACTCCAGAAGGGTAATACCACATACGGACAAGAAATGATTAGTTTCTGCAACATACTGTATGTCAACTAAGAGCCTTCAGCATTGTGAATTGCTATAAAGATGTTTGGCAACATGGGCCCACTGTACTTCCCAAGTCTCTCAAATTCTTCAGTAGAAAGAAGGTTTAAATTCATCACCTTGTGAATGATGTGAGGGCCCCAATTTTGGCATTCCACAAGGATTCACATACCTCATGCCAGTTCTGCTAAAACCAGATATACTACAAATCAAATTTTGTGAAAGGAGAAACCATCTGATTCCATGCACTGCACTTCAGTATCCACTAAATAAAACATACTATATTTCATATGCCAGAAAGGAACAAATTCTGGGGATGAGATGGACAGAAGACATTTCTGGAAAAGGGACAAGGTGATAGAATGAAGCTTAAAGGGCCACCATTCCATGACAGTTATGGTGATTGTAAGTGTCTTCACCTTGTCTTGTTTTACTAATGAGACCTAGTACCACTGATCTGGCCAAGTGATCAGATTTCTGTACAAATCAAACCCAATTTGGAGGCACATCTGAGGCCTACCTAAAAGCTCTCTCCAGTAGTGTGCTTGATATAGATTAAAAATATTCAAACTAAGCTTCAGAAGCCTATTTAAATATTAATTTTACATTTCTACATTAAGTTTAAAGCATATTTTAAATGTCATTGTAATTGATTGAGATGTCTAGACCATTCTGATTAAAAAGGTGCCTTTTTTGTCATCAGAATGGTCTAGACATCTCAATCAATTACAATAATTATACAAATACAAAAATTATATTTTCAGTTGAAGTGTTTCTATTACAAGAAAAAATTTGAATTGTTTCTTTTAACAAGACCGATAAACCATTTAATTTTAAATTAATGCAAATTGCATTTCAACAGTTATGGCGCACAAAAATAGTTTCATAATTTTTGATAAAACAACCCCAAAAGCAATGAGTGATTTTCTTTTTTATGATCAAGGGCTAATATGCTAGAAGATTTTTGTGCTTGCTCAGATTAGCTTCTACATTTTCTTCCTGGTTTTATTTTAGTAGCAGATTCCTACAGGCAATTCCACACATCGCTACAAATCCTTATGCAATTTTATCCAGGATTCTATATTTATCTATCAATCACCATCTTAACTGCAAAAACACCATCTTAACTGCAATTTTTTTTCTCAGTTGGAACCATGCTTTAAAACAGATAAGAAAACCATAAAACAAAACATATTACCATGTAATCCAACATTTTTATTTAAATTACAGATTAAGTGCAGGATCCTGCAAAGATTTAAGTATATGACTAACTTTGTGCACGAGTAGTTCCATCAAACGCAATGGGACTGGTCACATGCATGGTTATTTACATGCATGTGTGTTTGCAGGACCGGGGGCTAAAATACCTTATACTCTCACAAAGTTTTTGCCTCTTACTTCTCTGCTTCTGGTTCCATCAAACCAATTTTCCATAATAAAAAGGAACTAAGAAGTGTGCTATGGGAGAAATCTGGCTTGAAAGCTTCATGAGCAGATCTGAGAGCACAAGCTGGCCCAAGATGTGATGGAAGCTAGAATAATCAGTATCCCACAGAAGATTTTTTTCCTTTAAAAAAGGAAGTACTTCAACTGATTTAAATAAAAATTGTTTTACAAATATTTGTACTCAATAACCAATCAATCAGTTTCAGATTTTTTTCTTGGTAGTTTCTGAAACAAAGGCACTGACAGCATCCAAAATACAGCTCTCACTAGAGCTCAGTGAAGTTTTTCAGAAAAATAATTCATTTGCTGGAAAGTGTAGGCCCTGAAACTCTTAATGAATGTAACCAGACTTGTTTCAGCTAGGAAAAAGATTTCCAGGGTATGACATTCTGGGGTACAATCCAGAAAAGTGTGGCCCTGTGTCACACCAGCCCGCAAACTTGGGTGCCTCACAATGATTTGCTGTTGTAGCTCCCAGATGGCCACTCACTAACAACAAGCAGGTAACACCCGGAGTGTCTGTGGAAAGCTGAGGCCTATCAGCCACACATCAGTCATACTTTGGCTTCCACCAGTCTGGGTTACCATTTGCAGGGTGACCCCAACACACTCCCAGTCCCAATTTTTTCCCCAAAACGTGTGTTCTGCATTGTCCAGCCCTCTGCTGGACAGTCCAGATATATTATGTCCATTGCCACTCTAAGGGGATCAATGTGCAATAGTTTTCTACCCTAAATGGAATTATCCACACTGAATTAGTTTTGATAAAAGAATAAAACAAATTTATTTAACTATATGGAGATTGGTTTTAAGTGAGTACAAGTATAGTCATTAAAATAAATTGTTACAAGAGAAATAAAGATCATATGTTTCCTCAAACTAAAACTTAAACTCGACTTGGTTCAAGGTGAAGTCCCTTATCATATGTTCCCAGTAACATTGGCGACCAAATTCTCAGGTCAGGATTGGCTCCCAAAGTCCTCAGGTGTGCATGTGTACATGATGGATAGGGAGAAATAACCTGAGGTGTTTTTGCCTCTTACTTTGAAATGCATCTTCCTGAAATTTACCCCTAGATAAAATTAATTCCTGCTGTGAGGATGGAGACAAGACATCTGGTAGTGAAAGGTTTCATGCTGTTTGCTAAGATGCAGATCTGTTTTTCCCTGCCCCACTTCCTGCCTAAGAATGGCCACTTAACAAGTAATTGCCCATCAACTTTGATGACACCTAACAAGAGGCATCAGCTTGTCCTTTGTCTTTGAGAAACAGATTTACCCGCTTCCCAGACTTGTCTGTTAAACACAGCCCAGTCATGATTTCAGCTTATGTTATTACTTTACATATAACGTTGCTACATACATCTCACCGTGTTATTATTGACCAGCAAACTATCAGTTTTCCTTACAAGCCATTTGTACAAAGATTATTACAATGGTGTGTCAGGTATGAATATGGTGGTGCATTTAGAAAACTGTGTTATGGATATTTTGTAACTTTTAGCCATGCCTGGGATGTGGGAGACCCAGGTTTGAATCCACATTCTGCTGCAGGGACTTGAACTCATATTCCCTCCCCTCCCAGGTAAGCATTCTATGCATCAGGCTATATGGTATTCTGGGGTGGCCTGCTCTCAATCTCTCCTATTGAAGTAGCTCCATTTTGTATAACTACTTAAATCTTCATTGGAGCAAGGGCTCGAATTCAGGGTACTCACCTTTTTTGGGTGAGGAGGGGGAGAGAAACTAACCATCAAGCTCTGTAGTCTGCTGATTTAGGCTCTCACCTGAGAGGTATGAGATGTGGATTCAAATCTTGTCTGTGCCTGATTCAGTGTATAGAGTCATTCTCTCTCCCTCTCTTTGTATAAATACTTAAATATTCTTTGGACCAAAGTAGAACAGCTTCAACAGAAGAGACTGAGAGCAGAATAGCCCAGTGGTTCTCAATCAGGGGTATGTGTACCCCCGAGGGTATGCAGAGATCTTCCAGGGGGTACATCAACTCATCTAGATATTTGCCTAGTTTTACAACATGGTACATAAAAAGCACTAGCGAAGTCAGTACAAACTAAAATTTCATACAGAAAATGACTTGTTTATATTGCTCTATACTGAAATGCAAGTATAAGATTTATATTCCAGTTGATTTTATAATTGTATGGTAAAAATGAGGAAGTAAGCAATTTTTCAGTGGCTGTGACACTTTTTGTATTTTTATGTCTGATTTTGTAAGCAAGTAGTTTTTAAGTGAGGTGAAACTTGGGGGGTATACAAGACAAATCAGACTCTTGAAAGGGGTACAGTAGTCTGGAAAGGTTGAGAGCCACTGGAATAGCCTATAGTGTGGTGGCTACAGCATTCACCTGGCAGGAAGGAGACCTGAATTCACATCCCTGCTCCAATGAGTACTTAAAGTGGAAAACCTTCAAAAGGAGAGACTGAGAGCAACCCACCCCAAAAGAGTTTATAAATTGGTGGCCAGGATGCCCATCTGGGAGATCTGAATTCAAGTTCCTGCCCTACAGTGATGATTTAAACTCCCATCATTACAGGCAAGAGTCCTAACCACTGGGCTGAAAAGTTATAAATACGCAGTTTCTGAAGCTGGCCCTTTCAAAATGAATGAAATGAAACCTGAGATGGAATTTTCCAATTTGCTGATAAATTCTGAATATTTTCAGAATTGAACCTAATATTTTTACTGATTTTTTGGTGGGCTGTCTGACCAGAAAAATCAATTATTCATCCAGCTCTCTTACAGATACTGCAGAGGCCAAACAAGGTGAAAAACATTTAAAAAGAACCGTCCCAGTAGGCCTTACTCAGGCAAAACCCACATTGGTTTAAATGGGAATTTCACTTGAATGAGGACCACACATTTGGGTCCTAAATGTGAAATATTGGCACAAATTAATTCAACCTATAAAATGATTTTAAGAGTTAGATATCAGATTCAGAGGAAATGTTGTACTAAAAAAAACACTAATAATGTTGGCATAGGAAGGTATGTCAGTAGTGTATGGCACATACATAATGCTTAAGATTCTGTGCTATGCCTCTCAGAGGCATAGTATAGAACCCGCAGCCCAGGGCAAAAGGGTTGCTTAGGAGGCTTTAAGTCACCTTTGCATCTTCCTGAACCTGGACACTCTCGGGCTCTTCACATAACTAGAAGCCTGCCTAAGTTATGACAGCCTTCCTGTGGATACCGCAGGGCTTGTCTTCACTACTAGGGTAAGTCGACCTAAGTTACACTACTGGAGTAGCTGCAGTTGACGTAGCTTAGGTTGACTTATCCCGGTGTCTTCACTGTGCTGTGTTGATGGGAGACACTCTCCAGTTGACTTCCTTTACTCTTCTTGGAGAGGTGGAGTACCGGGGTCGACAAGAGAGTGCTCTGCCATCGATTTTGTGGGTCTTCACTAGACCAGCTAAATCGACCCCATCTGCGTCAATTGCAGCAGTGTAGATCTCCCTTAGGGGCAGCAGCACTTTCAGGAATCTCTGCAGCCCCAAGGCTTGCAAAGGGAGCCTCAGAAGGCAGCTTTATGACAATATTCTGCAGTGCCTGCACCAGGAGAATCCTCCTGTGGCCATTAAGGGTCTCTTTACACTGCTCTAGCCCTTTCAGACAGCATAAAGGGTCTGGAATGAGGGTGAGGCTCTCACACAGTGCATTTTCAATTAAAACATGAAGCATTCAATGTGAATCTGTAGGACACAAGAAAGAATAATGTTTTTAAACATCTTTTCTCTAAGAAATGTAAAAATAAGCTACCAATTTTTTTGTTTTAGGGTTGGGAAGATGTACATTTTATTCATATGAAGAAAAAAAGAGGACTTCAAAAGTATAAGACAGTGATGCAAGAGAATGGCACTGGATAGATTGCTTGATTGACTGTTAGGAGATCAGTATAGTCTAGTATTAAATTCTTCATTATGGTCTATAATTACCATGTGCACTTAGTGTAAGCTCTTCAGGGTAGGAACCTTTGTCTTCTCTTATCTGAAAAGAACATAGCACACTGCTGATGCTGAACAAACAACAGAAAGTCATAAAGCAAATAGCAACAATTGCAATACAATGCTATAACAGATAGTATAAAGATGAGACAAAAGTTGCATCCAGTCAAAAGCTTTATGTTCTGCTTTACCTCAGTTAAGCAGGATCAAATATTTAAAAGTCAAGTAGTGGGCTTATATGCCCAGAAAATGGAGTTTAAAACTGCAGAACTGATTAATGTTAAGACAGACACTTAAGCCTAAGAGTTTCAGTGAGAGTAAGAATTTAATGGTATGTTAATACAGTAGACTGCAAATGATCTGTAAATATAAAAATAATAGATGCTGCATAGACAAATCTCTTATCAAGCTTCTCAACCATATATTATTTCACTCTTATTTGAATTACAGTACTATGGAAAAACAAATATAAGCCATCACTACTGCTTAGTCTATGCTTAAAGTTTTGCCAGAATAGTTATGTTGATTAGGAGCATAAAAAAAACAAAAAAATTCTAAACAAGAATAGGCCAAAAAAAATTAATAAAGATAATTTCTTACATTCTCCACTGCTTATCTAGAGCTTTCATGACCAGAAAAATTACATCCATGGCAATCTTACATTAAGGCAATGTCTACACTAGAAACATAAGTCAACCTATGTTAGGTAGACTTATAACCCCCACAATAATTACTGCAGTAGTTCACTACCCTACATCTTTTGGTTGTGCACATCCTGGCTGCCCGCCATGCTTTTGGCTCCTGGTCACTGGGAGCCCAACAGCCCCTGGGCTCTCAACTCTCTTCTGCCAGGAACCCGGTTGCCCCCGAGCTCTCAGCTCCTGACTGTGAGCTCTGGCAGGGTGCCAGGAGCCTCCGGGCAGCCACAGGGCTCCCTACCTCCCAGCTGGGCTGCACCCACCTGACTCCCTGATCCCAGCCAGGTTGCGCCTTGGGCTCACCACTCTCCACAGGGAGCCTGGCAACTGCACCGAGGTTCCAGGCTCCCCGCCCAGACTCCAGGTGCTCCCCACCAAAAACCCAGATGTGGCGGGGAGCCAAGAACCCAGGGGTGGGGGAGGTTAGGAAGCCAGGCTCCCAGCAGGACAAATGCATCCCAGCTGGGGGAGGGGACCCGAGGGGGTGGGGACAGACGGGCTCTAGCTGGAGCTCCCCACCCACCCCATTGACAGCCCAGCTTTCTTGTCAATTTCACAGCTTCAGAATGGAGCTGTGAAATTGAATGACAGCTAACAGCTGATGTAAATAGCACTGTGTCTACACAGACACTGGGTCATCCTAACTACACCGACATTAGCCCTAAGCCTCTAGTGGAAGTGGAGTTATTATGTTGGTGTAACAGGGCACTGACATTGGCGGGAACAAGGCTGTAGTGTATACACTGACATAATTAGGTAGACATAAGCTGCTTTACGTCGACCTAACTCTGTAGTGTAGACCAAACCTAAATCTGGTCATGAACTTTTGTCTCTAGTCCACAATGAGAGAGTGACAAAACAAAGAAAATTACACTGTATGAACAAACACCAGACTACCACATCCTAAAGTAGAAAAAATTAAGATACCAAAGAAACAAGAAAAAAGCCTCTATAACTACACAGACCACACTGTAAGAAGAAATAAAAAATGGATTAACACATAATAAAGGAAAGTAAGATGCTAGAAAATGAAACAGGTTAACTATGCTTCTTATAGGAAGAAAAAATTGATTCATTCATTTATCCTCAGCCTGCACAGTCTTACAGGCATGCTTAACTTTATGCACTATGAGTAGTAGCCCCATTAAAAATCAATGGGACACTGACCATTAGTAAATGTAAGCACATATATAAATGTTAACAGTATTAGGGCCATTGCACAAGTCACTTAACAGGAAAGTTCAGTTAAGACTTCAGCAGCAGATCAGTGCCAGAGATATTTTTATATTCAGTTCAATAAATAATGAAAGAACAGATTTGAGGAAATGGGGAAAGAGAGAGGAAAATATAGAAGTGAGCTGTAGCTCACGAAAGCTTATGCTCTAATAAATTTGTTAGTCTCTAAGGTGCCACAAGTCCTCCTTTTCTTTTTACGGATACAGACTAACACAGCTGCTACTCTGAAACCTGTCATAGTAGAAGTAATACACTCTTTTTTAAAAGTATAGAATGATTTTTTCAGAACTAACTTTGATGCACATATTGTTTGTCATAAAGTCATTTGCCAGTGGTTAAAAACAGTTTTATATGCACACATCTTATCATTACTGCTCTGGAGCAAGTAATATTTGAAAAAATTAGGCCCTGATCCTACGAAGACATGAATAGCCACATCAGTGGAACTCTTCATAGTGCATACATTAAGCATACACTAAGTTTTTGCAAGATCAGGGCATTATGTGATAATTAAGCAAAGTTATTAACGGTTATTGTATCTAACTGTTACAATTACACTCAGGGTCAGATTAATAGTGCAGGTCATTCGTAAACAGTGCCGCTTTGACGTCAGATACACCTCAAACAATCATCATCATTCTTCACCAGTTAATTCACATGCAACAACTATACTGGTTGCATGGGTGAAAGGGGAGGGTGGGGGGAAGGAGAAGAATGTGGAGAAATGTGGGAAATGTTGGCATGGCAATAGATTCAAAATTCTAAACAATAAATGTGAGGTTTTAGACCATTTACAACTTGGTGGTGGACACAGAGTTACAAAACATTTCAAAATTCCTAGTTTACATTTCAATAATGTACTTTTGTATCACCATAAGGTAGCTGAATTTCTGCTAATTTAATGTTTATGAATACTTGCATAGAACTATCAATATTTTCTTTTACAGAACTAGTCTCTCTGTATCAGCCCCATCATACTACACAATGAAAAAATACTTAGGACATTCATAATCAAAGAGTTACATTGTGAGACAAATAAAAGGTGGGTTGGTAGCCTTTATGTTCAACAGGACAATGAACCAGTGAAGTGATCAGTTATCTGTGTCTAAGAAAAAAAAATCTCAAACATAAACATGCTCCTCACAGAACAATTCCCCATACCACTAACATAGCTGCATAAGCAACTTAATAGTCTTACAGAGCAATTTGCTTATGAATATTTTAGATTTACATTTACTAGAGCTTTACCAGCAGTATCTAATACAGACTGCTCTGCAAGGAGCATGCCATGCTGGCTCTACTACTCCATCCCCCACCTCCTTTCAGTTTAGGACTTCATAATCCCATTTTTCTTTTATTCTCTTATTTTTCTTTTCATTTTCCATTCTTGGCCTCAGTATCACAGTTTGTATGGTCAGCACTTGAGACATTTCAGGGCAAGAGTCACTAAAAGTTGGATGCAGAACCTTTGCCTCTAAGTGGCATGGAATTTCAGCTAATTTTATTGCTGAAAATGGAAAACAAAAATTAAATTACTGGGATCTGCTACTATTCAATGATTCCACTTTTCCACAACAAACGGTCCCTAGAAATACTAGGTTCCACCTAGAGGGTCAAAGAGTACTACCACCTAGCTAGCCAAATACTATATGGGAGCTATTCCATGGTCTATCACCACCAGAACTATGTTAATTCAACACAGCCTCAGATGCTTTTCCTTCGTAGTTATTTTTTTTTAAAAATATTGGGGCTCACAACTGTCATATCGTGAGACTACTTCCAATTCATTCATGTGATTTTGGCACCTGATTAAGGTTACACAAAATCATTTTAATTATACATAAATACTTATTTCTGCAAATTTCCCTTGACAAGATTTTTTGTAATCCTTAAAACTGTAATCTGATATTTTCATATTTTAAATGTAGCATTCAACTGTTGTGAAATAAGAGACTACACTTTGTGAACAAAAATACTATGTTTTTCAATATGTTGGTTCTTCAGAGCAAATTAAAACTATTCCCAGAAGCATGTTAATGGGCCTGAATGCTGGGTGCCCCACAGTATTATTGCTATGACAGGGTCCTATATTTAGCAAATCAAAGTTGTTATTAATTGGGCACTTTAAAGGACTAAGGACAGGACTAAGATTTAACTCATCATAAAAATACCACACTTTTTTGAAAACGGCTCTGCTGATCTTAGAAAAGTGTCATTTCTCCACAATAAGGACTGCAACACTGACAAAATCCTAGCCTCTCTATTTTGTGACTCAAGAATAAACCAAGGATTAGAAGTTTTATGCAAGTGCCTGTCCTACACTCTTCGATATGTTCAGTATTTGTTAGAATGCAAGGTAAATACAAATTTTTGCTCTGGGAGTACTTCCATGATCAGAATTCTTGTATATTTCCCTATACCCAATCCACTCATGAGAACTGACCAAAGGACAGCAATACAAGCATGTCCATGTATCCAACAAGCCACGTATTAATTTAATCTCCTAAGAAAAACAGAGAAAGACTTCACTCCCAAACGGAAAAGGACGTTAGTATGGATAATAATGTTTTGAAGTTCTCCAGAGAGGTTTTTGTTTTGTTTTTTAAAAATCTATTAACATAGCAACAATACTGGGTCAGACCAATGGCTCACTGAGCCCAGTATCCAGTCTTAACAGTGGCCAGGGCTGAATGATTCAGAGGGAATGACCAGAACAGGGCAATTATCAAATGATCCATCCCCAGTCATCCAGTCCCACCTTCAGTCCGAGGTTTAGGGACAACCAGAACATAGGGTTGCATTCCTCACCATCTTGGCTAATACCATTAAATTAGATAAGTTATCCTCCATGAACTTATCTAATTCTTTTCTGAACCCAGGTCTGACCCAGTACTTTTGGCTTTCATAACATCCCCTGACAATGAGTTCTACAGGTTGAATGAGTGTTGTACGAAGAGGTACTTCGTTTTGTTTGTTTAAAATCTGCTGCCTATTAATTTCATTGGGTGACCCCTGGTTTGTGTGTTACGTGAAAGAATAAGTAACATGTCTTTATTCACTTTCTCCATCTCTTTTCTAAAATGAACAGTCTTTTTAATTTTAATCTCTCTCCTCAGTCGGAAGCTGTTCCATATCTCTGATCATTGTTGTTGCCCTTCTCTGTACTTTTTCCAACTCTAATATATCTTTTTGGAGATGGGAACAACCAGAACTGCCTGCAGTGTTCAAGTTGTGGGTGTACCATTGATTTATACAGTGATGTTATATTTTGTTTTATCATCTCTCTCCTAATGGTTCCTACCTTTCTGTTAGCTTTGACTGCTGCTGCACACTGAGCAGATGTTTTCAGGGAATTATCCACGATGACATGAAGATCTCCTTTTTGCGTGATAACTAATGTGGACCCCATCATTTTGTACGTATAGTTGGGATTATGTTTTCCAATGTGCATTACTTTGCACTTATCAACCCAGTTTTGTGAGATCCCTTTGTAACTCTTTGCAGTCAGCTTTGGACTTAACTATCTTGAGTAATTTTGTATCCCCTGCAAACTTTGCCACCTCACTGTATTCCTGACAGTAATCCTTTATCTGCATACTGATGCTTAATAGGCAAGTACATTCTAATATTCATAACACAAACACAAGTAATACATAGACTCACTTGGAAAATATTTTTACTTGGTGGTGAGCCATGCAATTCAGACAGAACACAAGACACAAAAACATTCTGTTTGTGAAATACTCATCCTTAAATGCACAAATGCCAGCTGAAGTGACTACTTTAGATTGTGTAGCAGACAACAAACTTTGTAAATGAACAATTACAGGCAAAGCTGACTAACTGAATGCATACTCGTGTCAACTGCAACTAGGTTATCTACATTATTGTGTGATTATGGTTTACAGTGAATGGGGAAAGGCACTCAACACTAAGAGGGAAATCCTGCTTCCATTGAAGACAATGGCACAACTCATTAATTTAAATAAGACCAGGATTGTCTTAAGTAAAATATTGTTGATCCTGGTAGCTGCCTGATGTCAAGGGGACCAGATACATGCATTACCTCACCTGCTTGACCTCAGATGAACTAAGCAATGGAGGCTCTTCCAGGAGGGCTCTATCTATAGTTTTGGGACAGATAAAGTATGATCATTATGGTTTGCTATCAGATGATTTCATACTGCACGTACCTAAGCAGAGATGTCACCAGCTTCCACTGTCACTTACTCTTCTTTGGGTCAGATATTGTGTAATTACTGTCTATGCACCTTTCTTCACCTGCCAGGCTTTCCTGACATAAACTGTACTGCACTGGATCATAGTGTCAATCTGCATATGCTGTGGTCAGTGGGCTTTGTGGGATACTGAGAAGAAGAGGAGTTTAGCTTAGGCTACCGAGTTGGGGTGGGGGCAGCGGGGAGCTATAGTAGGTAATGGCCCTGCACTGGGCTACCAGGTGTGTGTGTGTGTGGGAGGATGGGGTGTTATAGCAGGCAACAACCCCAGCCCAGTGCCCCCTGCCCCAGCGAATGGTGTCTGTGTATCGGGGGGGAGGGGGCGCGGCGGCGACGGGGGTAGTTTATAGCGGGTAAGAGCCCCTAGCCTAGGCTACTGTATGTGTGGGAAGGTAATAGCAGGCAACAGCCCCTGCCCTGAGCTCCCACGTCTGTGTGCGTGCATGTGTGTATGGCGGTGGGGGTTAGAGCGGGTAACAGCCCCTGCCCAGGGCGCGAGCGCGGTGGGCACGGCAGTTATGGCGGGTAACAGCCCTGCCCCTAGGAAGCTGGTCACGTACCTGAGCCAGCACCGTCAGGAACCCGCCGGGCGCTGGCCGTCCGCACCAGCCGCTGTAACCCGCTGCCAACGAGCCTCCTCCAAGCAGGGTGGCAGCTACAGCCCACAGACCCGGACGCCGCTGCTGGCTCCCGGGGGCCCGCAGCCCGGAGACGCTGCCCCTCAGGGAACGCCGGGCAGCCACAGCCAGAGCCGCTCTCCAGGCCGCCATTTTCCCGGAAGCGGCTACAGAAGCAACGCAGAACTCAAACGGAGCCCTCTACAAGCGAGCCGTGCTAGCCATGCGCAATGGAGGAGTGAAGCCTCTGCCCTTAGTTTGCCCTCAGTTCCACTAATCAAGTGCGGAGAAGGACCCACGGGGGCGGCGCGGGAATTCCCTCAGCATCAGTGTTAGGCTTGTGTGTGATTCCCCTCTCGTCCCCCCAGCCCGGTGTCTGTGTTTGCCCCACAGAGCCCACCCCTGCCCTGGAGCACAGAGTGTGTGACATGAGGCTGGGGACAGAATGTCTATCAAGTCACCCCCCCCCCCACAACACAATGAAACAGAATAGTGCCAGGGATCAACAAATAGGCAAAGGTTAATAGAATAATAAATAAAGAACCAGGGCTCTTCAATCAGACCCCACTGCTAGCCCCTAGGGGCCCACAGCCCATAGACTCTGCCCCTGAGGGAATGCTGGGCACTCGCAGCCAGGGCCATCTTCCAGGTCACCATCTTCCCAGAATCAGCTACAGAGGCAGGGGCAATGCAGAAGTCAAACAGAGAGCCCCCCACTATTGGTCATCAGGGGACAGAGGCACCCATCTGTCAGCCTGACATGGTGTCCTGGGAGGTATGGGCCCATGTCATAAATATAAAGGGAAGAGTAATCACCTTTAAAATCCCTTCTGGCCAAAGGAAAAATCCTTTCACCTGTAAAGGGTTAAGAAGCTAAAGGTAACCTCGCTGGCACCTGACCAAAATGACCAATGAGGAGACAAGATACTTTCAAAAGCTGGGAGGAGGGAGAAAAACAAGGGGTCTGCATCTGTCTGTGTGATGCTTTTGCCGGGGACAGAACAGGAATGGAGTCTTAGAACTTAGTAAGTAATCTAGCTAGGTATGTGTTAGATTATGATTTCTTGAAATGGCTGAGAAAATAGCTGTGCTGAATAGAATGAATATTCCTGTCTGTGTGTCTTTTTTGTAACTTAAGGCTTTACCTAGAGGGATTCTCTATGTTTTGAATCTAATTACCCTGTAAGGTATTTACCATCCTGATTTTACAGAGGTGATTCTTTTTTACTTCTATTAAAAGTCTTCTTGTAAGAAAACTGAATGCTTTTTCATTGTTCTTAAGATCCAATGGTTTGGGTCTGTGGTCACCTACGCAAATTGGTGAGGATTTTTACCAAACCTTCCTCAGGAAGTGGAGTGCAAGGGTTGGGAGGATTTTGTGGGGAAAGAGGTTTCCAAACAACGTTTTCTCAGGAACCCAGATAAAGTTTGGTGGTGGCAGTGGAAGTCCAAGGGCAAAGAGTAAAATAGTTTGTACCTTGGGGAAGTTTTAACCTAAGCTGGTAAAAGTAAGCTTAGGAGGTTTTCATGCAGGTCCCCACATCTGTACCCTAGAGTTCAGAGTGGGGAAGGAACCTTGACAGCCCGGATCTGAAAGGTTACAGAGGGATGGTTGAGGATCATCCGGCCCTCTGACTACTACCCCATGATACTCATCCCTGTTGGCACTAACAATACTGCGAGGTATGACCCTGAGCAGATCAGAAGTGACTACAGGGCTCTCCGGCTCCAGGAGTAATGGGGAAGGAGCAGGGGGTGTGGGTGGTGTTCTCTTCAGATGGATCTTGGAGGTGAATGACTGGCTGCGCAGATGGTGTCGCCAGGAGAGCTTCAGTTTCCTTGATCACAGGCATGGGCAGCGGGTATCATAGGTTGGGGAAGGCTGGGCCTTCCCAAATGGCTAGGCATGGCCCTGCCCATGCTTTGCCCCCAGACTCCCTCCTGCTTCCTGTTCTGGCCCACTCTTCCTAGTTCCCTTGTGCAGGGGCACCGGCTTGGGCTGGGGCTTACACTGGGGCCACGTGTGCCACCCTCCCTCCGGGCACTCCAGGACTGGTGCTGCGCCACCTGGCAATCTGGGTCTGGGGCCATGACATGCTGCCCAGCACTCAGGGGCTGGGACCACCCCACCCACCCTCCAAGGACTCTGGGGCTGGGGCCAGGCCAACCACCCTTCTGGAGCTCCAGGGATGGAGCCGTACCACCTGCCCACCCGGCACTCGGGGGCTGGGGAGGCTGGAGCCATGCCTCTTGCCCTCCCAGCACTCCGGTGCTGGGACCGTGCCACTCGCCCATGCGGCACTCCGGTAGCCTGCGGCAGTGGCCGGCAGCCCTGGTTGGGGGCTCTAGGCTGACGCAAGAGATTTGGGTCCCATGTGCCCATAATGATAAGCATATGATCATGGTACAGACAAATACGGCCAGCTCAGCTCCCTGCAGGACACTTTTTGTTTTCCTTTCTGTAAGAATACCTAATTTTGGATCAGTCATCTGTTTTCCCTCAGACTAAACCTCTGTGGTCTGTATTGCACCACAACAGCAGTACACAGTTGCTACCACACTTTAACATAGTGTTATAGGGTTCCATCTGTATCCATACATGGCACCCATTGAGGCTTGTGTTCTTATATATTTGCATATGCACTGGCAGAATTTATCCCTAAATATATAGGAAACACGTTACCTGACACAGAAATGTAGTTCCTATTTAACATCACACAGTGAGGAAGTGAAGCTTACCATGTCCCATAGAAACTATAATAAATTAAAAGAAAAGGAGTACTTGTGGCACCTTAGAGACTAACAAATTTATTTGAGCATAAGCTTTCGTGAGCTATCACGAAAGCTTATGCTCAAATAAATTTGTTAGTCTCTAAGGTGCCACAAGTACTCCTTTTCTTTTTGTGAATACAGGCTAACATGGCTGCTATTCTGAAACCTGTAATAAATTAGTTACCAAAACTGGGATTTCATCAGCAGAATGGGGTTAGCACTAGTCCTGCAAAAAGTGGCATAAATCACAACATTCTTCAGCACCTAGTGGGGTGATATGACCAACTTGCTCTATATGCATCCTGCACATTATCAGAGCTGAACTCAAACCTTGGTCCCCTGTGGTCTATAATCCTGCCAGGTGAGCCAATACAATGTGGGCTAAGTGTGCTTCTGATGAAAGTCAGTCATTGTGTATCTTATTATATGGGGGGAGGGGGGGGAGGAGAGACATTTTAGTAGCTGCAATGCCCACATTGCTAAAAATCTGTAAAAGCAAACATAAAACCTAGTAAAATATTTTATGAAATCTGTAAAAATTGAATTTTCCTATACATTTCAGTGCTGCATTGAATCTTGTTATATTACAATGCCTTATGTATAATACAATTTTGTTAGGCATGGCTAATACAATGTGAAATCATACTGACAAAAACTATGTTTCATGACAGTGTTTCTCTAGGAGTTCTTTCTAGGATTCCTAAGAATTTGTCAGGCAGAAACTTTGTTTTCCTCAAAATTTTTATTACAAAGTCAAATACAAAGAGTAAAAATACTAAATAAACCTACAGATCCACATGTCCAAAAGTCCACTGCTACTTCTCAATGTCTTAAGAGTATTAGGCCTAGAGCCAACATAGATTCACTATGTGAGAACTCCAATCCTCTCAAGAGCATTAGGCATTGTGCCAGCATTCAGACATTCTCTGTAACAGCTTAATTTAACTCCTGTTACACACAGTTCAAACCTTTTCTCACTATTTTATATCAAAGAATAAGAGTTGAGAGATGAAAATGTATTCATTCATATAGTCTGGGCGCCCTCTCACAGGCTGGCTGTGTGGCAATGAGGGCTTCAAATGCAGTATATATCGGAAGAAGCAAAGACTGCTGAGAGTTGGGGAAGGTATGGAAAGCCATCCTCTATGTGGGTTGTACCTATTCGGAGGAATTGGTGTAGGGCAGTTTAAAGTTTTGTTTATTATATATTTTTATTACAATACTGCCTAGGGACCCAAACCAACATCAGGGCCACATTGTGCTAGGCATTGTACAAACAAATAGGGCAAGAATTGCCTTTCAGTAAATAATTGCCTCTTAGTAAAGAAGTTACAATCTAAATAGTCAAAACAGATGAGAAGGGAAGTATTATTATCCTAATTTTACAGATGAAGAACTGAGGCATAGAGTGATTAAGTGATTTGACCAAGGTCAAACAGGAAGACTGTGGAGAACAGGGACTTGAACCAAGCACTTCTTAATCCCCTTCACAACAAGACCATCCTTCCTCTTAAGAAATCCACTACTATCTTGTTTTGTTTAATAGAAGTACAGCCTGGCTGTTTGTCGAGGTGAGAAGACAAAGATTTGGGGGCAGATAAGAATAAATGCAAACAAAAAAAGAAGAGCTCTGTGTAAGCTCGAAAGCTTGTCTCTCTCGCCAACAGATGTTGATCCAGTATAAGATATCACCCACCTTGTCTCGCTAAACAAACAAACAAAAAAACAAAAAAACCCGACATTTAAGATGTTTTGTTATCAGTGTTATAATGAAATGATGTGTTTGACACCCCAAGGCTAATTGGGGGAGCTTTTAGGCTGACTGGCTGATATCCAACCAGGTCCTCAAAAGTTCTGGATCCACATTCCTTACTGAAAGAAATGGGACTTGGGATAGGGTGACCATATTTACCAAAGTAAAATCGTGACAGTGCACAGGGCTGGCCTGAGCCACCTGGAATCACTGAGTCTGTCCCAACACCTGCCCCCGCCCCCCCCATGGGGCTGTCTTGAGCCACCTGGTGTTGCTGCTTGCCTGAGCCCCACATCACCTGCGACTGGAGCTGACTGCACTTTTTTTTTTTTTTTTTTTTTTTGGACAAAACTGGGCATTTTTTCCATTTGCTCTTGCCAACTGATCAGATAAACTGCACCTAGCAAGAACAAATGGGACAAATGGCCAGATATGCCAAGAAAGGCAGGGCATTGGGGCCTGGGCTTAAAAAAGGGGACTGTCCTGGCCAAAACAGGATGTATGTTGCCTCTATATAAATCCATGGTATGCCCACATCTTGAATACTGTGTGCAGATGTGGTCGCCCCATCTCAAAAAAAGATATATTGGAATTGGAAAAGGTTCAGAAAAGGGCAACAAAAATTATTAGGGGTATGAAATGGTTTCTGTATGAGGGGAGATTAATAAGACTGGGACTTTTCAGCTTGGAAGAGAGACAGCTAAGGGGAGGTATGACTGAAGTCTATAAAAATGACTGGTGTAGAGAAAGTAGATAAGGAAGTATATAACTGTTAAGCCTGGCTAAGGGCTTACAAAGGTTTACATCCCTGCCTCCATCACCAGGTGCTTTTAACCCCAACAGAGGAGCCATCAAATATTAAAGATAAACATAAAATAACTCCTCGGCTATTAACTTCCCAACCAGAGCTTGAAGCCCGGACCCAAGATATTACAGTAGGTAAGGTTAAGATATTATAAGTTCAACACTGTACCATCTCTTGTTGATAGGCACGACATGCCTCACCGGCAGCTACTGGTCACCTCACCGGCAGCTACATGCTACTGGTCGCATGGGTGAAGAACCGGATCCTGGACTCGGGAGCTCAATGGACCTTTTCAGGTAAGTGATCTTCCTTCTCAGTCTTCTTCCCTGCATTGTCCTGGGTGCAAGTATGAGGAAGGGTGGATAGCCAATGAGCTGCTATCTTAAGTGAGATACCCTCCCCAATACAACACGGATGTTATACAGATGGCGCAGATACCTGGAGGTAACCTTACCTAGGGACTAGCTACCCCTGCATGGGCTGAGACTGCCGCTAGGCCACATCAGCTTCTACAGATGCCTCCAACACACATGGCTTCCACTGCTGCCTCGAGGGTGGACAGCCCCAAGTGACTGGAGAGGTGGGCTTAAATAATCCTCCACTGCTGGGCAGATTAGCCAGTCACATGATTCTACCCTTCCTGCCACTGAATGGAAAAGGCGCCAAAGTTGAAAAAGGGCGCCAAAGCTTGGATAAAGACAGGGAGCCAAGATGGATGCCAAACAACTTAGGCATTCCAAGATGACAGGGAATAAAACAATGAACCCAAAAGTCCCCTTACAATAACTGGCTAAACATTTTCATACTGAAACCAAATTATTACCTAATGTTGAGACCATAGCCTCAAAGTCAATTATAATGCTTCTTCCTTAGATTTCAATTCTAGTGTGGTGGCTAAACCTTTCCTTTTCCCCTCAGACATATTATAATAGTCTCTAACAGAACACTTTGACAACTGTTATGTACCAAAATTTAGCTCTGACAGTTTTTTTTTTTTTTTTTTAAAGACTTTTAAACACAAATACAGAACATATGTTAATGAATACCTTTATGAGTGTATTTTTAGGGCTTTTTAAACCTGGGGAGCTTTTTTACTGGTGTCTTACATGTGAGGCCTTTATGGGTGCTCATACACATGCCTGCATGCAGCCAGTTTCACATGCTAAAATTAGGGAATTAAAAGCTTAAAAAATTAAAACCTGCTGGGATGTCTCCCAATTAACAAAAACAAAAGACAGTAATATTAGAAGGAAAAACAAGATAGTAGGGGATTCACAAACTCCTATAATCTTCTGGACTCTCCTGAAACAGGAGCTGGAAATGCAGTCAAGGAGCCAGATCGGGATGTTGCTGTCACAGTGCTTCTAGCTAGCATGACGTCTTCAGGTCCAAGGAGACTGGTCACAGGCTGGCAAAAGCTGCATGTTGATGTCTCGACTTCCTCTCCCCAAAATGGCTGGCCTTCGGGTTTCAGGAATGTCAGTCCTCCATCTGGTGACTTATTGACCCAAAAGGTGAGCCTTCTCAGCCTTACCTTGGATTCTTATGGTTTGCAATCTCCACTCACTCTGGACAAGTCTCCACTACCATTTAAATTGATATAACTTACGTCGCTCAGGGGTGTGAAAAAGCCATGCTCCTGAGTGACGCAAGTTACAGTTACTTAAGTGCTGTCCACACTGGTGCTATGTCAGTGGGAGATGCTCTCCCACTGACATAGCTTCTGCTTCTCGCAGAGGGGGAGTAATGATGCCCATGGGCGAGAGCTCTCCTGTTGGCATAGAGAGTCTTCACTGGACATGCTACAGCTGCATTGGTGCATCTGCACTGATGTAGCGCTTCTAGTGTAGACTAGCCCTCTGTCTTGCAGTGCTTCCCGCTACAGCCTTTAGGAAAATCAGATCTGAGGCCTACTCTGGAGCCATGCAACTTGATCCAATATGGTTTGAGTCACATCATCCTTACCTAGAGCCAATTTTGGGGAAAGTCCCACTTAAGCCAGCAATTTAAAAAAAATTAGCATTTGAATATCACAGACATTGTCTATAATCCTCCCTCTCCCTAAATAAATAAAATAAAAAATAAATATAAACAATACAGATGAGACACGTCTTTTGAGGATGCTGACATGACCTTGTCTGGGAGAAAAGGTCTTGAGGTGACATTATGTCATCAGTTTATGAAAAGTTCAACCCAAAATCCTATAAAAATAATTGATTGAAAAGGTCCTAACAATCACTAGCCACTCCATATTCATCCATCAACAACATTAAAAATAAATGTAAACATCTTATGCCCACATGTCACCATTCTTCTTGTAATGAAGATAATTTATGGTAATCTTTATATTTAGGAACTAGACCATAAATCAAGCAGCATATCTTCGAAGGTTTTCATCTTGATAGAGAAACGTTTACTTTAAAACTTATCAAGATAGAAACCATTTAAAATAAAAATAATTAAAATATATATAAGGTCTGTAGTAAGCGAGTACCAATATTGATAAACAAGTTCTTTTAGGCTGCATAGGAATTATCATATGAAGAGAAGTTGAAACACTGAGAAAGAAATGCAATACGAAACAAAATTCATTCTGAGATTCTGAAGGTATTAGTAATATAATTAAAGGGAAAATATTTTTAAATATGATTTTTAAGTTGACAGTGCCTCTTTTACTGGAAATATTTTCCACTTAAAAGTAATTCTTAAAATACTTAGATATGAATATTAAAATAGAAAAAATAATTCTTTAGAAATAAACAGGTGAAAAACAACCTGTGGGCCAAAGTTAAGGTTGTTGTGTTCTGAATAAATAGGCGTTTCTTGGTTGTTGATAAGAATAAGATGGCCAATTCATTGTTGTTCTGCACCTTGTGTAGTCATTTAGGCCCCAACTCTGCAAAGACTTATGCAGGACTCCTAAGTCAGTGACTTAAACAGGACTACTCACAGTGTATAAAGTTAAATATGTGCATAAATCTTTGAAGGATCAGAACCTTAATGAGTAATAGTGGGTAGAGAAGAAAGGTGTGGTTCAAGTCTCATTTGTCTATACATGGTAACAAGCCATGGCACTTTTGCAATAGTAATAAAGGGCACACAGTATCCTGGAAACATTTTAAACACAGCATTTATATTATGCACTAGAGTAGTTAATATTTTCCCAGTGGTTTCAGTTGAATCAGTTATCCTTCACTTTCATGTCATGTCTAAACTATTGAGTCGTATTGCTAGCACTAGTTAAAAACAAAGCACCATATCCACATCAAGTCACATGAAAGAGGTCTGTAGGATTGAACCCATAGCCTGTGTTACATTTCACTGGCAGGCAAAGTATATGCACTTAGGTTGTGGTCCTTTTAGATTAAAGGTACTATGTGGCATAGCACACAAACTACAGGTGTGGTAAGCGGGAGTGGCCTAGGCATCAAGTCAAAAGAAGTCTGAGCTTCAAACCTCAACTTTAACCGGTACATGCACCCAGCTTCCTAGGAAGTCCTCCTGTGATGGGTTGGATCACAGAAAACCCCTTGGGAACTGCCAACTGATGTGCTTAGACTACCTCTGAGCCATTTCCCCTGCTAGCTTGGGACTTCAGAACACTGCCTGGTTTGAGCCAGACACACTTGCCTGCTGCAAACCCAGACCCAGATCTGAGCCACATCCCCTGAACGCTGCAGGCTTAACTAAAAACAGCTTAAGAAGTGTTCCTGTCTCTAACACCCAGATGTCCAGCTCCCAATGGGGTCCAAATGCCAAATAAATTCATTTTACCCTGTATAAAGCTTATATGGGGTAAACTCTAAATTGTTCGTCCTCTATAACACTGATAGAGAGATATGCAGAGCTCTCCCCCCTCCCCAAGGTATTAATACATACTCTGGGTTAATTAATAAGTAATTTTATTAAATACAAAAAAGTAGGATTTAAGTGATTCCAAGTAATAACAGACAGAACAAAGCAAAATAAAATAAAAAACGCAAGCCTATGCCTAATACAGTAAGAAAGTGATTACAGATGGGATCTCACCCTCAGCGGTGTTCCAGTCAGCTTCCTTTTACAGACTAGTCTCGTTCTAGTCTGAGTCCAGCAATCACTCACACCCCTATGGTTCCTGTCTTTTGTTCCAGGTTCTTTCAGGTATGTTTTGGGGGTGGAGAGGCTATCTCTTGAGCCAGCTGAAGACAAAATGGAGGGGTTTCCTAGGGGTTTAAGTAGACTTTCTCTTGTGGGTGGACACCCCTCCCTCCCCCTGTGTAGAATCCCAGCTACAAGATGGAGTTTTGGAGTCACATGGGCAAGTCACATGTCCATGCATGACTCAGAACTTACAGGTAGCAGCCATTGTTCACATGCTACCTTGAAAGTCCTCAGGTAGACTTCTTATGTGGATTGGAACCTTCCAAGATCCATTGTCCTTTAAGTGTTTCTTGACTGGGCACTTAACTTGCCAATTTCCTTCTAAAGAAGCTGCCCAAATGCCTTACTAAGACTGGAGCCACAGGAGCAGAGAACATGTGCTTCTGGGCCAGGCCAGCTAGCTCTGGCCTGATTCACAGCACCAGTGTCTCCCCTGAGCTCCCATGCCCTTGCAAACACCTCAGCAGGGGGAGGGACATAGGCAATGCCCCTACCTCTGGCTGAGCAGAGGGACCACGTTCCCGGCACCTACCCTAGCTACCCCCACCCTGTGCCCAGCCTGGGGCTGCAGTGCTCTCCCCACCCGACCAGCGTTACCTGCGTGGGGGAGGCGGAGGCAGTTATGTGCTTCTCCTGCTGCACCTCCTGCCCCGGCACTTTCAGCTCACTTGACCACTTTCCCCAGCAGCCGGGCCTGGGCGGGGAGTGGGCTGCCACCACCTCCTCAGCTGGGCTCTCTTGCAAACAGTGACCCTGAGCCGAGCCTGCTGGTGTGAGAAGCAGCTCCGTCGCACCCTGTCAAGGCTGATTCCCCACTCTGGCACTTTGAGTGCAGAAGGTGAGGGCCCACAAGGATTCTAAAAATTAATACGGGCCACTCCAGGATTGTATTAAACTCCCAAGGTTACAGCTTTACTCTGACCTTGGATGGGTAGATGCTGCCACCATCCAAGTGCAAAACCCCTTGAGAACCCAGGAAGGCATACATGGGAATTCCTTCCTTTAGGGTACCCTCAAGCCCTTTCACTGCCCCCCTCCTCTCCCCTGGGAAGAGCTGAGAAAGAAAAAACAAAGGAAATCAGCTGTTGCCACCAGCTAATTAAATAACGTGCACAAATCTCTTAGGACACAAAATACAATCCTGTTCTTAAAAAAGGTAAATTTTATTAAAAACAAAAAGAAAGAAAATACACTTGGAAACTCAGGCTATTGCTAGATTTTAAAAAAACACTTACAAAAATTAAGCATCAAGAATAACCTTCTTGAGGTCCAGCTTAAAGGTTACAAGCAAAACAAAAGCATTTGGGGTTAGCACAGAGGAATCCACAAGCCATAAAGAAATAAAAAAAGAGATAAACCTAATTGCATCTTCCTACACATTTCCTGATCTACTTACATATCAGGGGGTTTCAAATGAGTAGTTTCTAGGTATGATTCCAATGATTTTTCATACCTGGCCCAAAGCTTTTTACAGCATAGTTACTGCCCTGTTCCCTCTTTCCAGAGAGCAACAGACAGACAGACAAAGGGGAAGTTTTCCCCCAATTTTAAAAAGTTCTAGCATTCCCATTGGCTCTTTTGGTCAGGTGCCCACTCCCTTCCTTTTACGTATGCATTCTAGGAGACTTTTTAACTCTTTACAGGTAAAGCAAGTAGAGAACAGCTAGTAAGAAGGACTTTATAGCTAGCTGGCTGGCTGGCTGTCCATAAAAGGGAGTTACCGTCCCTCCCCTTTCATTTATCACATCCCCCCCTCAACTCCCCGCCCAGGCCCAGCTGCCTGGGGAGGAGCAGAGTAAGCTGGAAATGCTGGGAGGGAGGCACAGCAGGAGAATTACGGAGTCAACCTTAGGGTTGCCAGGAATCCAGTTTTTGAATGGAATGCCCAGCTGAAAAAGGGACCCTGGCAGCTCTGGTCAGAACCGCTGACTAGGCCACTAAAAGTCCGGTTGGCCACAGCAGGGCAGACAGGCTCCGTGCCCAGCTCTGCATGGCTCCAGGGAAGTGGCGACATGTTCCTCCGGCTCCTAGGCAGAGGGGCGGGTGGAGGGGCGGCCAGGGGGGCTCTGCGCCGTGCCCTCACCCGCAGGCACTGCCCCAAGCACTGGCTTTACTGCTCCCATTGGCCAGGAACTGTGGCCAATGGGACTTGCGGGGGTGGCGCCTATGGGTGGGGGCGGCATGCAGAGCCCCATGGCCGTCCCTCTGCCTAGGAGCCAGAGGGACATGCTGGACACTTCCTGGGAGCCACTCGGACTTTCTCCCCCACTCAACCCCCTGCTCCAGCCCTGAGCCCTCTCCCACACCCCAAACCCCCGATCCCCAGCCCCACCCCAGAGCCCCCTCCTACACCCCAAACCCCCGATCCCCAGCCCCACCCCAGAGTCCACACCCTCAGCCCAGAGCTCATACCCCCTCCCACACCACAACTATCTGCCCCAGCCCGGAGCCCTCTCCCACACTCCGAACCCCTCGGCCATTGGTGCTTGAACTAGGGGTGCTGCAGCATTTGGTTTACATTTTGGTTCAATGGCTCTCAGCACCTCCACTATAAAAATTGTATCAGCGCCCCTACCCTCAGCCGCAGTCTGGAGCCCCCTCTTGCACCCCAAACCCCTCATGCCCAGCCACACCCCAGAGCCATCCCCCAGCCCGGTGAAAATGGGCAAGTGAGCGAGGGTGGGGGAGAGTGAGCGACGGAGGGAGGGGGAATGGAGTGAGCGGTAGGCAGGGTATCAGAGAAGGGGTGGGGCAGGGGCGGGGCCTCAGGGCAGGGCAAGGATGTTCCATTTTCTGCAATTAGAATGTTGCCAACCCTAGCCACCCTCCCCCAGGAGCAGGCTGAACAAAGCAAGTCCTACAAGAGCAGCTCGGCACTCGCTGAAATCTGCCGAGGCATTAGACCCCACATGTCTCACCCACATTGCCTATGGCTTAGTCCAAGGCTTTCCCCTGCTGGGGGAGTGCAAATCAGGAAAATAAGAGGGGATTACCAATGTCCATATGCAGGAGAGAAGGGAATATTTCCCTCTCTGATTGTTTTGGGGTGGGTCCTCCCAGGACCCCTTTGAGGCAATTGTGTCAGGACCTTCAGCCTTCTCTCTGCTCTGCGCTGCACTTCTGGAGCTGTGAGCTGCAGGTCTGCTTTCTTCCAGGTCTGCCACCAAATAAGCTGTTTCCCTGTCTTTTAATTCCTCCACCACATGGAGCATTTGCTGCAGGTGTGATGGGGAAGGCCTGGCTGGACCCAAAGTAATCCTTTAACCCCTTGTTGGCCCAGTGTGGGGTTTGTACACCACATCACAGGCTAGGATTTCAGCCTTGGACCTTTTATTCAGAGTCATCAGTTAGTCAGCACCTAACCACACCAGCAAACACATCTTCCACCATAATTCACCAAGAGAGATATGCTCTTCTGCTACAATGTCACTTACAAAGCCCAAGATGAAGAATGTGTGAGCTTGAGAAAAGCATTCTTGAATAAGGGGATTTTGCCTTGGAATAAGCTTCCAGAGGAGATCAAATTAATCCAGAGTGAATACCTGCAAGACATACTGCAAAACCCTCCTTTATGACACAGCATTTCCACCAGAAATGGAATGATGATGATGATGATTTAAAAAAAGGAAATAAAAATTATTCCTCAGAAACAGCATCCCAAAAAGAGCAGAAAACTCACGGAAGTCCTCTAGGGTCCTCCTTGTGCAGATATAAATTTACCTGGGAGGCACTGGGATACTACAGTGATGGGGACTATAGAAATCCGTGTATATATATATATAACTTTCAAACTGTGCTCTCGTGTGGGGGGAGGCCTTGACTGTGTCGTGACTGTGTTTATAGGGACACAGGGGGTGTGCCACGGAGCTGCCCCCTGATCCATCTGTGTCCTCCCAACCCCCACACTACCGTCTTCACAACTGCCTCCTCCACCGTCTTTGCTGGCTGTCCAACATCTGCCTCTGAACTCAGCTGCTCGCCCTGATTCCACCGCGTGGGCCAGAAGCACCAGCCAACCAAACAGGACTCTCTGGACAAGCGTACGGTGGTTCATGTGCCCCCCCGAATTGTCCACCCCACAGCTTGTCCCTTTCTACCTGACTCCAACTCCTGTTAATCACCTGCCACCGCCCCCGCTGGGGCATCGGCAATGGAGGGCACCGGGGTAACCTCCGCCACTGCCATGCCCATCGCCTCCCCAGACTCTAGGGGAGTCCCAGCCAGTGGGAAAGGCCAGGGCAAGAAGAAGGGGAAGGGCCCCGCTAAAACCACCGGGCCCTCCATGGCAGGGGCCACCCCCACTGCTGCAGCCCCGCCACCGACCACGGCATCCTCCTCTGCTGCCCCCTCCACCAGCTCTGCGGATGTCCCACCCTCAGCCCCCAGGATGTATGCCCGGGCGGCGGCAGCTCCCCCTCCTGCCGCCTTGTCATCTCTCCCGCCCACCGCCTCCGCCACCATCAATAGCGGCCAGGGCCCCTTTCCCACCATGACAAGGAAGCATGGTGTCCGATGCCTCCTGGTGCCCGCCTCGCCCCACGTGGAGACCTACGTGCGGGCGTTTGTGAAGGTGGTGGGGCCCTCGGCCATTGTGGTGGCCTCCAAAATGTACGGGAAGGTCGTTTTCTTCTTAGCATTGGAGGCTGCTGCCCAGGAAGCGGTGGAGAGGGGCCTGGCGATGGGGGGCGGGGTGTTTGTCCCCCTAGAGCTGCTAGAGGACCTGGGCTTCCTCCTGGTCCTGACCTCTGTCCCTCCTTTTCTCCCCAATGCTGCCCTGCTACCCGCCCTTTCCACCCTGGGGAAACCTGTTTCTGTTATCAGCCCTTTCCCGTTGGGCTGCAAGGACCCCACCCTCCGTCACATTTTTTCCTTCCGCCAGCAAGTGCAACTTTTACTGCCGTCGGCGGCGCGTGACGGAGTGGCGCTCGAAGGATCCTTCCTAGTCCCCCATGAGGGGGCCCATTACCGGGTGTACTTTTCCACGGGGGAAGCCCGGTGCTACCTTTGCTGGGCATCGGGGCATGTCCGGAGGGACTGCCCCTTAGCCTGGCAGGGAGGGGCACCTGGGATCCCTGAGACCCAGCAGGACTTCAGCTCCGTCATTGCCGACGCCCCTGGCTGCCCAGTACCCAAACCTGCCCCCCCTCCTCTTCGGACCACCGCTACTCCCGCTCAGGCCCAAGGGGCACCTCCCCTACAATGCCCAGATGAGCGGGAGAGCCCCGCCTTCGCCGCTGACAATCTAGCGGGGCCCATGGAGGAGGGTGTGGCAGAGATACCACCAGGCATGGGAGAGAGCCTACCCCAGGGAGAATCCTCCCTCCCTTATGCTGCCCCACCGTTCCCCCCCCCAAGTCCCTGAGCCATCGCCTTTACCCCCTGACACGACCCCTGCTAACCAGCCCCCAGATGATGCCATGGAGGGCTGGGCCCTAGTCCAGGGGAAGCGAGGCAAGCGGAAGGCTCGAGCTCCGCCTCATCTACCCGAGGCGGAGGCCCCCTGGAAGACTAGGAAGGGAGGCACCGATGCCGAACCTTCCACTTTGCCCATGAGTGCGTCCCATCCACCGGTGTCAGCCGGGAAAGACGTGGCAGCACCGGAGGGTAGTGTCTCCTCTCCATGGGAGACCCTCCCCTCCAAGACTCTCGAGAAAGCCCCTTCTGTCCTGACGCTACCCGAAGCCCCCGTGAACCCCGAGGCAACCGTCGTGGCGGGTGCCGGCGGGGAGAACCCTGGGGCAGTGGAAAGTGTCCTCTCCTCCATGTTCGAGGAGATCGATGCCTTAGATCTGACCCCGGTGGCCCAGGGGGAGGACGACCTTTTCCAGCAAATCTTGATCTGGGCGACCTCACTCTACCCCTCTTTTCCCCATGCTCCCTCCCCTTAACTGCTGCTTCCGCTCCCACCTCTGAGGAGCCCCTGGACTCCTCCACTGACCCAGCCGCTGATGGCACCCCGCTGACGACCACCGAGCCTGCTCAGGTGACAGCCGGCGCCACGCGGCCGGGGCACAAGTCGCCAGGGGCACCCCCTGTAGGTGCGGAGCAATCAACTTCCTTCCTGGGCTGGGGCCCTACAGAAGATAATCCACCTCCTGATGCTGTGGCCGCTAAATCCACCACAGAGCGCGCGCCCAGTATCACTGAGAGCTCCCTCCCCACCCCCTTAACACTTGAGCCTGATCGGGAGGTGCCACCATCCAGCTGCTTGCCTCCCGAAACCCAGAACCTCGCCTCTGCCCCTGCCCCTACCCCTATCCAATTTGCCTCCTGCAATGTCATTGCCGCCTCCGGGGCTGTCTCCTTCCCTTTCCCAACTGATGACCCCCAGGGAGCGGCCTTTGTGTTCTCCTGCCCCGACCCATTAGGAGCTGCTATTTTCCCTCCACCGCCCCCTATCGTCCCAGAGCTTGAGGCAGGCCTAGAAGCTCCAGCCCATCAGGCACCCCGTCGGGGGTCCGCACTCTGCTTGTCCATTTTAGTGGACCACAGGGCTGCACCAAGGGCCCCGCCAGGGAACAACCGGGAAACCGTAACCCCTCCCCCCCCATGAGCTGTGAGGAGAGGTGCGGAAGTTTTTAGAGGATGTCCGTGGCTCCCGCAACAAGGTACAACTTGCTCTCCAGCGATGGGGGGACTTTTCTCAAATCCTCCGGGCCACAAAGGCCCTCATGGGGGAAGCAGGATGCTGCGGCCTACTGGCGGGTCCGCGTCTTCAGTGAACAATTACTCACCTACGGGATGGGTCACTGACTGCTGCGCGGCCCGCTGGGAGATGCGAGCATCCCTGCAGGTGAGGACCCCCTCCCCCGACCCTCCCCATGACACCTCTCACCATCGCAACATTGAACACCTGGGGTTGTAGGATGTCTCTCCACAGGTCCCAGGTGCTCTCCTTCCTTCGGGAGGGAGGGTACTCTGTGGTTTTCCTGCAGGAGACCCATACGGACCCGACCGCCAAAGACAGTTGACGGCTGGAGTGGGGGGACAGGGTCTACTTTAGCCATGCCACAGTTCGACAGGCTGGAGTGGTGACCCTGTTCTCCCCCGACCTGCGGCTCGAGGTGCTAAGGGTCGCCGAGGCCGTGCTGGGTCGCCTGCTGCATCTCCAGGTCCGTATGGAGGGGCTCGTGGTTAACCTCGTTAACGTCTATGCCCCGACATCGGGCCCGGAGTGGCCGCAATTCTACCAGCAGGCGTCTGCTTTCCTCGGCAACTTAGATTCTCACGAGTGCCTGCTCCTGGGAGGGGACTTTAATACCACCCTTGAGGAACAGGACTGCTCGGGGACAGAGCAGAGCCCGGTTGCCGCGGACACCCTCCGGGAGATAGTCGAACATCACTCCCTAGTGGACATCTGGCGCGACCACCACCCGGATGACACTTCCACGTTCACCTTTGTCCGGGTGGAAGCCCATCGGTCGAGCCACTCCCAGTTGGACCGCATTTATTTATCATGCTTCCATCTCTCACGAGCCCACTCCTCCAGCATTCGGCTGGCCCCATTTTCTGACCATCATCTAGCCACTGTGACAGCCTCCCTCTGTGCAGAGAGTCCGGGGCCGGCCTACAGGCATTTTAACAACAGCCTATTGGAGGATGAGGGCTTCGTGACGTCCTTCCACGAGTTCTGGCTGACCTGGCGAGGGCAGCGGCGTGCCTTTCCCTCGGCACGGCGATGGTGGGACCTGGGGAAGGTGCGTGCCCGGCTTTTCTGCCGTGACTACACCCGGGGCACCAGCCGATGGAGAAATGCGGCGATAGAGCAGTTGGAACGGGAGGTCAGAGAGCTGGAGAGGCGTCTGGCCGCCAGCCCCGAGGATCCGCTCCTCTGCGGAGCGAGCCAGGAGAAGCGGGAGGAGCTACGGGCCCTCGAGGAACATTGGGCCCGGGGCGCCTTTGTTCGATCCCGCATCCGCCTCCTATGGGAGATGGATCGCGGCTCCCGCTTCTTCTATGCCCTGGAGAAAACGAGGGGGCCAAGAAACACGTCACCTGCCTCCTGGCAGAAGACGGCACCCCCCTCACGGAACAGGTGGAGATGTGCGGGAGGGACCGAGCCTTCTACGCAAGTCTTTTCTCCCCAGATCCGACCGACCCTGACGCTTGCAGAGTGCTCTGGGAGAAGCTCCCTATGGTCAGCGTGAGCGACCGAGACCGGCTAGAGTTGCCTCTCACTCTGGCTGAGTTCTCGGAAGCCCTCTGTCGTATGCCAACTAATAAGTCTCCAGGCATGGACGGGCTGACCGTGGAGTTCTACCGCGTGTTTTGGGACGTCCTCGGCCCAGACCTAGTCACCGTCTGGGCCGAGGCTCCGCAGAGCAGGGTCCTCCCTCTTTCGTGCAGGCGAGCTGTGCTCGCTTACTGCCGAAGAAGGAGGACGTCCGCGATTTACGAAATTGGAGTCCCGTCTCACTCCTCAGCACGGACTACAAAATCGTAACGAAAGCAATCTTGCTGCGGCTAGGGTCTGTGCTGGCGGACGTGATCCACCCAGACCAGACCTACACCGTCCCGGACTGCAGTATCTTTGATAACCTATTTCTGGTTCGGGATCTTTTGGAACTTGGGCGTAGAGATGGTCTGTCATTCGCCCTCCTGTCCCTAGATCAGGAGAAGGCGTTCGATAGGGTGGACCACGGGTACCTCCTGAACACTCTGCGAGCGTTTGGCTTCGGACCCCAGTTTGTGGGTTTTCTCCGGGTGCTGTACGCCTCTGCAGAGTGTCTGGTTAAGCTCAACTGGACCCTAACTGAACTGGTCAGCTTCGGGTGAGGAGTACGGCAGGGGTGCCCCCTCTCAGGCCAGCTGTACGCTCTGGTGATTGAGCCCTTCCTCTGCCTCCTCCGCAGGAGGTTGACAGGATTGGTGCTGCGGGAGCTGGAGCTGCAGCTGGTCCTGTCGGCGTACGCTGATGACATGCTCCTTGTGGTCCAGGACTCGTGTGACTTGGTGTGGGTGGAGGCTTGCCAGGCCATCTATTTGGCAGCCTCCTCTGCCCGGGTCAACTGGGTCAAGAGCTCTGGCTGGGTGGTAGGAGACTGGCGGCAGGCGAGCTCCCTCCCACCCGCGCTTCAGACCATCCGGTGGACCGCGCGTCCGCTGCTCTACCTCGTTTACCTTTCTGCCATGCATCCTTCTCCGCCGGAGAACTGGGAAAATTTAGAGGGCGGGGTGATAGAGCGGCTCCGGAAATGGACGGGACTACTCCGATGTCTCTCCCTTTGTGGGAGAGCACTGGTGCTTAATCAACTAGTCCTGTCCAAGCTCTGGTACCGGCTCAACACCCTGGTCCCAGCCCCGGGTTTCCTGACCAACTTCTGGACATCGATTCTGGGGTTCTTTTAGTCAGGACTGCACTGGGACCCTGTAGGGGTTCTTCATCTACCCCTGAAGGAAGGAGGACAGGGCCTGAAGTGTCTGCACACTCAGGTCTGCATCTTCCGCCTCCAGGCCCTACAGAGGCTCCTTTATAGTGCAGTCAGTTCGGCATGGAGCATACTGGTGCACGCCATCCTGCGCCGCATCCGAGGGCTCCGATATGACCGGCAGCTCTTTTATCTCTGTCTGGGGGGTCTTCCGCAAGACCTCTCCGGGCTGCCGGTCTTCTACCAGGACCTTCTCTGGACTTGGAAACTGTTTTTAATGACCAGGTCCGTGGTGGCCACCGAGGGGGCAGATCTCTCGGAGCCCCTGCTACACAACCCCCAGCTTCGTGTGCAGGTGGCGGAGTCCCGCTTGGTACGCCAGAGCTTGATCCTGGCAGAAGTCACGAGAGTCGGAGACCTCCTGGACTATAACCGGGGAGACTGGCTGGATCCCCTGACGCTCGCTCGGCGCATGGGGCTCTCCAGACCTCGTACCCCCCCGGCGCATACTTCAGGAGGTGAAGGCCGCTTTGCCGCCCGCTGCTCGGGTTTACCTTGACTGGGTCCTGCACGAGGGCATGCCCCGCCCACCCTCCACCCCAGGCCCGCCAGACCTTTTAATTGGACCCCTGCCCCGTAGACCCAATCGATCCCCTCACTCCTTTACGGCAAGACGGCTGCATGAACTGCAGCCGGTATGCTTCCAAACCGCGCCAAGGAAACATCTATACACGCTCGTGCTCCACACCCTTCACGCCCTCACCCTATTGTCCTGCCCCGACACAAAGTGGTGAGACCTTCTGCCACCTTTGGAGGGTGAGCAGCCCCGGTGGGCCAGCCTATATTCCACCTTGGTTCCGAGGCCCATCGGGGACATCAGTTGGCGGATCCTTCACGGAGCTGTGAGCACGGGCACATACTTGGCGCGGTTCAACCCCATCCCAGACACTTGTCCCTTTTGCGGTGTGAGGGAAACCCTGGCGCACGTATATTTGGAGTGCGCCAGGCTGCAGCCCCTGTTCTGGCTCCTCACAAATCTTTTATTATGTTTTTGGTTGCATTTTTCCCCTCATTTTTTTATTTATGCACTCCCCATCCGTGGCCTCACAAAGTCGCGGGATCTCCTAGTTAACCTCCTCCTGGCCCTGGCTAAAATGGCCATCTATAAAACCAGAGAGAGGAAGTTGGCCGATGGAGTTTCCTGTGACTGTGGGGCCATTTTCTGATCCTCGATCCGTTCACGTATCCGGGCAGAGTTCCTCTGGGCGGCGTCCGCCGACTCCCTTGATGCTTTTGAGGAGTGGTGGGCGCTGTCCGAGGCTCTCTGCTCGGTGTCCCCTTCCAGCTCCCTTTGTTTTGACCCTTTGATTGGGGGAAAGAGTAAGGGACCCAAGCCCCAGCCATTGCTGCTGCGGACACCACCACCTTAGAGGGGTCCTTTCACACGTGGGTGCACGTGCGCCCCCCCGGGTTGTCCACCCCACAGCCTGCTCCTTTTGTTGGGTGCTTTCAGAGGAGGGAATTGTTGGTGACACTTGGGCGTGGTGCCAGGTAACTCGAGGGGGTGGCAGACCTTGAGAGTCGACGAAGCCCCCTCGCTCTGGATCACCAAGTAACTCGGAAGGGTGGAAGACCACGAAAGTCGAGGAAGCACCCCGCTCTGGGCCCAGGCAAGCTTGAACACTTCCCTCCCCTGAAGCTAATGAGAAAACAATTGTGATGGGTTGCTGTGTTACACATTGCATATGCTGTTGTTTTGTTTTGTAAGTGTGTTATGCAAGTAAAAAAATTACTCTCCTGTAAAAAAACGAAACAAAACAAAAAAACCGCACTCTCCTATAGCCATCTGGCCAGGAGGGAGAGGGCTGCTGCTCCTGTTCCTGGTACTGTTGCTGCTAGGCCCTGGGCTCTCCCTGTTGCTACTGCTGCTCCAGCTGCTCCCCTGGCTGGGCCAGACATCACCCCCTCCTTCTCTGCTACCTGGTTGCTGGCCGGCTGCTGGACCCCCCACCCTCGGGTGCTGCTACTGCTCCAACTGCAGCCCCTTGGGGGGCCTGCTGGCCCACTCCCCAGAGGGGGGGGAGTGAGGGCCCCAGCCATTGCTGCTGTGGACACCACCACCACCACCTGAGAGGGGTCCTTTCTGCCTACCTGGACCACCACCTGGAGTTCCTGGAGCTGCTGCTCTGGAATCTGCTGCCTGGAGCTGCAGAAGCCCCGAGGAGGAGAAGAAGAGGACCATCTACCAGTGGGGGAGCACCTAGAAACTTTGCAGACCACCGTAGAGGGGGCCTTTGGAACTGAGTAACTTTCAAACTGCTCTTGTGGTGGGGGTCTTGACTGTGTTTGTAGCGACACAGGGGGTGTGGCATGGAGCTGCCCCCTGATCCATCTGTGTGTCCCCCAACCCCCACCACTACCACCACCGTTGCCCCCTCCACTACCCCCACTGGCTGTTTACCATCTTCCTCAGCTCTTGCCTCTGGACTCAGCTGCTTGCCTGGCTTGCCATGCCCTATTTCCACCCTTTGGGCCAGAAGCAGCAGCCAGCCCAAATTGACTTTGTGCAAGTGCACGTGGGTGCACGTGCCCCCCCCTTGGACTGACCCCCTCCCCACAGCTTTGCCCCTTGCTACCTGCCCCTTTTGCCCCCCCTTTTTGCCCCAGCCCCCTTACTAGCTTCAGTTTGTTTGCCTGCCCCGCCCGTTTCCCTCTACAGCCTTTGTTTGTTTGCCCCGCCCCAGCCTCTGAAGCTAGCCCCTTTGTTTCCCTGCCCTAACTCCAGCCCGCTTAGCCCCTTGCTCCGTGCACCCATGCCCCCTCCCATGCGCTTGTGCCACTCCCCATTTTAGTTTAAACCCTCTTCACTGCACCCCCAATGCTGTTTTATCCCCCCCTCCCCTAGTGCAGCTAGAGGAGCTGGAATTCCACCCCGTGTCGGCGACTGACCCCTAACCCCTGTTTTGCCCCCCCCCCGTCCAGCCCACCCCTTTTGGCGCCCTCCTCCCCTGCCTGCAGCCTAGCGGGGAGGAGTGGTCGACCTGCTTCCCCTTTCCCCTCCTCCTTCTGGTGTCTCCCCTTCCCTCCCTGCTCATGTTGGCGGGGGACAAGACGGGTGGGGCCCCTACAGAAAACCCCACCATCCCTCCCCCACTTGCTGCCCCGTTGTCCCCCCGAGCCTCTATCTCTGCTGCCGTAGCCAAACCACCTGCTACTGCCCCCGCTGGGGCACCGGCAGCTGTGGATACCGGGATGACCTCCATTGCTGCCACATCCCTCGCCCCCTCCGACCCTGGGGAAGCCCCCACAGCTGGCGGGAAGGGCCCTGCAAAAAAGACCAAGCCCTCCATGGCAGTGGCTGTCCCCACTGCTGCGGCCCCACCACCGGCCGTGGTGTCCCTCCCCGTGTTTCCCTCCACCAGCTCTGCAGGTGTCCCTCCCCCGGCCCCCAGAGCATATGCCCAGGTGGCAGCAGCCCCCCCGCCTGCCGCTACGTCATCTCTCCCACCCACCACCTCTGCTACCATCTATAGCGGCTGGGGCCCATTCCCAACGTTGACCAGGAAGCACGGCGTCCGTTGCCTCCTGGTGCCCGCCTCGCCCCACATGGAGACCTACGTGCGGGCATTGGTTAGGGTGGTGGGGCCCACGGCCATTGTGGTGGCCTCCAAAATGTATGGAAAGGTTGTCTTCTTTTTAGCATCGGAGGCCGCAGCCCAGGAGGTGGTGGAGAAGGGCCTGGCGGTGAGGGGCGTGTTCGTCCCCCTAGAGCCGCTAGAGGACCTGGGCGTCCATCTGGTCCTGACCTCTGTCCCTCCCTTTCTTCCCAATGTTGCCCTATTACCCGCTCTCTCCACCCTGGGGAAACCCATCTCTGTGGTCAGCCCTCTCCCGTTGGGCTGCAAAGACCCCGCTCTCCGTCACGTCCTCTCGTTCCGCCGGCAGGTGCAGTTTCAACTGCCACCACCAGCATGTGGCGGAGAGGCGCTCGAGGGGTCATTCTTGGTCCCCTACCAGGGGGCCCATTACCAGGTGCACTACTCTATTTGGGAGGCCTGGTGCTACCTCTGCCGGGTGATGGGGCACGTCCGGAGGGACTGCCCCTTGGCCTGGCAAGGAGGGGCATCCGGGACTCCCAAGCACCGGCAGGGCCCCGGCCCCGTCATCGCCGGCGCCCCAAGCCACCCCTCCTCCTTCCCAGCCCACCACTGCTCCCTCTCGGGCCCAAGGGGCACTTCCCCCACTATGCCCAAACAAGCGGGAAAGCCCCGCCTCCGCTGCTTGCAATCTGGCGAGGCCTGTTGGGTCTGGGTGTGGCAGGGACACCGCCAGGCATGGGAGAGGGCCCACCCCAGAGGGAATCTTCCCTCCCTTGTGCTGCCCCACCGTTACCCCCCCGAGTCTCTGAGCCATCGCCTCTGCCCCCTGACACGACCCCTGCTAGCCAGCCCCCAGATGATGCCATGGAGGGCTGGGCCCTAGTACAGGGGAAGCGGGGCAAGCGGAAGGCTCAAGCTCCGCTCCTCCCATCCGATGCAGAGGCCCCCCGGAAGACCAGAAAGGGGGGCACCGATGCTGAGCCTTCCGCTTTGCCCACGGGTGTGTTCCATCCACCGTTGCCGGCTGGGGAAGACATGGCAGCACCGGAAGGTAGTATCTCCCCTCCATGGGAGTCCGTCCCCTCCGAGGCCCTTGAGGGAGCCCCTCCTGCCCCGGTACCATCTGAAGCCCCTGAAGCCCAATCGTCACTTCGGGTGCCAGCTGGGAGAACCCCGGGGTGGTGGAAAGCGATCTCCCGTCCATATATGAGGAGATCGAGGGTCTGGGTCTGACCCCGGTCACCCAGGGGGAGGACGACCCTTTGCCAGCGGGCCTCGATCTGGGCGACCTCACTCCAGCCCCCCTTTCCTCATGCTCCCTCCCACTGACTGTTGCTTCCGCTCCCACCTCTGAGGAGCCCTTGGACTCCTCCATCAACCTGGCTGCAGAAGGCACCTCACTGACGGCTGCCGAGCCTGTTCTGGCGACGGCCAATGCCATGCAGCCGGGACCTGAGTCACCAGGGGCACCCCTCGTTGGTGTGGAGCAATCAACCTCCTTCCTGGGCAGGGGCTCTACAGAAGACAATCCACCTCCTGATGCCATGGCTGCCAAACCCACCATAGAGCCTGCGCCTGGCATCGCTGAGAGTCCCCTCCCCCCCCACCCCCCCCCAACCCTTGAGCCTGACCAAGAAGTGCCACCGCCCAGTTGCTCGGCTTCCGGAGCTCAGAATCTCGCCTCTGCCCCTACCCCTGTCCCGGACCCCGGCCCTGCCCCTGATGCTAACCCTGTCCCTATCCCCTCCACTTCCCACGATGTTATTGCCGCCCCAAGGCTGTCTCCTTCCCATTTCCAGTAAATGACCCCCAGGGAGCGGCCTTTGTGTTTCCCTGTCCCGACCCACTAGGGGCTGCTATCTTCCCTCCGCTGCCCCCTATTACCTCAGAGTTCGAGGCGGGCCGTGGGGCGCCAGCCCATCAGGCGCCCTGTTGGGGGTCCGCATCTGGCCTGCCCGTCTTGGTGGGCCATGAGGCTGTGCCAAGGGCCCTGTCAGGGGATGACCAGGAGACAGTAATCCCACCCCTGTCATGCGCTGTGAGAGGAGCTGCGGGAGTTTTTAGAAGACATCTGTGGCTCCTGCAACAAGGTACAGCTTGCTCTCCAGCGATGGGGGGACTTTCATCAGATCCTCCGGGCCACAAGGGCCCTTATGGGGGAGGGTAAAAGGACCGGGAAGCAGGCTGCCGCAGCCTACCAGCGGGTCCGTGGTTTCTGTGACTTGTTACTCATCTACGGCTTAGGTCATGGTTTGCTGCGTGGCCCAATGGGGGACGCGAGCATCCCTGCCAGCGAGGATCCCCCCCAGCCCTCCTCATGGCACTGCTCACCATCGCAACATTGAACACCAGGGGCTGTAGAATGGGTCTCCGCAGGTCCCAGGTTCTCTCCTTCCTTCGGGAGGGGGGTACTCTGTGGTCTTCCTGCAGGAGACCCATACGGATCTGGCCGCCGAAGACAGCTGGCGGCCGGATTGGGGGGACAGGGTCTACTTTAGCCATCTCACAGTTCGCACGGCTGGAGTGGCGACCCTGTTCTCCGCCGATCTTCGGCCCGAGGTGCTGGGGTCGCCGAGGCTGTGCTGGGCCGCCTGCTGCACTTCCAGGTCCGTATGGAGGGGCTTGTGGTCAACCTCATTAATGTCTATGCCCCGACATCAGGCCCGGAGCGGCTGCAATTCTATCAGCAGGCGTCCGCCCTCCTCGGCACCTTGGATCCTCATGAGTGCCTAGTCCTGGGTGGGGACTTAACACCACCCTCGAGGAATGGGACCACTTGGGGACTGAGCAGAGCCCGGTTGCCACGGACACCCTCCGGGAGATAGTCGAACACCGCTCCCCGGTGGACGTCTGGCGCGACCACCACCCGGATGACATTTCCACGTTCACCTTTGTCTGGGTGGAGGCCCATCGGTCGTGCCACTCCCGGTTGGACCGCATTTATTTATCACGTTTCCACCTTTCACGAGCCCACTTCCCCAGCATCTGGCCGGCCTCATTTTCTGACCATCATTTAGCCACCGTGACGGCCTCCCTCTGCGCGGAGAGGCCGGGGCCGGCCTACTGGCATTTCAACAACAGCTTGTTGGAGGACGTGGGCTTCGTGACATCCTTCCACGAGTTCTGGCTGGCCTGGCGAGGGCAGCGGTGTGCCTTTCCCTCGGTGCGGTGGTGGTGGGACCTGGGGAAGGTGCGCGCCCGGCTTTTCTGCTGTGACTACACCCGGGGTGCCAGCTGATGGAGGGATGCGGCAATACAGCAGTTGGAAAGGGAGGTCTTAGAGCTGGAGAGACATCTGGCCGCCAGCCCCGAGGATCCACCCCTCTGCGGAGCGTGCTGGGAGAAGCGGGAGGAGCTACGGGCCCTCGAGGACCATCGGGCCTGGGGTGCCTTTGTTCGATCCCACATTCGCCTCCTTTGGGAGATGGATCACGGATCCCGCTTCTTCTACGCCCTGGAGAAAAAGAGGGGGGTCAAGAAACACGTCACCTGCCTTCTGGCAGAAGACGGAAGCCCTCTCACGGATCTGGTGGAGATGTGCGGGAGGGTGAGAGCCTTCTATGCAAGCTTTTTCTCCCCTGATCCAACTGATCCTAATGCTTGCAGAGTGCTCTGGGAGGAGCTCCCTACGGTTAGCGCGGTCGACCGAGACCGGCTAGAGCTGCCTCTCACTCTGGCCGAGGTCTTGGAAGCCTTCCGTCGCATGCCCACCAATAAATCTCCGGGGATGGACGGGCTGACCGTGGAGTTCTACTGCGTGTTCTGGGACATCCTCGGCCTGGGCCAAGTCTTTGCAGAGCGGGGTCCTCCCTCTTTCGTGCAGGTGAGCCGTGCTCGCCTTATTGCCGAAGAAGGGGGACCGCCACGATTTACGAAATTGGCGTCCCGTCTCGCTCCTCAGCACGGACTACAAAGTCGTAGCAAAAGCCATCTCGCTGCGACTAGGGTCCATGCTGGCGGACATGGTCCTCTCAGACCAGACCTACACCGTCCCGGGCCGCAGCATCTTTGACAACCTATATCTGGTCTGGGACCTTTTGGAACTCGGGTGTAGGGATGGTCTGTCGTTCGCCCTCCTGTCCTTGGATCAGGAGAAGGCATTCGACAGGGTGGATCAAGGGTATCTCCTGAGCACTCTGCGAGCGTTTGGCTTCGGACCCCAGTTTGTGGGTTTTCTCTGGGTGCTGTATGCCTCCGCAGAGTGTCTGGTCAGGCTCAACTGGACCCTGACTGAACCGGTCAGTTTCGGGAGAGAGTATGGCAGGGGTGCCCCCTCTCGGGCCAGCTGTATGCTCTGGCGATCGAGCCCTTCCTCTGTCTCCTCCGTAGGAGGTTGATAGGGTTGGTGCTGCGGGAGCCAGAGCTGTGGCTGGTCCTGTTGGTGTCGGCTGATGATGTGCTGCTCATGGTCCAGGACCCGGGCGACTTGGCGGAGATGGAGGCTTGCCAGGCCATCTATTCGGGAGCCTCCTCCGCCTGGGTCAACTGGGTCAAGAGCTCTGGCCTGGTGGTCGGGGACGGCTGGCAGGCGAGCTCCCTCCCACCCGCACTTCAGGCCATCCAGTGGAGCGCAGGTCCGCTACTCTATCTCGGCGTTTACCTTTCTGCCATGCATCCCTCTCCGCCGGAGAACTTGCACGATTTAGAGGGCAGGGTGATAGAGCGGCTCTGGAAATGGACAGGACTACTCCAGTGCCTCTCCCTTCGAGGGAGAGCGCTGGTGCTTAATCAACTAGTCCTGTCCATGCTCTGGTACCGGCTCAACACCCTGGTCCCAGTCCCGGGTTTCCTGGCCAACCTCCGGGCATCGATTCTGGAGTTTTTTTGGTCAGGACTGCACTGGGTCCTGCAGGCGTTCTCCATCTACCCCTGGAGGAAGGAGGGCAGGGCCTGAAGTGTCTGCACACTCAGGTCCATGTCTTCCGCCTCCAGGCCCTGCAGAGGCTCCTTTATGGTGCAGGTAGTCCGGTGTGGAGCATACTGGTGCACGCCTTCCTGCGCCACTTCCGAGGGCTCTGATACGATCAGCAGCTCCTTTATCTCCATCCGAGAGGTCTTCCGTGAGACCTCTCCAGGCTGCCAGTCTTCTACCAGGACCTCCTCCGGACCTGGAAACTGCTTTCAATGACCAGGTCCATGGCAGCCACCGAGGGGGCAGATCTCTCGGAGCCCCTGCTACACAACCCCCAGCTTCGTGTGCAGGTGGCAGAGTCCCCTTCGGTGCGCCAGAGGTTGGTCCTGGCAGAAGTCACCAGAAACGGAGACCTCCTGGGCTACGACTGGGGAGACTGGCTGGATCCCCTGACGCTCGCTCAGCGCATGGGGCTCTCCAGACCTCGTACTCCCCGGCGTGTACTTCAGGAGGTGAGGGCTGCTTTGCTGCCCGCTGCTCGGGTTTACCTTGACCGGGTCCTGCACGAGGGCGTGCCCCGCCCACCCTCCACCCCAGGCCCACCGGACCTTTTCATTGAACCCCTGCCCCGTGGACCCAACCGACCCCCCCACCTCTTCACCATGAGCTGGCTGCATAAGCTGCAGCCGGTCTGCTTCCAGACCGCACCAAGGAAACATCTATACACGCTCATGCTCCATATCCTTCACGCCCTCACCCTCGTGTCCTGCCCCAATAGAAAATGGCGGGACCTCCTGCCACCTTTGGAGGGTAAGGAGCCCTGGTGGGCCAGCCTATATTCCACCTTGGTCCCGAGGCCTGCCAGGGATATCAGTTGATGGCTCCTTCACGGAGCCGTGAGCACGGGCGTGTACTTGGCGCGGTTCACCCCTATCCCAGACACCTGCCCCTTTTGCGGCGTGAGGGAAACCCTGGCACACATATATTTGGAGTGTGCCAGGCTGCAGCCCCTATTCCGGCTCCTCACCAATACTTTATTATGCTTTTGGTTGCACTTTTCCCCTCACCTTCTTATTTTTACACTCCCTATCCATGGCCCCACAAAGTCACAGGATCTCCTGGTCAACGTCCTCCTGGCCCTAGCTAAAATGGCCATCTATAAAACCAGAGAGAGGAGGTTGGCTGATGGAGTCTCCTGTGACTGTGGGGCCTATTTCCGATCCTTGTCTGTTCATGTATCCGGGCAGAGTTCCTCTGGGCGGTGTCCACTGACTCCCTTGACGCCTTTGAGGAGCAGTGAGTTCTGTCCAGGGTTCTCTGCTCGGTGTCCCCATCCAGTTCCCTTCGTTTGACTCTTTGACCACACTCCTTTTCCTGTTATTTCATTAGTTGTGCCCCGTATTTATTTGGTGTCCAGGTCCTGTGGATCCCCCTCTTAGGCTGGGGGTGGATCCTTTAGCACTTCCCGGATCCCAATAGGATTACTCTCCTACAGCCATCTGGCCCGACCCTGTCACAACAGAGAGTAAGTGAGTGAGAGAGAGATAAATTGTACTTAAGGGTACAAATAAAACAAGTCAAGATTAGCAAAATTAATTTTATATATATTACTTGAAAAGCCAGAAAGATTTATTAGGGACTCCTTCTCATATTTTTTTATAGAATGTGTGTGATATAATTTTAGATAATTATTGTTATGTAGCTGGAAGATACAATTTAGATGAGGAAAACATTACTTTACAGTAGTATTAAGGAAACAAATATAGAATTATCTGTGTTTTTGTCTGTTTTAAGTATTTTTTTAAATACTTAAAAAACAAGAAACATCAGACACCATTTCCCCACAGATTCTTTGCCTACACCACTGCCTAAAGCTACTAGTAATAACAATTTGTAGCATTACTATGATTTATTAATAAAGGTTGTCTTCAATTATAACATATTTTAAAATAATGTTGAGAACAGCAAAGTGTCTATAATTATTTCTTTCTTTGAATAGGAATGGAATTATAAAACTTTGCTTTAAATTATTATTTTCAATAATGTACATCATTATTTTAAGCAGTGTTATTTCCTTTGCTCAGAATACCATTTATAACCTTTGATAAACACCTATTTTTGTATGAGCAGAGAATAAATGGTGATTTTCCAAATATTCACGTTCAATTGCCTGGTGACACTTCACCATTTATATAGAGTCTGATCCAAAGATAGACCACTGAGGTATGTGTGCGTTTGTTTTGAAATTTAATTAGTGTTTGTAAGGTGTTCTGAGATCCTGTCATAAAAGGATGAAAGGCACTGTGGGTCTGATCCAAAGCCTACTGAAGTCAATAGGAATCTTTCTATTGGTTTTAGTGGTCTTTGGAACTGGTCCTATGTGGAGAACTGGAAACCTGTATTTTTTTTTTCCTGAATATGAGGCTTGTCTATGTTTCTTTATGATGTAATACGTGTTTATGGAGTTAGAGCAAAAAGGATTGATAGATGATTAAACAGGAAAGGTAAAGTAATGACACAGATAAGAGTTCTCAAAGTAGCAGTGGGGAAGCTATTAACTGGCGACAAAAACCTCTTGTCATATTTTTTTCTACAAATAAATATTGGAATATTTGGGTGATTTTTTTATTGGCCTTGAGAACATTTCTTTAGGAAATCTCAGCAGCCTTGAACTTTTAAGTACAAATTCAGAGTTGAACCTAAGGTAGTCATAGTTGGTTTCACTGAGACTGTCTTACACCTATATACATTTACTAACTTACCCCCTCTTACATGTTACTTCTGAATTTGTCCAACTCAATCTAACTGATTGCAATGGAGTCCAAGTTGGTATAACATACTTCCTGAGGGGCTAGAATGGAATAGTAGGCCAGGAAAGCAAGTAAGTCTGCTTGTATCCATCTATTGTCTCTTGTCTTATCTTAGCATTGTTAACTTTCAGGGGCAGGGTCAGTCTTTTTGTTATGTGTTTGTACAATGCCTACCACAATGGGGTCCTAGGTGCTATGGTAATACAAATAAATAATGACAAGTAATAGAACAGAAAGAAAGTGAGTTAAAATATGATAGGCCATCTCCTCCTTTATCTTATATCTTCCTATAGTACACCTTCTTCCATTTCCTTGGCAACTAAACTACACCAGCTAGGACTTCATTACCGTCCCTAACTCTCAGTTAGAGTCCCTGGATTAGATCTTGATCCAACTGAAGTCAATGGCAAAACTCCCACTGACTTCAGTGGGAATAGGATTTGGCCCGTGTACAACTACAATGGTACTGTTAGGGTGAAAAAAATCTTTCTTTGTTGTAGAGAAAGGTTTTTAAGAAATGCCTCAATGGGCTATAAAGTTTATCTCCCCGTGTTGCAAGAAAATGTGTGATTCCTCCTTAATCTGGAACAGACAACTGTGATCCAAAACTTGCAAAACTCAAACTGCTGACGTAATGGAATTTTAAAATTTGCTAGGTTTCAACTGCCTCCGGACTCAAGAACTACGTTAAACATCCTAACCAGTCTCCATTTCCTCTTGTAACTTACCTTTTCACAGCTGGAAAAATGTTTCTAGTCAAAATACCATATGCTTGGTTAGTTGAGGGGGCAGAGACATTAAAACCTTATCTTATTTTCCATTCAAAAAAATTTAAATGGTGTCAAAAATATAATGTTTTTAATTTGGATACTTTTGGCCACTAGTAAAGTGCAATAGGGATCTTTATCAAGTTATTTAGACAAAGATTTCAAGCTCAGTTCTGTACCTTCCTTCTCACAAACCTTTACTCTTTGTTCATCTCTGACCCTTCATCTGGATTACACAAGTGAAGGGTTGCTGAAAGAACCTGCAGTAATGAGTTCTAGCTCATCAAGAAATGGCAGTGAAGCAACTTGGTCTAGTGGATTCAGCAATAAGAGCCAAGAGCTCTAATCTGATGTCTACTGCTGATGTGCACTGGGCACATCACTTAGCCCCATAGTTTTCCCTATAAAAATGGAATTAAAATATACATACGCTAACATCACAAGAGATTTGCATGTATTAATTATTTATTGTTTAAACTATATAAAAGCAAATAAACTTTAAAATATATGGATAGTATTTTCAAAACTGGTCTTATTTAACTGACACTGAAATCAATGGCAGTTTTACTATTGACTTCAATGAGAGTGGAATTAGGAAAAGACTGAGCACATTTGAAAATCCCATCCTATATGTACTCTCTTTCTATCTCTGACATTAAAATGAATGTACATGATTTCATTGAGAAGCTTTTGCAGTCAGGTATTGTAAGTAGTTACTAAGAGTGCGGAGGTTGAAATGTTTCCGCTTGTCCCTGTTTTATCCGCATGTGTGACTGTGTATTGTCAGATTCAGGGGATGAGTAAAACTTAATTTTGTTTGGGTGGAATTTTTTAAAAATAATTTATTATTTCTCTTTTGTTTGTAATTTTGGCCTCAATCTGCAGTGGTGCAAGTAAACCGGTACGGTCAGGTACGCTGTACCATTAAGACATTTATTGCCGGTACACTGTATGAATTGTAGAACCCTGCGTGGATACAGATTTATACCTGCGGATGCGGATATCTGCAGATAGAAGTCGGTACCCGCTTAACCCTAAGGCTCTCCCGGGAACTGCAGTGGCGAAAGGAGCAGAACATGGGGCTGCCGCTCCCAGGAGCCAGCACCCCATGCTGGCAGCTCCTCTGGTGTGGCTGTACTGCCCCCAGCCCCATTCCCAGCCCTTCCATGCAGCTGCGTCTCCTGTCTGGGGTCTGTATTCTTGTTACTATGAGTGATTTACCACAGCATATCAAAACACTTTAGTGAAAATCAGAAAGGACAGACAGTGAGATAGGATGATCTTCTGACCCCGCTAGACTCATCGCTTTGCCCTTCATTACTGTGGCATGATATAAGTAAAGCTTTTGCTTCATCAAAATGAAAAAAGACCTACAATCTTTTCAAGAAAGAGTATATATGCAGTTATACCATTTTAGAACCTGAATCTACAAACCCCTTATACTCATGAGTAATTTTAGTCAAATGAATAATGTTACACCCATGTGGGATCCCACTTTAGATTGTAAATTCCTTGGGGCAGGAAGCCTATACCACTTTAGGGATAAAGCAGATAGCCGTGTTCAACTCTCTTTTTGCCTTCAATGCAGGGTCTTTTTTTCTTCTGCCACACAAATGGACAAAACATGGAAAAGTAACAAAAATTATAGTCCTGACCTGAACTGATACTGCAGGGTCCTCTACTCCCCACCACTAGCTCAAGAGCTAAAACCTTCTTTTGCCTCCAGGGGACTGGAATCACAACCCAAGCCCAGCTTCCCACTGCCACTGTGGCTCAGGGAAGTGTTTCTCTCTCTAAGCCCCTCCCTTACAGGCCTGGGTTTCACTTATATCTTCCCGCTGGAACTCAGCACCAATCATTAGTTGCTGTTTAACTCAATCAACTGCTTCCCATCACCAGCCTCCTTGGCTTTTCCTTAGGCCCAGTCTTGCTGCTCCCTGGTTCCTCAAGCCCATAAAGGGGCAGACCACCCTATTACAGGTACTACAGTGATATAAATATTAAACAAGAATAATAGTTATTAACTAATCAAACCTCAGGGTTGAGAATCAGCCACTTCTTTTTGCAAATCTAAATAGCACTAGCAAATTAGAAAAGTTATGAAGTGTTTTACTTCAGTATGAAGATCCAGTAAATTGATGGCGGAGCGCTCTGGTTGACTCCAGTACTCCACCTCTCCAAGAAGAGTAAGGTAAGTCGATGGGAGACAGTCTCCCATCGACACAGCGCAGCAAAGACACCGTGGTAAGTCGACCTAAGCTACGTCGACTCCAGTTATGTTATTCATGTATCTGGAGTAGCATTACTTAGGTCGACTTACCCCAGTAGTGAACACAAGCACTAAAGCTGCTGTGATCAAGGGGGAATGTGACGGTGATGAAATGAGGGATTCTGTCTTTCTCAATAGCTCTTAACTATTGCAAAATCTTTGTTGAAACTAGGGGTAAAATCTTGATATCAGACCAAACTCCCATTAACTTCAATAGGGCAGGATTTCACCCTATACATTTTTCTGTGGCTTTGCACATGTATTTATAACAGAGCACTGCAGCTAAGTCTATAAATATAACATGATATTGCTAGAGGAGTTGGTATTATAACACTATTGTTCATGTGCACATACACGCAACTGGGTGTTTTCAAATTTGACTCAGATCTACACTCTCTGCATGCATATAATTCCCACTGAAGTCAATGTGAGTTCAGTGTCTGGAAGACTTTTCATGTCATATAAAATTGAATAAAATGTCTATTTAAAAAAAAAATCCCTTTCCTTGGCCTGTCTTGTCTTTAGTTTCCTTCCCGCCCCCTCCACCCAAAACCTCTTATAATAGTCAAGCATGTAGCATAGATCATATTTTATTTACAGATACATGTTAACATCTATTTTGTGACCACATTTATACTGAGGAAATTTTTAATTCAGAGAGACACTGCAACTTTTATGCACATAATGTATTCTTAAACAGACATCTACTTCTTTAATGTGGGTTTTTACTCCCTTTTTAACACTTTTAAAATCTGATGACATTATAAATTTAAATCTCTTCAATTAATCTTCTACTGTGCGTACATGCTTATGGAGCACTGGCTATACTAAAACTGGAGAAATGAGGAAAATAGAGATTTTCAGGGCTCCATGACATAGTACAATATTTCTTTGCTGAAGGTACATTGCCACCTAGCAAGCATTGAGAATAATGACCAAAAAAAAAAAAATCGTCTGATCAGCAACGATCTTATGGTTTAAGGGTAAACATTTGGATTGAAAAATGTGCTGGCAGATTTTTCTGAAAACTTGTGCTCTGATTATCACCCCTGAGATCTAGAAGAGACCTTCTGTACATTTATCTGGCCCTTCCTGTACAGAAGGAAGGGAGTCAGCCATTGTCATTGCTCTGTCCGTCTTTTCCACAGGCTCTACACAGTTGATCTGTACCTCAGTCAGGGAGGGACTGATTTACAACAACTATCACTGATTTCAGAAAAGAGTTAAAGAAATGTGAGTTAAAATGTATTAACTTTTATGGAGAGCCCCTTAATGTTGTGGAATGTCAAAGAACAGCTGTCACTGGGGGAAGCCCTGACAGTGGGAGTGGGTTTCCCATGGAAGCATGCTTCCCAAGAACTGGAAGGCAGGAGTGCTGAACAATTTGCATAATGTGGGTACTGAGAGTCATTGAACCAAACTATGAACCCTGTATATGATGGAAACCACTTCAGGCCAGGGGATGTGGCTGCAACCCTAATTCCAGCACCTATGCTGTAAGGGGCTAGTATAGAGGGTACAGAGATACAAGACCTCAGTGTAGAATGCCCTTGGCCTCTAGTATGTCCATTCCACATGGGTCTTTGGGGAACCCCAAAGTTTGAGGATGGAACCACTGAGTGTGCATTTGAGTGTGACCGACCCTAATTTGGGAAGGAAGTTTCCTACAGTTTCCTTGGCAGGGGATGGTTTGGCTCTAGCTGACAATTAATCAGCCATGTAATAGCTGTACCATGTTCACCCCACGATCATAAAAAAAATATAGTAACAGCCACATTATGTATTTTATTTTTATTTTTGTATTAGTTGAGGAAGAGATACAAACCATTTCTATGTTTAAAGGTAGACTAAAGTGCAAAAAGTAAAGCATTGTTTATGTAGAAATAGATTTAAAGAGTAGACCAAAATGACAATATTCTCTCTGGAAACCGAGAAAGCTACTGGTTGTCCCTGGTTGTGGCTGGAGCAGACACTATTGCATTGATTGCTCCTTGAAAGCTAAAGAAACATAAGGGAAAACCCATACTTTAGTAAATATATGTAAACCATGACCATTCAATGTCCCCCTCTAATAGTGGCTACGCCCAATAGAGAATGATGAACCTTGGCTAACAGAAGTAGGTCTTTTAGCTCAGGTAGTAGAACCTCATGCACTAATATCCTGAGGTCCCCAAATTCAATCCCTCCTGCTTCTGACCCACCCGGGGTGGTGGTGTTACACAGTGGTGAAAATAGGCCGGTATAGGCTGGTTCAGCATACCGGTAAGAAGTTGCCGCCAGCACTGGCCCATACGCAGCCAATGTTCAGGCACTGCCACGGCAGCGCTTTAACTTGGTGCCCCTTTTGCCCCCCACCCGAATCGGTGGTCCTACTGGTAGGGACCCTACCTACCACAGCAGCGGCCGAGCCCTGGGCCCTTTTAAATTGCTGCCGGAGCCCTGGGCAGCACGGGTGCTGCCTGCGGGAGGCTGACCCCCAGCCCCGCCCTTTCTGCCCGAGGCCCCGCCCCTTCCGGGGGCCCAGAACTGGGTCCCTGTACCAGTAAATCTTCTGTGTCACTTTCACCCCTGGTGTTACATATAAGAAAACAAATAGTAGGAAAAGAGATGGAGGGAAAAACAGCACATGCTGAAAGAGGGCCCGGAAGCCTTTTGGAGGCATCATATCAGGGGTGCTGGAACAATTTGTATAGTGGGAGTGCTGAGAGTCATTGAACCAAAATGTACACCCTGTATATAATGGAAACCACTTCAAGCCAGGGCGTGCATCAGCATCCCTAGTTGCAGAACCTACGCATCATACCATCATCCAAAAGATATTGAACAGATCCTTGCAGACTTCTGATTAGCTGGGTGGGAATTGCTACCTAGCAACAGGTAGGGATGGAGCACATACACACTGGACTTTGTCGTACCTGTGAAAAACTGGAATCAGCTGGACTTCAGTAATCAAGAATAAAAGTCCTCAGAAGGGAATCAGACAGCTGTCCTGAAAATAAGTGGAGGAATTCCTTTCTTAGACAATAAGTTGCCAAAGGTTCTTTTGAGTAATGGGGCTGAAACAAATCAGTGTTTTAGTTTGTGTCGTCTTTCACTGTATGGACCAGAATTTTAGTCTCTCTTCATATACCTTAGTAGAGGTTAAAAGTCAGTAGACATTAAATCCAGCCCTCATTAAAGCTAGACACCAATGTGAGGGCTAACAAGGATGCTGACATTTGTGAGTGTATCCAAGAAAGAGTGTTAATGTGAGGAATAGTTGCTAAAATCAATCTCTCAAAATGAGTGTATGTATGTTCCTTGTTTTGTCATTAGCCAGGGGTAATTGGCATTGAGAGGGTAGCACCTCTAATGAGCTGTTTATATTCCCTTGTGGATTAAGACTGGAAATTAGTTAGGCTCATGCATTCTATACCAGTGAACAGTTTGCTGCTGAAACCTCTTGTGTGAATCTTACATCCCGGAAGTTTGAGGCTGCTGCCTAACGGTTGCCATGAGCACAGCAATCAGGGCTTGAACCTGCAGGTTGCTGAGCATGGCTAAAGAAGTACAGAAAGCTAGCACTCAGCATTCGATCAGCACCTGTGCAGAAAAGCTTTATCACAGTATGGGAAAATGTGCACAGTGCTCAGCAATGTGAGCACGCCTCCACACAGAACCGAGCACTGGAAAATAAAGGGAGGAATGGGGGTGACAGGAAGGAGGCAGAGATAGAGTGTGGCCTGTGTATAAGTGCTTAAATGCAATCCAGTGAATGCAGAAGAAAGTAGCGCACAGCAGGCATTTTAGGATTTTCAGCTATTCTACCTGCCAGTCAGGAGTAGCGGCTCACTCTACTGTACCTAAAACTTGCTCTGAAAATAAATTATTATTCGTCATGTTTATTATAGCAATACCTAAGCGTCAGCCAAGAATGGGGCCCTTTGTGCTAGGCACTGTATTAATGGAGTAATAGATTGTTCATGCCCAAAGACTTAACTGTTTAAATAGACAAGAAAGGCACAGGGTGTGGGAAAGACTATAACATACAAGCAGATTAAACAACGTGATGGCAGAAAATCTATTAGTTCCATAATTTATTTTTCTTGTTTGGGGGGGAGGTGGAGGGTTACTAAGGATGGGGATCAGCTAAATGGAAAGGGAAAGGAAGGAAGATGAAGGGGACAGGGCAGGGGAGAAGAGGAAAAGAGGAGCAGATGTGGAGTGCAGCTAAGGTGAAGAGACTGTGAGCGATGGTTGGAACAAACAGCCCATCAGCACAGGGCAGAGAAAGTCCAATTAAAACTGTAGAAAGTTCTCAATGTCTAGGAGTCCCTGCTTTGGCTGCTTCTGCTCCTACCTGCTGGACAGTCTGGCTGACTCTCCCAAAGTCACATAGTGGGAGGCACCAGCTAGATACTAGTACCACCAATGTGTGTGGGGGTCTCCCCTTCACAGTTTGGGGTCCAGGAGGGTGCTGGAGGTGAGGTGGCCCTGGCTGGGTCCCACTGGGCCAAAGAGAGTGGGAATGACTCTACAGTCCAGTGGAATGTGAGAGAGTCAGGTTCCAATTCCTGCTCCAAATAATATTTAATTATGTCATACAAGGTAGAAAAGCTTCAACAGGAGAGACTCACCTAGGGTGGCCATTCACAGAATACCAGACCAGCCAGTACTTTTAGTCCCCTACTGGCATGACCCCCTCCCCACTGCCATGACCTCACATGCTCAGTGCATGTGAGGTCACACTGCGTAAGCGGACGTCATTTTGAAGAGTGCACCACTCTGCCCCACCAGTGTGACCTTGTATGCCCAATGCTGGCAGTCAAAGCACTCTTCAAAATGGTGTCTCCTGTCCAACACCACATCCGCTTTTGTTTCTGTACCAAATGGGGGACAAATCTCAGAACAGAAGGACTGTCTGGTTCAAACCTGTACAAATGGCCTGCCTAGACTCACCCCAGAATGCCCAATAGCTAGGGCACTCACCTAAGAAATGGGAAACCTGTTTTCAAATCCATGCTTCAGATCAGAGAGAGGTAGGGTTATGAACCTGGGTCTCCAACATCTTGGCTGAGTGCTCTAACCATTGGGCTATAGCATATAAAGTGGTGGAGGAAGTGATCATAATCAGCAGCTATGTTTTGGATATGATCCAATCCAGTAGATGTGCTCTGAGACAAGCTCTGGGAACACCTACCAGATTGAGTCCTGCAGGTGGAATAGGCAAAAGAATGCCTAGTTTGAGGATCCCACCATGACTTACGTGTGAGTTGTGCATCAGGAATGAGGTGGCCGTATGCATGCCTAACAGCAGAAATTTAGGTACCTATGGGACTTTACCAATGGAAAATTGGGTACCTAGGGAATTTAGGCACTTACAGTGTAAGGTACCAGCTGAAAGAGGAATTTGAAGATCTACATTTTGAACTTAGACACCTAACTCCCTTTGTTGATCTAGGCCCTAATTTTCATTGAGGTAGGTGACATTCCTTTGCAAAGAAGGCTAAAAAAGTTTGAAGCAATGAAAAGTATAAACTCCTCTGACTTTTCACTTTTTAAAAAATGCTAAATAACCAAAAGAATAGTTTCACTATATAAAAACATGGGCCAAGATTTTCAATAAGGGAGGCCTAGAGTTAGGCCAAAATCCTTATTTATGGTGATGTAGCTTTTACCTTTAGTTTCCCCTTGTGCTGAGTAGAACATTTCCTCTGGCAGCAGGGATTGCTACAGTCAGACTGGAGAGGGGCTGTGTCTCTCCAGCTACAAGTAGGGTTGCTACCCATCCGGTTTTCACCCAGACAGTCCGGGTTTTGGCTTGTGTGTCCAGGTGCCATTTGACAAGCCCTGATGTCCAGTTTTTTTGATTTGTGGAAAAGGTAGCAACCCTAAGTGGAAGGAAGGAGGCAGCACAGCAGCAGTTACTGCCTCCAGGGCCAGGCTGCACGTGGTGGATCACAGCAGCACGTGGCCTGCGCAGCCCACAGGTGGTAGGCAAGGCAGCCTTGGCCTGCTGGTGAGGCCCCTGCAAGTGATGGGGGTCTTGGGGGAAAGAGATGGAGCAGGGGTGGGGCCTTGGGGAAAGAGATGGAGCAGGGCCTCAGGGGTCCAGTTACTAGCCATTAGAAAGGTGGCAATCTTAGCTTCAAGTATCACGGAGGCAGTTCTCCTCTTCCTCCCCACTTCTGGGATTTAAAAATAGTCCAAGTGAAAAAGGCAAGGCTGAGTAGTCTTACAGGCCAGGTTCACCCCCTCTGCTTGCAAGGTCACAAGGTCAGCTGTCTCCAGGATAGAGATAAGTTTGGAAAACTAAAGTAAAGAAAATCCCTCCACTTATCCAGAGAGTCAGGCAGCAGAGGATCTTCAGCAGCTTGTCCAACATGCAGTCCTCACTCTGAGGGTTCAGGGAGCTCTATAATCTGACTCTACTTCCCTCTGAGTACTACACCTTACTGAGTTGGGATCCTTTCTTTTAAGGAGCCATCCTTTTTCAGGTGCAGCAGGTCTCACAGGTGCACTGGGTTGGAGCTGATTGTGCCCAGAGGAGCTTATTAAACCTTCCTGGCTGGGGTGGGAGCCCATTCCGCCATAAGGCTCTAACTAATTAGATTTTTAAAAATGTCTTGTGATTTTAGATGTCTTAATTTTGGGGTGCCCAACTTGAGATATCTTAAAGGGGCCCGAGTTTCTGAGGGCTGGTACTCAGCGCTTTCTGAATATCAAGTCCCTTTAAGGTGTCCCAGGTTGGTCACCCAAAAATAAGACTGTCAAGGTTCCTCCCCCACTCTGAACTCTAGGGTATAGATGTGGGGACCTGCATGAAAAACCTCCTAAGCTTCTCTTTACCAGCTTAGGTCAAAACTTCCCCAAGGTACAAAATATTCCACCCTTTGTCCTTGGATTGGCCGCTACCACCACCAAACTAATACGGGTTACTGGGGAAGAGCTGTTTGGACACGTCTTTCCCCCCAAAATACTTCCCAAAACCTTGCACCCCACTTCCTGGACAAGGTTTGGGAAAAAGCCTCACCAATTTGCCTAGGTGACTACAGACCCAGACCCTTGGATCTTAAGAACAATGAACAATCCTCCCAACACTTGCACCCCCCCTTTCCTGGGAAATGTTGGATAAAAAGCCTCACCAATTTGCATAGGTGACCACAGACCCAAACCCTTGGATCTGAGAACAATGAAAAAGCATTCAGTTTTCTTACAAGAAGACTTTTAATAAAAATATAAGTAAATAGAAATAAAGAAATCCCCCCTGTAAAATCAGGATGGTAGATACCTTACAGGGTAATTAGATTCAAAACATAGAGAACCCCTCTAGGCAAAACCTTAAGTTACAAAAAAGATACACAGACAGAAATAGTTATTCTATTCAGCACAGTTCTTTTCTCAGCCATTTAAAGAAATCATAATCTAACACGTACCTAGCTAGATTACTTACTAAAAGTTCTAAGACTCTATTCCTGGTCTATCCCCGGCAAAAAACAGAATGTAGACGGACACACAGACCCTTTGTTTCTCTCCCTCCTCCCAGCTTTTGAAAGTATCTTGTCTCCTCATTGGTCATTTTGGTCAGGTGCCAGCGAGGTTACCTTTAGCTTCTTAACCCTTTACAGGTGAGAGGAGCTTTCCCCTGGCCAGGAGGGATTTCAAAGGGGTTTACCCTTCCCTTTATATTTATGACAAAGACATTCAAAATCAATAAACATTTTGAAAATCTTGGCCCATATACCCTGTCATAAATATAAAGGGAAGGGTAAACACCTTTAAATCCCTCCTGGCCAGAGGAAAAAACCCTTCACCTGTAAAGGGTTAAGAAGCTAAGATAACCTCCCTGGCACCTGACCAAAATGACCAATGAGGAGACAAGATACTTTCAAAGCTGGGGGGGGAAACAAAGGGTTCTCTCTGTCTGTGTGATGCTTTTGCCGAGACCAGAGCAGGAATGCAGGTCAGAACTCCTGTAAAGAATTAATAAGCAATCTAGTTAGATATGTGTTAGATTCTGTTTTGTTTAAATGGCTGATAAAATAAGTTGTGCTGAATGGAATGTATATTCCTGTTTTTGTGTCTTTTTGTAACTTAAGGTTTTGCCTAGAGGGATTCTCTATGTTTTGAATCTGATTACCCTGTAAGGTATTTACCATCCTGATTTTACAGAGGTGATTCTTTTACTTTTTCTTTAATTAAAATTCTTCTTTTAAGAACCTGATTGCTTTTTCATTGTTCTTAAGATCCAAGGGTTTGGGTCTGTGTTCACCTATGCAAATTGGTGAGGATTTTTATCAAGCTTTCCCCAGGAAAGGGGGTGTAGGGCTTGGGGGGATTTTGGGGGAAAGATGTTTCCAAGTGGGCTCTTTCCCTGTTATATTTGTTAGATGCTTGGTGGTGGCAGCAATAAGGTCCAGGGACAAAAGGTAAAATAGTTTGTACCTTGGGGAAGTTTTAACCTAAGCTGGTAAAAATAAGCTTAGGGGGTTTTTCATGCAGGTCCCCACATCTGTACCCTAGAGTTCAGAGTGGGGAAGGAACCTTGACATACCCATAAAAACAGAATATTTGTAAAAGGTTGGCTGTTGATACGTTCATTCAAAGATTACTGTATTGGAAGTAACTTGATTCCTTGCTCCTCAACTGAGAGGTCCAGCTGCGGGGACCAAGTTAGCTCATACTGTGTCCTTTTTCAAATGCCCCTTTAAATGACTGACTCGTTTCAAGAAAAGGAGTACTTGTGGCACCTTAGAGACTAACAAATTTATTTGAGCATAAGCTTTCGTGCGCTACAGCTCACTTCATCGGATACATTCAGTGGAAAATACAGTGGGGAGATTTATATACATAGAGAACATGAAACAATGGGTGTTACCATACACACTGTAATGAGAGTGATCAGGTAAGGTGAGCTATTAACAGCCGGACAGTGGGGGGGAAAAGCCTTTTGTAGTGATACTCAAGGTGGGCCATTTCCAGCAGTTGACAAGAACGTGTCAGGAACAGTAAGGGGGGGAAATAAACATGGGGAAATAGTTTTACTTTGTGTAATGACCAATCCACTCCTAGTCTTTATTCAAGCCTAAGTTAATTGTATCCAGTTTGCAAATTAATTCCAATTCAGCAGTCTCTCGTTGGAGTCTGATTTTGAAGTTTTTTTGTGGAAGATTTGCCACTTTTAGGTCTGTAATCGAGTGACCAAAGAGATTGAAGTGTTCTCTGACTGGTTTTTGAATGTTATAATTCTTGATGTCTGATTTGTGTCCATTTATTCTTTTACGTAGAGACTGTCCAGTTTGGCCAATGTACATGGCAGAGGGGCATTGCTGGCACATGATGGCATATATCACATTGGTAGATGTGCAGGTGAACAAGCCTCTGATAGTGTGGCTGATGTGATTAGGCCCTATGATGGTGTCCCCTGAATAGATATGTGGACACAGTTGGCAACGGGCTTTGTTGCAAGGATAGGTTCCTGGGTTAGTGGTGTGTTGTGTGGTGTGTGGTTGCTGGTGAGTGTTCGCTTCAAGTTGGGGGTCTGTCTGTAAGCAAGGACTGGCCTGTCTCCCAAGATCTGTGCGAGTGATGGGTCATCCTTCAGGATAGGTTGTAGATCCTTGATGATGCATTGGAGAGGTTTTAGTTGGGGGCTGAAGGTGATGGCTAGTGGCGTTCTGTAGCTCACGAAAGCTTATGCTCAAATAAATTTGTTAGTCTCTAAGGTGCCACAAGTACTCCTTTTCTTTTTGCGGATACAGACTAACACGGCTGCTACTCTGTAAACACTATTGTTGTAGATGTCATATTCTTTTTTTAGTTTGGCTTTTATTTTTTTGACTTTTATTGTTTTTTCCTTTAGAAAGAAAGACATAATCTTCAATCACATTGATAATGAAAAGTTCATAGATGTTTGTAATAAAGTCTCAAACTCAAAGTCTTTAATAGCATTGGAACTCAATAACATTGAAATATAAAGTAGACACTAGATTATACAGACTTTGATTACACCCAGGGGAAATTACAAATGTTATATTAGCTGCAAGAGGGCTCCCCTATTGTTCTCTGAATACTATAGAAACATATTAAAAATTACAAGACAAAATAATAATGGAAGCCGCATATATTGACTCTAAAATATAACCAGAATATAGTCCCTCCTTTGAACCAAAATCTACAAATATGCAAAATTTCATGACAATTAGATTTACAAAAAGAAATATTCAGACATGTTCACTAAGAGCTAAATCCTCATGCTTAGTCAATTGATTAAGGGTTGAATCTTCTAAGTAGCTGGACGGTGAGGAACCTTCCCCCCAGCAGCCTGCAGAGCTACTCTACAGAGACTGCTTCAACTTACTGGCTGAAATAGACCTCTGTACCCTTACAAATGCCCATCCTCATTCCTGTCCTCTAGTTTGCTTCTGCTCTGCCATTGCCTGCTCTGCTGGGGGCAAGATTTGCCAATGCAGAGTATTTGGGGATGGTGATGAAATTGTAATGATCCATTTTGCAGTGAGAAAAATAAGACAGAAAGAGGAAGATCCTCAGCAGGTATAAACTATCATAGTTCCATTGATTTCAATAAAGCTATGACAATTTACACCAACTGAGGATCTTGCTGTAAAGATTTTTAAAATAAGAATACACTTCGTTGTGACTTGAAATCATTAATTTTACAATGTGGTAGATAACCCCATAGGGCACACAGCCTTTGGTGACCATCTGTGGGAATGCACACATTTTAAATAAGGGCATGACCATGCATGTTGTCTGTGCACCAACTCTCTTTGCACCCATGAGGCTAGTAGAATTGGGTTCGAAGTTACAGAAATGAAACAAATTGAAAATTGCAAGAACAAAAGTTTCTGAGTCATGAACAAAGTTCAAATAAAATCTCTTTGCAATTTATGGAGGAGCATAACTTGAGGCTTGGCTGGAGAATTTTCCTGCATTTTTGCTATATATTTCTCTTTAGGCATGGCATCTATTAAAAGTGAAGGGTTTGTATGTAATATTAGAAGGCCCACCCCATATTGCAGGGCTTGTGCGAATTGTTCCAATGCTTATAATGGGGCAATCCATGGGAGTAAGAGAGACAGAATCAGACCCAGAGTAATTGGGTTTATGAATACCTACAGAATGAATAAACTTTCAGTACTTGGTGATGGTGTGAGGCCAGTCCCTGAGATTCCTCACTGATTGGAGTAGTGCTCTTTTTTTAACATTGTTTCAGTCACAAGAAATTTTCAAAAAGATGGAAGTAAAAAAAGGCGCTCCTGAAGATTGATTGTAAACCTTTTCAAGGCAGTGCCTTGAAGCAAGCAGCTCTTCAGGGAGCATCTATTTCTGGTTTGAAATCCAAGTTGCTGATTCCCATTGCTGCTGCATTTTTCAGAGCCTCTTGTTATGAGTTTATAAAGCTCTCTTGGAAAAACAGCTGGGGGAGAGGACTACAGTCCCCACAATGGTTTTCTAGGAGTCATGCATTCATGAGCTCTCCAAACTGAAACAGGCTCAGCTATCTCTTCTTTTCTGAGAACAGCTACAGAGGCAAATAGTGCAGAGTCAAAAAAATCTTATCATTTAAGAATTTTTGGGCCCTCCATCTTCTTTTCTTGTGAGATGCGAGGTGACAGGGTACAGAGACCCTGACTAAATACCAGTGTGAATGGAGCTAGCTGCATGTTCAGGCCTCCCATGGGGGAAGTAATGAGGCAGGACCAAGGACTGAAGGACCAGTTAGACCGGGGTGGGCAAACTATGGCCCGCGGACTGGATCCGGCCCATCAGGGCTTTGAATCTGGCCCGTGGGATTGCCACCCCTGTGGTGCTGCGGGCCCCGCAATGCTGCTGGAAGCAGCTGACAACACGTTCCTGCAGCCCCTGGGAGAAGGGGAGCAGAGGGCTCCGTGCGCTACCCTCACCTCCAGGCACCGTCCCCCCAGCTCCCATTGTCTGGGAATGGGGAACCGTGGCCATTGGGAGCTTTGGGGGAGGTACCCACAGGAGAGGGCAGCATGCGGAGCCCTCTGCTCCCCCCTCCCTCAGGGGCCTCAGGGATGTGGTGCCGTCCGCTTCCGGGAGCAGCACAGTGCAGGGCCAGAGCAGGCAGGAAGCCTGTCTTAGCCCTGCTGCATGCTGCTGCTACCCCGGAGCCGCTCCAGGTAAGCAGCGCCGGGCTGGATCCCGCACCCTGAACCCCTCCTGCACCCTGCACCTCAACCCCCTGCTGCACCTCAACTCCCTGCCCTGATCCCCCTTGTACACCCCGCACCACTCCTGCGCCCTGAGCCCCCTGCCGCACCCCTCCTGCATCCCACCCCCTGCCCTGAGCCCCTTCCTGCACACTACACCCCCTCCCACACCCCGCACTCCCTCTCGCACCCCAACCCCCTGCTCCAGTCCTACATTCACGGCCCTTAATGCAATTTCCCCACCCAGATGTGGCCCTCGGGCCAAAAAGTTTGCCCACCCCTGAATTAGACCCTCAGAAGTGTGCTCGTTAACTCTACAGAAACAGCTCCATGGTAGTCAGAGAGGGAGAGGATATAAGACAGGCCGTACTACGCCAGACCAATGGTCCATCTAGCCCAGTATCCTGTCTCCCAACAGTGGCCAATGCCAGCTGCTTCAGAGGGAATGAACAGAACAGGTAATCATTGGGTGATCCATCTGCTGTCATTCACTCCCAGCTTTTGGCCATCAGAGGCTAGGGACACCCAGAGCATGGGGTTGCATCCTTGACCATCTTAGCTAATAGCCGTTGCTGGACCTATCCTCCATGAATTTATTTAATTCTTCTGAAGTGCCAAACCCGGTTGCTAGTGGGAAAGTTTGAAGCCTAAGCTGGTTCCTTTCTTCTTGGAAAGCCTTTTATTTCTTTTTCATAGATTTTCAGGTCAGAAGGGAGTGTTATAATCATTGGCTGACCTCCTGCATAGAACATAACACAGGTTGCATCTATGTCCCCTAAATCTCAAAAGCCAGCCCGGGGAGAAAAAGTCCCTGTGTGAAAGATGTTTATTTGTTTCTAGATCATGCATATTGCCCACTCCATCAGATGACAAGGTTCTAGGGCCAAATCCTGAAGTAGTGTACATGGTATAAATTACACATTGCTAAATGGGTGCAATTTATCTTCTGTGGGATGGAAGGTCAGATTATAGAGGGAAAAGTAGCCAAATGGAGGATGTAAGAAGGTATAAGATAAAATAGCTTTCTCCATATTTCATTCTATATCCTTTAGTGTGGGATTTTCCTGTTACAACCCTGCCCTTCTGCCCCTTCACCATGTAAATTATACATTAGTTAAGTTGGTGCAATTTATGCCACTATTTATGCCATCTTTGCATTTCGCCATTAGTTTTCACTGGATGCACCAAGCTCCTGCAACATTATTTGCAACAGATTTACTAAATCCCAAAGAGGTAGCTAAACCTCCTGACAGGGCCAATATTAATAGTACCAGTTTTTGGGAACTGTGTAGCCCATGGCTGCAGCGACTCCACAAACTGGAGAGAGAATCTCCGGTTTCATTTTTTAAAGGATGTTTCTAGCCCTTTTTGGTTGCAAAGATAGCCTTGAAAATGTAAACTGATTACTGGAATTAAAAAATCTGCGGTGAATTTTCCAATAATGTATGGGCTATTTACAGTCCCACCTACAGCCACCCTGTGTAACCAACAGACATTGATCCTTGGATTTGCTGGTAGACTCCTGACCAATCTGTGGTCAAGGTACTATTCTATCTGCCTTGCTGGAGCTGGCTTATCTATTGAGCAGTCAATTTGACTTCTGACTAGAAGAAGCAACAGCGTAAGAGACACTCACCCCAGGACTAAAAGCCAGGTACTCCTGTGTTGTAATCCCCATTGTGACATGCACAACACTTAGTACAATGAACTTAATTTATTTATGCACCTTTATTTTATTCTATATATTTTATTTTATTCTATATATATATAGCTGGCTGATTGTGTGTGTGTGTGAGTGTGTGTTGAAGAAGAAGAATGGGACAACAGAGGACACTCTCAGTAGAGAATCCCAGAACTGACTGGAGGCCCCTGGGACTGAACCCTTACCCTACAAGAAGCCTTTCTGAAACACAGTTGAGATGCACTGATAGGGAACGCTATATTATATCTGCTCTATGGAGCCGTCTAACTTCATTTCCAGTGTAATCACTCTTTCACCTTCCATTATCACTCTTTTATTCTAGAGTATAATATAAAGTATTGTGTGATACTGTATTTCTTGTCACAGATACACAGTGTTAGCAATTTAATAAAGACGTAGATTTTGCAGATGGATGGAATCAGTCATCCAATAAATTCATCTCCTTACCGATGTAAGCAGAATCTGAATGAGCTCTCCCCTGACATCTAGTGATGAGCAGTGGAAGAGGACTTCAGGAGTTGATCTTGTTTGCATGGGCACACTCATGCTGCCTAGGTGCTCAGCATGATGGGATTGCTTGCCCAAATGATCACTTTTGGCTGTGCTCGATCCCCAGTGTCCTTGTTATTGGGGCAGGAGTAATAAAGAGTTGTTATCCTTGTTGTATGAATCGAGGGCAGCAGAACTGTGCCTGGCATACCCCAATGGGGGACTCACCCTCAACTAAACAGCACTCGGTAGGCAGGGGACATGGGTTCCAAGCCCAGGGGGAGAAGTTAGCACTTGTACTTACACCTGGTAGTGTAGGCCGTGTTTAAGCGCCACATAGACACTGTTTGATCCTTCCTCTATCTACTGTGTAATACAAGAGCTAATTTACACTCAACTGAGAGTCTTGTACATGCTGCAGAGCTGAAATCACTGATATCTAGGTCTAAATGTTAGATCTGCTTTGGGATAGTGTCTCTGATGCAAGAGGCTGCCCCGCTAACAGCTGGAATCATTGTGAGCTGTGTTAAATGATGGGCCCTGAAGACATTTTGGTGAGCAGCCAGCAGGGTGGCTGGTAGAGAAGTATGGTGAGTGGCCAGCGCGGCAGCTGGGGGAGAGGGCCAGAGCAGAGCCCCACAGAGAGGTGTGGTGATCAGCTGACAGGGTGGCTGGTAAAAAGGGGTGGCAAGCGAGTGCCCGAGCAGCAGAGCCAGTAAGGTGCCTCCTTACCCCTGACTCCACTCAGGGTGGGAGGTGAACTTTGCAGATGCACCTGTGATCTCTGGGTCTGCACTGACCAAGGACACCAACTATGAGTGGGGTGCAGAGAAGGGATGGGCACGTTAAAGGGACTTTTGGGTTGTTGGACTTAAGAACCTGGGGGGAAAAGAACACTGCCCAACTTCCTTGGGGGTGGGCCTTTTGCTCATGGTTTATGTGTATGAACCCTGTTTGCAGTGTTTTCCCAAATTAATGCTGAGTTACTTCCCTCCTTTTATTAAAAGTTTTTTGCTACATTCAGACTCTGTGCTTGCGAGTGGGGAAGTATTGCCTCTTAGAGGCACCCAGGCGGTGGTATGGAATTGTCCCAGATCACTGGGTGGGGGGTTGAGATGGTTTTGTGTTGTACTGTTGAAAAGGAACCCCTAGATACTGAATACAGCCCTTGTTGCTGCCAACTCTGACTGGCAGAAGGGCTATAGTGCAGTTTTTTATTTACCAGCATACACAACAGTGGGCCAATTTCTCAGCTGGTATAAACCAGCACAATCTCTCGTGACTAATGGTGTAAAGGTTACAAGCAAGTCAAACAAACTCTCATGCTTCTAGGCATAAGCCAACCTTTAACCAGTGAAGCTTGGGAAGAAACTTTCCTTTTGGGCAGTCCAATCCATATCTGCCTACTTCAGGATTTCTTGCATCTTCCTCTGAAGCTGCGGGTACAGGCCACTATTGAAGAATGGCTACTGGACTAAATGTACCACTGGTCTGATACAGTATGGCAATTCCTATGTTCTGTACTATCCAGCTAATAGCTATTTAGTGCACAGCTGTATGTGAGTGAAAAAGAACCACACTGTGAATATAATTAACATGTAGTGAATGAAAATCTAGTAATCTGGAGTAAATCTTCAAAGATTTCTCACAGGCAGTTTTAAATGTTCTTCTTTTCAATTTTTAGGCATGTGTTTCATATATTGAGGTCATTAGCATATCTAAGAAATCCATTTTATTGTAGTTTATACTGTGTGTGTTCAGCGTATTTAGTCATCATGAGGTAAATAATTCATAAGTAGCAACAGATATGAGCCAACAGTTAACATATGTGAATGATCACAGTACAGAAATGTGTGGGAGAAATTTCAAACATATTTGGCAATTTAATGTATATTTCCACCGTATCTACCTTCAGATACCCCCCGAGAGATCCCAACCCCCTGCTCTAGGGGATAACGAGGTTATTACATGGGGGTCACGAGCTGTCAACCTCCACCCCAAACTCCGCTTTTATAATGGTGTTAAATACATAAAAAAGTATTTTAAATTTATAAGGGGGGTTGCACTCAGAGGCTTGCTATGTGAAAGGGGTCACCAGTTCAGAAGTGCCCTAGAGCTATATATTCAACAAGACCATATTAATACATATAATGATGCAGTTTGCTGTGGCTAATTGATAATAGCATTATTTTGTATGTACCTAAATCATGACATTTGAAATCACACAATCAGTTAATTCCCAAGGACAGGAAGAATTCTCATATTCTGTCATGTTTGTCTACATGAGGATGAACCAGTTCTCTATATGGGTACATGCACTAGTTCCTAAAAGTGGTAAAATACCATGTCATAGGAAATTCATGCAGGATATGCTACTGCAGTGTAGTTTATAATCCTCCCACCCAAAAAGTTAAGTATGGTGTGATATTATCCAGCACAGGCTAAATATGATTCCTGTGTGTTTTACTCTTCTGCCATCTGAGATTTCCTTTAATTAATTCCACCAGCTTGAGTCATATGGTTTCAGTAGTCTTGAACTGCCAGACTGAAGTGACATTTGCCTACATATTTGTTTCTTTTAGGATTTCATTTGTGAATCTACACTAATAGCTTAGCTCCCTCTCCATCCATTTTGGAGAGGAGCAGAAACTCTGTCTTTCTCTCTTCACAATCTCCCACACTCATCCTTGGTGACTTCAACTTCCATGTTGATGACCTATCCTGCCCCTTAGCTGCATATTTCCTCACACTCACCCCTTCATTTGACCTGCAGCCCTGGTTTAACTGTCCCACTCATTAAAAAGGCCATTTAGTTGACTTGGTCTTTACCAAGTACTGCTATATCTCTGATCTCTCTGTTGCTCAGTTCCCTCTCCCCGACCATCACATGGTCTCTTTTAGCAGCACTCATTTCCTCCCCGTTTCCCCAATGCCCTATCTCTTAGCCTTTCTGCTGACTTCCAGTCCATCAGCATTGATAACATCTCATCTGCTCTCAAACCTCTGATCCAATGAGATGGTTGTTGAGTCTCTCCATGCTTCACCCTCCTCCACTTGTGACTCCTTTGCCCTTCTCTCCCACAGTCAGGTCCACCATGGCTCACCCTCTACCTCCACTTCCTCTGCTGTTGCTCTTTCACTGTGGAGCATCCCTGGTGGAAATCCTGTAATCTCCACTACAAATTTGTTCTTTCCTCCTTCAGTTCTGCCATCTTCCTTGCTAACCAACTCTACATCTCCAACTTAATTGAATCCCCTGCGCACAATCCTAACAACCTTTTCTCTACCTTGGCTCAATTCTTAATCCCTCCCCTCCTGTGAGAGAACTTGAAAATAGTATCACATGCCTAAATTCCAGTTTTTGCATGCATCTGACAAGCACATTTTCAATGTCACCTCTGATGTATTGCTTTCTTCATTTTGCACTGTACCAGGTCATTGTCTTAGAATGTAAGGCCTTCAAGGCATGGGTATATGTTTAGCGCAGTCCTATTGCACAAGTCTGTGTGCACCTAGAATGCCATAATCCGTAATAATAATTACTGGTATACTGTCATCCTGCAGTGAAGTTTGCAGAAGGGTGACAGATGTCCTGCAAAACTCCCCTTGTGGGTTATATGCAGGACCACACAAAATGCAAACTCTGCAGATCCTGGGTACCCAGGGGAAAAGGAAGTTGGAGCCCCTTGAGAGCTGATCCCTCCACGGTGATGACTGGATCCCTTCTCCTTCATGGCAGCATGGCTCCTCTACGTTGCCAGTGGATCCTCTGCCCAGATCTGGTTAAAAAGTTCCTTTTGCTTAGGGGGCTGAAGGCACAAAATAAGAGTTAATGTTGTTTGAAGCAGCATTAACCTGTGCAGCTATACGAGTAGATATCGATACAGATTAAGGGAACATGGCACACAGAGTAGCTGCTTCCCTGGCACACTGCCTCCTAAAATAGCAACAAATGTCACTACTTTAAAGTCTGATCACTGAAGACTTTCTAGGACCAGAAGCAAATGCTGTGTGTCCCTCTGGAAAACTAACCATCCTCTCTTTCCAATGGTATAAATCTTCCAGTTCTCTCTCTACAAAGTAGAGGATCTTAAACCTAACACTGATCCGGGACTCAGTATTGCTCATCCTAGGGGTGAGGAACAAGCATTTTTTTTTGGTGAATCTCCGTATGTTTTTGGGAAAGGAAGAATCTTTTCTCATGGCAAATTGATTTTTTTATGCTGGTGCTTGTAAGAAGTTGCTCAGAATTTGGTATGTGAGAAGTAGGCCAGGAGATGAACTGGTGGGCAGACTGGAGGTGAAGCAGTAAAAGGTGCATGATACATGCACTGTATCTCAAAAATATCACATTTATGTGGAGCATATGGGAAGTTTATATGGCGGTGCAACAGGATTCCAGGAAATACAATCCTGCATGGAGATGCAAGACTGTGTTGATCCACTCTCTTAGCAGTAGTTAAAATCCTGAAGAAAGCTGAGAAGTAACCTCTGATGACTCATTGTGGCAGACACAACCTTTTAACTCCACCAGGATATAAGAGAGGTGGGCGTGAAATTCTGGTTAAAGGGAACTAAGGGTAGAGGCATTTCCACATGGATGTCTTGGGGATAAAAGTGTAGGCTTTTAATATTGCTTAAGGTATCAATAAAGGCAAACTTTTGTGAGGGGGTGCATCTGACATTATGCATCGTATATAGATTTTGTGTGATGCAAGGCTGGAACTCCACTTACTTACAGAGGGGTATAATATTTGGGATGTCCTGCATAATTCATGTGTGGCTTTGATATTTATGAGTAATTCAGACATCAAAGCCTCAAGTTAGATAAAACCTTTATGCCACAAAACTTTTTATCCCATATGTGTATGTGCATCTCTCTTTCTCTTAACTATGGTGCTGCTATTCATGTTATAACCTTGTAGCCATTTCACCTGCACTCTGCCCACTAATCCATCTCTGCTGCTGACATTACAAACTTCTGAACAGCTTTCAAACAGCCACCTAATGCTGGTGTAGATTGTATTATGGTAGCACCTAGAGACCCAAGTCAGGGACCAAAATCCATTGTACGAGGTATGGGAGACATAGGTCATAAAAAAAGGTCTCTCCCCATGATGAAAGACAACAGGTGTGTCATGGGGGAAAGATAACAAAACAGTGAAACAGGCATGCTTAGCACAAAACCCAGCAGGCCTAGCCAATGTTAAGTGTTTTTGGCAGAGATGAATTTTAAGGAGAGATTTTAAGGAAAACAATGAGAATCATAAGGCTGGAAGGGACCTCAAGAGATCATCAAGACCAGGTCCCTGAACCGAGGCAGGCCCCGGGTAACCTAGACCATCCCTGACATGTGTTTCTCCAACCTTTTTTAAAAAGCTGTAATGATGGAGATTCCACAACCTCCCTTAGAAGCCTATTCCAGAAATTAACTACCCTTAGAGTTAGAAAGTTTTTCCTAGTATCTAACCTAAATCTCCCTTGCTGTAGAGTAAGCCCATTGCTTCTGTCAAACCTCAGTGGACACGGAGAACAGTCCTCTCTATAATAGCCATTAGCATATTTGAAGACTGTTATGTAGTGGCTTTTGGGATATTATTGGGAAGCTTTTTCCATACATAATGGGTGACATGAGAGAGCATGAAATTGCTTGTTAGAAAATTGGACTAATGGGTAATGAAGGTTTGCATTGTTGACACAGCAGTGATAATAAAGTGATCTGAGGGTCTGATATGTGGTTGTTTACCAGGGCTAGAAACAAGTGGAAAGGTGGCTCCCAGCTCCTCTCCAGGAACATAAAGTACAAATTTCGAGTCCCATTATATAGTGAGATACTGGATTTTAAATCTGTCACTAGTCCAAAACTGAATATTGTCCATTCTGTACTTCAAACTGTTGTAGCTGGGAAAGGTGAGATGGGTCTCACCAGCTCCTGAACGGCCACTCACATAAAAGAACCACCAAATACATTATTTTTCATCTGCTTGCAAAATTCTTCCTCTCAAAAATCAGTCTCCAGCCTCCACCACTAACCTCTTTGGGCCCTGCCCCATCAGAGGGTCTTGCCATTCAAACCTCACCTTGATATAAAGTCATCTTTCTAGAAAATCAACAGACCCTTCTGGCGCCTTCCCTCTCATTGCGGTGATATGGCTGGTGACAAATAAATAAAAACACTCCAGACTTACTATTACGCCCCCCAACGTATTGTTGCGGTGCATTGTGTTGTTGCTAGAACAATACTGGTTTGTAAACTATTTGGGTTTACAGATTAGTTTACTTTTAAATTGCATTAGACTGTAGTTTGCTCGCAGAAACCCGTGGACGAGTCCGGTTCACAGAGAAGTGATTTCATTATGAAGCATTAAGGGAGTCGGCTGCTGCAGGAGACTTTGGAAGCAGCACGGGGACACTGTCCAGATTCTTCACTGCCTGCTCCCGAGCCTTAAAAGCCGTTTATAATCCCACGCTCTTATCCTGATTTCGAACTGCAGGAGTCTACAGCTTCCTCCGAGCAAAGAGCGAGGCTCTCCCTAGCGCGTGAGTACCGTAGATCACAGTAGAAAAGAAAGGCAGGGTAGAGCTGTCCCAAAAGAGCCCCCTCCAGTGCGAGTTGAACTACTCCCGGCTGCGGCGGCTCCCCAACGCCCCTCGCCTCCCAGGCACTGTGTAGTGCGACAGCGCTGAAAGGGGGTCAGGCTCCAGCGAAGGAAAAAATCCACGTGGTAAAGCTGAAGAATAATGGGGCTCCAATAAAACTGTTTCACAAACTTCCAGGTGACCGATCAAATTTCCACGCTGTGCTTCATGGGGACAGGTGGCTGGCATGCAATGTACCTGGCATACAATTGTCAGTGTAACGAGCAATGATTTGCTCTGACACAGAGGCTGGTATTTCTACCAACATTCACAAGAGTGGGTTTGATTTCCAGACCGTCAGTGACCTCTAAGTCCCCTATCGCAAATAACACCGAGAATGTCAGAATCCGCCTTCAGAGTAGTTTTCCATTTACAGTGATAATGCTATTTTATCCAATGTCATGGTGGACCTGGTTCTGCAGGGATCTCCCAAAAGATCCTGCTTCCAGCAGCAGTGTGGCTTTATACATTAAGCACGAGTTTCATTTATACCATAACGTTTCTGGCCATTTATTTAGTTATGTGCATGCATACATTGCCGCAGAGCAGTAAGAGAGCTACTTTAAGTAGTGCATAGAGCTGTAACCGTATCTGTATTGCAGCAGGTAGAGCTGAGCGCTAGGACCTCGGAGAATCCTCCCAGTAGCAATCAGGACTACCTTAAACCCAGCCCAATGCCTCTTCCTGCGCCACTCTGCGTGCTGGATGGAGATCCACAGTCAAGAGCTGCAGCTCAGTGCTGGAGTACAACATTTCACAGGGAGCCCTGCAGAAGCAACACCTGTTTCGAGCCAGCCAAGAAAGACACAAGCACTTGTACGTTTCTGCTTTGCTTGTGGATCGTCAATAATTCTAAACCAGCGGACATCTGCTGAGCCTCCTGAGAATTCTGGATAATAGATCTGGACGTCAAAAGTTTTTTTCTTTTTTTTTCTTTTTCGGATTTATCTCCGCCAACAACGTGAGATTCCCCCGCCCCCTTGCAGGATTCATGCTGATGTATGCAGTCTGTTATAGAGTAAAAACAGCGCATGCCTTTCTGGAGTCAGAATCCATAAATCCTGACGTAGCCTGTGCATCTTAAAAAAAAAAATCCCTATAACGCCTAGGTATTTAAGTTGCTATGGTCATTCTTATCTTAAACCAAATGGAGAAACTACGGATTTTTTTCCTTATTGCAGTTGGATGGGCTGAAGACCTTACTGCTTGCTAAAAGCTGGGGATATATATACATATATATAGATATACACATATATATGTTTATAAATATGTCAGTGTGAGAGTATAAAGTGGTGGTTTCTTAGACTAACAGGGGTTTGACCTTGACCCTGTACCAGTCAAAACAGAATATTACTTTTATTTATGCATTTAATGGATTGAAGAAAGAACATTTTCTCTGTAACTGCAATAGGGAGGGGAAGTGGAGTGGATATACCCAATCTTATATCTCCTGGGTTTGGCACCATTATTGTTTATTCTTGTTCTCTAAAAACAGAATCTTCTGATGGCTCCCTTAGGTGAAGTTGGGAACTATTTCGGTGTGCAGGATGCAGTACCCTTTGGGAATGTGCCCGTTTTGCCGGTGGATAGTCCGGTTTTGTTAAGTGACCACCTGGGTCAGTCTGAGGCAGGTGGGCTACCCAGGGGGCCTGCAGTCACGGACTTGGACCATTTAAAGGGGATCCTCAGGCGGAGGCAGCTATACTGCAGGACTGGATTTCATTTAGAAATCTTCCCCAATGGTACTATCCAGGGAACCAGGCAAGACCACAGCAGATTTGGTAGGTATTATCATTAACCCTTTAGTGGTCATGTGATGAAATAATGTGATGAACTAATAAAAAGACGGGGGGAAACGCGACGGGAGGAGAATGATTTATTGTTATTGTTATGACGGGCCAGCTACAGAAATGTGTACGGAAATGCAGATACGCCGGTGGCACAACTGCAGCAGCCAAAGCAACGGCACTCACAGTATTTTTAGTAGTGATATTTCCTAGCTCTAAGTTATGCCTGAGGGTAGAGAGAGAGATTGGGAGTTTTTGTTTTATTATTCAGGACGCTTCTACTGAATGGGCTGATTTCACGAGTTTAAAGGGATTTTAATCGGTAACTACTACAATTTAAAATCCACTGAGTTTCCTGAAGGGAGTGGCTCTCAGTCTGTAGCCACTTTTATGGAAGGGTTTTAAAAATACATATATCTTAATAAGGTAACTACCTGAATTATAAACGGATCGTCTTGATTCTCAGTGAGGGATCCACCAGCAGACCCTCCCTGTCCGCACAAGAGCTCTCTCTGAATGATCTCTGCGTGCATAAAACAAGATCTTAGTTATGAAATAAGAAGAGTGACAATACATTGTAGGGCGCGCAGATATCCAGTTAAGACCCATGCTTGTCATTTTCCATAAGCATGCAGCAAAATGTGGGCTCCCTGAACTATGTGTGTGTAAAGCTGGGAGCTAATTTTAAAGAGCATTCCGTGGATTTCATTTCCAGAGATCGCTATTTGTGACTCAGCATTGGGGACTGGAGGGCTTATGCCTTCATCCACTTTTAAGAGCCTGTGAGCGCATACGTAGTCAAATGGGCCTAGAGCTACCTTCCTGGCAGTGTAATTTTAAAGACTCTGTCGGGTGCATCTATAAAAGTAGCCGAGTCACTTTGGATGGAGTGACTTATTGGTTTTTAAGGAGGGTGGTGCCTTCGTAGCTATCCAGGCTGTTGGAAGGAGTTAACTTGTGAGTGAACCCACCTGACAGCACTTAAATTAGGTCGTAAAAACAAAGTCCTGTGGTGGGTTCCCCCCTCCCCCTCCTTCATGTTTTAATGCCAGATGTTGAACAAGATCTAAATTGTATTTTATTGCTTTTGTGGGGCTGTTTAGATAATACCAGTGTTGTAAGGGATGATCTCCAAAGGTATTCGAGGGCGGGCGGAGAGGATTCAAACGTGCACAGTCACCGTATGTTAGCCGCTGTCAGACTTTTCTGTCTGATAATTTAACGTTGTTTCCGAACACCCGCCTTCAATCACACACAGCAGCCCACCGCTCTCAGAGCTAGGAGCTGCAGCTAACAGGGAACCCGGCAGGGCTTTCCCTGCTTCATGATTGTTTTGCTAAAAAAAAAATGGCAATTTTATAAACAAACGCACATACAGAGGAAGTAACACCTACGGTCTGGCCGAAACTAGGATGAAGGCAATACCCTGTAGAATAAAATACTACGGGGAATGCAGCGGGGCTTTCCAGCCCAGCCGAAACTCTGAAGGAAAGTTGAGAGAGGGCTTGACAGCAATATCTGCCTGATTGTTGCACTCTCCCCCGGCTCCCCGCCTTTTCTGTGGGGGCGCGCGCGCGCACACACACACAGAGGTTAGCGTCGACCCCGGGAGCAGGCGGTGCTGTGGTCTGCGTGCGCCCGGACGGAGCTGAGCACTGGGGAGCACTTTGCCACAGAGCGGCAGCAGGCGGCTCGGGCGCGTTCCGAGGCGAGCCTGGCTCACGCCGCTAGCAGGTGTACGGCGGCCGCGCGGCGGCGGCGGCTGCTCCTTCCCGCGTCGGCCTGGGCCGCAGCAGGAGGCAGTCTGCAGGGTCCTACACCCCTCCGGGTTCCCCCCGTTCGGAGGGGCGCCGCCAGCTGGTCCTGCCCAGCGCGGCGGCGGGGACCGCGTTGTTCGGAGCCTGTTTTCCGCCCGGGTTTGCCGCCGCAGTGCTGGGGCGCGAACCGGGGCCGTTGCGAGGGGGCCGCTGCTCTAGCTCTGCGGCGCCGCTTCGGCGGAGGAGCTCTTTGACCTCCCGGCAGTTTGCCGAAGCAAAGCGCGGGGACTGTCTCCTGCCCGTTTGCAGGCAGGGCTGTGGGGTTTGCAAAGGAGAGCCCCGGGGTGGGGGTGGTGGGAGGGGGTGCTGGTTTGACTTAGAGTGGGGCGGTGTTATCTCCTTGCAGGTGTACCAGGGCTGGATGGCACCCCCGGTGCCCGGGCGGGCGGGCGCTTAGTAAATGTTGCTGACCTGAAGTCTCCTTTCCATCTTCTAGGTCAGGGACGTCCTCGGCCGCACGTACAGGCGGGTCCTTCCCGTCCCAGAGCTAGCGGGACCCCACTGGGGCAGCCTTGGGGTGGGGGCTGCAAACGCGGGTTTCGGGGCAGAGCCAGGAAGAAGTCCCCCAGGAAAAGGGAGGACAAAGGGGACCAGAGGCTGTTTGTAAACTATCCCCAGGCCCTGCTGTGCGCTCTGGGGGCCCCGCTTTGCCCCAGAGGAGCCCTCAGCTAAAAAGCCGACTCTGGGATGCAATTTGGGAGGCGTGCCTATGGCATGCAATGAATCCAGCTCGCCTGTGTGCTGGGAGCCTGAATAGTTTGTATTGTTACAGCCAAACGTACACCTTAAAAAATCGCGCAGTGACAGCAGAATTAGCTCCCCCCATGATATCCCATGTGATCAAAGCCTTATCTCTCTGGGGTGACAAAGGATTTTTTTGATGCAGTCTCCTTTGGTCTAGGGCATTTGGTAGACAGTGGAGTCATTCAGTAACTCTGGGACAGTGAGGGGCGTGCCCTTTGCGTCAGCACCGCACTGCATGCACAGCATTAAAGACCCAGGAATATGCAGTGGGGGCCGGGGGGGGGGAAGCTGCTGAGAGGTGACCTCCGTTTCGGGACCCGCCGCAGCCACAAAGAAGCTCCGCAATCAGCACCTGTACCAGCAGCAAGGGAAGGAGGAAGCTCCTGCAAACCACCCACTCGACTGTCTATATAAGTCACCCCTGACTGCTGCGAGCCTGCTACTGTGTTAGGCTTGGGATCCGAGTTTTGTTCAGGAGAAAGGTGTGTGTGTGTGTGTGTGTATGTGTGTAGGCGCAGTGTGTTTTATAGAGCTACTTCGGGACCAGCCAGAGTTGAGCCTGTGGGAGAGGGGGCAGGCTGAGGTGCTCGCTAAAGCGGGGAACCATAAATCTAGTGGGCTTTCTTCCCCTTGTGGAGGCCAATGATCCACAGGGTGCTGCATGGCCTGACCTAGAGCATCTCTGCAGCAGTCCTTGGGCAGTGGCTGCAGTGTATGTGACTAACATCCTTTCCCCTGCTGCCCGCCCGGCTGAAGGGGGTGGGGGTGCAGACAATAGCTCCAGAAACGGGAGTGGAAGCAGCAGCAGAAACAGCTTCTGGCACTTCCCCCTCCTCCTTCTGGTGCTGTATATATGTGATCTCATCTCTCTCGTTTTATTTATTTATTCATTTTTTTACCCCCTCCACTCTCTTCTTGGAAGGGACTGGGCTGGGGAGAGGGCTGGCATTGTAAAGGAAAAAATGCAGGTACCTAGCTCGATCCTTTAGTCTTAGAATCGTAGAACCATAGGGTTAAAAGGGACTGCAAGGGTCATCTAGTCTAACCTCCTCCAACATGCAGGAATTGTTGTCTAAATCATCCAAGACAGGTGGCTATCCAGTCTTTGCACAGGGAAAACTCTCCCTGAGTTCTAGCCTGAGTAAGGACTGCATTCTAGGGGTCTGGACGAGAAATAAAGGACACCTGAGGGAGGAAAGGAAGCCTGCAAGAAAAAGTGTTCCCATTTTCTCTCTCTCTCTCCCCGCTCCCCCTGTTACTGACTGTGTGTGTGGTGGTGATGATGCAGCAGCACCACTCCCAGAAGCATTGTAACACCTCTGGATGCAGTAACTGCAACAAAACGCAACATCCTTGGAACTGCAGCTGAGTTGCAGTTGCCACTGACCAATACAACCAGCAATTCTGCCAGCCATTTAAAGTTATCTAGGGTCAATATGCTCTGTCAAAGCCTGAGGAGCCCTCCTGCCTCTTGGGGAGTTGTAGCTACTCTCTGGTGTTTTAATTGGCCTCATGTGGCCATGCAGGAAAAGAGAGGTGACAGCTGTGACTGGCAGGCAGCACTTCCCAGCTGAAATGTTTGTTCCAGCTGAGTGCCAGAATCAGAGCTTTCCAAAAGCAGACAGTGGGTGTCCAGGAAAAGAAGCTGCAGCAGCAGGGCTGCTCCAGTGATTTGTAGGGATTGGGGGAAAGCCTGGGAAATCCCCGCCTTGTCCTTCTCTTCCCTGTATTCCCCTTCCCATTTTGAGCTATCTGTTTCATGAGTCTGAACTTCAGTAACTTCCTAGCCAGGGAGTGTATCTTTTTTCCTCCTCTCTCTTTTTTCTGTGGTAGCATTATCACTTGCTAAATATATTACAGCACAGTGCTATTTACCTAGCTCTTTGGTTCCAGGTTCTTTGTGGCTTCCCTCCTCTGTGCTGGGCACCTCATTACCTCCTCTCTGGAAATTTCACAAATAAGTCACTGATGGCTTATTTAGTGTATTGGTGATTTATGACATTTTAGGGTGTTAAGTGGCAGCCACATGTGCCTCAGTCCTGCAATATGAAAAATAAATATACTGAGTGAAAAACAGAAATGTACAAAGGGTGGGACAAATACAGTGCCTAGCTATTTAAGGCCAAAGAAAATACATTTGTAGTTCCAGTCTTTACTATTGTGTATTAGACTAGATAAAAGTTGAATTTATTCTGCAAAAGGTGTACCTACTCACCTCCCATGGCAGTGGTAGGAATATAGGAATTACCCTACATGGTCAGACCAATGGTCTATCTAGTCCAGTATCTCTAACATGGTTCAGTATCAAATCGTTCAGAGGAAGATGCAAGAAACACCGATGCAGGCATTTGTGGAATAACCTTCCCACTGGAGAAGTTTCTTCCCAACTTCCTTAGAGAGAAGTTGGATTCCGCCATGAAGTGGAAATGTTCAGTGTCTGAGAATAAGATGCTCACACGTTTTGAGAAAATTATATCTTCATTTTGGAGGCTGTCAGATTTTTGACTGGAAATGGGGCCTAAGCCTCAAAGTTCAGAGGTGTTTTGGCCTGGTATTTTGGTTTGGACTACTTTAATTTTGAAGGGAAAATATCCCTTTTAATTTAATATCCGGTTCAACTTGTAAGTATAGTTTGTATAATGTACACATAGTAAAGTGAAAATATTCACAAGGGCATAAGGCCAAATCATGCAATCCTTAAACTGGCAAAACTCCCAATGAAGTCAATGAGAGGTTTGCTTGAGAGTAGGGACTACAGGGTAGGTCCAAAATAATCTCTTGAAGTACTCTAGTGCGTAATATATAATACTAGTTGTGAATGGGCTTGTGTATTTAAAATATTCAGATGGCTCTATTGTAATCTCAAATATGTGGGTGTTCATTGCCAGTTACCTTGAAAAATCTGCTACTGTGCTTGCAGTAGAACATATGACAGCACTCCCTCCCGACAGTCAGCAATGTGCACCTAAATATTTGAAATTAGAACAGCAATTAAGGTCATGCTCCACTTTTATACATAGAGCTACAATATGGAATGCTATACACTTAATATAAGAGTTGGCCTCATTTAAAATTCCTTGGTAATATATATCAAGTAATATGATAGTTCAATGAAAGTCTTACAGAAGAAGCCTCATTAACAAGATTTGGAAGTATTATATATGCAACGATAAGGGGAAAGTTTTAATTGTTTCAACGGGCTGATTGTGTCCGAAACACCACCATAAATACTGTATGTTGCATACCATCTCTTATTATTTCAAAGACAAAATTCCATAATTACCAAATATTTCCCCACTACATTTGCGAAGCCCTCTCTCTGTGTACATATGTACAAAGCAATTTAAAATATATAGGCCTTAATATGTCAGGGTTACCAAAACTGTAAACGTACAGTGTAGTGCTGAATAATATATAAAGTAATGATCAATAGTCTCTTATAGGGAGTACATTTCATCTTTACGTTATCTTGGCTACAAAATTTTCCCATAGGCTTTGACTTATATTTTATTAGATTTATGTGGCTCATGCCTGTTATTGATTAGTGCACAGACTATTTTGTGAGAGATGAAAAATTAATTGTTCATAAATCCATGAAAGTACTTATTCGCCAGATAAGACTCAACACTGCAATATTACGCAATTGTTTTATGTCAATATAATTTCCAATAAGCTTTTTTTTAGATAGCTATGTGGGTGCCTAGACACACACATTCTACCAATTTATTGAAAATGCCTCTCTACATTTTATTTTATGGCTCAGAAAGTAGCTTAATGCAGCAATATGCTTCTTTTGTATTAATGTTGCAGTATAGTTGTTATGAGATCATAGTAGTCTTGCACCAATATTCCAAAATGAAAAACGATGTCTATTTTGTTCCACTGAAATTCTAGATTTGTACAAGTCTTGGGTGATAGCATCCTCGATGATGAGGTAAGCAATTTGCAGGGAGGGGAAGGAAAAAAAGCCAGAACCAGGTGACTTGGTGATGCAGATGCACGCTGAACTCTGGGAACTTTGCAGAAGCAGTGTTTCTCTGCAGAACATTCTGATCTGTAGTGCACAAATGCCTCTTTGGGAGAGTATTGTAAAATGTACAAAAATCATTTATGCAGGTTTATTTGGAGCAGGAATATTTTAATTTTCCAAGTTAGGATGAGTAAAAATATCATCCCAGAGAGTTAGATGAGTAGTTTGTAGACAAATGTGTGTGAGGCTCTGGACTGCACCTCAGATTTTCATTTCTCAAGTTTTTGGAGGACTGCGCTGTGAGATTTCTTTCCATGTATGTATTCCTCATTCGATGATGCTTGGAAATAAATGCTTCTCATAGCAAACAGATAACATTTTATTTTCCTATTGTAATTTTTATTAAAACATGTTTTTAGGAATTTATTTGGCAAAACAAATTTCATAGCCAAAATTAACATGATTAAGGAATCTATCTGAATAGTTTACATTTTTTCTTTGAATTTATTGTTTGTGGTGCAAATCAGGATACTGATAAACGTTGTGTAATATGACCAAGCAGTAGAGTTTTGTTTAAAAAAATGCTGGGAAAGTTGAGAATAATCTCTTGGCTTGACACCCTTATGCTATCTGCAATGCATCATTCTAGTAGAGGCTTAGGAGAGTTAACTGTTTCACATATTGTGTATTTTAAAATAACACATTCAGTAGTTCTCCTACTTGTTGGAGATATGGCCCTAAAGTGGAAAAACAATTTTGATATCTCCTTGTCAATTAGTGATCTATCAAAAGCAAATAATCTTTAAATGGAAACGACCTTTACATTTATTTTGTTCTGTATTTTGCAGGCATACTGGAATTTATCAGTATAGCAGTGGGCTTGGTCAGCATTCGAGGGGTAGACAGTGGACTCTACCTTGGAATGAATGAAAAAGGAGAACTGTATGGCTCGGTAAGTTCCTCACCAGTTTCAAAAATCATGCTCTCATCTGATTGCATTAATTATTATTAGTGTTACAGTAGCTCCATGAAGCCCTAATGAGATCGGAGGCCCATTGTGCTAGGCATTGTACAAACCCATAGCCGCTGCTTTAAATATTTTACAATCTAATTTAAGACAAGCTGGAGCAAGTCAATATAATAAACAAACAGGGAGGACAAGGGTAACAGTGGCAGGGAAGAGTGATTATGTAGACAGACTACAACTCTCAAGTTTTTTTTTTTTTTTTTTTAAATGATAGTAGTCAGGAAGTTTTAATGTCCCTTGTTTATAAATGATCATGGCTAACAGGCCGTTTATAGTAGGCATTGTAGTAGAAGTCGCTCTTAAGGAGGGATTTTAAGAAGGACAAGGTGACTGGTTTGTGGATTTATTGGGGGATCTCTTTTCAGGCATAAGGGGTGTATGGAGAACCAGACATGTGGGTGATAACTTATCATCCTTGGAAGGGGCAGCAGAAATTCCAAGAATGGAGAGGTAGGGAGAGGCTAAATTATGCAGGGCCCTAAAAGCAAGGAAAAGAAGTTTGTTGTTCTTGTGTTTGAAAACTTGGCAAGATTGTGAGAGAGGGGGGCAGGGAGGGTTTGAGGAGGGAGGAAAAAATGGTGTCTAGGTATTTCCAGTGTGAGAGTCAAAATGAAGAAGTAGTGCTACTGGACAAGGAGGGTGGCAGGACTGATGAAGGGGAGAACATGTCTAGAATGGAAGAAGGTTGTGTAGTCACTGGGCTTCCTTCAGAGGCAGGAGGAAGCAGATACTGGTGATGAGCGAGAGCTAGGGATTGGTGGGACAGGCCTTGCAGTGAGAGGGAGAAAGGAGTTGAAGGTGGTGGAGAGTCTGGCCTGGAGGGAGTCACTGAGGATGAGATGCGAGAGTCAGGAGTCAGTCAGTGACAAAGGGGTTGGGGAAGAGTGAGGTGGGGAGTAGATGACCACTACAGGGAGGGGATAAGTGAGAAGTGTTGGAGGAAATGTTTTTGAAGGGGCGAGGGAGGGGCTGTGAGCACAAAGAGCAGGAGAGGAGAAGCCCAGTGCCCCCAACACATGTTCCGTTGGGGATGATTTGGAGTGGAGAGTGTGTAGAAAAGGAGAAGCTTCCACATGGGAGAGGTCCCGCAGAGCAGTGTCCAAGGGAGATCCAGGTTTCATGCTCTGTGCTCTGACATCATGCTCCACGAGAGCAGGGAGATAGGAGTCAGGGATGACTGCCCTTTTTTTGGAGATGGAGCAGGATGAGGGAAGTGGGGCTTAAGGAGTGTGGGAGGGGAGTCCAGAAGGATAGAGGTGATTAAATGAAAGGATGTAGGAGGCAGGAAGGGGGAAATGGAGAGAGGATCAGGGTTGGGACAAATATCACTGGAAACCAAGAGAAGACTCAAGGGACAGTGAAGATATGGGATGTGAATTGGCAAAGCTAGGAAGGAGTGGGAGATCCAGAGGAAGAAGAGAGGAGACGACAGAGTGGGGAGGGCAAAAGGGACAGAATATAGAGCAGGTGCGGTGGGGGAGGAGGAGGGAAGAGACTATGATCTAGCGAAGAGGTGTGGGAACAATGATACATGAGTAGTGACAGCATATTTACTAGTCATGGCCAATCTTAAGGAATAATTATTGTGCAATTGATAAATAGTGCAAAGAACCAGTTAAGACATGAATTAATTATATGGCTGAATTACACAGAGAAACAAGAGTAATATTCCCGATTTTCAGTTCATGAGGTGAATTGTTTAAGCAGGTAAACATATGTCCAATGAACCAATTAAATTATGCTAAAATTTCAGATTTTATTTAAAGCAAATATCTAAGGATAACAAAAGGAAAGGAATTAAAAAATGACTCCGTTTTACTGATGAGGCTTTAATAAATGGATTTGGGAAGTTAATTTTAGTAATGTGACAGAACTTTTACAAGTTAGGTTTGTATTCTATGTTTGTATTATAATGTCACACTGAACTAGTGAAAATACTCCTTGTTAAATGTTTTTTCAAAGTAATATTTTAAAAAATGGAGCCCTTCAGAAAGAGGATTGCCAGACTGGGGGGTTCCATTTGTAAATGCATGACAAGAGATTGCCTGTCCTCATACTACAGAGATGCAGTATACCAAAGATTGATGATGATCAAATCGTATTACTTTCAATGAAACATAAGATCTAATGGCTACTCAGTGTTATGATACTCAAAAGCCTTGTCACCACTAGCAAAATTAGTATCCATATTTGAGCAACTGCCAGCTACTGTGCAAATGCTAGTGGAGACAGGGCTCAAAGCAGGTTTTTATGACAGAAATGCCTAGTCTACATTAGTGTAATAGGACCAGAGCAGGTGCATTTCTGCTGGTTGTTACTGTTAACAGGTGCTAACTTTGCTAGTGTAGATGCAGTGAGTGGGAAGAATATGTATTTACATTGACATATATCTCTGGCCGAACATTATAAAACGTGTGAAACGTGTCCAATACTTCCAAATCAACTGCCTTAAGGCACATATCCTCCCTTTTGTGTGTTAAAAGGCATGGAATTTGAGGCCTTGTCCTGAGATATCTTTAGCACCACTGGAGATGGGACAGATGGCAGAGTAGAACACCCAGGGTATGTGACTACTGACAATTCTCACAGAAGGCAAGAGATCGCTGGGAACAACAGTGTCAGTTTTGGTAAATCTTGACCCATCCATGCTCCCCCTGGCTTTCCTAAAGCCCTGCCTATTGGGTAGATCCCCACTAGCTGTTTGTCCTCCCCTCTTCACAATATGTAAGCTTCAAAAGGAGGAGTTCCTCCATCATCATCATAACATTTAAAATCTTAAATGCCTGTAAAATGATTTTTCTTTGTATCAAGCTGCTCTCAAGTAGGAACATGCTATGTAGAGTGGCTGTTTTCAGAGTCCTCCTCTTTACCCCTCAGTTCTGGCCTGCAAAACTGAGTATTTTGTGTTGCATCCATGGAGAGGCCAGAGGTCGTTCTCTGTGGCCATAGTTGGGAGGCTGCTTTGTAGTAACTTTTCCTTCTGTTCAGCTACTTTGTCCCTTCCACTCATGTTGACTCCCCTTCTTAGCATGCAAAGAAGACTCAGTATGATTCCCCTCGACAATAGAGCCCATGCAACAAGATGAGATTTAATATAGATATAAGTAAGTTTTGTTACTGAAAGAGGAAATGAATATCTGTGTTTCAGTCTGTAAATTGTCTAGAAAATAGCTAATTTGATTAAGACCTACATGAAATAATCTATAGAAAACTAAGCATGACCTTGCACGACAAAAGTACGGTGTGTGTTTTGAAGAGAGATATATTATAGTGTGGGTGTATTGCTTAGGAAGGTAATACCTCACTACAGCATCTTGTGAGGACTTTACCTGTGATATTATATGCACTTCTAGTTTGTTCCTGTAAATTTGCAAGGACATATACAAGAAATCCAAAGATTGGCAAATAAGGTATTTTGAGAAAAGAGATTTTCATAGTCCACAGAAAATAACTTGGTATGGGTAGAGGGCATAATGTCACATTCCATAAATACCTTTCAGACTACAATGTAAATAAAAGAAGAGAATTATTTGGTCTTTCAAATGGTAGGACAAGGAGCAAGGAAACTAAGTGAGAAAAAGTTTAGGCTATATGTTAGGGAAAAAGGATTTTAAGAGCAATTGGGCTAGGTAAGTAGTCAAAGTATCACTGCAGATATGTAAGAACAGGACAGAAAAAACACTACTGGAAAATAATGTCACCTTGCGATAACACTTAGCATCTTTGATCCAGAAAAATCCCAAATACTTTATACTCACTTCACTTCACCACCACTGTGAGATCAGCCTCATATGGGATGGGGAGCAGGGAAGTCTTTAGGTACCAACCTCATTGCACAGCATAATGGCCCATCTAGTCCAGCATCCTGCCTTCTGGCAGTGGCCAATGCCAGGTGCTTCAAAGGGAATGACTAGAACAGGCAATCACCAAGTGATCCATCCCTTGTCATCCACTCCCAGATTCTGGCAATCAGAGCATGGGGTTGCATCCCCATCTATCTTGGCTAATAGCCATTGATGGACCTATAGTCCATGAAATTATCTAGTTCTTTTTTGAACCCTGTTGTAGTTTTGGCCTTCATAAATCCCCAGGCAATTAGTTCCACAGGTTGACTGTGTGTTGTGTGAAGAAGTACTTCCTTTTGTTTGTTTTAAACCTGCTGCCTATTAATTTCATTGGGTGACCCCTTGTTCTTGTGTTATGCGAAGGAGTAAATAACACTTCCTTATTCACTTTCTCCACACCAGTGATGATTTTATAGACCTCCATCATATCCCCCCCCCTTAGTTGTCTCTTTTCCAAGATGAACAGTCCTAGTCTTTTTAATCTGTTCTCATATGGAATCTGTTCCATACCCCTAATAATTTTTGTTGCCCTTCTCTGTACTATTTCCAATTCTAATATATCTTTTTTTATGGTGGGGTGATCAGAACTACATGCGGTATTCATGGTGTGGGCACACCATGGATTTATCTAGTGGCATTATGATCTTTTCTGTCTTATTACCTATCCCTTTCCTAATGGTTCCTAACATTCTGTTAGCTTTTTTTGACTGCCACTGCACATTGAGCAGATGTTTTCAGAGATCTATCCTCAGTGACTCCAAGATCCCTTTGTTGAGTGGAAACAGTTAATTTAGACCCTATCATTTTGTATGTATTTGTATCAACATTTGTATGTAGTTCCAATGTGCATTACTTTGCATTTATCAACATTGAATTTCATCTGCCATTTTTGATGCCCAGTCTCTCAGTTCTGAGACATCCCTTTGCAACTCTTATCAGTCAGCTTTGGACTTAACTATCTTGAGTAATTTTGTATCATCTGCACACGTTGCCACCTTTTTTTACCCCTTTTTCCAGATCATTTATGAATATATTGAACTACACTGGTCCCAATAGAGATCCCTGGGGGATACCACTATTTACCTCTCTCCATTTTGAAAACTGACCATTTATTCCTACCCTTAGTTTTTCATCTTTTAACCAGTTACTGATCCATCAGAGCACCTTTCCACTTATCCCATGACTGCTGACTTTGCTTAAGAGCCTTTGGTGAGGAACCTTATCAAAAGCTTTCAGAAAAAGTCCAAGAACACTATATCCACCGGGTCACCCTTGTCCAAATGTTTGTTGACCCCCTCAAAGAATTCCGATTGGTGAGGCATGATTTCCCTTTACAAAAGCTATGTTGACTTTTCCCTCAGCTAATCATGTTCATCTATGTGTCTGATCATTCTGTTCTTTACTATAGTTTCAACCAATTTGCCTCTTACTGAAGTTAGGCTTACTGGCCTGGAAGGTCTGCTGATTTAAAAGGACTTTCAGGAGGCAAATTTAAGAGAAGCTTCTCTGCCTGGGGAAAGGGGGTTGTTTTTAAATAGACAGAGGCAATTTTGCATCTCTGGTTATGAACTTTTTCTGATAAGTTTCATTAGGACAAGTTTGCTTCAGGGTTCACATGAAAGCAGACAAAATTCACAGGTTTCATGTGAAATGTACAGATGTTGCAATTTTGTTCCTTCACATCAAGTCCTGCAACCCCTTTTGTTTCCCTCCTACAAGAATCCCCTCTTTTCTTTTGTGTTTTTCTAGGCAGTGATCTGACGGCTTTCATTACTGTCTTCTGCCACCCTTTGGTGTAACTAAAGGTGTTCATTATCTCATCTCTTTTTCTGCAAGAATTGATGTGGCTGCTTTTCTTCTGACCCCCAGTTCCAAAAGGATCTTTGTTGTTGGAGGGGAAGGGAAAGGAGCTTGAGCCTTTCTCTCTCCCTCTGTGGTGGGGCAGGAAACAGCCTGCCCTGCTGCTAGCTCCATCTTTGTTGAGCCTACAGGCCTGAAAGATGCCCGATGATCCTCAGTAGCTGTGGGTAGGGAAAACCTGCCTAAGGTTTCTAGTCTGCCCTCAGCTTCCCAGATGACCCTTTTAGGATTTGTATGGGGCAGCCCTGTTAAAACTTGAATAGTGTTAATAGCCCCATGCTGTTCCTCTAGGATAGACGGGGTGGGAGTGAATGCAGATTGAAGGATGCTTCAGCCAGTAACCTAGATGGTAGCAAAGATACAGAGGAATTTATATGGGAAAGAAAGGGGGCTTTTGTGGGTGTGGGGGTACCAGGCCATCTGAAATCAGCATATGAACTTGTATGCCTAGTTTTAAGAATGTAGGTATGCACTCTGTTCATCTGGGCAGATCAACTTTTTTAGTAAAACTGGAAATTGACCCTGGTTGTATTGTCAAAAATTCAGTTATAATCCCTGGCACTGTGCAGGGACATTGGTTCAGTATTGATTTAAAGGAAAGAGCTTTATAGGGCTTCATTCTAAACATTGACTAGCATGCCATCTATCGTGCTTGTTATACATTCTTATTTCTGTGCAACACATCATTTTGCCCTGCTTCACACGGACTACTACATTGATTTGAATCAGAGAAGACACTTTACATGTAAATGCTTAATCCAAAAGTCCCAGCACATTATAAAAATAGGTAAATTTGATTTGATCAAAGCTCTTTGTATATCTACTCTACATCACCCTCTCTTAAGAGGGTGTGCACTGCGCAGAAACATTGGTTCAGTATTGATTTAAAGGGAAGAGCTTTATAGGGCTTCATTCCAAACATTGACTAGGCCTGAGCATAGTCTTATGAAACTGAAAGCGATAAGACTGAATGACCTGAGTGATTCTCTCAGATTCTATGATCAACTTCTTACGATGCAATGTACCAGTCATGTAGTAGTGTTATTGGGTTATTGAATGAATAATGCCATATGGATAGTGTCAGGGATACTCAAATCGATCCCAGTCGACTGGCTCCCAGTTCTATTGCACATCCAGCCTCCACAGATTGGAAGAACTGCCCCAAAATCTCGCTTTCTCAACCATGTCAATGCCAACATGAGGATCCTGTTGCACAAGGACCTGCAGAACCCACTAAAGACAAGATTAAAATCCTGCAACCCTCTGTAGAACTGCATCAAGACCCTTACACTCAACTTTGATGTTGAGTTTCAATGGAGAGCCACACAGAACATTTCAACAACTCAAAACAAATAGCTCGTTGCTGATCCTGCTGAGGAACCACGGGGTTTTGACTTATGTCGGAAAGACTGGTGCAGATTGAATTGCATCAGGACATCTCATGGGAGATGTGGACAAACCCCCTTTAAATGGAAAATGAGGCAAACACCTGTATGCAACTGTGGTCACCAGGCACAAACAATGGAGCATTTCATATCTGAGTGTCCCCTTCGTTCTTTCACCAGTGGCCTCAAGGACCTTCACCAGCTCACTGCTGCAGCAATATGTTGACTATCAAACCTAGATATCGATTTGTAATCATTGCTACCTACCCAAGCCACGTGAAAGAAGTAGCAGCATTATTTCTTTTAGTTAAATGACAGACATATCATAAACTAAAATATGGTAAAGCAGGACATACTTAATCCTTTATTTACTGACCTTCCCCTTCCCCTTTGTTGTTTTAAAAATGTGTTCAAATTTTGGATGCTCATGAAAGTTGGGGGCCAAAAGAAATTGGCAAGTGTTATGTGAGCTTCCCTGCATATCTTTTTTAAAGTATACCTCATTCCTGATTTGCTGCTCCCCAGCTATTCAAATCCCAAACTTTTCTGAAGCAAGGAATGTTAATTATGCTAAACTGTACGGTAGGTCTTATGAAAAAGTTTACTAGAGAAAGTTTCTGTTATCAAAGCTGCAATTAATTGACTGGATAAATTTTGAACAATTAAAGATGGATTCCACTGTTTTTTTTTTTTTAGGGTTGGGGAGAGGGAAGTTATCAAAACACCCAAGGCAGCTGACTTGTCTAAGCAGTCATTGATGGCTGAAATAGTTGCACCTCTGAGAACCTAATTTAAATTACAGCAGCACAGAAGATATTCCTGGCCTATCTGAGGGAACTCTGATGTTAAATCTCATATGTCCTATTTAGAAAATGAATGACAAAAAATATCAAAACAAGTGATCTTAGGGCAAGATTATCTCATTGAAACTCAAAATGGACAAATGTGAAAAGAAGTGGATAATCTGGAAAACAAAACTAGAAGAAACAGCCTTTGAATGTTAAGGATCACTGACTGACTGTCTTAAAGGGAAAAATATTATTAGTTTTCTTTAGTCGTTGCTCCCTGAAATTTTTAAATTGGGTCTTCAAGTCCCCAAAGTGTAAGACCAAAAAAGTGGGATGCTGACAAACCCATACCCATAATCTTTAAATAGCTAAAATGTAAGAAGATAATGATAATGAATCCTGCCAGGTAAAAGTGGTGGTGGTGGGTTAGGGAGCAAGTGGGACACAATGTTTGCCTTAATATCAATTTATTTTTGCTTAGCTGACCAATGAAAGGATTACATTTAATGGCCTCAAGTAGATTCCATGGGAGACTAACATTAGATATGGTATCAGGTACATAGTACCCAGCAAACTCATCAAGATCTTGCCAGGCTCCAGTGGAGGCTTTGCATGTCAATGACTAGATCTGTCCAAAATTAATAGTGTGTGTGTGTGTGTGTGTGTGTGTGTGTTTTAAATAGACCTAAAAACTTGTCCAACATGGAAGTTTGAATTGCATCCACAGTGTTGATTCTAGAATGCTAGTGTTGTTAATAAGATCGCAATCCTGTATGAGCGGGTAAGCCACCAAAGAGCCTGTAGAAGGATTGGGGCCTAGAAATCTAGTTTACCAGAGCCTGAACAAACTGTTTTACTGAAAGAATCTACAATTAAATATTTTAAATTCTATAAATTGCTACTACTATTTATATACTATTATAAACATATTTTTATTTTGGGCATTGGGGCAAAATGTTATGGATCATATGACTTCTTTAAATATTGATTTGTACTTATAAAGGACAACTTTATCTAATGATACTGATTAAACAGCCTGGCTATATTTTATATATTCATTGTTTTTAAACAAAGTTTAGTGAAATTAATATGTCTATATATATTTAAAAAGTTACTTCATATTACTGTCTTAAAACATAGTATATATGTATAGTCTTCTGAATATATTGTACGATTGCAGGACAGTATACCTGATTTTACATATTTGATATCTTTTGACCCCATAGAATGTGGGGAGCGAGGATGGTCTGGGTCAACTTACACTCTTCAATAATCTGAATGTGTCTGAAATGATTCACTGAGTGTTTTAATTTTTTTCCTGTTATCATTATAAACCTGATCCAGCTCCCATTTAAGTTAATGAGAATTTTTCTACTGCCTTCAGTAGAAATTGGGCTGGGTCTGATGTCAGTTTGCATAATATAAAACATGTAAACCTTGTTTTCAGATTCTTGGAAGGGCTCACTGAGACTCTTTCAGCCAAGTATTCTGAATCAGATGCACAGATCATGTTGACAGCTGTAGTCTTGAGTATGGCAGGCAACCCTAAAATAAAGAAGTCAGTGGTGTAAATAGTGCATGGCACAGAATGATCCCAATCCTGTTGGCACTGAAGACTGTGGGAAAACACTCAAGAATTGGCCCATTGTTGTTTTCCTTACAGACTGACTGTGTTGGGCAGGACTGGTAAAGAAAACAACACAAGTCCCAATCCTGCCTAAGTAAATTTCGAGCAGATCTTCAACTTTTGAAGTCCATAGATCTCTGACAATTTACACAGCTGAGGCTTTTCCCTGAGAGTTCTGCAGTTTTTCAATGGAAACCTGTGCAGGCCCTCAGCATCATCATCCTGTTGTGAATGAGTTTGCAAGTATCTCAGTATCCAGACATTGAAGTAAATGCAGTTATCTACTTCATTCAACTGACTATAATTAAAGTGTTCCTATATATATATTAGAACAAGTAAACAGATGTACACAGTGCACAGTCACTGCTGGCAGAAGTAAATCCATCCGCACTGGAGTTATTTTAATTGTTTAAATAAATGATTACATATCCAGTGAAAGCACATATTAAAAACTTCTCTGATACCTTAGGAAAGTTTCAATCCAAACAGAGTGAGTGTCAGTAAAATGAAAGACTGTCTAGTGGAGTTGGGGGGTGTGTGTGTGTGTGTGTGTGAGAGTGATTTATTGATTGATAGATATCATAGGTCCTGGATCTAGGGGTGCTGCTGCACCCCCTGGCTTGAAGTGGTTTCCGTTGTACACAGGGTTTATAGTTTGGTTCAACAGCTCTGAGCATCCCCACTATGAAAATTGTTCCAGCACCCCGATAGATGTTCTGGCTCTAGTGAAGTCAATGGCAAAACTCCCAGGATTTAGCCATCAATGCTGAAATCTTCTCCTTATATAAATAACAGCAAGTTTCACTGCCCTGCCAATGTGTGTCAGCCCTGAGCTAGAGAGACCATAGGTTCTATGTCCAATCGATCATTGATCCTTCTGATCAGACTGCCAACAAGCAGACCATGTTCTACCAGCTATGCTCGTAATTTTAGGATTGTTTTGGATGGAAGATGTTGGATACAATAATGCTTTTAAAATGCTTCCACATGATTGAAGATAAACAAACACAAAATACAGTAAATGGAGGTGTATGCATAATAAAACCTTCACACACGTGTAACACGATGCAATTGTTTGTCAGTAAACAACACTTTAGAACAGGAAGCTAAGATTAAAACAGTAGCCATTTGAAAGTACAAAGTGACGTGAGATAGGCAAAATGTAATTACCCAATTGGGATTCAGCCAAGATACTTGGCCTAACATCCCTGCTTTTGTGAAAAGTGCCATGGAATATTTAATGATCATAACTGACCTGAATTTCAGTTTGCTGCATTATTTGGTAGTCGTCTCCTTCAGCTGTATAATCCTGGGCGTTCTTTCAGCAGCATTAAAACTTTAAAAAAAACAAATAATGTTTTTGTCATCATTTGTCAAATGATTTAATAAATAGCATTAGGTATGATAGCATTCTAGCTGAATATTGCCAAAACTATGCTTGAACATAGTTGTCAGAGAAAAATGGCAATGTGCAGGAAATAATATATTCAACTAAAGTGCTTATCCAGCTCTGTTCACCAACTCAAAAAGAAAAGTTTCAGAGTAACAGCCGTGTTAGTCTGTATTCGCAAAAAGAAAAGGAGTACTTGTGGCACCTTAGAGACTAATTTGTGGCACCTTAGAGACTTCACATCCAATGAAGTGAGCTGTAGCTCACGAAAGCTTATGCTCAAATAAATTGGTTAAAAAGAAAAGTGACACTCCTCAGTCACCAGTACCTCTTCCAACAGTAGCTGTGGTTTCCCTAGAGGTCTTCCGTCCAACCAGAGACCAATCTTGCTAAATACGTGAGATCAGACAAGAAAGTAGCCCTGTATATGGCTGCTGTAATATTTATGATAGCTCTTCAGTTAGAGTAAATAATGTAATATGTTTGTTTAATAGCCTATTCAGACTGAGTATGAGACCAATTTTATATATAATGCTCTAATTTGCAAGTAGAAAAGTGCTTAAAAATTAAAAGGGTCTGTTCATTACATTTTGTATAGTTATGTTTCCCGCTCATTGAACACATAACTTCCATTAATCTCATATTAAAATAATGAGAGTTGCAGGCACATATTTAGGGGAGAATATATGTGAAAATATAACTCTTCTTAAGAGAGGGTGATGTAGAGTAGATATACAAAGAGCTTTGATCAAATCAAATTTACCTATTTTTATAATGTGCTGGGACTTTTGGATTAAGCATTTACATGTAAAGTGTCTTCTCTGATTCAAATCAATGTAGTAGTCCGTGTGAAGCAGGGCAAAATGATGTGTTGCACAGAAATAAGAATGTATAACAAGCACGATAGATGGCATGTTTATTGTCATTTTAGTAAGGATGGAGTAAATGGTCAGATTTCAAAATCCATTATACAGTTTTAAATGTAGCCCTAATTAACAGGCTTTAGAAGGGCAGAAAAGATACTGAATATTTTTGCACAGGATACTATACTTTGTTTTCATTTACTAAGCAACACAAATATATAATACGAAATATTTGTCCAATAAAAGTAATTTAGCCTCAGACTGAAGTCATTTTCAGAATAATACCCATATGGATTAAACATTTTCTTATTTTATTATTCTACATTTTAAATTAGCTGCTCCATAAGAATATATTTTAAAAATAATCTAGTCAGGCATTCATTGTGGTGTCCGATAGTCTTGCACTTTATTAATTCATAGTCTTACTTTTAATGGGTCTGGCTGAAAGTTTTGATGTTGTAATTACTGTTTTCTCCACTGCGAAATAGTGGATAATATATAAAAAGAGAAAGGGGTTTCCATAGTAGCTAATGTTCACCAGATTTTCTTCCAAAGCACCAGGTTAGCAGACTTCTGAATTAAATCCATATTCACCACTTGGGCCCTGTGATATAATTGAATAGTTCAAAGATACATATTATATTAACACCTACAGTTAAATAAGCTAAAAGAGGTAAAACATGGAAATACAGTAAAATGAGAATTGATCACTTTATAGTGGAATACTCTATAAACTGTCTTAGTTGGAAACGTGGTGTGTTGCGCAACATCTGATTTGTATGGTTCCGAGGTCAAATCTTGAGCGGAGCCTTACTTGATTAGCACCTCAAGATTTGGCCCCCAAATTGAACAGTTTGGTGAAGGCAAACAGCCTTTTCTCTCTCAGGAGTAAAGGTTAGAGTTTCCACTGCTATCCCACTTAGATACGTTTGGTGTATGTGTCGGTCTCGAGCAGAATTCATCTAGTAACGTTAAATACATTGTACTGTAAAGTATGCGCAGATAAGTAATTACAAAAAAAAAAAAGCTACAGATCACAGCATAGAGAAACAATGGAGTATTCTAAGGCCAACTTTTGCTTTCACGCTATGCACAATGTACTTTCAGAAAATCACAGCCAAAGGGGGAAACGCTTACCAATAATGTTCCCCCCAAAACCTCAGGGTTGACTTTCTGTGAATGGTCCACACACTGAGCTGGAAGGACAAAAGGGTATTCCAGATGGGTTCACATATGTTATTGCTCAAAACTATTCCATGCATGCATCATTCTCTGCTCTTATGTATTCTCCTCCACCTAAATTATGTGTGCTTCTGTCTTGAATAAGATGCACGGGCACTCATAATACGGTTGTAAACTGCTACAGCTTTTTGCAACATTGATTTATAGCAATTTCTATCTATCTAAGTACTTATATGGTCTCTATTGCTGTGGCAGCAATGTTAGGAGGGGATAGGGAGGGCAAAATCAGATGAAGTCCGCATTTGGTAATGGATTAGTGTTATATCACTAGTTAACAGAGCGCCTTGTCCAAAGCCCATCAAAGTCAATGGAAGTCTATTTACTGCAATGATCTGTAAACCAAACTCCAAATTTCCATCTGTCCTAGACTGCCATACCGTGTCAGTTCATGATACTTTAAATACACATTTCACATAAAAATGATTGTTTAGATATGTATAAATTATTACCCATATCCTGGGAAGATAAATATTACAGTGTGTACTATATGGATCTCATACCAATTTTTCCTAAATGAATTATTTTGATATGGTACAAAAAAGGGCCTATCTATGTTCCAAAAAGAAAATATGGGAAAATTGGGAACCCTTCATAAAATAGAAATTGAAACTGTAAGGTGAAAAATATGTGGAACGAATGCAGTATAATAAATAAACTCAATCAAGGTCTGATGATTAAGTATACTGTAGTGTTGTCATAATTGATTAAGCATTCCAGATGAAGGGTTAGACTATTTTAAACTGTGTACCTGGGTATGGGAAAATACTTATAAAAATATACATCTGATAGTACTAAAAGACCATTTCTCAGTATGTATGAAATGTAAATGAAGTGAATAAATAATTAATGGATTCAAGAAAGGACAGAATACCATTTTATCAAGATCTGTATTTTTAACAAGGACTGATTCTGCAGTGCATGTCATGTGATCAGATTCCCTGCAGAGAGCAGAAAACTTAATTTGAATTAGTTTTATGTCCCCTGTGGAGATAAAGGCACAGCATTAAACACCAATCAGCATCTGCTTTTGCTATTAAAAAACACACAGTAATTTTAAAAATCACCCAAAGTACAAGAAATGTTAAGTCAAGAGCAGTATTAAAGATTATTTGGTTAGTATAAGGAAGATCTTGATCTCAAAGATGTATGTGTAATGTTCTATATATGGTATGGGAGGCTACTAGAACACATTTAATTCTCAACTTTTTAAAAAATTCAGTAAAAACGTGTTATTGGTGCAATCCCAGCTCTCAAAGTCAATGGGGCAGCTTGTGTAATTAAATCTTACACAAGTAGCAGGTTGCAAGATTGGGCCCACTGATGCTTGAGGATTTATTGAAAACAAATATTTTTCTTCATTTTCTAAACAAAAACCAAAACCTGAGCAGTATTGCAATGTATAAAATATTTCACTAAATTGCCATCAAAAGCGCCAAAAAAGATAAATACAAACATCTTAAAAAGTTGCCTACAAATTGTGATCTAGGATGCACACACATGGGAGAAGATGGTCATGTGCTTAAAGACCAGGGCTGGGAGTCAGGATTCTATTCCTGTCTTTGTCACAGATTTCCTTTGTGACTTTGGGCAAGTCATTTCACTTAAGTCACTCTGTGTTTGTTTCCTCATCTGTAAAAGTGTAATACCTACTTCACAGGTGTGTTTTAAGGTTTAATTTGTTAATGTCTGCCAAGTACTTGGAGATCTTCTGATTCAAGGTAATAAATGCATATAACATACAAAGCATTATCATCATTTGTGCAAAATATTATAGTAATTGGAGTTCTATAATAATTAAGGCCAGAACTTGAGTTGATGTCAATGGAACTATGCTGATTTACAACAGCTGAGGATCTGTCCTCTGGGACCTAAATCTAGTCTCAGTTACATGGTGTAAATCCAGAATAATCTGAGTGATTCCACTGGAGTTACAGCTGAAAGCAGAATTTGGCTGATAGATAGATGTAGCTCCTATTCATTTCACCGAGAACTGTGCATATGACTCTAGGGCCAAAAGTGGCTCTAAATTCTTTTTTCTTCTTGGAGGCTCAGAGGCTCTTCTTCACTTTCTCCTTAAGTTCTTTCCCTCACTCTGTAGGTCTTGTGTTCTGATACGAGGCTCTCTCAGGGGCTTGACAACTCTGTTCCCCACTGTTCAGAGGGGTGTGTGTTGAGCTGTGGCCCTCAATTTTGAGTTCATTGGCTCTACAGCTCTTCTTACTTTGGCCATCGAAGGACAAGATCCTGGAGTCTTTGCTTTGTTGCCCTTGTGAGTTATGCCTAGGTTGAGGACTGGAGGATCAGGTGCAAAGGGAACAAAAGACAAAACTAGGTGTTCTGTATATCTGTGTGAAGAATTATCGCTTAGCAAATTGGTCAGACCCTAAATTCTGTTTTAATAAGCCAAGTAACAGATATTAAAATAGTATTTCTTTCAATTCAATATTTCGATTACTCTTTGGAACAAATTCACTTGGATTTTAAGGTATTAAATTATATTTGAAACCCACAGAACAATTCTGTTTTCCTTTTGCTGTATCTCACAATTCAAATCCTTTGCAGAAAAATAAATAAATAAATAAAGAATTTTAAGACGATACGTCCATTAACATCACCTGGCTGTGAGCTGCTTTTCTCTTTCGAATGAGTGGTAATTAAAACATTGCTATTTTTATTGTTTTTTAAAACAGGTTATTGAAAGAGCTTTTTAGCTTTCACACACTATGTCTATGTTGTGATTATTTTAGGCAACACATAGAAATAACGGAACTCTGAATCTTTTCTATAGTTAACATTAGGAATGTTTACCTAGCACAATTCGCTATACTTGCAATGAGTCACTGGTATCGATAAGTAAAGATAATCTTGTAATGTTTCCTTTAAATATGGTAGTACGTGCATTAAATGGATAGACAGTTATTTTTAGTACTGGTTCCTTACTGCTTTTTCTTTTGTCTTCTCAGGAAAAATTAACCCAGGAGTGTGTATTCAGAGAGCAGTTTGAAGAAAACTGGTATAATACATATTCATCAAATCTATATAAACATGTAGACACTGGAAGACGATATTATGTTGCGTTAAATAAAGATGGGACTCCAAGAGAAGGGACTAGGACTAAACGGCATCAAAAATTTACACATTTTTTACCTAGACCGGTGGACCCTGAGAAAGTACCTGAACTATATAAGGATATTTTAAGCCAAAGTTGACAAAGACAATTCCTTCACTTGAGCCCTTAAAAAGTAACCACTATAAAGGTTTCATGCGGTGGGTTCTTATTGATTAGCTGTGCCATCACATCAGCTCCACTGTTGCCAAACTTTGTCGCATGCATAATGTATGATGGAGGCTTGGATGGAACATGCTGATTTTGTTCTGCACTTAAAGGTTTCTCCTCCTGGAGGAGAGCCTATGCCCACTCACTTGATTTATTATGAGAGAGAGAAGAGAGTGTGTGTGAGAGAGAGTGAGAAAGAATGAAAGAGAAAGAAAGAAGCAAAAGCAAGGAGGAAAAAGGACTGATGCATGCTGGGAAATAGACACGCTTTTAAATTTTTGATCAGTTGTACTTCATCATATATCAGCATAGCTGCCATACTTTGATTCATCAGGATTTTTGGCTGGTGGCCTGCTCAAGTGTACGCTGCATTTACAAAGGCATGGAGGGTGCAGTCTTACTTAAACAAGAGACTTTTCAGTTAACTGCTCACGGGGTATCGTCCCCTTGAGTTTAAAGCAAAGACCTCTTAGTGAAAAAAAAAAAAGTTAAATTTATTTATAGAAATTCCAAAGGCAACATTTTATTTATTTTATATATTTATTTATTATAGAGAGTTTATTTTTAATGAAATATGTACAGGCCAGATAGGCATTTTGGAAGCTTTAGGCTCTGTAAGCATTAAAATGGCAAAGGCCACTATGAACCTGTGGTAAATTCATGCAAGTAAATATAAAAGGTGCATGGATACAAAAACAATTCTAGTGACCCTAATGTACTAAAGGCGACAATCTATTCTGTGCCCATATTATTGTAAAAGTATGCACACCACTCATGACACTGAGTATTCACTCTTCTGACTGCTTGTTTCATAGCTTACCCCCAGAGGATTAAAGATAAAACTGGGTCTTCAACTTTTATTCTGTGTCTGTAATATTTCCTCTCTGATAAAGTGACTTATTCCATCGTTGTAAACTTCTCAGTTGTGGAAAATATAGGGGTTGGTATGTACTCTACTTGTTAAAACCTATTGCAAATTATACCAAAGCTAAATGATAAATATGCTTTTTTAAAGCAGAACACCAGAAACAACTTAACTAATATAAATGGTTGTACTAATTAAGATTATCACAGATAACACAGAATGGTTTAAGAGGGCAAGAACCAGGTTAACAGGATCTCTCTTGTAAACATGTTTATTTGTGCACTTGACTATCTGCTATGAAATTATACAAGTTCCATAGGGGTCATTGTAACATCTTTTATGGAAAATTGCTTTCAGTGTGAACTGTCATAATACATGATATTAGCACCCTTCTTAAAGTAAAACTTGCAAAATGAAACTAATAAATCTCTATCAGTAATGACAATGAGGGGGAAAGTATTATACTTGTTTTTTTTCCCTGAAGTTACCTTCAAATATTCATAAACTATAAATGAGATTACAATATGTAATATACTTTATATGGATTTTGTATCATTTTATGTTAAGCACATAAACACATATTGTTACTGGTAATAATTTTGGAACTTGTTGTTAGGAAAGAGACTATTTTTCACAATACTCTGAGGAAAAAGGAGCAAAATTGTTAGCATATTTAACAAAATGGAATTTATAATTTTTGTATTACTTACGTTTTGACCTTACTTCACTTTGCCACTGAATTCACTGGGAGATAGATCAGGCCTTAATGCTCCTAGCCAACTGCATACAGAGACTGACTGTGATCATGGACATATTTTGGGGTAGCTATACTTACCATTTCTAACCCAATTTTGATTATTAATCCTTTTTTTGCTCTAATGCATAATTGTCTATGTGGTATAAAATATGTAATTTGAAACTTAAATCTATTATGGAATAGCATATGGCTTAATGTCATGGACGCGTGACTTTTCTGTGCTCCCAGATATAATAGGTAGCAGAGACTGTGTCTTGACTCACACCACTAGTATACTAAATCAAATAGAAATGTGGCATTTTATAATAATTGTTTTTGAATGCTAAAGCTATATAAATTAACTTAGTTGATTTAAGATATAGTTAGGCATTGCCTGTTTGTTTATTTGTGTAGGGACTATGTTCTTGTTCAAGAATTTACAGCATTTTATAATAGCTTATAAGATCATTCATTTGTTTATTTTTAACCCTCTTCACTGTTGCTGAAACAGACAGAGAGTCTGGATGTAGGTTGACAGAACACTGAATCATATGAGCAGAAGGTATTAAAAACCTATCTGGTCAAAAGGGAGGAATGAGTTTCCAGGACATACCAGGTTCATCATTCAACGTTAGAGGTTAACTTAATTGCAAAAAGGTGGATTATAACTGAATGTACACTAAATCCACAAACATAAGGACATTCATGACAAAGGTTAAAAATGCCATGGGTTGAGGCCACAGTCTGAGTCTTAACATTGAGTTTCCTTGGATTTTTAGTCATAGTCAGACCATTTATATCACTTAACATTTTTATTTAATTTATTTTTTGTATTTTTTTAAAGAAAGGATTAAAAACCAAGAAAAAATGTTTTATGAGCTTATGGCAGTCGATACAATAAACTGTAACCAATTTACTCAAGTAACCCATAATGGTGTGTAAATACTGAATTTATGTAAATATAGAAATATGGAATTTCACGTAGGCATTATTGTGAGACTGGACTGTCTGGGAGTTGGCAGTGGGCCACAGAGCCTTTCATCTCAGGTTCACTGGTTCAGATTCAGCTTATGTCAAGTAGTGAACAAAAGTTTGTTCAGTCACTTATGTAAAATGTTTGTTTTCTAATGGAGCAAGGCTCACATAACAAAACCACTATTACATGGGTGCCAGTTAGCACCCTTGCCAGGGACTGAATGGGCATGGAGACTCAAATGCCCTTTCATTCCTCACGTGATCCTTCTAAATCAAGTGTGAAGATAATTGATGGGGCAAAGTGGGGAAGCTTGCACTACTGCTGTTCCTGTGCTGTGGACAAAGAGAAGTCTTCGTTTTCTAGTGCTGTCAGTCTGGCACCTTTTTTGAGCACTAAAATTCACTTGGAGAAAAATCTGAAAAATATTGGTGTTATTTACTTGATAATCTGTAATGGTGTGTAAATACATACAGAATTATGTAATTTGTATAAATATATTGTTATAGAATTTTGAAAATTGGTATTATTTACTTGATGTTCCATTAGAACTGTTTTTTACAACTGCATGTATGTAATTATGGTATTTAAAAATATTTTCTGCTGGCTCTTACAGGAGATGTGAGAAAATTCCACACAGAGCAAAATCATGAGCGTTTATATATTTTTGCTAATTTGGGATATGGGGAAAAATTTCTTTCTGACGAGTTGTTTTGGGGATTTCACTGCAAGTAAACCTGTAAACGATTGGGCAGTCAGTATGGAAAAAATGTGTTAAGATCCAAATTTAGTTGGACGCATCTCTTGGTTCTGATCTAAGCCTGGTATGTGACCAGCAGTATTCAAAAAATAGCAAAGAGTGGGTGGGAGGCTTGGCAAAGGAGAAAGGTGCTGAGGGTAAGAAGACAAATTTCAGAAAAAATAATAATCTTACATTGTTACCAATCGGAGTGGAATTTCAGCCACTCTTTTACTTAGAGGAAAAGTACATTTTTGTTGTTTTGACTGGGTGTAAAGTGTGTGGAGATGGGGGAGGGGAAAAGGCAGTGTGACCATTGGAGAAAGAATGAGTATTAACAGTGGGGCCTGCGAATGGGGATAAAAGTGTGTTTAATAAAAGGACAGGTTGGCGAAAGATGACGATGTGAAGTAAGATAGTCTTTAGGTTTCCTCTGTAAACAGAACATAGGAGGATGCAGGGGAAGATATGCCAGCAACATCTGTTCCTTCACCATATGCTCGTATTCTTCAGGGAGTCCATTTCCTTCATCGTCTGAGTGGATATGAATGCAGTGGTTGTGGCACTGCTAATTAATTTAATATTTAGAATAGAGGATTATTTTGTCTTCATCCATCAAAGACATGAGAAGAAAATTAGTCAAAAACAAAGAAGTGACAGTACATGTTGTCCTGGCTACGCTTCGTCATTGCAGTTCAGATCAATCCTGCATTGGCTACAGATTTTGATCAGAGTAGAAAACATGTTTGTTTTTAGTGAGCGGGAAACTTGAAGATGGAACCTGGACTGTGATGATTATGTCTCATTTGCATAATACTGTGTAAATCCAATCTTGTTGCCTTTTTTGGCGCTTATATATTTTTTTAAAATAGCTTTTGTGCATTTTCCTTTACCTGGCCCTGATCCTTGCAGATGAGTGGTTTTTTTTCTTCTCATTCATCATTTTTGAAGTGCGTTGTCTGTTTTAATCTCCCATTGAAGGATTCAGAAAATCCAACATCTGATCTTTGAAGAGGTGAAAGGATCTGTATGTGTTGCAAAGGATGTTGTGCTCTGATCCTCTGATGTACCTTGTATGAATGTCCTGTCTCACTAGAGCGAGCACATGTGGGGCAACAACATTATTTATTCTTTCATGTTTCACATTGGTGGCTGATCATGAATGAGATCTCCTGAACTGGTTCTGAAGAATAAGAATACACAGTCTTTCTGTAAGACACCACTAAATAGGTATCTCTTGATCCCTCTTACACTCACACACATCCTATCTGGTTTGCATTGCAATAAAGTAATAATTAGTTGTATATTGCTTAGTAAAAAGAAGAATTTCACCTTATTTAAAACTCTTTGCTGCGGTAGAGGAAGTTATTTTTGTGTGTGCAGTCTCATGAAGTGTGACTGTGAAAGAGCTATTGAAAGAAGCTTAGAAGTGAATTCACTTGTCAGTGTTTCATGTTTCTATGTTTGCATGAGAAATCACAGACCATCAAATTGAGGTAATATGCAATACTTGACCCATAAATCATTTCTATCCTTCAAAACATGGTCTTTTATTTTTATATATATATATATCTCCTATTAATGGAGGCAATACATCTATGAAAAGAGCATTTCTCAAGCATTATCATTCATGCATCTTCTTAAAAAGGGCATTCACTAAAGCATAGGCTTTCTATAGGTAAACAGGTAATTGCTGATAAACATTGTTTGGAGGGTGGTTCTAAACATTGAAAGAGTGCCCTGAGCCTCTCTCTACTGTCTCTCCTTGAACCTGTGTTCTTCCTTGCTTGCTTCTTCCTTTTGTGCTTTTTTTTTTTCTCTAATCCAACTCCCACTTCTTTTTTTTCAAATTGTACTGTAGGCTGGTACTCTGCACACTGTGATTCAGTTGTAGCCAGTTCTACATTATTGTCCTCCTTAGATGTACTAATTTTCTTTTTCTGATTTCTCTTATGGTTTTGCTGTGAAGACGCTAACAAGTGGTTCCCCTCCTTCCCACTTCACCCTGGCCTTTATTTTTTCTTTCAGTAAAACTTCCTACCAAACTAACTCTTGTATAGTTTAGGAATTGTTGCAACATTTCATGACTTTTCATAAACAAATTACTATGCTAATACTTGGGTATACCTTGCAACATTGCTTACTTTTATTAAAAAATTGCATAACCTTGTACTCTGTTGTGTGGAGGTCTAGTTCAGGAGAGGCTAAATGAAGCCTGCAGCCTCCCATCACTTTAAAACAAACTATAGATAAGCTATTTAGCTCAAGATGAAGTACTGTATGCTGCCTGTAAGACCCTCTGCTGGGCAAATTTTGGGTGGCCATGCCAGAATAAAAAGAAAAGGAAAAAATGAAGTTCAAAAGAGTAGAATGAATGTATGTCAAACTGGCCCTTTCCCCCTCTCTGCTTGTATTACTTGAACACGCAGCTTTAAAAAAAATTAGTCAAGTTACTCTTGGATGGAAACTTTATAAATTCAAGCCTTGTTATTTGCAGTGCATCGACTAAAACATGACTAGATGCAATACACAGTAGTTTGTGGGCCAACATGCAGCTGGAGCATCAGATTGTTTCCTGATGGAAAATGGGACTGTTGGCAGAAATGTAGTCTTCAGGTCAGATTCAGTCATTACACAGGTGCATTGAGACCTCAGTGCTTGATAAAATTGCTCACGGTTCATTTGCTCAATATTCAAAATATTTCTCCACGTGGAGCCTAGAGGCTTTCTCAGTTTTCCCAATTCCTGCACTCAGTTGAGAGCCCGGATGGAACTTCCGTTGGAGCTAGGTAGTGTGCCTCAGAGGATGCTACTCAACTATATGAGAAACTTCCTTCTGAAAAAGGCCCAGATAGGTTGCCTCCGAAAACAAAGGAAGAAGAGGCAGCAAGGAAAGGAGCTGGGTGAACGGGGGCATACTGCAGCATGTGCAGGGAAGAGCGGGTCCTGGGGTTCCCTGGAAAACTTAGATTAAATTAATACAATCTGGAAGCAACTTAAATTGTCTTTTCATTGTGTCCCCTTATCATTCTGTAGTGGGACATTATTGTGAAGGTAACTAATGTGTGTGAGCTGGGCTTAAAGTCTCAGAGACTATTTCGGGGAGGCTCCCATGCCCCAACCCTATTCAAGGCCCTGGCTACAGGGAGGTGCCAGGTCTGGGGCTTCAGCCCCATGATGAGGCACCAGGGATTGGAGCTTGGGCCCTGCAGGGAGGTGCCAGGGTTTGGGTCTTCAGCCCAGTGGAGCACACTGGGGCTTCCATGTGTTTGAAAATATTTACTGGAGGTCCAGTCCAGATGGATCCAGCTGAATTTAAGCCCTGTGTGTTAGCAAGGTTAAAATGATTCCTCATTGCATGTGTTTAATAGCTGACCTTTCTAATAATGAATAACTGGTCAGTTTTACATTTCAAAAAACACCAAAAAGATCGAGCTCACAATATGGAATTTTGCTTTGCAGACCAAGGGCCAAAACTTGGCCCCAACTTTGGGGCTTCTACCAACACTTAGGTCAATGGGAGTCTTTCAGTTGACCTGTCTGGATCAGGTCCAGAATGCAAAACCTGGCGAGAACTACATGTGCACAGGCCTGTTTTTATAATAATGAGGGTAGTGGGTGAGTAAGAGGAGTTCTTGTGGAATGACTGGACCATTGCATGTCTGTGCTGATTGTTAGCAATGCTTAGCAGGCTGGAGGCAGAGAAGAATGCTGTGGACAACTTGTTCTTATAAAGATATTTATAGCAAAGTCCTGCCTGTGGGGAAAATTAAAATAGAGAAGCTCAGTATAATCAATGAAATGATTAATGGATTTTATTTCTTAGAAAAGAGAGGATAATCCTGAACCACAAATTCCCTTTCTTTCATGGCCTATTCATGGTATTGTAGTGGCTCCCTACAGAAGTGAGGTCATTTTCATTTTTGACAGTATTGATTAATTGTACAGGGCTGTATTTCAGTAGTCAATAGAGAACTCTTAAAGCAAATGATGGCACGTGAGCCTAAGTGCTGCGGCAGAAATATGTAGCAAGAGAGTTCCCTCGGGAAAGTGCCATTTTAATTACAGATGGGCCTGAACCAAAACTACAAACCAACTACTCCTGCGTACTGTGGAAATTCAGATATGTATATGAACTATTCTGGCCTCAAAAGGGCCACCGTAGCCCGGTCCCTTCACTGTAGTCCTACTAGGGGTGGGGTGGGGCCATGTACCCAAGAGAGGTCTAGTGGGGGGCTTGTCTCCACTCCCCTCTGGGCAGACTGAGGCTCGACCCACTCTGAACCACTGCTCCCTGTCTTCAAGTGAGCTGGGTCCATTCCAGAGGAAGAAGGACTCAGCCCCCATACACTTGAGCAGCATAATCTGTGTGTGCGAGCCAACACAACCTCCACAGAGCCCTGTGGGGATAGCAAGAAGGAGCCATCCTGTGAGATTCTGATGGTCTCACATGGCTCCAGGCGTGAGGCCCCTAATCATGTGGCCACAGTGCCGTAGCCTAATGGAGAATCACTGCAGCAGGACAATAGGTTCAAGGAAGTAGGGACAGCAGATTAAGGAAAGAAGAAGAGCAGATACTTTAGAGTCACCTAATCTTTCTCAAGGGAGAAAATGGTCATGTTTACAAAGTCTTCAAACATTGACAATAAATCATGGTTGAGTCTTCTAGTCGCCATTTGTTACTTGGCTCTTCCATCAGGGGAGGGAATGAGGATCCTTTCACTTGTTCCCTGTAACAGATATTTGTTATGATTTTGGAAAATGTCTGAAATGTGCAGCTTGTCATCTGCTGTTCTCATAAGTGACATTTATGGACATGCCAGACAAGTAATTTCATTTTCTCAGTCCTGTCATGCCACATGATTTGATCAAAACAAATATTTTGAAGGGTCACATTCTCTGATGTCATTTTCTAATTAGGAGCAGGGGCGTCATTTGCTGTGGGGCAAAGGGAGGCAGTTGACACCCTCCTCCCCAACTTTTCGTAGGTCTATATGTTTCATTATGTCTTACATTTTTTGTGCTCCCCCCCCCCCCCCCCGCCCGCACACTTGGCAGGATATAATATCACCACATATATTGTTCTTTACGCTGACACACCTTCCCTCACCCCACATTTTTCTGAAATGATGCCCCTGATTAGGAGTTGCTTCTTACAGTGTTCCCATGCTAGTCCTCCTCCTCCCTCCACCTTCCCAGACCCATCACTGACTGACCCTTACAGAAAACTGTTCTTCATGCTCTAACCCTGAAGCCCCACACGGCTGTCATCACATTTTTGGTTGAGGCGGACAGGGCTCCTCTGAGGCGGATCAAGAGTGTTCCTTATTTGGCTAGAGAGGCTGCTGTTGAAAGACATAAAGGAGTTTGTGGTTTCTGTTTCCCAGCCGCTGAGTGTATTGCCTCCAGAGCACTCTTTGCCCCACCATCCTATAGAGTGAAAGATCAGGCACAAGAGCACTTACCCCATTGTAAATCCAGACTAACTCCACTGACGTAAAGGCAACGTAAATAAGAGGAGAATACGAATGTCACCAGCTCGCTTGGACTTGTCCTTTCAAAACAAAAAACACCTCAAACAAATTCAAACAAGGGCTTCCGAAGGGGAACGGACTAGCAAATGGATAATCATTTTAGCTCAATGGGTTGTGGCTGGTATTGTCTGCAACGGATCTAAAAGTCCCCTTTTCTCTGCAGGAAACTCTTAGTTTTGACACAAATCCTGAGTTGTATCATGTCATCAGATTCTAAGCAGAACTCACCTTTGACTTTCAGTGGGGACTTCTGCTTAAAATCTAACGGTACAATATAGCTGCCTGGTAATACTTGTTTTACACAGAGTATGAGGTATTGGGAGTTCTGCCCTGGCTAGACTAATGCTGAAGAGCCTCAGAGTCACATGAAAGCTATGTAAAATCACTCATAGCCAGAGAGTTGCCTACTAGTGATTAGCTAAACAAGATGGTTTAGGAAATAATTTACACTAAGGACATTTGTTCCTGATATGTCCATATGACAGTCCAGGACATGAACAACTGGGTGAAGGGGCAATATCTCCCTCCTTTTTGATCCACGCATTGGGGTAGTCAAGATCAGTTGTAGAGAGAACAGATGGGTATCATAAGGCACAATGCGTAAAATCTAGGGGTGACATGGAACTACAGATTATGCAGTCCCACCGGGCTGCTTTAAGTTGCACCAGGTGGTAATGGCCCCCTCAAGAGACCATTACAGCAGCACTGGAGTGCATGGGTGCTTTGGCCATGCCTCCTTTCTTTTGACCCTTCCCCCTGCACTGGAGACCAAGAGGGTGGCAGGGTTGAGCTGGTTATACCTGCTCTATGCCACCAAGAGGTTTACCCCATGCTGGGGGAATCCTAGCAGGGCAGCTTCACCAGGTTTCTGCACTGCAGGCAGAACACCCCTGAGCATCTGGCCCAAGACACAAGGAAGTGGAGAATCAGGGAAGACCCTGATTCTGGGTCTGTGTCTGGCCCAAGACACAAGGAAGTGGAGAATTCCAACCACGCAGCGCTTACAATGGAAGAGTCTGCAATGGTCATTTCTGTATTTCCTTATTGCTTCTCTCTCTTTTTTTTTGATCTTATCAAAGCAGTTGCAGTCCAATAGTGTGTAAGTGTGTGCAAGCTGTCTGTGCCTGGAGTTCAAGTTATCCAGGGCCAGTGACAGAGTGCTCACGCTCGTGGCACTCAGTATAGTCTAAAAGAGCAAACCTAGAGTGACTGTCAGGCCATCATATGGGCTTTCATGTTCAGGCGGCCTTTTGCCTAAACACTTTATTTATTTATTTGCTTGTTATTCCAGCAGATGAGTTCTCACAAAGGTGATGGAAAAGTGATTATTGAGTCAGCATTTGAACATATTTGAATGTTATTGGAAAACACCGAGTTATAATGGTTAGCAATACAGACAATATTTATTACTATCTTCTACATTAAAACATAGCAGCAGCAGCATATTAATATTCAGAGTGTTAAAAATCCCAGTGAAGTCAAAGGCAAAACTCGCATTGGTTTGAATGGAAGCAGGCAGTTTTTAGCTTAGGAGCCTGATTTGTAGCCCTTGCTCAAGCAAGTAGGCCCAGTGAGTACAGTGGGACAACTGTCTTGCATAAGTTCTACTTACCTGAACAAGGGTAAGAAGACTGAACCCTAACCCTATTCTGGGTTTAGATTTAATTAGGTTTAACTTTTAGATCAAAACATCATGCAACATCATTATGAATGTGCATTAAACATTCTGAAACCTGTCAGAAATGTTTGTTCACGTTATTAAACATCAGCAAGACCTGCAAAGTCTGGTGTAGCAAAGTGCATTCTTCCCAGCTGCTCGAGAGCAAAGTGACCTTGATTAGTTCAATCCTTTCTTTGAAAACAAAAACATGCACTTGGAATGTTAATTAATCTACAGTTAGCTGGCTATCCAGCTTGGTTTTAATTTGTGTTAATGACAATGCGTATCTGAGGGGGAAAAAATCCATAATTTACCATGGAAATCTGACTGTCAGAGGTTTACTAGAATTCTTCCCATTACTCTTAATATGAAGGGCTTTTATGGGGTTTGTTAAGCAGACATTGTTAAACGCAGAACCAATTCGTGACTGAATTGCATTAAAAGAGATAAATGAAAAACTAAGAGCAAAGAAATATATCAAAATATATTTTCAGTTCACATTGCTTTAACATTGCACAATGTTAGTCACATGCTTTATAACTCCTGACGAGGCAGCAAGGCTTAAGCACAGGAGTGCAAGCAATGACCTCCTGAGTTTTAGTCCTGGCTTTACCATGTAACAAGATGGGCACTGTTTCTATTTGCAAAATTATTTGAATGTATCAGTGATTTGAGTACAGAAAGGGCACTGTATTGTCACAGGGCACAATCCTAGGCCACAGTCCAACCACTTTGCACCAATCCAGCAGCATAAAGTGGTCTTAAACCATGCAGATCTAGCCTCTATAAGAGTGCCCCTGCACAGAGGGATCCTCAAGGAGCATAGAACCACTATAGTGACTCCTATTGCACTCCATGTCCCTCAGACCAATGCGCGGTGGTGGTGGTTGTAGTGACTGAGTCATCCCTGGCTGATGTAACAACTTGAGGACGGATGGATGGCACAGATTATAGCAGCCTTGAGGCTGCTCTAAAATGTGTTTACGGATACAGCCTCGTGCATAGTAGCTCTAGGATTGGGAGAAATTGAATGTGTACCTTTTTGTCACCTTCCTAAACTTCAGACAAGGAATGCTCAGCACAGCTGATGATTTGGCTCAGATAGGCTGGTATAAAAACAGCTGATATGCAGATCATGCTGGCAGACCTTGGGTCTTGTCTACAGTGTCAGGTTTGATTTTCTTTTATTGATGCTGCAGTGAGTCAGCAAAAGCATAGCAGTGGAGTACAGGCAAGGCCTGCAGCATGAGTCAGTATTCAGCCAAGCAGGTTCCCTGATGTTATGTAAGTGACCATGCTGTCAACTCCACTTCCTTCTTTTCTGAAAAATAGATGAATGTAATAAACTGCACACTCACATTGCTCTAGATACTGTGTCTATTCTCAACCTTTCCCAAATCCTTTTCTAACAGATCTTTTACCTCTTCTAAATCTTTTTTAAGTCATCTGGCCAAGAGATAAAATAGAGAGATGCAATAGCTAACTGCACTAGTAACATTGATAAGTTTATCTTTCGTCTAGCCTTCTCATTGCACCCTTTCTTTCTGTTACTTGTTTAGATGGTAAGCTCCCTAGACCATGGAATGTCCTGCCTGTTCTTAGCAAAATATGACTACTACACATACACTCTTAAAAAAGTGTAAACATAATACTCATACAGGATTAATACTTGGTGCAGCATTTTGCAGGATGCCCAGCACAGCGCTGCAAATATCCCTCCATCCTGACTACAACAATCCTATTACTTCAGTCCCGACAGAGGCTGCCAGTAATGGTTTTACAATATAGATTCAGGATGAAATCCTGGTCCTGTTTATGTTAATGGAAGTTTTGCCATTTTCATAGATTCATGAATAATAAGGCCTGAAGAAGACACCGTGGTGATCATCTAGTCTGATCTTCTGAAAGTCACAGATTTGCTAGGTTAAATCAGGAAACATAAAGTTAGAGATGAAAAAGACCTATTAGGCCATCCAGTCTGTCTTCTTAAACAGACTGTTCATTGCAGATTTTAAATACCACTCCCACTGCAAAAAAAACCCATTCCAAAACAAGCATCTCTGAAGGGATTTGAGGTCTCAGTCACTAATGTAGAAGAATTATGGTATCAGGGCTTCACAGAGAAAACGTCTGCTCTTGACAAGGCAGTTTGACAGAAATTTCCTATATAGAACGTATGTGTTTAAATATGTCTTTTAAAATTTGTTATATGTGTGGATAACATGAACGTTTGCTGCTTTCATATTTATACATGAGTCAACATAAAATTTTATTTAAGTCCACACATAATATTCTCATTTTACATGCATTTTTTGTTCCACATGGAACAAAACAGGAAGGAACATGCGGTTGGATGGGAGAATTCTCACCTTTGTATATTTGTATGATCATGTAAGCTCAGCTAACAGAGGGAGGTTTAAGGATCTCTACCAGGAGCAACACTGTTCAACATAGTCATAAATGATCTGAGAAAAGGGGTAAGCAGTGTGGTGGCAAAGTTTGCAGATGATACAAAATTACTTAGGATAACTAAGTCCAAAGCAGACTGTGAAGAGTAACAAAGGGATCTCCTAAAACTGGGTGACTGGGCAACAAAATGGCAGATGAAAGTCAAAGTTGATAAATGCAAAGTAATTGGAAAACATAATTTTAACTATACATGCAAAATAATGGGGTCTAAGTCACCACTCAAGACAGAGATCTTGGAGTCATTGTGGATAGTTCTTTGAAAACATCCACTCAATGTGCAGCTTCAGTCAAAAAAGCCAATAGAATGTTAGGAACCATTAGGAAAGGGATAGATAATAAGGCAGAAAATATCATAATGCCACTAGATAAATCCAGGGTACGCCCACACCTTGAATACTGCATGCAGTTCTGGTTGTCCTGTCGCAAAAAAGATAGAATTGGAAAAAGCACAGCGGGTATGGAATTGTTTAAGGGTCTGGAACAGCTTCCTTCTGAGGAGAGATTGAAAAGACTGGGACAGTTCATCTTAGAAAAGAGATGACTACGGGGGCATGTGATGGAGTGTTCACCCCACTCCAGCCTAGAAGGGGTTAATGAGATTGAGGAGAGGCCAGTTAACAGGATAGGCCACAGCTGAGGAGAATTAGCTTCCATAAGTAACCCCTTGAAGAATGATAGACCCAAGTAGGGAAAGAACAGGCAGAGCTAGGATAAAACTAAGAGTCTAACAGTAGAATGGGGCTGACTGCAGGGAGGGAGCCTGTAGCCAAGCTCTGGAGAGTAGAGAGGGAAAGCAGAGAAACTAGATGAAGAGGGTGAAGGAAAAGGCTCAGGGAAAAGGCGGCAAGGTTTAAGATGGTGCAGACCTTGGCTGCTGATTAGAGGGTCTCTGAACTAGAACCCAGAGTAGAGGGCACGCCTGGGTTCCCCTACCAGCCACTGGAAAAGTGGCATGGTTTGGGCAGTGAAGGAAAGACTGCCATCTTGGAAGAAGAGACTTTGATACTCTGGGCAGGGGGAAACACACAATGACCTGACCAGAGAGCCAAGTAATGAAGTCGCAGAGAGTGAGAGAGAGAGTGGTGGCAGGGTATGCAGTGAGTGGTAGAAGGGGTCATCAGATCCCGAAAGAACTAATCCCCAGAGCAGGCAGGAGCAGGAGCCCCAGTGATGAGTGGACTCCTTAACAAGACATATGATAGAGGTCTGTGAACTCCTGAATGGTGTGGAGAAAGTGAATAGGGAAGTGTTATTTACTCCTTCACATAACACAAGAACTAGGGGTCACCCAATGAAATTAATAGGCAGCAGGTTTAAAACAAACATAAGGAAGCACTTCTTTACACAAGACAGAGTCAACCTGTGGAATTTGTTGGCAGGGGATGTTGTGAAGGCCAAAACTATAACGGGGTTCAAAAAGAATTAGGTAAGTTCATGGAGGATAGGTCCATCAATGGCTATTAGCCAAGATGGTCAGGGATGCAACCCCATGCTCTGGGTGGCTCTAGCCTCTGATTGCCAGAAGCTGGGACTGGACAACAGAGGATGGATCACTCGATAATTGCCCTGTTTTGTTCATTCTTTCTGAAGCACCTGGCACCGAACACTGTGGAGAGACAGGATACTGTGCTAGATGGACCATCGGTCTAACCCAATATGGCTGTTCTTATGTGCTTAAGGGAAAGAGCCAAAACATGCTAGAATTTTCTTTTTTATTCTAGGAATAGCAGATTAGAATAAGCCATTTGTTAAATATTATATGATTGATCCTGCTAAGAAGTGTGGGCTAAATTCACCGTTTGATGCAAAACATTTGTAACTCTGACTGAACAGGCTGGTTATATGTTTGGTTTGGAGCAGCTTGGTGGCCTAGGGAACACGCTTTGCATTTCCCATGGTGACGAGAGTCCATCCTGAACTCTTCAATGAACTGCAACTGCTGAGTAATCTTCTCTGACACAGGAGGAAGCAGGAGGTAGAGATGTCATGGAATTCCACTCCTCACATCCTGAGCTGGTTGTATGAACAGTCATGCCAAGGTGAATACCAGTCATATATGGGATCTATGAACATCTATGACTTTTATACTGGCGAGTCTGTGTGCTACCTTGCAGCCATTTTAGTTGTAATCAAGGCATTGAGCTAGGATGAAACTTGCATCACCTGCCTGCTAGAAAAATATTTTTCCTGATCCATCCATATAAACTGACGGATGACAATGCCACTATCCTTCACACACAACACTTAGTGGATGCTGCGGATCGGCTCACATATCACTGACATGTGGCCAGGGCAGCTCACAATTTTGCCGCCCCAAGCAGTCACCGCCGAATTGCTGCCACGGGACACAGACAGCCACCCCATTCTCATTGCCGCCCCAAGCACCTGCTTGGAAAGCTGGTGCCTGGAGCTGGCCCTGCATGTGGCCTGCACCTGACTACCTTCTCCTCCCATTCTTCATTCTCTGGAGGTTTATGGATGCAGCTCAAATTCTAGCCAAGGTGGATTTAGTACTTTTGTATTTTGAGTTACACAATAGGCACAGATCTACCATTAAGTCAATCTTTCCAACCCACTAGTAATTTTGTTTCTCTTCTTATGACTTTCAAATGTGACAATATCTTTCTCAAGAATGAGACCAAGGATTGGCTACACTGTTCCAAGTCAAGTTCCCATCAAGTTTAATCTCTCTGCACAGATGATTATGTGGTATAATTTCATGCAGTGAAATATATTAGTTAGATATAGGGAGAGACTTACATGGCCAGATTTTCTTCTCACAGTGGCATACATCAGGATTAACTCCATTAAAGTTAGTAGTTACACTAGTGTAAGACTGCTGTGAGAAGAGAATCAGACCCAAAGTACTTAACATGGATGTTCATGAAGAAATACCCACCTGGCTGAATGTTCTCTGTAATTCAGCAAATGTGCTTCATTATTTACCACTACATCTCCAGGAACGTTTCTGCTTAAAAAGAGTTGTCATGGAAGAACACCACACTTCTAAAATTCCCAGAACACTTTTGCTCGTTGTAGGTAAATTGGAAACTTTGTTTTGTATGTGAATGACAACCTGGTTTACTTCTTCCCCAAGTTCTATGGAATGTCCAGAGATTTCCAGTATTAGGCCAAACATTGTTTTTTAAATTTAGTGGAAACCACTTGACTTGGAGCACATTTTCAGTTTTAGAATCATAACTCAGGCATTTGAAACTAACACAAAGCACGCCCGTCTGGCAAGCAATACAGCTGCTGAAATTAGCAAAATGAAACTCAACTATTCTTTTCTTCCAGGTTTGCACACTAAAAATGTTATGACAGAAAGCTGGTTTTCTTTTTGGTCACAGGTTTCTGAAAAGTATACTGGTTCTAACCACTTTTTTGTTCTGATTTGGGGGTCCTTAAAGTGTGGGTGTTATCTAATTTATTAAAATATATTTTCCATATTTTTGCTATGTTAAACTGTGTCAAATATCAATAGTTTGATGGCACTTAGGCAAATTAACATTCAAACCTCCGTGTGGCTCGTTCTCTTAACAAAATCTAAGAGGCTCCTTTTAGTTGCATGCTGTTTCCATAGGCTGGGACTGTTTTCACACGGCGAAGGAGCTGCAATAGCCAATTGAAGTTAAGTAGAGAAAATAGGCTTAGAAAAAAGAAGAAAATCTGATATTTCATTGGAACATTTTAGTTTCTCTTGAAGGTACCAGAAAAGAACTGCTTGTAATGCCAGGAGCAATCTAACTCTTACAACTATAGCAGAAGCACAGATATTATCTTCTTTAATGTTTTATGAAATTTTATACAGTTAAAGCTTAATAATATTGTAAAAATATATTTTAATAAGTTAAGCAACACCTACACTTTAAAATCAGATTACGCCAATTAGTGCTAAGCTTTCCACTCCTAACCCCCTATTTCAATTCTGGCCTGATTTTGACAGTGCATTCTCATTAACCACTAGAGTTCATGATTAATGCTTTATGTCATTTGAAAGCTGGGATTCCAAACTTTTAGATGATATACAACTTTGGTTCTACTTTTAAGAGTTTGAGAATGTGGTTTCTAAAATCCATGCAGAATTGAAGTCTGGAATAGAAAGTATGATAATAATCAGAACAGTGTGATTTTAAAGTTTGATACGTCATGAACCTCTAGGCTAGAAATTAATGCAAAAGTGGACAGTTGAAATCCTGTTTAGGGCAACTTTTTGGTCTTCTTGCACCACTGATGCATTGCAAAGGGCCTGTACTGGGGGCCAGGATCTGGGCCTCTGAACTTAGAGAAGAGGCTTTTCATAAACACTATTATTTGTGTTAATACACATAAACCAGATTGAAATGCTTCATAAAAATTCCAAAGCCCTGAATTATTACTTTAATTTAAAAATTAAAAGTCCTCTAAATCAAAAAGTTTTTAAGCTAGGAAAGAGAGAGTACTTGAACTGAGATGCAGAATACTGTGACCACAATCTTAAACAAAACTCTTATGTCTTGGAGTTCAAGTAAGTATTATATAGATACAGTTGATTTTAATTTTTTTAAATTGCAACTAAAGATAAGTTCACACACAAATGAATTGATTCTATTATAATATGCAAAAAGCTAGGAATGGCTAGGCCAGATGAGAAATTAAGGTTACAGAACTAAGAGAAAGAAATGTAACTGTGTCTTCCTTCATCTTCCCCTTTCTCTTTCTGGTTGATGGGGCTTGTGAATTGGCATGAGAAAACTGTCATTCTGTGAAATGTCCTATACTTGACATTGGTAGGGCCCTGCTTAATGAAAAGAGATATCTATCCAGAGTGGGAAGATAGAGGATTAAAAAAGAGAGGGGCTGAATGCATTGGCATTCTTAGTCTTCTATTCACTAGGAGATGAGCTTTAGGCTTAATTCTGAGGGCCTGATATTCTTTTGCCTGCACCAATGCAGTCATTTGCAAAACAAGTCAGATGCTGCAATTATGGCTTGTGTGCTTTTTTTCCAACTTACCTCCCAACCCCCAATGTTTCTTACTTTTTTTGTAAATTGTTACATAAGAGACAAGGGAGGGAGAGAATAAGGCCCAGAAATGTTCCCAGGGGCTTGCATGTCTGGTCCTACCTGCTCTCCATGTGTGGAGCTCCCACTGACATCAATACCAGTTATATGGGTGCAAGATTGGGCCTTTTTGGCTAAAAGGAACCTCCTTCAAGCAACCTCAAAACTGTTTCTTCCTTTCTCCTTAAGGGATCCCCCTCCCCCCATGCCTCTTCAAATGTATTTAGGGGAATGGGACCAAGACGAATGTGTGCTCCTGCAGCCTCAGCCCATTCTAGTGCCATGTATCTTCTTGCTTATGTGCTACACTACACTAGGTTGCTTTTATATATAAAAACTAATATAATATATGAACTTAATGGCAGTGTGCTGGCGTGTTGTTGGCTCTCTTTCTTTGTCCAGCTTTGTATAATTTATTTTTAAAAGTTATTCATTTATACCATTAAAAGAGCATCCAGGTAAAATTCTCCCAAATCCCCATTTATTGTGCTCAGCTTTTGCACAGTAGAACCCTCCTATATTTGCCTCTGAAGGTGCTAAATTTACTTCAGGCAGGCCAAACTCTGTTCACCTTATCTGACTGATCCCAGTGAAGGTCATTCCATGCCCTCTCCCACAAATTCAGAAATAGTTATTGAAGACTTAACTCAGGATACTAGCAAAATTCTGAAAAATCTATTCAAAAGTGCCTGAGAAACAGAGACAAAATCAATACAAACATACAAAAATACAGAGAAAACCTATATTCATAGCTGGTCACATCTTTAGAAATTAGATATGCCTTTATTTATGTAAGCAGGGTCTGAATGAACTTTCCCCTGACAGATAGTTGGGGAGGGAGAGAGACTTCAGGAGCAAACTGTGTTTACATGAACACATCTATTCTGCATAGGTATATAAGAGACAGGAGCTGTGTAGCTCCAAGTGGTCAACTTTGGCTCGTGCTGGGTTTCAAATCACTTTAGTACTGAATGCAGGGGTAGTGAAATGTTGTTATCAGTGTTGTTGTCTTTATTGTCTGAGTAAAGGGGAGCAGAACTGTGCTTAACCTGTCCCAAATGAGGGGGTCACCCTCAACTGATAGGACCTCATTAAGCCAGGGGCTCAAATGCCAGACCCCTGTGAAAGCAGAGAGGGGTGGGGACAGGTGTCCCAGCCAGGAGGTGTGAACTCTCCCTAACTGTCTCTGGTCTGGTTTAACCTGTTTCTCCCTACTGTTCAAAGATAGAGCTAAACGGGCTCCATAGAAGTATTTGGTTATTTTAAGTGCTTAAAAGAGCGGACAATCACTTGTGTTGGGTCAGCATCTCTGCCCAGCCTCAGAGCTGAAAATCACTAAGAGTTGGGTGGAATCTCAAGACACTGACCTGCAGAGGTTACAGGAGAGAGGCAGGTGGCAGAAGGTGACCAGTGAGTGGAATGGTGGGTGGCAAATGGAGCATAGTGAACAACTGGAGGGGTGGCCAGGAATGAGCAGTTGGTGGGGTGACCAGCAGAGAGGAAACACAGCTGGTGGGGTGGCCAGCCAGAGCAAGTGCTCAGATGGCAGAGCAAGCAAGGTGGGAGGTGAACTCATACAGATGAACCTCTGAACTCTGGGTCCTCACTGACCAAGGACAATCACTGTGAGTGGGGTATGGTGAAGGAGCAGAGAGGAGCACAGAAAAGGAACTTTTGGTTGTAGAACTCAAGAACAGGAGGCAGAAGACGCTGCCCCATGCACTCTGGAGTGGGTGTCCTGCTCACAATTTTAAGATTATGAATCCTGCTTGGGGCATTTTCCCTAATTAATGTCATGTGACTTTCCTCCTTTCATTAAAAGTTTCTTTTCTACACTCAGACTCTCTGCTTGCGAGTGGGGAAGTATTGCCTCTCAGAGGCTCCCAGAAGTGGTGTGTAATTTTCCTAGATTACTGGGTGGGGGCTTGAGCCAGTTCTGTGTTGTATTGTTGAAAAGGAACCCCTAGATATCGAACCCGGCCCTGGTTGCCGCCGGTTCCACCTGGCGGAACGGTTATATTTAAAATCAGAAATATTTGATAAAATTACAACTGGGAGTTAATTTTGTCCAGGAATTGCTAACTCTGAAGTGAAATGTAAAAAACCCCAAACCAACCTGAATCAGTCTTAACCAAAGAAGGCTAGGATGAAGCAAGTGATAGAGACTATTCCAGGTAGACAGTTTTTCAAGTAGGAGGAACAGGTCTGAAGACATTTTTAAGCATATAATGGCAAATGACATTCTTCGCTCTTACTTCCTGGGATACCCTGATTAAAAGTAAAACTGGTTATTTAACTTTTTGAATTGGATACATGTGTCTCTTAGCAATGAGAACAGAATGGGCATCTCCATCATAGAAAATAATTGTTTGGCACCACACTTCTAATGTTTGTGACTAGGATGAAGGACAAAGACTTATTAATGATACAGACCTCAAGAGGTTGGTTTCTCAGATCCATGTGAGGCAAGAGGGAGGAGAGGGAGGTCTACATTGCATATTCTTCCCTCAGTGTTCAGAATTTCCCCGAATACCAAGTGGATTTCCACATGCAATAGGAATGCAGACTAGAGAGATGCAGTGCAAATCAAAGAATGCTGCACTACCTCAGTACAGAGAATAAAGCCATTGAGACTAACCTAGATACACTGGAAATGGATGGGGCTCCCAATTTGCAAATGAGTGTTCTGAGCTCTCAGCTGTACGGTACTCTGGGATGGGTCTCCTGTTGAATCTCTTCCACTTTGTGCAAGTGCTGAAATAGTCACTGGACCAGAGACAGAGTGAGCCTGACCCTATAGCCCAGTGCTTACGGCACTCCTTCGGGAGGTGTGAATGTTTAATCCAAATCCAACGGTGTAGGGATTGAACCTGGCTCTCCTACATTCCAGGTGAGTGCTCTAATTATTAGGCTATTGGTTATAAGGGGGACACAGTCTCCTCTTCCTCTGTTTTTCAGGAGAAAAGGCTGACCTTGCTGAGGTGTCTAACTCCAGGAGAGGGTTCACAGGAGTGGAGGTAGGTGCCTCCCCCATGCCTAACTCCCTGCAAGGTCACACCTCTTTCCCAGACCTCAATGGCACAGAGGCACAGCACAGAAGCAGAGCTAGTCAAAATACCACATGTATGTCATAAAAATAAAATAAAAACCCTACAAACAACCGCTGCCCCAATATCTGAATTTAAAATTTACATGAATTTTTTTTGTTATTTGACAAAAACAATTACAATGAGTTTTTTTGTATTGAGAATGAAGGGAGAGTAAAATAGTGTTTTCTTCAAAATATTTTACTCAAAAAAACCACTTTACACACACACACGTTCTCAGCCAAAACAAAAAATAGAGCCCTCCTCTCCCACTTGCATATTTTCCCCACAAAAAGTGTCAAGCAGCTGTACATAAGAAGACACAGCCTGGGTTGTGGGGAGAAAAAGGTGGCTTTAAGACTATTCCGGGAGCAAGTGAAGCCCTGGACGTAGAGCTGGGCAGCTATACTTTACTGCAGCCCTGACCAAGGCTGCTTACGGGCAGCTCTGCAGCCCCAGGAATCTCTCATGGTGCTGTACACTACAGGTACTTCCCTCCCCTTGTGCCTACATGACGAGTGTGTGTTATAGGCCCCCCTCTGAGGCCAATCCACAGAGAATATGAGTCTGTTGCAGCTTCACCCAGACAGCTTTGGCTCTTCATCTTAAGCTATGGCAGCTCCTGCTTAACTCCAGAGGTCCCCATTTCAATCCCTGGTATGTCTGCCAAGATGGTGGCCATCACATAAGTGGGTGCTAGTCAAGACTCTCTAGTTGGGGCAGTAACAGACTCATGACACATTGAGTACAGAGGGGGACTGTTACACATACTCACCTGCAACTTACATAAGGGCTTGTGAAGCGTCCTGTGCTTTCCTCTGGTTGGCTGCAAGGCTTTTATGGATCCTGTGCACCCATGCAGCAGCATAAGCAGATTGTGGCTCCCGCAACAACCCCATTGAGCATCCTCGAAAGACAATGTAGAAATCATGTTTTGGTCACTACTGACTTTGGACACATTTAAATCAGTGTACTGGAGGGTGAAGGGCTCAGTATCCAGCTACCAGTAATGTGAGCCATTCACTCACGCTCCCTGCAATAATAGTGGAATATATGCATAGATGTATATGTGCAAAATAAAGTGAGAAGTGCGGTGCACATTGGTGAGACTTTTATGAAATACAATCATCTCCCCCTCCTAGCTGACAGTCACATTTCCCCCCACCTGTTCCTGGATTTTTTACCCATGGAATGCTGGCAATGCACTTGGTTACAGTGTGGGAAATTCCCAGGTTCCAAAATAGCATTGCAAAACTCTTTCTGTCCCTGTTAAAATGACCTTCTTTCTGTATAAAAAGGGAAACAAAGTAACACACCTAGATAAACAAAGCAGTGCAAACACTGCCAGGCGGAAAAAAAAATCCAGGTCTTGAGTTAGGCCAGTATTATTACAATATATATTTTGCATTAAACCCAATGTTTAGAGAGAAAAATAAGCTTGAAGATGGTACTTGGGATCTTTGAGCAGAATGAAGATATTGTAATGAACCTGCTGGCTCATTATTGGTGCTGTGTTTTCACCAGAGGATGGGAAAGGGAAGTACAACCTGAGGTTGGAGGGAAGCGGACTCACAAGAAAGATGGAGGTTGCATGGGATCCAGAGCACCGGCCACAGGCCGCAGACTGGGAGCTGGCTATGTAGAGAAGGCTGGGCAGCAAACACATCCTGCAGCTGGCAGGGGGCTAGTAATTGCTGCAGTAGCCTACGATCAGGAAGATGGCATGAAGGTGCCCAAGGGACACTAATCTTCATAGCTCTGTATTGGACTGCCCTTAGATGCTGGATTAGGAACTGTTTTGAGCTTGTGTTGTTGTAGGCATGTTGGTCCGAGGATATTAGAGAGACAAGGTGGTTAAGTAATACTGTTTATTGGACCAACTCCTGTTGGTGAAAGAGGCAAGTTTTCAGGCTACACAGAGCTCTTCTTCAGGTCTGAGAATGGCATTCAGGGGGTATGTCTACACTGCAATTAAAAACCCGTGACTGGCCTGTGGCAGGGGACTTGAGCGCGTGGGGTTCGGTCTAAGGGGCTGTTTAGTTGCAATATAGGCATTTGGGCTCAGGCTGCAGCCCAAGTTCTGGGACCCTCCCACCTAACAGGGTCCTACAGCCCAGGCTGTGGCTCAAGCCTGAATGTTTACACTGCAGTTAAATAGCCTCTCAGCCTGAGTTAGCTGGCATGGGCCAACCAGGGGTTTTTAACTGCAATGTAGACATACCCAGAGCATCACAGCTAAATACAAGGTGGAACAGATTGTTGAGCATAAGTAGTTAACATATATTTCAAGGGACCATTCAAGGTGAAATGGCCCACAAACACCCTTGCAGTCATAAGCCACGAGTGTTAGTGAGTTACAGGTTGCTGAAACAAGCCATAAATCCATTATCTTTACTAAGACCATTATTTTTAGTGTGTAGCAAAGTTATGAATTTAAGTTACTAGGCTTGTCTTTTGAAGGTGTTGTGTAGGTTTCCTTTGAGGACCAGGACGGAGAGATCAGATATGGAGTGATCATTTTGTGAAAAGTGTTCGCCCATGGGTGAGATGGTTTTTTTATCTTTTATCATTTTTCTGTTTGAGTTCACTTGAAAGCGTAGTGATTATCTGGTTTCACCCACACAGTTGTTATTGGGGCGTATTGAGTGCGCTGCATGAGGTACACTGCAGGTTGCAATAGGCATCTGTAGGTCAGGGTTCGTGCAAGGTGTGTTGTGGCGATATTGGTCATTGTAGCAGTGGAGCAGGTTTTGCATCTGTTGTTCTGGTGTGGTCTGGTGCTGCTTTGAGTTGCTGTGTCCTGATCTCCAGGGAGTTTGCTTCTGATGATGAGCTTGGTGAGGATGGGGGAGTGAGTGTTTGAAGGGCAGAAGAGGGGTTTTGGGAAAAATCTATTTCAGGAAGTGGTCCTGATTGAGTAATTGTTTAATGATACTCTCCAGGGGCTCCAGTGTGCAGTGGTAAGTGACAGCTAGGGATGTGCAGTTGGAGGCAGGGGGGTTTCTGTATTGAAGCTGGTTCTCTCGGCTTATTTGGGTGTCCCATACCTTGATGTGATCTACTTCTCGGGTGGAGTGTCCTTGTTTGGTGAAGGACATTTAAAGTGTGTTGAGATGTGTATCTGGCCTTCAAATCAAGACAGCGTGGATGATTTGACCCTAGGATTCTCCCACCAGCCCCAGTGTGCACTGTGGGTGAGATTCATAAAATCATAGAATCATAGAACATCAGGGTTGGAAGGGACCTCAGGAGGTCATCTAGTCCAAACCCCTGCTCAAAGCAGGACCAATCCCCAACTAGATTCACCTGGTGGAGGAGGCCCTTGCAAAGCCCTACCTGTTGTTTAAGTGGAGCATAAGTACAGTGAAAGGCTTTCCACATGGCCACTGTACTGAGTACAATTTCATCCTGTCTGAACAAGTGAAAATGTGACGCAGAGTGATACAAGGATAATGGACTCTCCATTATGTAGTTCCAAGATGTTCTTCTGCACTACATACATTGATTTCTATTGGCCTTCCAAACAATATATGTGTTATGTATGCTGTATGTGTTAGGTTTGGAGTCCAACCACTGAGAGGAACACAACTGTTTCTGCTGACTCTCTCTACGGCTTTCATCAAACCAAAATCCAGTCTTAGTGCTGAAACAACACATTTTGTTTGTTTCTTTTCTTTCAAATATTTTATGATCCTCTCCTTTCTAAGATGCCCTTTCTACAGTCTTCACTGGGAAAGGAGAAACTCTTGTAGTTTAGGAGTTTTAGAATTACATTGGGGAAAAAACAAGCTCGAAAATGTACGGTAGGAATAATCCTGAATCAGGAGTGAGGTGAACTGCATGACCTTAACAGGTGTTTTCTGTCTCTAGCTTCCAGCGTACTATGACACTGGGGTATTTAGAACAGTAGTAATTAAGAGTCTGAAGGCAAGTTAGGAAAACAACCACCACATTTAATAAGACTTGACTGACCGGCTGCATGAGGGAGCGTCCACTCCTGAACCTTCCCAGAAGGATACCAAACGACAGTATTCAGGCAATGAACCCACCAGCCGTCAGACCAATCTCATATTGGCTAATCATGCACTAAGGGCTTGATGCTGTCTCTAGTAGCTTCTAAATCCTGTCTGTTTCAAATTAACCCTTTCAGAGACTAGCATTTGAGCAAGCATCTTCCTCATATGCACAAACTCTCATTGCAACAAAGAATTACATTAATTTCAGTGGCATTTTTGTGGAAATCTTTGCTCATGAAGTAATGTGAACTACCTAGTGGGTGGGTCAATAGGGCTACTGTCTTATGAGGGGATACTCCAACTTTCACACTTGCATGGCATATCTCAGTCGTGGATTCAAACAACTCCCAAGCTTTGGTCACATTCAGAACCAAATCCAGGTCCAAAAACTTTGCCATTAGTCCCGATTTCCTCAATGGCATGAAACCAAACCTCAGATCGAAACCACTCCTACCCCTCTCTGAACTCTGAAAAAATTTGATTCCCAGTGAGGCCTATGGCCTGTGCCCATATCTAATCTTTATATATTGCAGAAGGTGTTTGCTAACATCCAAAGTAAAACATCTTTTTTCTTCTTGCTATAGTCTTATCAGAAATGCTGGAGGCAGCTCGGTTTAAGAAGTAAATCTTGTTAGGCAAATAAACACTCTCTCATATTGGCCGATACAGGCTATACTTAATAACTGGACAAAAATTCACCATCCCCTATTAATAAAATGCTGTACTGGAATCATTTCAATTTTTTGAATACACCTTCTGAATATTTACATCTGAAGAGTACAGAGTGTTTACAAGAACTCAAATGTTTATTTATCCAAGAGCACTTTTGCAGAAAAGCTTCTTTATGTGTTGTCATATATTTTGCTTGCCAGTTTATTGACCTTTAGCTATGCATGGCTATTAGTTTGGTAAAAAAGATAAAGTTAACCTTACCCCGCCATGTGTAACGTCTTTGTAACCATTTTATTAAACATATTTCAGAGGGCTGGAATGACCCATGGGATTGGAAACGGGATAAGGTCTGAATCTTACACAGTTCAGTAACGAACAAATGTCATTACCCTGATGAGGTTTAAATGGATTGAGTGAAATGAGTTGGTGGTCTCTGCATGTTAGTATCAGACACTTGCCGATATCATAGGCCAGTGTTTCAATTGACACTGAGAGGTTCTTATCATCATTTTTCAGTCTCAGTAGCATTGATCAGTCATGGAGGCTGCAACATCTTCTGCCTCTCAATACATCGTCCTTTCAGTTTCTTGTTGAGGCATGTAGATGGTGCCATGTGGGAGATGCTTATACCTTTGCTGCTTCTTGCGTGACTAATCAGAGGACTTGAGTTTGCTTTGCTACCTGTTCTGGAACTTTCTGAACACTAAGTATATTTAACTCACCCACTGACCCACCTTTTCCCCCAATGTTCATTTCAGCTGAGTCATGCCAAGAAGATCAGAGGCCAGCACATACTGACCCTTTTTAATCTCTGGCACACCCATCTTGGAGACTGGCATTTCGACAGTCATCACCCCAAAAGCTGTGCTTGCAAGAATCACCTCAGTGTCAGAGAGTGCTAATTTGCTAGTCAGAAGCATGAGGAAAGATCCTGAATTGTGGCTGAGCGGCACAGGAGTGGGGACTGGAAGGGGTGCATGGGGGGTGCACAAAGGTGGCTTTAACACACCTTTGCCCTTCCACCCCCAATCCAGGGTATGTCCAGTCCTTGGCTCAGTCCCCAGGATACATTACAGCAACTTCAGGTATGCTGTAATGCAGGGGTGGGCAAACTACGGCCCGGGGGGCCACATCTGCCCCTCCAGATGTTTTAATCTGGCCCTTGAGCTCCTGTTGGGGAATGGGGTCCGGGGCTCTGGCATTCCAGCTGGGGAGCGGGGTCGGGGGTTTGCCCCACTCTGTGCGTGCCATGGCTCTGCATGACTCCTGGAAGCAGCGGCATGTCCCTGCCCCAAGCGTGGCCCACACAGCTCTCATTGGCTGGGCACTGTGGCCATTCGGAGCTGCAGGAGTGGCATCTGAGGATGGGGTAACATGTAGAGCCGCCTGGCCGCACCTCCACGTAGGAGCCAGAGGGGGGACATGCCGCTGCTGCTGAGAGCTGCTTGAGGTAAGTGCTGCCCGGAGCATGCACCCCTGACACCCTCCCGTGCCCTAACCCCCTACTCCTGCTTTCATCCCCCTCCCGCACTCCAAACCCCTTGGCCCCAGCCCAGAGCCCACTCCTGCACCTTAAACCTCTAATCCCCAGCCCCACCCCAGAGCCTGCACTCCCAGCCGGAGCCCTCAACCCCCCCCACACCCCAACCCCCAATTTCGTGAGCATTTATGACCTGCCATACAATTTCCATACCCAGATGTGGCCCTCAGGCCAAAAAGTTTGCCCACCCTGCTCTAATCTGTCCTTTCTGCCTATGGTCCCAAGGGATTGTTCTAGCAGCCGGAGATTATCAGGGTGAGGGGTTCCTCATTCCTTTTCTCTGGCACAGCCCATGTGCCAGCATCTGGGAGTGGAGATGGCACAGGAGCTGCTATGGTTGCTCTAAATCATCCCAGGATTCACCTACTCAGAGGACTCCAGTGGCTGGCTACGTCAGCTTGAGGGTTACTTTGTGGTGCTAGGTTTCAGAGAAGCAGCCGTGTTAGTCTGTATTCGCAAAAAGAAAAGGAGTACTTGTGGCACCTTAGAGACTAACCAATTTATTTGAGCATAAGCTTTCGTGAGCTACAGCTCACTTCATCGAATGCATCCGATGAAGTGAGCTGTAGCTCACGAAAGCTTATGCTGAAATAAATTTGTTAGTCTCGAAGGTGCCACAAGTCCTCCTTTTCTTTTTGTGGAGCTAGAGTCCATACAAAGCAGCCGTCACGTATTGGATGATCTGAGCTGCTGGAAAAGCAGGCGGGAAGGAAACAATGGCTCAAGATAAGCATCCACAGTAAACACCTGAGGGTTGTTGTGTTCAATGGCAGAGCCATTAGTACTGAAGACTCTGCCTCCTGTGGAGCTTACCAACTGGTTTGGCCAAGCAGGCCAAGGCCTGGGAACTGCCAAGAACAGAGGAATTCTGGTTGGGTTAGAAGGACTCTCTCTGGAGTGAGGGTCATTGTTGGGGTGCTGGGATGGGGGAAAATGGAGTGATACAGGCACCCTCTAGGGTGCTTGAAGAAGCTGGGCCTGCTTAGGTTGCCCTGAGGGAATGGCAAGCCTTTAGGCAAGATAGACACGCGTAGACTGTTGTTTTAAAATCCTCTTTCTAAAAGCTTTGTTCCTACTGTTAAAATAAACAATACTGGTGACTATATAGTGACCAGGCAGCCTTCTTAAACCAGATTCCCAAAGGGAAGAACCACAGGTGCCAAGCTCAGTTGGATCTGCTGGGTCAGCACAGTTGAGGCACAGGGTACTGTAGCTCAGGACCTGTTCTAAGAGTGAGAAAACTGCCGGATTCCACCCCAGGAGAAGAAAAAGCACAAGGCCTGACACTTGACGGGTTGCACTCAGAAAGACCAGAAAGGAGACAGAGCTTCAGCTAGCCCTGTAACCACGACAATCATAATCGTCCATCCTGACCTTAAAACTCTATGGAAAACCAGCAAAGGAACCTCAATGCCCATTAAGTCCATTGGGAGCTGAGGACTGAGAGCATTCAGCATCTCCTAGGACTGGACTATCAAAGAATTATTTTAGTAGTACATTAAGTGCTGGATCCTGGAACAGGATTAAGCTCTAATGGAGGAAGGTAGCTTTTAATTCATTAGTATCACATGCCATATATGAAAAATAATGGTCATTATATTTTAATAAAGTTGCCTGTTGAAAGATCTCCAATATTGAGCTTAACTGCTTTAATTTAAGATACACATTTTTACATCAATGTGGCACAAAGGACAATTTGCTACAACAATTTTTTATGCTACTGAAAAGGATTCTATCACTTAGAGTACACACTATATTTTATTTCCTACCACACAACTGCTGAAAATTGGATTAATTGTACTTATTTCAGCAATTGTACTGCCATAAACCGTTAATAATTTAGGCTCATAGGGGTTGTTTTATTTAATTTATTTCCAAAAAAATATTTTTACTACAGTGTGCTAAGATAATATGTAACCAAACATTTAGATTTATATGGTGAGCTTCAGCCAATAAAAACGTTAGTTAGAGTGGAATTAGTTGTCTTAGGAGCCTGAAATGGTATAGAGTTGTATCAAAGGCAGCCAAATGAAACCAGAAACTTACACAGGCAGTTTAGTTTGGTTTTTCTTGGGTTTTTGACTCAGAAAAAATTCATAATAGTGATGGCATCAGTCAGTACTTTATACGTAAAATCATGCTTAACTTCATTCATATGACATTGATGTCTCCATCTTGATTCTTTTTGTTTTTTTCCATTATTTTTTAGGGAAAAAGATACCCTTGAAAAGCCTGTCTGCATTTTACAGATCTTTATAATGCTCTGCTGCTATAATTGCGGGGTTGATATTAGTTTAATCACTTTGCTAGTCTACTCTAGATCAACTAATGTGGAAGTATATTTTTTGAAACCACATCCATAGATTTGATCCTGAATTACTGTAATGTATATTGTAAGTGGATTTAAATTGTGCGTTAAAATATTCAAAATATTTACGCTGAAAAATACTATTGCTGAGTAAAGAAGTACTGGAAAAATTAGTTTGTACTCCGCAGTGCATTTGATATTGAATACAGTGTAAATAAGTATAAATTGTATGTCATATAAATACCTGGTTAAATGCTCAGTAGTGAAGAGCAAAAATAATGTGGTGTGCATTGACAGAAGTTAACGTTCACCAAGTAATGGAAAAGTATAATCACACTAGCTAAAAAGCACTTGGTGGGGATATATATTATCCATTAGTCAAGAGCATTACTGGCACCCCTGGAAAGTCCAGAGCAAAAATTACCCTATAGACTGAAGTCTTTAACTTCCTATTGAGCATCATTCTTGGGGACATAGGGGAAAAAAAAGAGCAGTATTACTTGAGCACATGCTCTAAAACAGAGGTTGGACCTTATGCATACTGCAGTATTGCCTGTCCCAATCATTCAAAAATCATGTCAAGCACCGTAAAGCCACAAAATTGGCTTAAAATCATGAGGTTTCAAAAAAAAAAAAAAAAGAATACATTTTGGGTCCTTTTTCGTTTGTCTTCTGGATTTTGAGCCTTTAGGTTTTATGTTTTTAAATATTTCTTCACCATCCTGAGGGCCAAAAATTTCCTTTCTGTGACACTGAGAGTCTCATGTAGTCACATGACTCCAGGAGCTGAGACTTACAAACCCAGGAAATATCACAAAAACCTGCACACTCCCTGTGTGCCAGGAAACTCAGGGAGGGATTGTATTGCCTTGGGGCAGTGAGTCTCCAGGTTACAGTTGTCACAAGAAGTGTAATATAGCTGCATTAACATTACTGCAGGAAGCTTACAATTTGTTTTTTGCATTTGTATAAAATTTATCTGTGCAATGGTGACACTCGGTTATTTTAACAAGAACACCCCCAAATATATATACATAGAGTATATTCGAGTCAACATTGACTGAGGTCTGATTTGTTATACTATGCTGCAAATCTGCCTTCTATAAACTCTGTAACAGACGCTTCCACCCATCCTTGCTTTGAAACACTCTACTGACTCACTCATTCATGCATTGGACACTATGCTTCATGTCTTGATAGCTCCAATTCCTTCCTTCAAAAGTCACTCAAACTCCAGTCTGGAAGCAGAACCACAACGTGCCCTCTGCAGGGTGGATTTCCACTGTCTCTAACCCAATCAATCTAATAACTGATTTCTGATGTTTCTGCCATTAGATTAGCTGGATGCCATACATCAGAATTAGTGTAAGCTTTATCTACTTCATTTTCAACTAAAAAATTATACTCTTAAGCCTGTCATGTCTGTACCCCATCTACTTTTGTGAGCTCAACTGGGTTCCCTACAGACTGCCAGTTCTGGCCTTCTCTTAGTTTCCCTCTCCCGACTCTCCTCCACAGGCTCTCTGTCCTATGCTGTTGCTTTACCAGCTGTCTGGATTAGTTCGCCTTTCTCTTTCCACCACACTAATTCCCCATCTGTTATAAAATTTTCGCTCAAGCCCCACTTGATCTGATCCTGAATAAAACAAGGTGCTCTCATTGGCTTCAACAGGCACGCTGAAAAAAGATTGGTGGCATGATCGTCTGTGCTACCAAACACCAGCAAGGTGTTAGCCAGATCTTCACAGTAGTGCTTACTGTTACAGTCCCTCACATTTCTCTTTGCCTAAGGCTTGACCCTGTAAGGTGCTGAGCACTTTGGCCTTGATCCAGCAAAGCACATGTTTTATTGTTATTTCAATGGGACTATTTAACTATTCTTAAAGTCAAACATGTGCTTACGTGCTGTGAGGGACTGGGCCAGAATGCCCAGCAACCAGCAGGATTTCACCTCTACTGCGCAAAATTGTTCTAAAGTCTTACTGGAACAAAAATGACCTGCTGTCTCAATTGCTGAGCTTTGTGGGATAGTTACTGCCAGAATCCTGCACACACGTGTGCTTAACGGTATGCATGTGAATAGCTCCATTAAGATCAGCTTCTCTAATTTCATACCATAAATTCCCCAAGCACCGTATGACGTATGTGTGTATATAATATATATATCCAGCCAAGAATCATTTCCTCCACTACAAAAATGCTCTTATCTTTGGTGGTGAAATGTAGCAGTTGTTTAATAGCATACACCATTATTTACACAACAGTTTTGGACAAGCAGTGGAGAATATCATAGTCAACTGAAATTGCAGTATAGCAAAATAGCAATACAGTTATGATGGGCTTAATTTTATATTAAGGAATAGTTGATGTTGGTGACTGTTTTGTAGCACAAATGTTTGCCTTAAAATTGTAAAGCAAAGGGAAAAAAGTGAGTCATAAGAGCAATCTTCATAGCTTAATCTACCTTCTGGATCTCATCAAGTTATGAAATTATGTAAACAGTAACCAAATATCCTTCATGCAACCATCACTGCTTAAAACTGTATGAGTCTATATGATTACTAAATGCAATGATGAACCAAAGAGTGTATTATACACATTTGTTTTGAAGTGCGTTAAGTTTGTACTTCAAAGCTTGTCAGATTTCTTGGTACTGTTGCTTACTCACACATGTAGCTAAAAAAGGAGACACACTAGGTGCATCTAGTTCTGACTAACCTGGATGCAAAGAGTCATTCATTGCCAAACTACATATGTTGTAACGACAGGATGAGCAGATAGACACTTAATGTAAAGGAATGTATGTGTAGGGGAATCAGTTGCCCCCTTCATGTGCTGGAGCCTAGCAGAGTGTATGAGAAGGCAGAATTCATGGTTGAGAACAGAAGTCAGTTTCATAAAAAGCAGCTGAATTTAGTACTTGGGATTTATCAGGGATGTTGTGTAAGTAGATGCTACACCCATCTTTTAAATGGAATGCAGTAGATTTAATAATATTTGATAAAAGGTTGGAAACTGGTTGGACAATAAACAAAAGTTAATAATAAATTGCTGTAAGTCAAGTAGAGGGAAGCATCCCCTTGAGATTGATACTAAGCCTTCTTTTAGGGTATGATCTTGTGAAGTGCTGAATAACCCCAACTCCCACTAAAATCAGTGGAGCTGAAAGCCTCAAGCAAGGAGTTGAATACCCACAGCAGGATTAGACACTACCTCGTATTATGATACTATATGGGAGGTGTTGTGAACACCAGTGAGGCCAGAGAAATAATAGAAAGGATCCAAAAAGGGCAGGAAAAAATGAGTTTCACTGAGGAAAAATTTAAGCTTCAATAGCTGTGCCAACAGATATTTAATGAGAGAGAGAGATTCGGAAAGCTGCAATGCTGGAATTAATGGACATCAAATTAAACGAAAGTTTGCAGTGAAATATGGTGGTAAAGTAAAGGGGGAGCATGAAGGAGTGCTACTCTCCCTAAACTGCAAAAGGATAATGAGAACTCCCTCTGACTCTGCTTGGCTTGTGGACCCTGGCTCCCTCCTCACTGGCTGATGAAAAGAGCACTCACCAAGTAGAGGAATCTAAACTGCGAAGAGCAGGTGCCTGGCTGAGGAGTTTCTAAGGCTCCATGCCTTTCCCACCAGTGGATGGAACTGCAACAGCCTTTGATGGGAGAAGACAAAGCCCTGGCTGGGATGATTTGATTGGGGATTGGTCCTGCTTTGAGCAGGGGGTTGGACTAGATGACCTCCTGAGGTCCCTTCCAACCCTGATATTCTATGATTCTATAAGATGATGTGTCCCAGCAGGGAGTCAGCTTTCTCTTCTCTATAAGATGTTCTGCTTCCTCCGCCCGCTCCCCTCTGGGCAGGAAGACACATGACTACATAACATATAGACTTTGCCTGAAGTCTCTGTGGAAATGTCTTTACATCTTTTATAAGGCAGGAAATGGTATTGTGGATTTCAAAGTTTCCTATTGAAGAGTCCTCATGGCCCCTAAGTGAGGTATATGGAGGACTGTGCTGAAATTTCAAGCCATCGCTTTAAGCGTGGGTGTGCGTGGGGGGCGGGAGAAGGTTCCTGGTCCTGCTTGCAGGCTAGAGTGTTCTGTAGGAAAGTGTGCAATCAGAAGTTCAGTTTGAAAAGAGCCCACTTAAAGCAAGATGGGGGTGGATGTGTGTGAGCTGTGCTTTGCTGCCTTAGGCAGCAGCCTGTTTTGGGGTTCTTGTGTGTTTGTGTTATGAATTCTAAGAAATAAAGTTGTGTTACGTTGCAACCTCACAACAAGACTATTTGTTTCTATCTAATTTCTCTGTGTGTTTGCTATGAACGTAAGGGTTTTTTTTCACCTCAGTACAAATTCTTCATCAAACGGAAGTTAATATTGATAGAAAGGAGGCTGGGGAACACCTGCGATGTGCAGCTACATGTGTTTGTGCACACACATACTTGTTGTTGTGGCTATGAGCCTGCTGCAGGACATGAAACCTTTTCAGATACATTCCTTCCCTTGCCCATGTTCTCTTCCCCCTGCTGCATCCTGTCACCACAAGCTGATGTACTGCTGCATCGTGCTGACACATAGGAGTCCCTTTGCGTATGATCACACAGAGGACTGTATCCCACAGACCTTTCTCTCCCAAATGGGACAACTCTCCCATTGAATTAATAAACATTACAAGGAAATTCAGAGTTATTCTTGTTCATATTATCCCTAAGGACCCAAGTAACTGGTGCCTTGTGCCTTGTGTAGTCATTTAAATCTAGTGGAAAGTATCAGCCTTTCTGTTGCCTTGCTGCTTCCAGGAAGTGCAGTCTGCGCCTGCAGGGGTGGCCAACCTGTGGCTCCGGAGCCACATGGGGTTCTTCAGAAGTTAATATGCGGCTCCTTGTACAGGCACCGACTCTGGGGCTGGAGCTACAGGCGCCAACTTTCCAGTGTGCTCACTGCTCAACCCCTGGCTCTGCCCCCACTCCACCCCTTCCCGCCCCCTCCCTGAGCCTGCCATGCCCTTGCTCCTCCCTCTCCCCCTCCGGGCACGCCATGAAACAGCTGATCAGGAGGTGCGGGGAGGGAGGGAGGAAGGGGGAGGTGCTGATCTGCGGGGCTGCTGGTGGGTGGGAGGCGCTGGGAGCGGGGGAGGGGAGGAGCTGATGGGGGGCTTCTGGTGTATTAATGTGGCTCTTTGGCAATGTACGTTGGTAAATTCTGGCTCCTTCTCAGGCTCAGGTTGGCCACCCCGTACTATTGTGTATGTACCATAGAAAGAAAGGACTATTCAGTAGATGCCACAGTGTAAAATTTCTTGGAGAAACCTGTCCCAGAGGAGTTGGAAAGGATATGTTTATGTATGCCTACAAGCAGATAGACAAAGGTATCTTGGAAGGAGGAGGCAAATAAAGAACACAAAGCAAAGCCATGCCTGCAAAAATACTTAAAAGGGCCTCCTTTGGGTAAATTCTTTCTTGGGTCACCAGAGAAAATCACAGTCTGATTGAGTTATTTTGCTCACATGAATCTTTCTGTAGCAATTGCCACCTCATTCTTCATAATCTTTAAATTAAGGTCCATATTAATTATTTATATAGCTCCATATATGTACCCTGTGTGTTACAAAACAAAGAAAATGAGGTCTCTTTTCCTGAAAAACTTATAATTTAACACAGATAAAACCAAAACTCAGAGTAACAATTCAGGTGCAGAGGCACGACTGCTGAGGAAACAAACATAGGAGGAGCTTGCTGAAGAAGTAGGTGTTCTCAGAGGGATTTGAAGGAGAGGGAGGGTACTTGGTAGACAATAGTTAGGAAGCTGTTCCAACTGAAGGGGGACAATGAAAGGAACAAAAAAGCCACCCATGAGAAAAGGAGACAAAGGGGGGCAGTGTGGGTATAGGGAGTGAGAGGAGGCAGGAGGAAACAACAGCAGAACTCATTGGGTTTGATGTGATTACTCAGAGCCTTGAAGGTGAGCCAGACAATAATGACAAACAAACAAGAGGCAGACAAAACAACTGGAGTGATTAGTTTGATAGATTTTTGTTTTACGCTCAATCATTTGCAATATCTCCTGTGAAGCATAAAAGTAAAATTCCTTCCCTTGGCAATTTTATCCTTTTCCATTTACCGAATGGAGATGGAGACATGAGGAGCGCAAACTGGCTTCAGATAAGAGAAGGAATGATGGTCAGAAAGGAAAGGACTGGAAGAATGGGCTGGTACTATTGTTTAGAGCCTTCCAACCTTGGCTGATGAGGACTGTAGTTTAAGGGTCTATACCTCCCTCTCTCTGCTTCTGGGTTCTTGGATAGTTGTGATGTTTTGTCCTGTCTTTGTCCAGGATATTATTGCCTTCTTCCCATTGGATGTGGGCATTTGCCACGCTGATGCAGGCTGTGATAAATTAGGGGAGGGGGGTAGCTCCCTTTTATGGACACCCAGCCAGCCAGTAGCTATAAAATCCCTCCAAGTCAGCTGTTCTCTAATTGCTCTACCTGTAAAGGGTTAAAAAGTCTCATTGTTATGCATAGGTAAAAGGAAGTGAGTGGGCACCTGGCCAAAAGAGCCAATGGGTAGGGTAGAACTTTTTAAAATTGAAAGAAGACTCCCCGTTTGTCTGTCTGTTGTTCTCTCAAGGAGAGGAAGACAGGGCAACAGCTATGCTGTAAGAGGCTCAGGCCAGCTTTGTGGCAATCAAATAGCTAGGCTAGAGTAGGGCAGCCCTGTGCATGAGGTTGGGGTCGGGCACCGAAACCCTAGAGCAACCAGTCTTCCCAAAGTGGAGAAGAGAGACCCAGATCAAGCCCAGACATCCAGCTCCATGACAGAAATGCAGGGAGGGGATGGGGGAACCAGAGATTTCCCCGGAGGGAATGGTCAGCCCTCCCCACCCCGAGATCCAGGTGCCAAGATGAAGGGATACGCTTAACCCAGACCAAGTTCTAACTGTGGCAGACAGGAATTTCTTCCTACAGCTGAAGTGCTTGGAGGTGGAAGTGGAGGCAAAACGTTTGGAAGCGGAGGCGAAGTGCTTGCAGGCGGAGGAGAGGTGAAGTGTTTGGAGGCAGAAATGGAGGCGAAGTGCTTAGAAGTGGAGACAGAGCTGAAGCACTTAGAGTTGGAAAGGACTAAGCTGGGTCAGCCAGGTAGCCCTAACAGTCCTCCTCCAGGTACTGCTCCCCATTCCAAGAAATTTCCCACATACAAGGTAGGCGATGATACAGAGGCCTTCTTAGAAAATTTGTGGTGGAGCTGAGACCACAACTCAGTGGACCTTTAGCAGAGGTGGCAGCTGAAATGCCTAAAGAACACGTGAATGAGTACAAACTTTTTAAACAAAAGGCCAGAATTAGGATGGGGCTAACTCCTGAGCATGCCCGTTGGCGGTTCAGAGCCCTAAGGTGGAAACCAGACATGGCATTTTCCTGACACACCTACCACATTGTAAAGAATTGGGATGCCCAGATATCAGGAGCAAATGTCAAGTCTCTGGAACATCTGTCTCTCCTAATACAAATGGAGCAGTTCTTAGAGGGTGTTCCTGAGGAAATAGAAAGGGGAAGCCCAAAACTGTAATGGAGGCTGGAGAGATTGTAGCCAAGTGGGTGAAGGTGGCGGAGAAGAAGAAAGCTAGTAGCAGTTGGTGGGGATACCAGAAGGGGCAACCGGAGACAACACCCCACCATCGGAGTCAGCCCAAGGCCACACCTCACAAGAAGGAGCCCTCCACACTGCCAAGGAGACCCCAGATGCCCTCTCATCCCACCACCGTACTCTCCAATCACGCACCTCACCGCAGCCCACAGTCAGCTGGGCGATGCTTTAAATGTAATGAGCTGGGGCATGTGAAGGCCTACTGCCCCAAGAGCACCAGCTGACTACAACTCATCACCCTGGGATCCCACCAAGAGCCTTCAGACCCAGATGCCTCGCAAATACCCCCAGAGCAAAGGGAAACTCGGAGTGTGGGCGGGAGGAAGATTACTGAGTAGAGAGACACTGGAGCACAGGTGTCAGCTATCCACCAATCCCTGAGGCCCAAGTGACAGTTCAACCCTTTAAGGCCAACTCTTTTAACTTGCCTACAGCCAAGTTGCCTGTCCAGTACAAGGACTGGTCAGGAATATGGACTTTTGCAGTCTATGACGATTATACCATTCCCATGCTGCTGGGAGAAGACTTAGCCAACCATGTGAGGCTAACAAAAAGGGTGGGGATGGTCACCCGCAGCCAGGCTAAACAGGCTTCCACACCTAACTCCATTCCTGAGCCTCCTACAAGGACCCAGTCTGTGTCCCCTGATACCACAGGTCTGGGGACCCACCCAGAGGTGGCGGAACCAGACTCCAGACCAGAGTCTATGGCAGCAGTTGTAGATCCAGTTCCTGGTACCCAGCCAGAACCAGCCCAAGGATTGGAACTGGTGGAGCAGTCAGCACCAGAGCCCTTTCCTCCAACCCCACCAGAATCAGGGGATCCAGCACCAAAGGGCGAGACAAAGCCTGCACCTGCAGCAGCAGCTAAACTGGCACAAGAAGCTCAACCGGAGCCTGAAATAGAGCCTAGTGTACCAGCAGAGAGTGGTTCCCAGTTGACAGAGATACCCCCATCATCTGCATCGCTTCCAGTGGGACCAAGCCCAAGTCCACAACCCAGCAAGGAACTAATGTTTCCAGCATCAAGGGAGCCATTCCAGGCAGAGCAGGAAGCGAATGAAAGCCTCAAGGGAGCTTGGACGATGGCACGGAGCAACCCACCGCCTCTCAGCTCTTCTAATAGGTCCAGGTTTGTTGTAGAAGGAGGACTCTTATGCAAGGAAACCCTTTCAGGTGGGTACAAGGAGGACTGACATCTTCAGAGACAGTTGATAGTTCCAGCTAAGTATAGGAAAAAGCTCTTGAGCTTAGCCCATGATAATGCTAGTGGCCATGGTGGGGTGAATAGGACCAAAGACTGTTTGGGAAAGTCATTCCACTGGGAGGGAATGGGCAAGGATGTTTCTACCTATGTCCAGTCTTGTGAGGTGTGCCAGAGAGTGGGAAAGCCTCGAGACCAGGTCAAGGCCCCTCTACAGCCACTCCCCATAACTGAGATTCCATTTCAGTGTGTGGCTGTGGATATTCTGGGTCCTTTCTCTAAGAAGACACTCAAGCTGTACATACTGACTTTCATGGATTTTGCCACCCAATGGCCAGAAGCAGTAGCTCTAAGCAACACCAGGGCTAAAAGTGTGAGTCAAGCATTGACAGACATTTTTGCCAGGGTAGGTTGGCCCTCCGACATCCTTACGGATTCAGGAACTAGCTTCCTGGCAGGGACCATGAAATGTCTTTGGGAAGCTCATGGGGTGAACCACTTGGTTGCCACACTTTACCGCCATCAAATGAATGGCCTACTGGAGAAGTTTAATGGAACTTTGGGGGCCATGATATGTAAATTCTTGAATAAGAACTCCAGTGATTGGGACCTAGTGTTGCAGCAGTTGCTCTTTGCCTACAGGGGTGTACCACATCCCAGTTTGGAGTTTTCACCCTTTGAACTCGTTTATGGTCACCAAGTTAAGGGGCCATTACAGTTGGTAAAGTAGCAACGGGATGGGGTTACAGCTTCTCCAGGAACTAACATTTTGGACTTTGTAACCAACCTGCAAAACACCCTCAAAGACTCTCTAGCCCTTGCTTGAGAAAACCTACAGGATGTTCAACAAGAGCAAAAGGCCTGGTATGATAAACAAGCCAGAGAGCGTTCCTTCAGAGTAGGTGACCAAGACATGGTCCTGAAAGTGCTCCATGCCAATAAGATGGAAATGTTGTGGGAAGGGCCATTTATGGTCCGAGAGCACTTGGAAGCTGTGAATTACCTCATTGCATTCCCAGAACCTACCCTAAAACCTAAAGTATACCATGTTAATTCTCTAAAGCCCTTTTATTTCCAAGAAATCAAGGTTCTCCAATTCACAGCCCAGGAGAGAGATGACGCTGAGTGGCCTGAAGGAGTCTACTATGAGGGAAAAGCAATGGTGGCGTAGAAGAGGTGAGCCTTTCCATGACCCTTGGGCTTAAGCAGTGACAGCAAATCCAGGAGCTGTGCACCAGATTCACGCCAATGTTTTCATCCACCCCAGGACGGACAGAATGGGTGTACCACTCCATTGACACAGGTGATGCTTGCCCAATGAGAGCTCAACCCTACTGGATGGCTCCTCAAACCAAAACCGCGATAGAAGGGGAGATCAAGGACATGTTACAGATGGGGGTAATCCGCCCCTCTGAGAGTGCCTGGGCCTCTCCAGTGGTTCTGGTCCCAAACCAGATGGGAAAATCCGCTTTTGTGTGTACTACCGTAAACTAAATGCTGTAACTCGCCCAGAGAACTATCCAATGCCACGCACAGATCGGAAGGAGCTATTGGAAAAACTGCAATGCACCTGGGGTTAGCACAGAGGAATCCACAAGCCATAATGAAATAAAAGAGATAAACCTAATTGTAGCTTCCTAGACATTTCCTGATCTACTTACATATCTGGGGGTTTTAAATGAGTAGTTTCTAGGTATGATACTGGTGATTTTTCATACCTGGGACGAGCTTCTTACAGCATAGCTGTTGCCCTGTCTTCCTCTCCTTGGGAGAACAACAGACAGACAAAAGGGGAGTCTTCTTTCAATTTTAAAATGTTCTACCCTTCCCATTGGCTCTTTTGGCCAGGTACCCACTCACTTCCTTTTACCTATGCAGAGCAATGAGACTTTTTAACCCTTTACAGGTAGAGCAATTAGAGAACAGCTACTAAGAGGGATTAGTACTACTGGCTGGCTGGGTGTCCATAAAAGGGAGCTACCTCCCACCTTCATTTATCACACAGGTCTTGTCAGTTCTAGCCCAAGCATGCCCAAGAGGACTTTAAACCTTCCTAAGTGGAGTGGACAACTATGAGCAGGTTATATTGATGGCTATATGTCAGTTTTGAGTGCAGCCTCAGGCATTGGTCAAGAGAGCTGGGTAGTTAACACATGTTTCATTGGAGGGAGGGAAGGAGCTCCCTGTTTTAAAGCACAGTAAAGTTTAACAGATTTGTATAAATTTTCCAGACCTTCAGCTTTTTTTGTGTAAAAAAGCAGAACACTTTGTATGAAAGCCACATTGGGAAGCCTGACCTTGGTGACATGCACTGCTCCTTTAAAACTGTATCAGGAAGTCAGGCAGGAGGAGGGTTGGGGAAAGTTATAGACAGATGCTCTACAGGGAAACAAAGAAACAAGGTAGCTTTAGAGATAACACTAAGCTCCCAATTCTAATAAAGTTCCTTGTTCCTTGTGTTAGAAGGAAGTGACTCTTTCTGTGTTTTGTTACCTGACACAAATCTATTGACTTTTACCAGTGGGAGCTTTACTTTACATTAAAAAAGTGTTTTTTATTGCATTTACTAATAAATTTTAAGTAAGTAACATTGTGAGCCTGAGTTATTTTACTTTTCCCTCCAAGCAGCGTCTCTCCTGTCCATCAGTGAGTGTTCCTGCTGCCTTAGCTTCCCTTTCTGGCTGGCCATGCTGTTTGGTGCATTTACCTCATTCTCTGCAGAGTTATCCTCTTGCTAAGCAGCGTTTCACTCAACAGCCAGAGGGAAAAGTCTAAATGAGAATCCAAATCCAACCACCACTACCACTGCCAGTGCTTCACCGTTCCTGGACCCAGCTCCTCCAGAGTCCACATGTCCATCTCCCCTTCTTTGCAGTGGGTCACAAAGTCCATCACTTTTTCTAAGCCAAAGCCTCCTCTCTAGAGTTTATACAATCTTAGTTGCAGGGGTTCACAAAATCCTTCTTGCTGTCATACCACCTACAGGTGATACCCTTGAGTAACAGATGACATGTCCTCTCTCTATCATGGGCTCCAGCTCTTCACCCTAGATAACAAAGCAACTACCTTCTCCAAACTCAAACTGTTCCAACTTCACTTTTACTTCAGAGAAGAAGGGTGGCCCACTGGTTAGCGGCTAACCTGGAACTCCTGGATTCAGTTCGTTGCTCTACCACAGACTTCCGGTGTGATCTTGGATCTGTCACTTAGTAGCTCTGCGATGCAGTTTCCCATCTATGAAATGGGAATAATACTACCGCCCTACCTCACAAGGGTGTTGTGAGGATAAATCCATAAAGATTGTGATGTGCTCACCTACTACAGTATGGGGGGCCATAGAAATACCTTAGATAGACAGAGCTACTGCCTACATCTGCCTGCCTCCTAGGATTTTGCCTTTGCAGATTACTCTGTCCAGTTTCCGGTCCCCTCCTCACCAGAGAATCCCACTGGTGCTACTGTCCACAGATCTCCCATGCTCATGAGGGAAGGGAGTTTATTTACATGATGCTTCCCCCCCCCCCCTTCCAACAGGCTTTTTGCTGCCTACAGCTCCCCTGGTCCCTCTGGAAGCTACAGCACCCTGGAATGCTGTATTGTTAGAACTAGGCTGGGCTGAGCTGTCTCATGCTTTTGATTAACTAAGAAACTAAACAAAATATAAATGATGGCTCCTGAAAAGGTGATATAGTTATGTTGCTATTTTCATAAAAGTTACAGAAATATACACAGCAAGAGATGCCTAGCAACCAGTATTGCCAACCCCCCGTGTTCAAAAATTGTGAGCCAGGTGCCCAGAAGACCTGAGATTGGCTTAAACGTCATGAGATTTTAAATAAACTATCCATTTTGAGTTCTTGTTTGCCTTCAGGTTTCTGAGCCTTTCAGAAACACTTGGGTCACAACTGCAACCATGAAAGCTAGAAACTTACTTTTTCTTTTTAAATTAAAGCTGAGAAACTCACAAAATAACATGACTCCAGGAGCTGGAGCTTTGATCAAGATAGCCAATATCATGAGGTTTGTGATAAAACTGTGAGAATTGGAACCATAGAGTAATGTGGACCCGGCAATCGGATCGGCTAGCGTGGACCCCTGCAAGGCTCCTTAGAGACACAATATCTCCACTAGTGGATCTGACTGCTTGATCAGGGACACCTATTATTCATGCTTACTCAGTCACCACTGTATTTGAGATGTTTTCACATCTCCATCAAAGCAGCCCATTAAGGTTTCTTTAAGTATATGTCCAAAATACTTCTTGTCTCATCTTTCATTTAAGCTAAGTGTGGTACATATTGACTTATATTTTAAAAAAATCCTTAAAAATTTGGGCTGATTTCCTAGAATCGTTATGGCCATGTTCCGTCTTCAATCAGACTTCCATGGATTTCATTGGAGTTATGTAGGTGTAACTGAGGACACAATATAGCCTGCTTTGTTTTTTTCCATAGATATTATGGGATACTTATTCAAAGGTGCATTCAGTTTCTGTCTGATGGTACAGTAAACTTATTTTCCTTGCGTGACTCTGGGTGCTGCTTTCCTATGCATGAGAGAGCTGCTGTTCAAGTGAAAAATGAGTCAGCTAAAATAAGAGATGTCATAACCTTCAATAACTACTACAGTACATGTTTCCATATAAAAACCAAATCATTTCTTTTTCAGGTAATGATGTCCAAAAAGACAGGCCTTCCTGCACAATCTCAATTTGAGCTTTGATAAATTACAGTCTATGCATTTTAACTCTTAATTATTTATTTAACCTACAGTACTTTAACACAAAGATACTTTCCACAGCAGCCTTAAATAATGTGACGTTACTCTTAATATACAGCAATTTTTCTTCTTTAAACAACCCATACCTACACACAAATCACAGGACAGCGTGGGCTTGACATTGTTTTAAAGGTCATCTCTTTTGTTTTTCACTGAACATTTTTTCCTGCTTATTTAATTATCACTTTTGGGGCAACAAAATGTAAAATATTCCCAAGTTACATTCAATAACAGTTTTACTAATTAAAAAGGTGGGAAAGGTTTCTATTTTGGAGAGGAGGGAAATAATGGATACAAGACACAGCTGTTGATATTTGGATTCTACTTTGTTAGTGTAATATAATACGAACTATTCAGGCATAAATTCCATGTTGCCATCACTCCTCCATGCAACTGCTTTCCTCATGTTCATATTTTCATTTTGCACGGAACGGAGTGCACTTCAGAATCCGAGTCACTAGGACAGCTGGATTATGGTGTAAATTGTTATTAAACGACTCATACCTTCTCCCTTAACTAAGGCAAATTCATATGTCGTTCTGAAGAGCCCCAGCCCATCATTTCTTGAGCACTTCAGTCTGTCCCTCCCTCACTTCTAGATGGTGTTTAACATTAAGTGCATAAGTAGGCCGTTGTCAGTTCTAGTCTAGATTACTGCAGTGTACTCTGAAAAAGACTTTGCGAAACACTGACATAGACCCTAACAGAAACACTATTAACTTTTATCTATGAACTCTTAAAACAAGTGAGATTGTAAAATCTCAACTTCAGACATATTTGGAGGATCCAATGTTGTGGCACAAGGGAATCCCTGAGAACCTCCCCTGGTCCCATTCTTCAAAGGAACTGTAGTGCTCTATGATGTGAAATATTTGGGCTTCATGATTCCTGCAAACCACTGTAGTCAGCCAATCCCTAATGTAGCATTACTATGCCACCCTCAGGAAGGACTTCCCGCTCACCAGACCAGATTGGCACTAAGGCCCTAATTCAGCAAAGTCCTACAGTGCACAGGCTTAAACACCTATGTCATTGTTTCTCAAACTTGAAGACTGCTCTTCCTGGGAAGTCTTTGCGTCTTTTAGGAGAGGCTCAAACAAACCCTTTACAAAAGCCCTGATCCGGCTGTGCACTGCGTAGACCCCCTGCATGCATGTGCAGTAAATTGCAATGTTGGGGCCTTAGTTATTTGCACTCAAAGTATCATTAAAAACATAACAGCCCAGTAGATACTGGATATTCCATAAATTGTGCTGTTTTTATTGATCCCTTAATGGAAAAGACACAGGAAGTAAGAAGAGTGAGCAGGTTGCCCAGGCATATATTGAGCATATACTCCTCAAATGCCCCTCAGATGTTTTCCAGTGTGATATTCCTCTTGTACCCAGATATAAAATATTTTTACCCAAAGAGGGCTACTTCAGGATCTTCAGCTACTACATAGACTCCCTGCCTCCTCAAACAAATACCCGTGCTGGGGATAAATTATTCCTCCTTCTGAATCCTCCCTCTGGTGATTAGGACTGAACTCAACTTTGTCAGTTGACCAGAGAGGGTTGCTAGAGAGCAATATATTTTCCCTTTGCCCCCTGGGCTGATAGAGCTGCCTTGGACATGCTCCCTGCTCCTGGTGACTCAGGAGCTGGAGTGCCATTTGCTATCGGGCAAAGGGGCAGTTGCCCTTCACTGTGCACCTCTTCTCGAAAAATGCTTCATTTAAAAAAAAATTGGTAGCATGAGTGCCAGAAAGCTGATGCCATCGAATGACTGTTGAGGGACCTATGTGAAATGAGTTTGGTGGCTCCTCTTGCTAGTAGACAGGTCTTTATTAGTTTTAACAGAGAGCTTGACAAATATATGAGTGCAATTATATGACAAGGTTGCTTGTGAAGGCAGGGGGCAGGACCCGGCAGCTCTGGGGCTCACTTCTAGTGTTCCTAAAGCTCACGCTTCAGGGTCAGAAAGGGATTCATCCCTCATCCCCCACATGTATTCTGTGAGGGATTTAAATCTCTTTTCTCTGAAGCATCAGGGATGGCCAAGGCTGGAGATGGGACATTGTGTGAGGTGGGGCAGGGCTCTGAGGTAGCACTGAGCATTCTCTCTCTCAGGTGCTTGCACAGGCACCAGCTTCCTCTGGGCCCCAAGGGTGCTCAACCCCTATTCTGCCCCAGGCCCCACCCCCACCCATCCTGACCCCTTCCCCCAAGCTCCCTTCTTCCCCCACCCCACCTCTTCCCGACCCTACCCACACCTTCTCCCAAGCCCACGCTCTTGTCCCGCCTCTTCCCACCCCTGCTCCACCCCCGCCCTGCCTCTTCCCACCCAGTTCCTCTCCCTCCCCTGAGCGGACCCCATCCCTGCTCCTCCCCACCCTCCCAGCACCTCCTGCACACTGCAGAACAGCTGATCACAGCAAGCGGGAGATGCTGGGAGGGATGTGGAGGAGTTGATCGGCGGGGCTGTCAGCGAATGGGAGGCACTGGTGGGGAGGGCGGGAGCTGGCTGCCAGCAGATGCTAAGCACTAATTTTTTTCCATGGATGCTCCAGGACTGGAGCACCCATGGAGTTGGTACCTATGGGTGCTTGGCTGGCTGGTTCTTGCTCAGATGTTAGGGCTTGTCTTCATGTACAGTGCTAAAGTGACACAGCTGTGCCACTGTAGCACTTTAGTGAAGACGCTTCTATGCTAAAGGGAAAGCTGCTCCTGTCAGTGTAGTTAATCCACCTCCATGACAGATGGTAGCTGTCAATGGGAGAAACTCTCCCATCAACACAGTGCTGTGTACACAGGGGGTTAGGTCAGTATAACTGTGGGTGTGAACGGCAGGGGTATGGATTCTTCATGCCCCTGAGTGACATTGTTATACCGATGTAGGTCTGTAGTGTAGACCTGGCCTTAGAGTCTAACTGACCGCCATATGTGGAGTCAGGAAGGAATTTCCTCCCAGGTCAGACTGGCAGTGACTCTGGGGGTGCGTTTTGCCTTCTTCTGCAGCAGCTGGGTGAGGGTCAATTGCCAGGACTATCTGGATATATCCCTCTTAATCATTTCCCTGCCATTCGGGGGCCTTGGGCACGGGAGCATCTCAGTCCCTCCTATTCTCTGCCTGTGGCATGTAATAGTCTAGTCTCCCGGGGCTGTAATACTTTGGTCTCATTACGGTTGTTGGGTTAGTGTTTTGCTGGTGGGAGGTGTTGGTGGCCTGTGACATACAGGAGGTTAGACTAGGCCAGGGGTAGGCAACCTTTCGGCAAGCGAGCTGATTTTCAGTGGCACTCACACTGCCCGGGTCCTGGCCACTGGTCTGGGGGGCTCTGCATTTTAATTTAATTTAATTTTAAATAAAGCGTCTTAAACATTTTAAAAACCTTATTTACTTTACATACAACAATAGTTGAGTTATATATTAAAGACTTATAGAAAGAGAGCTTCGAAAAACGTTAAAATGTATTACTGGCAGGCGAAAGCTTAAATTAGAGTGAATAAATGAAGACTCCGCACACCACTTCTGAAAGGCTGCTGACCCCTGGAATAGACGATCTAGTGGGTCCTTCTGGCCTTGAAGGGTAGGACTGAGTTTTTATATTATAGAAGCCAACAGCACAATTGACACCAAAAGGCAGCCCTGCTGTCAGGCTCAGCAGCAGTCTCTTCCTCATGAGACAGAGTTCTTTTAGGCCAAGTTTGAGACACATTGGAATGGTAGGGTGGCAAAGTTTGCACTGATGGCGCATCCCATGCTACATTTGTTCTGTCAACAAATATAAGGCTTCATTCTTCAGGTTCATCACTCCAGCATCTTTCACCAGCACTAAAGTTCCCTAATTTATTTTTTAAATAAGAAAAAGAAAGAAAAAAAGAAGCAGCATTATGTTAACTACTTAAATTAAATTGTCTTAATTGAGCTGCAATGATTTTTTTTATTAATTTTTTGAAATGGCCAGCTATATTAAGATTATTTAATTATTATTTGTAATGCTATTTATGATATACTTTTAATGGATGTTTGGGATTGATTCATCACTCATAGAAGCAACTGGTGAAACTCCCACTTCTAAAGGATTATGATCAAGCCCAGTGATTGTATACATGACAAGGGACCTATTAAAAATGAAACAAAAATTAAAAAAATCCCCACCCACCGTTATTATAGTCCTGACTTCAACATCAGTTGACATCTGCTCATTCGTTCGTGAACCTCCCTTTATGTCACAGTAGTTTGTATGTTTTTCAGTTAAGAATTGTTCATGTTTTCCTGAGGACATTAGTGACAAATGCATTTCACCTTTAACCTCTTAAGTAAATGAATGTCATATTGTCCCTTGTTGCAGGAGTTGATTGTTTTCTGTGGGGGCTGGTTGTGATCATATTTAAATGCCTGATCTTCATATAATTTTAATGACTATCTTGACATGCTGGACAAAAATCCTTGGCAAAGACAGAAGAGAACATTTCCTATACTTTCACTCTTAAACTTTCTAGGATAGAAAGATTGCACAATTTGAATGAGAGTCAGAAAGAGATTAAGAGTTCAATGAAATTTAATTTTTCAAGGTTTTTGTAAGGAAACATTTGTTTGAGAATGGTAGTCCTTTTTTTTTTCTTTCCAAGCCATTTAATTGACAACATGTTTAATTAAATTTACTATATTACAGTGATTTAATAGGCACCGTCACTTATTTAAATATCCATAAAATATAAAACCAAGTTCTCCTTTAGTTCCACTGGAGAATAAAACAGCAGCAAGCTGTGTGCCAGAGTTACAAATACTCTCACAAAGCATCTGTTAGGCTTTCTTGGAAAAGTTTGTGATTTCACAGTTATTAATCACTTTGACTCAGAATAAAAAGTGAGTCCAAAATGTACCAGTATGTATTATTGTAGTATATAGGACCTAAGTGCAATTGTATTTATTCTAATGTCCTATAAATGTGAGGTCATCTCTGCTACACATGGATATTAAATAACCCAGGATACTTTTCTTAAGAGTAGGACTTATGTGTCTTTCCTTAGACAAAATTTCTCCTCTTCTCACTGTTGTGCAATGTCCAGTGTACCTGGCTGCCACCGTCCACCTCACAAGTGACTTCATTTCATGGCACTATATTAGATAGGAACATGAATAGACCTGTACACTATATAAAAGCATGTTGGGTACCTGAGATGAAAAGTGCTGTATTAGGTTAAAATAAAATCATTTTTTCCTAGAAAGCAGACATGATGTTGATTGTAGTACTTGGGACCCCATAAGCTTTATTGAAATTTACAAATCAAATCTCTTGATGTTTCTTTCTTTTAACCATTTTCCCCTTTTTGCCCTAAAAACATCATAATCACTATGTCTTCTCTCACTTCTCTCACGGATTGTAATGTGATCCAGTTGATAAAATATATTTGGACATTGAGAAAGTCTTTGACAAGGTCCCACACCAAAGTCTCTTTGTCTGACTATGCTGAAAGAAGGACAGGAGACATTTGCCATAGGTTTAATCAGGCCGCAACTTTATTATTAGGTGTATGGGACTACCCGGCAGATAACAGTGTACAGTGCAGGTAACCCCACGTTTATTCCGTAATTACCCGGGGCACTTTTACCAGCTCCCCCTCTTTTTCCATCCAGGTCCCTCCAGCAAATCCATTGCCGGGACCCTACCATCCACCCCTGTCTCGTAGGATGGTTTAGGTGGGCTATAAGAATGGGGGGTTGGCTGCCGTACCAATCATAGGAATCCCCAACCGCCCCCTGGTCATACCTTTAATGAACACCTTTCTTAAAGTCCTTTTCCAAGCCATTTATCCAGTCACTCTATATCTTTCCTATGGAGTACCTGCACTGGACCTCTGCACTACACTTAATGAGTTGCAACATATGACGGCCATAAAAGCCCTGGCTGAGAAGATTTAGTTGGGGATTGGTCCTGCTTTGAGCAGGGGTTGGACTAGATGACCTCCTGAAGTCTCTTCCAACCCTAGTCTTCTATGATTCTGTGATGAGCAAAGTAAGCAGTCATGGGATCAGAGGGAAGGTCCTCCCATGGATCAGTTTCTGGTTAAAAGACAGGAAACAAAGGGTAGGAATAAACGACCAGTTTTCACAGTGGAGAGGGGTCCCCCAAGGATCTGTACTGAGACCAGCGCTGTTTAACATATTCATAAATTATCTGGAAAAGGGATTAAACAGTGAGGTGATCAAGCTTGCAGGAGCTACAAAATTACTCAAGACAGTTGAGTCCAAAGCTGACAGTGAAGAGTTACAAAGGGATCTCACCAAACTGGGTGACTGGTCACCAAAATGGCAGATGAAATTCATGTTGATAAATGCAAAGTAATGCACGTTGGAAAACATAATCTCAGCTATATGTGCAAAATGATGGGGTCTAAATTAGTTGTTGCCAATCAACGAAGAGATCTTGGAGTCCTAGTGGATAGTTCCCTGAAAACATCCACTTAATGTGCAGTGGCAGTCAAAAAAGCCACCTGAATTCTAGAACCATTAGGAAAGGGATAAATAATAAGACAGAAAATATCATAATGCCACTATGTAAATCCATGGTACATCCACACCTTGAATACTGTGCGCAGTTCTGGTCACCTAAAAAAAGATATCTTAGAATTGGAAAAAGTATGAAGAAGGGCAACAAAAATGATTAGGGGTATGGAACAGCTTCCATATGAGGAGAGATTAAAATTGGGACTGTTTAGCTAGGGAAAGAGATGACTGAGGGGGGAAGTGATAGAGGTCTAGAAAATCATGACTGGTGTGGAGAAAGTGAATAAGGAAGTGTTATTTACCCCTTCATGTAATACAAGAATCGGGAGTCACCCAATGAAATTAATAGGCAGCAGGATTAAAACAAACATAAGGAAGTAATTCTTCACATAAAGCACAGTCAGCCTGTGGGAATCCATTGCCAGGGGATGCTGTGAAGGCCAAAAGTATAATTGGGTTGGGAAAAGAATTAGATAAGTTCATGGAAGATAGGTCCATCAATGGCTATCCTCTATAAAGTTATGAAGGATTCATATGTCAGTGGGAAAGGAAAGTGACACTCTGAATAGAAATTTTGTGTTTCATTGAGGTCCAAAGATCTCTCAGAACCAGAGGGTTTGATTCTGTTGTTGCTGACACCAATGTAAATCAGGGGCATCTCCACTGAGGTTAGTGGAGTTACATCAAGGTGAAAGAAGTGTGTCAGCAGAATTAGGCTCAGAATTTTATGTAGGAAATAGCTGTTCTGAACAACTGGAATTATTGCTTACCCTTGGCCAAATCATCCCCTGCTATGGAAAATGCACAGAAGGGGAAAACACACTCTCCAAAATTGATGTTCCTCAGATCATGGGAAGAATGGGGCAGCATCCCTCCTATGAATGGCAGCAGTTTCACATATGAGAGGCAGGGGACATGGCTTGCTAACTCAGGAATATGTGCGCAATCCTAGACCCAACTCTGTGGATGCTGGGACATGTGGAGAACCAAATTCAGAATCTAAGCAAGTCAAAAGGGTATGTTAATTGGTGTAACTTATACTTTCTTCCGGTTTCCTCAATGAGTATGTTACACCGACTTCGACTAGGCTAACTTATGCTCTTTTAGTCTCTCTTACTTATTTAGACTCCCTTAGAATCACCGCCCCCACACATGTAACTTGAATACTAATAATGAGGTGGGAGAATGAAGAATCAGTGGGTCACTTAGGTGGTTTAACCAAATTCCTTGACATACAGTTATATGGGTGCAGTATGATACTTGTTCAGAGCAGGGTTAGGAGACACAGCTATAAAAACACATAAACCCTGCCCACACACTGATTGTCACCATTGCTACAACTATTGGAGCAGCATGGATGGAGAATTATTGTCCTGTTTTTGCCTGTATACACACAGCTTCTGAGGGAAATCAGCAGGGAGGGCAAATGTAATTAGTTCATGTGGTTACATAAGTTAACTATTTGCATAAGTTGCTGGTTGTTTTTTATATCAATTATGCTCCCAAGAAAACATAGGGATGGGACTCATGTGAGAGGGAGACGGAGCTTTCTTGGGAGCTGGCCTATGACTGTGTCTGTGTGGAATTACTGTGACAGGAGAACACGATGACAAAACTCACCACCTTCAGAACACAGAGTAAAACATCACTTCCCCACTAATAAAATAAATAAATAATATCCCAAAAGAGGGAAGGAGAGAGACAGTAACAAGATTTCCTTCTTTATGCAACAGATATCATGGTGACGAGAGAGGTATAAATACCTACCCACATTAGATAGAGCTATGAGACCTATGTATGTGACTCATTTTCTTCTGCGCCCAGTGTTGTTGCCTATATATTTTGTGCACTGTGGTACTAAAAACCTACAAGGTTAAAGCAGGTTGTCTCTCATGGTGTCACAGAGTGGGTATGGGAGAGGGAAAGGCATTTGCCTCCTACCTGGTGATATATCTTTGGATAATCTGGTAATAATAATAATAATAATACTGCAGTGTTATGATTCTCAAGAACAGGAAACATTAAGCTTGGAGCATACTTAGAGAAAACAAAAGGTTAAATGAAGGCTGTGTCTGTTTTAAAACACTTGTAAATTTAAAGGCCCTACATTTTTTCTTGGGCTTTTACACTCTGCTGATATAGAAAGAACAGTCATCAGTCATTTTTAGCTGCTGCTCTCATATGCAGGAACCAATAAAACATTTTAGGTTGAACACATACATGTTATGTTTAGAACAACCACCCACTATGTACCATATGTTGTCACACTCTCTTACCAGAATGAAAAAGAATGAGTTTTCCTATTTTTTTAAAGGTATTTCAGTTTAATATCTATTGTGTTTAATGCTTTGCTAGATTGGGCCAGAATGCATAGCACCTTGCAGGATACAGCATTAATAAAATATTAAGTCATGGTCTCATTTACAAATAATGCTACAATTGCTTTGTGCTAATACGTTCTCTAAAGTTGAACCTTAATAGAAACTAAGGCCTGGCTCCTCAAAGGTATTTAGGAGCTTAACTACCATCAAAATTAATGGCAGTTATGCACCTAAATACCTTTGAGGATCTGGCCCTCAGTTCCAAGCCCGGGGCAGCAGCACACAGCTCTTAACAGGCTGAGCATTGTTTGGTACCATGAGCATGGTTTGTGTGGTGGGGATGGAAGAATTTTCCCCACACCCAGGGCTATGACCCCCATATATCAGCCTCCCTCCGTAGTGTGGTAAGAGTCAGAAAATGGTGGGGATCCACCTAACAGCGTAACACTATCAATAGATGTTAAAATAATGTAACAATTGTGGATGGTTGTTTTTGAAGAAACACTGTTCTCTGTAGGTGGTAGGTAGGACACTACCTGTGAAATCCAACTCACTGTAGAAAAACTAATCCTAAAAATTGTCAACAGCCGTGGCAATTGTGAAAATGTGCCACCTTGAGAATTAGCTAGGTGGCACTAGACCATTCTTATGTAATTTTATTTTAATGTGATTGGAGGGTTTTTTAAATCCTTATTGGGTAGAAGTTCCTGGAATCAAGATATCTAGCTGTTTGGCACTTTTGTTTTATTCTAGTTATATAATATTTATAGGACAAGACTAGCAGGGCTTCCCTTTAACCCTCTTTCTGCATTTCTAACTTGTCTTTTAAAAACTGGTTTGGTAAGTTTGAGATCTATATTCTTGCTGTTAATAAGGATGACCTGCCAGTTGCCAGGATACAGCCTTTGCTGTTATATTTTCCAGCTACTGAAAGGCCAGTACATTTCCTTTTCTTGTTACACTCTATGCTGCTGCACTTTCCACTTTAAAGACAATCTAGCAGACAAACGTATAACGAGATCCAGCGGCTGGAAGCTGAAGCTAGACAAACTCAAACTAGAAATAGGCCCACATTTTTAACAGTGAGGGTAATTGACCATTGGAACAACATACAAAAAGCTATGGTGGATTCTTCATCACTGGTAACTTTTTTTCTCAAAGATATGCTCTAGTTCAAACAGGAATTAATTCAGGGATGTCCTATGGCCTATGTTATACAGGATTTCAGACTAGATGATCACAATGGTCCCATCTGGCCTTGGAATTTATAAATCTATAAATCATGTCAAAGCAGCTAAATTAGTTAATAGTGCCATTTCCAGATCACTACAGAAATTGTAAACAAGATGGTCCATATTTCTTATGCCTATAAACTCTCTGCATTTCAGCATCATCCATCAATTACAAGCTTTCATTGAAGATGGATTTATGATTTGTATAGACAATTACATATGATGCCCTTGCAAAAGATTCCAAGCATCGTATGTGTGGAAAAGCAAGATATTCTCTCCAAAAATGTGTAACATGATGTCAGTATCCCTGATTTTACTGTCCTGAGTGTATGTAATTGTAGTTCACCTGTTAATTAACCATTTGTTATCTTGACATTTGCACCCGTGGGGTGAAATCTTGGCTGCACTGAAGTCAGTGGGAGTTTTACCGTAGCCATGTTCCACTGCTGTGAAATATTGATTCAGTCATACTAGTTCAACCTCGTTCTGTTTACTTGATATGGTTTCAGAGTGTGCATCTTACAGAGCCTATTTTATGTCTGGTGATTTTGTTCTAATAGTCTTGAGTGTTATTTGTAACACTCGCACATATAAAGCTTTCAGATTAAAATGTCACTTTAGAGATGGTGCCCCTTGACCTGTATGTAATATATTATTTCTGCTGAGAGAAATGCATATTTTATAGGGTGTGGTAATATGATGGTGGGAGTTTCCTTGGGAGCTAGCTAGATGGTGCTAGTCTGATGTGATTGGAATACAGCACTTGCTGTTGATTGGAAGGTGCTAGAATAAAGAGACAATTTAGCTGTATGATGTAATTTCTCTATACCAACTACAGTACGTCTTTAAGCATGAAATACCTTCCAACACCTGTTCTCCAAGCTGCCACCTTCATTCAAATCTCTCCTAAAAAACAATTCTTTCCACGTTGCCCATAAGAAGTGAGTATATTTACCAAACAAACAAAACTTCCATGGAACCATCGTGCTGGTCACATACCATAACTAACTGTGTGATCTTATTTCAGTAACCCTTGCCCTTCCTCACCCTTCCTCCTGATTGTTTGTTATTGACTCTCAATTGCGTCATGTATAAAATTAGACGAAACGCTTTGAGGAAAGGATCATCTCTTTTTCTTTCGTCTGTAAAGCACTTAGCATACTCGCTGACTCTGTACAAGTAAGTAATACGTACGCTTTATATCACATGTAGATCTCAAAGAGCTTTACCTAGGAAGGTAAGTGTAATTATCACCATTTTACACACTGGGAAACTAAAGCTCAGAGAGGTGAAGACCCAGATCGTCAAAGGAATTTAGGTGCCTAAATACTTTTGAGGATTTGGGCCAAAGGGACTTGTTCAAGGTCAGACTGCATGCTAGTACTGGGACTGGGAATAAAACCCAAACCTCCTAATTCTTAGTTAAGTCCCCTATCTACTGGATCCCACTGCCCCTTCATTAATAACTGGACCTAATTAATGTTTCTCTTGAAATGGACTGACTATGTATTTGTCTGGCTTGCAATTTATTCATGTTTGCAGTGTTGATGCAGCTGTGTTGGTCACATGATATTAGAGATACAAAGTGGGTGAGGTAATATCTTTTATTGGACCAACCTCTGTTGGAGAAAGACAAGCTTTTGAGCTTACACAGAGCTCTTCTTCAAGTCAAAGCTGTGTAAGCTCGAAAGCTTGTCTCTTTCACCAACAGCGGTTGGTCCAATAAAAGATATTACCTCACCCACCTTGTCTCTAATTTATTCATGAACATTTTTGAAAATTCTAGCAACACATTCTAATAAGTGACAATGGCAAACCATTATTACCCTATTACCTTTGGCATTTATTATAATAACAGTAAGTATGATGAATTCCTTTGGCATTCAAGTGGAGGTAATGGGTAGTTGTATAAGAATTCCACTGTAAGCATTAACAAATGTCTTCATGTTATGAAGTGTTACCACTATACCATACAAAGCAATATTGCAAAGATGTATCTGCTTCCTGTGTCATCTAAGATGGATGCTTTTTTGTGCAAGTTAGTTCACACATACATCTGCTTGTGCACTTTTTGCTGCTAATCACCTCCATGCTAGAATTTCACACACAGTGTCTAAACAGCTTCGGTATGTGACAGTGTTATTACTTTTTTACAGCAAGTGATGGCGTCTGATGCCTGCTGCACAGATGACACAAATAGCATATGTGTACCCAAGTCGAAGATGGAAATCAGCCTCTCTCTCTCTCTCTCTCTCTCTGTGTGTGTGAGAAAAGGGGTGTGTCTCTGTGTGTGTGTGTGTCAAAAAGAAAATCTAGACTGATAAATCAAAACAGGAAAGGAGTGAAAGGACAAACATTTACAAAAGACAGCTTTTCCTATTCTAGTTATAACACACATTTGTTACAAAAGAACAACATCTCCGGTTATATTGGGTGGAGCGCGGATGTGGAAGGCATACACTTTTGAGTTATAATACTGGCTTTGCCTTTGGCTCATGATGCAGCCTCAGGCAAGTCACTTGGGCCCAAATTTTAAGTGACCACTGATGGTGTGTTTTGATTTTTGAGTGCCCAACTGCCGGTCTGATTCTTGGAAGTGTTCAGTACTCTCAGCTTCCACAGGACCTGAAAGTTCTCAGCACTTCGGAAAATCAGGCTAGGGTGGGCACCTAATAATTGAGGCACCCTAATTGAGTGACTACTTTTGAAAATATTGGCCTCAACCTCCTTGCCTCAGTCTCCCCGTCTATCCAATGGAGGTAACAGCACTTACTGACCTTCTTTACAGGATTGTTGTGACAAACAATCATATGCAGATAGATTGGCTCTCTCACGGAGAATAGTATCGACTACTTGCATGAGTAAGAAGATTCTGCCATCTTTACTCACATGAATAAGATCTGCTCATTCAAGTAGTCCCCCTGGGTGGCAAAATTAAGCCCTTAGTATTTGTTAAGCACTTTGAAAATGTAAAGTGCAATATAAGTGCTAAGTATTATTTGTTCACATAGATACATTTATGTAGACAAAACATTTTCCTCTGATTAAGTTTACAGCCGTTTAGCTATATCCACATTTAAAATCTGTTAGCTTTGTAAGATTAATGCACTCAGTTCCGTTAAGATATGCAGACCTCATGAAAATATGTATTGCATAGCAGTTACTCCATTCTGGAAGATCTCTGTTCAGAAAAATACTCTCTTCCCATGCACAATTGCTTCATACCTTTGGAACCCATGGTCAGCGGGTGGAAGGGACACACTGAAAATAAAGAAGTTGGCGTTGCCATGAAATAGTTTTGGAGCTCAGCAGAACAATCTATGCATATTTTCAAATATATTTTTAGTGTGTGTGGAGGGAGGGGGGAGAGGGGGGGAATAGTGCATAAGTTAGACCTGCAAAGAGGTATGTTTAACTTGCATTCTACTCTGGCCTCTTACATGGAACTTTACTCTCCTCCACTCTCTAAACACAGATAATTACCATGGTAACCACTGTATTTCAAGACTCTTACACATATCCTCACACCTTTCTTAAAGAAACACAGAGCACAACAATGTAGGATTAGAACAGTAAATCATTTAGCTGTTTTTTATTTGTTGTTAAATAACTGTCAGGATTTAGTGAAGAGCTGGACACTATCAACCAGTATCGATTTCAGTCTGAAAAATAAGGTGTTTAGACAGACACTTTGACGTCTTTCCTAAAAAATTGGATATGGTTTGTAACTGTGTGTAAGTAATGACCTATGGCTCTAGGGCAGCAAGATGAGAGGATTTTTGAGCCAGGGAAAGAGACTAATGGCCTAATACGGAGAGGTGATGAGCCACGCTTAGTATTAAGCACTAAATTATGAAGACACTGAGCTCTGGCATCCCAGGAACTCCATGGTATTCACTGAGAACTTATCAAAGCTGCAAGGATCAGAGGTAAATGTCTGGAGTAAATGTCTGTAGTTATTACTATGTTTTTTATTATTAATATTTTTATTCCAAAAGCTTCTAACGCTGTTATCAATATCAATCACTGGGCTAGGTGCTGTACAAACACACAGAAGCGACTGTCCCTGCCTTAAAGAGCTTATAATATAAATAAATAAGACTCTTGTAGCACATACCTGCCTTGTAATACCCTCTGCTTTGTTAACATGGAGCTGCAAGTAATCCCTGCCTCAGTTTCCCTGAAGCTAATAATTCCACTTCAGACACTCTTGACATGTGAATCAATAATATTCTTCTTAGGGCTTGTTTGTTACAAAACCTCTTACAAAAAGGTGCCATAACAAAAAGGCCCTAACAAACAAAAGTTACATCTGGATTTTAGGGTTCCTCCAAAATCTGCCCCCTAAGCTCTGTTCCTAGTCCCCTCAGGGTTCTCTCTTAGTCTCTCCTCATGGCAGGAGCCCTAGCTCACTCCCTGGAGCTGGGGGCACTTTATCTCCTTCAGCTGGCTTCACATAGTCCATAGGCTGAGAGGGTTTGGCCGCCATCTGCTCCCTGCTAACTCAGGAGCCTTCTGATTCCTTTCAGTATCTGCAGGCATCTGATATCCCACGATGAAGAAGGGGGCAGCATTTATGCTGGTCTCTTCCAACTCATTCCTTATTGGCTGGGTGAGAGTGGAGCCTTGACCCACACTCTTTTCTAGTCAGAAATTACTAGCTAATTACATCAGCACATCAGGTATGTAGGTATTCAAATGATCTAAAATGCGGGTGCCTAAAAAATGCCCAGTTAAGGACAGGGCACAATGCTGACTCCCCAGCATAATGGCATAACTATTACTTATTTTCTGCTTGGATATGACAAATCTCAAATCTGAGACAAATCTACAATGTGTAGAAAATAAATGGTATTTCCAGTAACAGGTGTCCATAATTGCTTAGAAGGTGAACAGAACACAGTGATTTACATGTATTTACATTTAAACTGATTCTTCCATAATTTCTTTTCTAATTCATGATGTGGAGCTACAATCCCTACCATTTCTTCCTAAGTAAATTTAGAGCATTCTGTTCAGAAACTTGAATGTAAATTTTAAAGGAGATCAAAACTTTCTTCCTCTTGCCCCCGCCCCCTAAAAAGCACTAATTAGGAAAACAACAGGATTTGGTATGGTAGTAGAGAAGTAAACAGAAATGAAAGAATAAGGAACTCATGAGGTTCTTCAGACAAATGAAGTGTCCTCCAGACAAATTAGGCAACAAGTTGGACCCAGCATTGAAGGTGGGATGCAGAATTAAATCCAAATCCAGAATTTAGGAGGCTTGTGTACAGAGTTTCCATCTCTAATTAGGAAGTTCATTAAAAGTGCCCCATCAATACTGAAAACTTATTTTAACAACAATCCTTACTTCTGTTACTAATAAGACCTTAGATGATTGAAACTAAAAGTAAATTAATTTTTTACTATGTATGCTCCTTGTTCTCTCTTTGCACTTTACTCAGGCAGGACAGTGAAATGAACATGGTCATTTTCAATTTCTGGTTCTCATGTAGTTGAACAATAATGTTCTGTTTGAGTTTCCAGCACTACAGGGGAATGTTTAAACCCCACCATCATGAGTTCATGTATTCTTTAAAACACCATGACAATAATTCTCTCTCTATTAGTATTATGCTTTGGGAACCCCCCTCCCTTTTTTTGGAACAAAACCTAAAGGTTAGACGTAAACTACTTGGCAGTGATTCTTTAAAGTGGGATTTTCCACAGTGAGGGTAAAATTGAAAGAACTGATCATTGAAAGGATGGCTATTTTCTTGGTCCATAATTATCTCTATTCCTCTTCCCTTTATGTAGGGCCTTAGTTTAAAAAAGTTCCATATTAGAACATAGGGCCAGATCTTCAGCTGGTAGAAACAGCATAGCTCCAGTACAGTCAATGGAGCCACAATGATTTACACCAGCTAAAGTTTTGGCTCCAGTCTTTCTTCTTGATCTCCCAGTGAAATCATCACCCTCAGATATAGTTCATTGTCACAGATTCATCATTATGATTTTGATGCAAGATCCTGGAGCGGAAGATGGGCTATAGGGGGTCGGGGGGGAAGGTCTTTTAAAATATAACCGCTATCTTTGATAGGTAAATCAGGCAGTAGAAACAATAAATGATACAGGAAAGATAAATGGATTTATCAAGGTATGAAACATGCTTATATTTTCCTTCATGCTAGTGATCCTACTCTCAGTGTTTACAGTTCAAACGTGTTTCTCAGTTTATTCTTACATTAGTGAAACATTACTAAATATCTTTTTGAAGATGTGAACTTTCAAGGATGGACAGTTTGAAATATTTGAAAGTGAGGATATCCAAAGAAGCTTGCATGGCTAATGTAGAATTAAGCCTTGAATTCTTAAGTATCCCTATAAATCAAAATAGCCCCCCTCCAAAAAAAATCTCTGTCTGTGTTTGGGAGTAAGTATATTAATTTATCTAGATGACATGTTGATTGTAGCTTGTTCTCAGGAGATTCTTTCCTTCCATCTCAGATGTGTAGCTCATCCCCTTCTGTCTTTGGTATTTGTAATAAATTTAAAAAGTTCATTCCGATCCCGTCATGGGGAATGGAATTTTTGAGAGTTCACGTAGTTTCAGTTTTCTAAACCCTAAAAGTTTCTTTTCCATGGAAAGAAATATTTGTATTAAATAGTAAGAGGGATTTTTTCCCCCACTGGGACAGTTTGATCGTATGGGAATCAAACTGATGCCATAGAATTCTTTATTGTGCATCACTTGGGAACTTTATTGTGTAATTTAAACACATTTCAAAGAATTCAAGAGCTGATCAATATTTGACTTGTTATTGGGTTAAGAACCTTGGCTTTGAAAGATATCTTCTTATCTGTCTGTTAGCTGGTGATGCAGCAGTAAGTGATTGCGTCGGCACAACTGGAACATTCAAGTTTTGGGCAATGGCATTCAACTGTCTACATTCCATCTGAGCTGAAACTTTGCACACAATCCTCAGCAAAAGGATAATAGCTTTTAACGTACAGTATTTAAAAAAGAACAGGAGTACTTGTGGCACCTTAGAGACTAACAAATTTATTTGAGCATAAGCTTTTGTGAGCTACAGCTCACTTCATCGGATGCATTCAGTGGAAAATACAGTGGGGAGATTTATATACACAGAGAACATGAAACAATGGGTGTTACCATACACACTGTAACCAGAGTGATCACTTAAGGTGAGCTATTACCAGCAGGAGGGTTGGGGGGGGGGAACCTTTTGTAATGATAATCAAGGTGGGCCATTTCCAGCAGTTGACAAGAACGTCTGAGGAACAGTGGGGGGTGGGGGGGGATAAACATGGGGAAATAGTTTTACTTTGTGTAATGACCCATCCGCTCCCAGGTTCTGAGTTTGTATTGTTATTTAATTAGTTTAAGACAATTCTGCCTGGTTGTCTATAATAATATAATAATTGTTCCTAACATTAGCAGTATCACGAGTGTAAGCTGTGGTATTTAGGATCAGTATTCTGGGAGTGCTGGTCACGCCGAGATTTTTTTATAAGGGGAGCTCTTCAGCTGGTCATACCTGGGCAACAGAAAGGCAGATAAAGGGGAACACAGCTCTTGACATTACTCTGCTGCGACTCAATTGCTTGGCCACAGGCTGGGGCAGGGTTGAGGTAATGATGTCATTGCCTATTCTTCTGGCTTCCAAACAAGACCAGTGGGCCAAAGTGATGATGCAGTAGCCTGTCATTCACTCTGTCCTGACTGGCCAGTTATTGTGGTTTTAATTCAGAGACGCTACAAGTCTTTAGATCAGGTCTGAATTTGGCTTCTAAGAGTAAAAGTTGGTCCTGTAGTTTGTGTCAGGTCCTCTTAGGTGGCAACAGCTGACAAATCTAGGTTCTCCTCTTTGATAAGACAGATCAAGGTCCATCTCTGGTTTCATAATGGGTCAGAGGAGGGGACTGATCCCCCGTCCCCATTTTTGATATTCCTTGGTGTAACTGGCAAAAATGTGGAGATTGAGACATCTCTTCCTAACCACTAGCTGAAAATGGATACCAGGTAAAGGGATGCTAAGCTAGGCTGCCTATGTCTGGGTTGAGTGTTTTAATAAATACTATTGTTGTGGGATGTGACACCTTTCTGGGTGTAATTCTTCCACCATTTCCAGCTCTTCTGCTTTTTCTAGAGGCCTCCTTAGAGGAATAGGTGGACATATCATGATATGCTCAGGAGGAAGATCACTGTATTTCCCTGCAAGTCTAATACCTTCCACTATGGGTTGCCAGTGAGCATGGAACGCACGACTTTCATTAGCAAGGGGAAAAAAAAAAGAACACAGCCACTTTATCGAAAGTGATAACTCCATTATCCATTGGTAGTAGCAGGCTGTTAAACCTTGATGGGGGCCAGCCACAGGAGAGTGACATGGTAGGCACCCGGGCAGCGTGTTACACACATTTTGTGAGACAGGTTAATACATAGGGTGAAATCCTGGACTCCATGAATTCATTGACTTCAGTGGGTCCAGGATTTCACCCACAGTTTTCATATATATAGATTCCTTTTCCCTTAAGTGGAATCTTCATTCAGTTGAAAGGCCTGCTTCATTCCAGCAGGAAAGCTTTTGGAGTTACACTCTGACTTGTATTGGCAAGAAAGAATTCCCATAATTTATCTACTCATCTAGAGAGGAAGGATAGTTTTGTGGTTAGAACTCAGAGCTTTAAGTTCTGTGAGACCTTGGGCAAATCACCTAACCTCTTGGTGCCTTACTTCTCCATCTGTGCAATGGGGCTAATAATACTTTCTACCCTGCAGGGGTGTTGTGAGGATACATTAATTAACTGATGTTTTTTAGGTGCTCCAACAATATGTTGATGGGGATGTGCATCTATACGAAGCTAAATAGATACATAGAATCCAGGACGGAATGCTGTTGTTTTTATTTTCAAAGTGCCATAGTGGTATGTGTAGTTTACAGGCAAATATAAAGCTAAAACCCCTGCCCTGAAAGGTTTACATTAAACTAAATCATAGCATTGCAAATTAATGCAGAAATGTACAGTATTTTTGTGAAATGTATATGCTGGTAGACAATTCACTCAGAATGGAATAGTCTGTACCTAAAGAACTAACAATTAGCTTATTTGAAGATCTCATTTTTTTATTTACTTCTGATGGGTTATTCTGAGTAATGTATATGGCTCCATTTGCATGATTTTCTATTTATTGACTTGGCCACTATATCTGTTTTGGGTATATTAACCAGTATTTTTCGCAACATTTCAGTTTTGATACCCCTGGCCAATCATAATCTTAGGCAAATTTTAAATAAGAGACACAAAGAAAGGTAATGATAAAATAACTGTGACATTTGCAAACTACCAAACACTGTGGTTTGCCAGCCACTGACAAATACGCATGGCCCAGTTTAGGACAACTCTGTTTACATAATGTGCTACTGTAGGAAGGACTGTGATATAAATATACTGCAAGTATTGTGAGGTAATAAGGGTCTCTGTATTATTGAATGGCTGTAAAATTGTCTCTCTGGACTCCTGGTAGAATACAAGTTGATTTTAATATTCTAATGATGACCGACATTGCTCTTAAAAATGACCTAAAATGGTAACATAGTCCAATATGTGCTGAATACCCTTTATGGCATTCTCGCGTTTTTACCCATAACACACCACTTTTCTTTCTGATCCTTGTATCCAGCCCCACAACTGGACTCCTCTTGATCCAGTATGACACTTCTTAATGCACTATGCTATGATGTCACTACTACCAGATAGCTGATGAAGAATGAAGCCAGCTCACAGAGTCCAGAGAAGAGATGTTTTTTAATTTTGTGGTGGTGGTTTGAAGAGGTTTTTTTAAAAAAATAACTAAATAATGTAACATCTATGTGGTTTGCATTTGTGTGTGAGCCCTTGTAGTCTTTCCCTGTGGAGATCAGGGAAGAGAAGGGGAACTCGTATAAATACAATCCCACTTGCAAAAATAACTCCAGGATAAAAACTGTCCCTAAAACATTCTGATTGGAGCACTAGTTGCACTGCAATGAAAGCCCATCTCTTCGGAAAGTAGCCAGTGAAGGCTGTAAAAGGTCACCAGAGACCTTCTGCATGAATCACAACTGAGCAACTTCCTCCCAAAGGGAAAGAGATTAAATAGGTGACCAGAACTGCACCAAATTCTGGTAGAGTCAGAAGAGAATTTCCCCAGGGAATGGGTAAGAGAAAGATGAGAAGGGGGATGTGATGGCCAGCCATTAATATGCTTTTTATGGTGCTGTCTCTAATACATTCTCAGCATTTTGATTATCTCATGCAAAAATACTTGACTAACAATTTTAAACATAGTGCAGGACATAGTATGCATATAGAAATGGAGTCACAGTCCTTTATTTACACAGTATGGCAGCACTATTATATTGATATAATATTTAGCCATTATTCTGTGTCCTTCCTCCTTAAAATCCACAGAAAAAAGCCTCAAAATGGTCATGTTAGTTTAGGGCAGAGGTTCTCAAACTGTGGGTCACGACCCAATTTTAATGGGGTTGCAAGGGCCAACATTAGACTCGCTGGGGCCTGGGTTTGAAGTCAAAGCCCATGGGCTTCAGTCTGGGGCAGCAGGGCTGAGGGTCCAGCCCCCTACCTGCCCTGGGAGGCGGGGCTCCACCCCCGCCTCCACCCGGGGTCATGTAGTAATTTTTGTTGTCAGAAGGAGGTCCCAGTGCAATGAAGTTTGAGAATCACTGGTTTAGGTCTGGGTTAGAAATTTTCTACCAAAAACTGGATAAAGGTTTTCTGATTTTCAGCACCTTAAAAACATGTTTTTCACAGTTCCAGTGTTTGTATAATTTTTTTTGCCTCACTGTAGCACAAAAAGAGATAAATAAAACATAGTCCATTGGACTCCCCTAGTTGAGATATAGTTCACAGGAGCAAAATTTAATTGTATTAAATGAAATATCAGAAGTCATTGTGGTTTTCATTTTGGAATTGAGCTATGAGGCATCAGGTCTGGCAAGCTTAGTATAGACCATCAGGAGATTGCTGGAAAACTAAGCTTCAGTTTAAATATAATAAAGTAATTCACCCAAGACCTCTTTCCCTGCAGAATGTTACATTGATGAGTCCCAAATCTTCTCTCTGCTCTCAAAGCTTACCCCTCTCTTCAGCTATGCATCCACAACTCTTTCTCTGACACTTCCTCCTGGATGTCCTGCCGCCATGTCACACACAATATGGTGGAAAAATGGACAGCTAGGATGAAATCCATTAAAGTCTATAAAAGTTTGGCTGTTGACTTCAATGGGGCCAGGATTTCATTCCTAGTCTTCTCTTCAAAACTCGTCTGGAGCTCTCTCTATTTCTCTCTCTTTGTTAGTCTTTCTAAAACAAATAACCACTATGGTATCTTTAATAATGCATTCATAATGTATTAATTTGAAGCTGTGTCCATATACAAGTAGCAATCATGAACTGTATCCCTATAAAATTACCTACAAAAGTTTAAAATAAAGTGTTTCTGCCTTTTTTTCTCCTTCATATCATATAAAGGAATATTTTTTATTTTTTCTACTTTTCTGATTTTTTTAATACTGCAAACTTAGTCTAATGTGTTTTCATGGATGACTGGATAGTTATTGTGATTATGACATCACAAGTACAAAAATGTGAAACCTGAACCTTTGAGAAGGGTAGGGATATCTACTTATTTAGCTATTCAGTCTTTTAAAGACTGTTTTGCTTGGTTTATTGCATTAACAACAGTTTAACTCAAACACTTGAGAAACAGTTGGGAGAAATAGACTTTTTGTGAAATATTAAACATTCTGCCATTTTGTCTGTGGGCTACAGCAAGTCTGACTCCAGTTCTCTGGCCCTCCAAGATGTTCTCCAGCAAAAACAAGTGAGACAGAATTTGATATCCTAGCTAGTTCCTTGATAGTGTTTGGGTGAAAAACAAGCTGCAACTTTTTCAAAACAAAATACAAATATTCTAGGCCTTCTTTACACAACAACAGGCTATGATGTTACAAACAGATTATGATTTCCCTGGAAGATGAAGCAGATAGAGAATTTGACCTGTGAAAGAGAAAATCCTTACCAACAAAAATATCTTCAATAACAGTAAAGTGAACTGAAAAATATAGGCCAAATGCCTTTCATGTTGTATAAATGTTTGTTTTTTAACAACTGTACCTTTCTAGGGCAAAAGCCCCACTTTAAGATGTAATCTATAGGAGGTAACCTTTAAAGGAATGAAGGTGTATGAAAATTTGTACTTCATCTTCTAACGTCCCATTATGTCCCAGGGTCAAATTTAGCACTTGCCTACAGTCAAGAAACATAGTAATTTTACAGGTTTTTATATATTTTCGTTCTGCATGTCCAATTTGTTCACGCTTTTCTGGCCTCTGACACCCACGCTGCCAGCCATGAAGATTTGTACACATTCTTCTGAGAAAATAACGTCTTCCCAGGAGAGAGATTAAATCCACTAGAATTTCAGTTTAATTTTACTAAATTACATAGGACACTACACTTTATGTGGCAGTTAGAAATTCACCAGTTTTAGGTCAGGCAGTTTAGTTAATCAAAGTAGTTTATGTACTGTATGGCATTCTGCTTTTTATATAATACCATATATATAGTACAGGGATTTTCATAGTTTTTTAACCTTGCAATTTGCTATCAAGTAAAGAGGGTAGGGTTTTACCAAATTATCTGAGTAAGTATATTATAGCTTGGCTTGTTCATTAACCTATTCAAGCAAAACCCTATCTTGCTAAATGAGGGGCTCAAAATCAAATATTTCTATTGCTATTTGCCTGGTACTGTATCAAAAGTTACAGCAAAACTGAGAAATTGAAATTTAGAAATACGTAGCAATCCAATTATTGGGGTGATAGCAAAATTTAAGAGTAAACTGAATGCTTCTGAAAACTCTGCTGATAAGACTTCAAAACATTGGGAAGATTTTCAACCTGGGTTGAAAAAAAATCCAGAAATTGAGTTAATCAAGGGTACAAGGTAACTTGTTTAAAGTGAAATCTGACTGCCTCTGTTATCATTACTGTTTCCTGAGAGACAGTTTATGGAAGGTGGTTTTATGATGCATTCCTGAAACACCTCCAATTTTCAAATATGCAATATAAACCACCTTCTGAAAACTGCATAACTTGCCCTTGATTTATAAATACTACCACACCTACTTTAGACGTAGCAAAATTTCTGAAGTTCTAGTGGAGTCAGTAATAAAAACATAGCTTAACTTCTATAGAAAGATTTGCTTAAGAATCAGAGCATCAAGGGACAGGAAACCACCTAGTAGATTAAAGCTTGCTGCCTATTCCTATGGTAATGGATAGAAGAACTTAACAGTCCATGATACACGTTAGCAAGAATGGCTGGAAGAAAAATACCGAGCAAAAATATTTATTTGTAATGTATGCTGTTTGCTGTTTCCCTTAGAGACTGGGGTTAAAAGGAGGAGTCCTTTGTAGAGCTTAAACAAACAAAAATCTTACTGATTCTTTAACACTGAATTTAGTAGATTTTAAGCTATTTGTCATTAACGGAGAACAGACTGCAACCATTCACATAATAACAACCATTTTCCATTCTGTGTGTAAACTGAATTGTGGGGTCCTGGAGAATATCTCCCCCAGCTTAGTTGTGCTCTTCAGGCCCTATCTTGCGGGTTGTTCTGCAGGCACTTTCCGCTGCACCTGGTACAACAAGCCAGAGAATTACTCAGTGCTCAGTCTCGTGCCTGACTACAACATCCCTCAACAATACCAATCAAGGCTTTTTGGTAAAATTCTCGTTAACACTGTGTCACCATCTGGAAACAGACATGTAACCAAAATGTCCCACATGCTCCTTCCAGCTCGTGCAGGGTCCAAACACAAGTCTTCAAGAGAAAGATCAGTCTCTTCAAGAAACCCCTCTCATCTTCAAAGGGAAATTCTTCATAAGGGGCCTGATCCAATGGGGGATAAAGACACTCAGCATCTTCCAGAAAGTGCTCAGCACATTGCAGAATTGGGCCCAAGGTCTTTTCTTATCAATACAAGCCACAGCTCTAGTCCTGTGAGGTGCTGCGGTGCCCTCTCTCCACTGACTTCACTTGCTATTCTTCATGAAGATGTATGTCTTGGACCTAATTCTTTTCTTGTTTACCCTGGTTTAACTCTAACTTCACACATTTCCTGTATGCCTTTCCCTTGCCTTTCCACTTTGTGCCACTGCAGGTCAATTTAGATATTATCATCTGTTGTATTTGAATATTAGTGTTTTTGAGGCTCCTATTATTGTGATTCCCGGTTGTTGAGTGGCCTACAAGGTAGAATCAATTATGCTGCAAAGACCCGCATGAGCTGAAGATTTGAAGTTCTCCTCTGTTTTCTTTATGTTCTTATACCAACCCCACCTCTGGTATTTGAGGGCTTACTACAAATGCGTAATTGCAGACCCATAACAACATGTACATTTCTTAGTGAATACCTTTATTTGCCATTGGTGATTATCTAGAAACTGCACTGAAGACAGATCAGCTAACACAAATCCATGATTTTTGAAGGAAATAGTCATAGGGCCAGATTTTCAAAGGTATTTAGGTGCCTAAAGACACAGGTGTCTAGAGGGATATACAAAAGCAAATAAGCAGATTAGACGCCTAACTCCCACTGATTTACTCTCCTACTGATTCCTGTCTGACCCTGTAATTCTATTGATGACGCACAAGAAAGGATAGAATCCAACTCACTCCCTCTTAGTTGTGTGACCTCTGCAGTGATACCAGGAGTAAACAATAGTATAAACGTATCATTGTCACTAAAGAAGATATGCTTCTGAATATACATAGGGAGCAGATAAATTGAGTGAGAAGGTGATAATTTTATAGTCACTCCTTAGAGCAAATCACACTTTAATATAATGTTCTTGTTTTTTCTACCATAAAAGTTGAGAATTCATCCCTGGTATATTTGGGAGGTAATAGGACAAGGCAGCTGGATATCTAACAAGACTAAGAAGCATACGTGACAACAAGGAAGCCTTGACTATTACATGTTTTCTGCATATTGTGTCAAGGATGAGAGATCAAAGATGCATCTTTTTCTAGTTCATGAATGATGTATGTACACAATAATGTAACTTTCAATCTTGATTCTGTCAGACTTGGATAGGTAGTCAAAACCAAGCATTTTTAATTCCTGTGCCTCTGGTTATTCCGGCTTTTATAGTTTTATATCCGAGTGACAAGATTCCACTTCCTAGCACCTTCTAGCATTGGAACTAATGGTGTACATTGACCTGGTGTCAGTACAGTCTCTAGAAGGCACAGTTCAACTCTCAGCAAAGAATTGGGACCACAAAGAAATCAAAGAAAATAGCATCCATGAAGGTTTGGGAAGCAGGAAATGGCTGAGCAATTGTGGACTGATGAGGTAATGATTAAAGTCTAGTATGGTTTACTATGTCTAGTAACCTGAAAAAGATGGATGCTGTGTCTTAATTATTTTCTAAAAGTGTCACTTTAACCAATGGAAGAATTAAAATGATACTAGATCAGCCTTTAAATAAACCCTTTTTTAAAAAAATTGTTTAAACATGCACACATCCATATTTTTATTTTATTATATGGTTACCAGAAAGGGTATTTTAAAAATATTTACATGAGGTGTATCTGAGGCAGAGAGGTTTAAGCACGAGTGGTGAAGTGGTGCCCTTAAATCCTTTAGAAGTGAGAAAAAAGATGCTGAAATTTCATTGTTTTTGTTAAAAAAAAAAGAGGAGTACTTGTGGCACCTTAGAGACTAACACATTTATTTTAGTGGGAAGAAATGGTGCAATAAGTGGTTTGAGCAGTAGGTGGCGCCTGACTGGAATGAAAGCAGACACGGATATGTGTTCATTAAGGCTACTGATGAGCGTTTGCTCTTGTGAGTAATGCCATTGACCTCAGTGGAACCACTCATGTAAGTGCTCTGCAGTGCGAGTAAGGGTTGCATAATCTGGTTCTCTGGTAGGGGAATTTTCGTCTCCTGGAATACAGTCTGCACAAGAGGAAGAGGAAGTTGAGAAAGAAATAGAAGGATCCAAAAGAGCCAGAGACTAACACGGAAGCAGAGTTTGAGGCTAGTTTAGACGCAAAGCACTTGCGGAGACGATTGAAGACAAAACTGACTTAAAAACATGTGAGAAGCTTCCGAAGCCTGTAAAAGTAAGACAAAAGATCTTCCTCGTTCATAAGAGCCCATCTAGTGGTTCCAGGATACGGAAGGAAGTGTGGGACTCTTTTACAAAAACAGCCTGCAGTGAAATGCACCCACAAGGAAGCTCTGATGGAGCTTTCAGAGCAAGAGAAGCCTGAAGCTGGAAGAAAATAATTTCCTTGCAGAAAAATAGACACTACCCCAAAAATTCCTCCAAACCAAGTAAGGATAACAGTTACTGTACTGTTCAACTCAAGGGATAAAAAGGTCTCAAGCTGCCTATTCTTAGGGGCATAGCCCTGTTTTTCCTGCAGATTTCCGCCTTTCCCAGGAAGAGGCACCCTTGCTCCCTATCTGTCTCTACAAATGGCTCCGTTTGTAGAGGAGCTGATGTAGCTGAGCATAGGGAAGAACAGGCCATGACTTCTTTTTAAAGGCAAGAATTCTTGTTCTGCAGGTTGATATTCAGAAAGGGGAGGAGAAAACCTAAATAAGTAAATAGTAAATATCATGTGATGTAAAAGCTGACAATTTATTAATGTGATGCTGAGAAAATGGATTGAAATAATACGTTATAATAGCCTTAGGCAGCAGTAATTATTACAAGCTATTGTGATCCAATATGGCAGCTGTGGATGCCTCTTCCTGGGAAAGGCTGAAGTCTGATATTGTGGAAATAATAGTATGTGATTATGTAATGAAAGATTGTGGTTAAAATTTTCAAAAGTACCTAAGTTCCATGTTCAAAAGTGACGTAGGTTTTTAGGAGATTAAGGGAATGTCTATACTGCAGTTGTGTGTGTGACCGCAGGCCATAGAGACCTATCTGAGCTAGTTTTAATCTAGCTAGCTCGGGTACCAACAGCAGTCAAGCCATGCCAGCATGGACTTCAGCCTGGGCTCTACCAGCCCCCCTGGAACTACTGAGCTAGCGAGTTTGACACTAACTCAGGTATGTCGACACAAGCTGCAATGAGGCCACTTGACTGCAGTGTAGATAGACCCTAAGTCTCAGTCAAAGTCAATGGAACTTAGGCTTTCAAGTGCCAAAGTCTCTTTTGAAAAATGGGACGTATGGGCTTTTGAAAATTTTACTCTAGTTCACAATGCCTGCACCCAAGGGTTCAGAATTAATGTCTCATGGGCCACCTAAATTCTGGCATTACCTAACTTCTGAGTGCTTGACTTTACAATCTAAATAACGTTCTTCTAGTTTTTTGTATGTAAAATATGTATATATAGCAATATTTGGCAGAAGATTATATAAAGAGAGACCGTATATCAAAGGCATAAACAAAAGAAAGCAAAGTTAAGGCTGAGCATTAACTGGAACATTTGGATTTTGAACAGTAATATCACCAGATTTTTGCATGAAACTATTAATTATTATTATTATAAATAATAGTGTAAGTATATTATTTCCTTATTAGTTATGGTGTACCATTAATAAAATGAAAAAATAATTCTCAAAGTAGCAAGCTAACTCTTTTCATTATGCAGTATTCTGCATCACTTCACGCTAGACTAAACTAATGCGATGCCAACAGAGAAGTGTTAACTAAAGCTACTTCACTGCCTTGTGTTTTATCTATGACTCTTTCTTACTAGCAATGAAAGAGCAACATTACATTAATGTTTCCTCTTCATTTTACTACGACATACAGACAATATAATAGAAAACTGCTAATGTAGACATTTTTAATATGATACCAATGTAGTGCAGATATACTGTTCTTTCCCATTCATGCTCACTTGTAATCTGTATAGGCAAAAGAATGGCTCATATTTTTAGGTTTATGAATAAAATCCCACAGTATTCCACATGCAAACACTCCCAGTATTCTTTTATAGGTTAAAAGGGGGTCCCTATGCACATAAATATTAATGTGTGCACCTGCCTTCAATAAGCCCATGTCCAGTGAACAGCATGCCAAATTTGCCTTGTAAAGCAAATGTAAAAAGAACAGACTTGTTGCTTTGAAAAAAAAAATATTTTTAAAGGAAAATCACAATTGAACAGGTTTAGTTGACGCCTGGGACGTGAAAGTATCTGAGCCAGGCCTATGAAATAATGGAGGAAAAAAGGTCGCCGTAATTACAGTGGATTTTTTCATGTCACTTTCAGAAAAATTGCAGAGTATATTCTGTAGTAGCTAAATTGGCCATGTCTTTCCAGCTCTGTCCTAGACTAAATGGCACCCCAGGCAAGGTGCATCTTCAGCCCCCTCCCTCCATTTCTTAAGCTTTTGAATACCTTATTTTTTTATTGCATTTGTAGCCCATTTCATGACTTCAATACACAATTTGCATGCATGATTCATCCCTGTCATATAGATGATAAATTTGCTCACTAGGATCTGTAAATCTGTATTTATTCATGCCATATATAACCAAACACAAAAATTCATTTCCTCTAAGCTTACAGAAACTTTTTAATTTTAAGAATAACTGAAATGTACGAGCATCAAGAAATTGAACTGTGCACCAACATTGGGTGGACCAGTATTAAATAGTGTTACAGGAGGTGACAGCCTTAGAATGTTAACCCTAGTCCGTTAGTTCAAAAGGTCGCTTTTCTCACCTTTGCCCTCGCGAACTGAAGTACAGCATCAGAGAGCTCCAAAGACTGGCCAATGGCATTTTCTAGCAATAAAATAGCAAGTGATGTCAATCATTCGTCAGCCATCATCGATCGAAGATGTGTTTTAATGAGCCTGAGTTTCAAAAAACTTCTCTCACCGCCAGGGCCGGCCCTACTGTTTTTGCCGCCCCAGGCAGGACGACTGAAGACAGAAGCTGCCGCCGAATTGCCGCCGCGGTGCAGCCTGCTGAGTGGGGCCGCTGCTGAATTGCCGCCGCGGCGGCCTGAATAAAGAGGCCACTGCCGAATTGCCACTGCCACGGAAAGACGAGTGCCGCCCTGATGGCACACGGACTGCTGCCCCTTTCACAGTGCCGCCCCAAGCACCTGCATGGAATGCTGGTGCCTGGAGCCAGCCCTGCTCATCACTTGTGACTGTGACCGGCAGCATAAGCAGAATTCTCAAAGCTATCCACACATTAGGAAAAGTGTCCTTCAGCTCTGCATTGTGAATGAATGGAAGAACTTGGAGTGGAGAAAAAAGAAAAGGAGTACTTGTGGCACCTTAGAGACTAACCAATTTATTTGAGCATGAGCTTTCGTGAGCTACAGTCTCTAAGGTGCCACAAGTACTCCTTTTCTTTTTGCGAATACAGACTAACACGGCTGTTACTCTGAAACTTGGAGTGGAGAGTGCTTCCCATGTTGCAAAATGTGACGGATTTTGTCCAATTTGATGTAAAGGTTTTTATCACTGATGTCCGAACATTCCCCAGGTGTCAGCATCCAGTGAAAGTTTGTATAATTGTTCAAGAGTGTTTTTCTGTCCACTGGCAGCTTGCTAAAGTCATACATCCCCCGCCCCCCCCCCCCCCCCCGATCTTGTTGTGGTGCTTCATTTGTTCAAACTTTTCTTCAATGGACACTTGAGCGATGTCAGTGAGAGAGCAAAACAATTCTCTCTTGAAGAAATTTGAAGTCAATGATCTGGTTTGGGAGACTTTTAGCCCTGTGTCGGATTCTGGCCTCAGCTTTATTTGACTGTGCCAGTTTATCAGGGCATCATAAACCTTAGTCACTTGATAACTCACTGGCTTTATGTTGTCAATGTGACTCTCCCAGCGAGTGTCACTTAGCAGCTTCATGGTCAGATGTATAACATTGTCTGCGAGAATCTTCCACCTGATAGTTGATGCTGAAAACAGGATGTATATCCTTTGCAGTACTCTGAAGAGAGATTCTGAATCTAAAGAAGATGACGCTGCATCTGACACAACAGACTGAGGGAATGGCAGCTACAAGGCATGAAGAAAGTTCTTAGATTCAATGCAAGGATCCTTGTCTGGACGCCACTGTTTCTTCCCTTCATGTTTGCACCATTGTCGTAGCCTTGGCCACAGCAGTCCTGAAGCTTTATTTTATTCTCATTCAAAATGTTCATGAACAGCTCTGTTAGGCCTTTTCCAGTGGAGTCATCCACAGACGGGAAACAGCTAAAGTCTTCCTTCACTTGGATACAGCCATCCTCGTCATCAACAAATCTTACTGTAAATGACATCTTTTCACTGTGACTATTGTCAGGAGTGCAGTCCATTATTATGGTGTGATACTTTGCTTTGCTGAGCTGCATCAATATGTTATCAAGCACCTTCCTTGCCATAAAGTCAATCAATTTGTTTTGCTGCAGTAATGGTCCATAGCTTCTTTACAAACTACTCGATGTAGGTGCTCACTCATGCTATCGTCATATTTCCCAAGGAGCTTTACCAAACTGAGGAAATTACCATTATGTTCAGTGAACAACTTCTCCAACCTGGGTTGCCTGCTCCTAAATCCAGCCTTGTGTGTATTTCTACTGACACTTCTGGTTTCTCAGATTTATCATTTCTGCTGCAATTACTAGCTGTGCTTCATTTGCTTGATTAATATTTGAAAACAGACCCACTTCCAAAACTATTCCTGCCTTCTTGTTTTGACTCTTGAGCTGCTCCTCCTTGTCCATTTGCATGTGAGACAGAAACATATTCACAGGCAATTGGTTCTATCCTTGGTGCCCTGGATCCTCCAGTGAGATTTCCATTCCCACAGAGACCAGGAACCTGATTGTCTTGTGTTCTGTACCTTCAATTTATCACCATAACTCCACTGACTTCTGTGGAGATACTTCTCACTTTCACTAGTTTAACTGAGAGAATAATCGGGTTTCAAATGACAGATCCTACATAAGGAATCTTCACTGAAGTTAACTATAAACCTGGGGTTCTTTGGTTGGAGCAAAAGCCTGGAAGCCAGGAGGATGTTGGGTTTTATTAGCTAAACCACGGACTTTGAACAAGATGCCGCAGCTCATATTCTTCCGTACTGTGTACGTACAAAAAATCTTCACTAAAGATGTATGTATAAAAAACTTCATGAAAGATGCACACAAAAGCTTAGAGCACTGTACATGCTATGCTCCTTCTGAAAATGGAAGCCTAGGCTGGGTGCACTGGCAGCAGAGCACGCAGATAAGTACTGCCATAAGGGAAGGGGTAAAAAGTCACAAAAGTAACCGTGCGTGCCACCTAGCTGCCACTCTGGAGGCAGCATATGACACTTCTTTGATTCCTTTAGCTACACCTCAATTTGCATTTTTCATGCCCTGTTTTTTTGTAGGCCCAGTGCCTCTGTGTGCAGCAGGGGTGCTTACTGGCATGCTGGCCAGTCTTTGTGCAGGCAGCACTCCCAATAACATGTGTCTTAATCCTTTTAGGCCAGAAGTGTGTTTTGATGTCTTCTGAACTGTTGTGGGCTGCCCAATTGAGTGACAAGAAGATCCTCTATCTCATCCTTGGGTCTTCCCCAGCCTAGTGGGCAAAAGCAGACTCTTGCAGAAAAACAGAAAGCTCTGATCTTAGCTTACTTATGTACTAAGTACTTAAGAGTATAGCAGTAGGAATATACTGCCAACTATCTGACCAGGATGGTGACAGTAATTATGAAATGTTTGTGGAGATTAGAGGTGCTAAAGGAGCACTCAAGGGAGACAAGGCCGTTGAGAAGAAGCTAAATGAATTCTTTGCATTGGTCTTCACTGGAGAGAATATGGGGGAGAGCCCCACATCTGAGCCATTCTTTTTCGTGACAAATCTGAGGAACTGTCTCAGATTGAGGTATCAGTAGAGGAGGTTCTGCAACAAACTGATAAATTAAACAGTAATAAGTCACCAGGACCAGATGGTATTCACCTGAGCTTACTGAAGGAGCTCAAATATGAAATTGCGGAACTACTAACTGTGGGAGGTAACATAGTCCTTAAATCAGCTTCTGTACTAGATGACTGGAGAGTAGCTAATGTAATGCCTATTTTTAAAAAAAGGCTCCAGAGCACTGTTCCCCTCTAATTTTTTATATCTACGTGCGGAATGAATTTTGTGATGCGCACTGATGTGGAGGTGATGTGTGACACATCACCTTCATATCGGTGCACATCACAAAATTCATATGGTGGGGGTAGGGCTGAGGGGTTTGGAGTGTGGGAGCGGGCTCAGGGCTGGGGCAGAGGGTTGGGGTGTGTGTGGGGGGGTGAGGGCTCCGGCTAGGAGTGAAGGTTCTGGGGTGGGGCTGGGGATGAGGGGTTTGGGGTGCAGGCTGCCCCGGGGCTGCGATGCGGAGAGAGGACTCCCCCCCAGCACTCTCTCGCTGCAGCAGCTCGGGGCCAGGGAAAAGGCGCCTCTCCCTGGCTGCGGCAGCTCCAGCATGCCTAGGTCTGGCTGGGCCGAGGGAGGGGCTCCTCTTCCCCAGCCATGGCAAGTCCGGGTCAGGTCCATGCTGGGGCTGGTGGGGAGAGGTGCCTCTGACTACCGCATCAGGTCTGTGCTGGGGCTGGCAGGGAGAGACGCCTCTCCCCGCCGCTGCAGGTCCATGCTGGGGAAGGGGTGCCTCTCCTGGCTGCAGCCCTGAGCCCCGCTGTGGCCACGCAGCTTAGAGGAAACTTAGCTCAGAGGCAATCCTGGCAACTATAGGGTAGTAAACTTCAGGACCAGACAAACTGGTTGAAACTATAGTAAAGAACAAAACTAAAGTAAAGAACAAAGTTATCAGACACATAGGTGAACACAATTTGTGTTGGGGAAGAGTCAACATGGCTTTGGTAAAGGGAAATCGTGCCTTACCAATCTATTAGAATTCTTTGAGGGCATCAAAAAGCATGTGAACAAGGGTGATCCAGTTGATATAGTGTACTTGGATTTTGAGCAACCTTTGACAAGATCCCTCACCACAGGCTCTTAAGCAAACTAAGAAGTCATGGGATAAGAGGGAAGGTGCTCTCATGGATCAGTAACTGATTAAAAGATAGGAAACAAAGGGTAGGAATAAGCGGTTAGTTTTCACAATGGAGAGAGTTAAATAGCAGGGGTCCCTTAACAATCTGTACTGGGACCACACAATGCACAGTCAACCTCTGGAACTCATTGCCAGAGGATGTGGTGACAGCCAAAAGTATAACTCGGTTGAAAAAAGAATCAGGTACATTCAAATAGGATAAGTCCATCACTGGCTATTAGACAAGATGGTCAGGGATGCAATCCCATATTCTGGGTGCCTCTAAACCTCTGACTGCCAGAAGCAGGGACTTGATGACAGGGAATAAATCATTTGGTAATTGTCCTGTTCTGTTAATTCCCTCTGAAACATCTGGCACTGGCCACTGTAATAAGACAGGATACTGGGGTTGATGAACCATTGGTCTGACCCGGTAGGGCCATTCTTATGTTCTTAAGTAAAACATTACAGAATAGTGTAATGTTCTGAAACCTGCTGTGGTTTTAGTGTTCATTTTTTTCCTACACTCTTACCATTATAAGATTATTAAATTTTCTTATTAATTTAATAACAATAATTTAGTATCCATTATACTGAGGAATGTGAACACAATAAACCCTGAAATTTCCTAGGGTGTGTTTAGCCAAAGTTTAATCTTTGAAGTCACGGGGCCAAATACTGCTCTCAGTTATAAATCTAAAGTAAATTCATGGGGTCAGATTCTCTTGTCTGCTGAATTTATGGGGCTACCATAAACAACTGCGGTTGTTGTAGCCATGTTGTTGACCTAAAGAAGAGTTGCGTATAGCTCTAAAGCTTGTCTCTTTCACCAACAGAAGTTGGTCCAATAGAAGATATTACCTCACTCACCCATGTGTAGATAGCTAATCTACAGATCAGGCAGGATATAACAGGTGAACAGAACAGAACAGAGAAACAGGTTGGGAATGGGATAGCACGATGAGAGAAACACATATACAAGAACATAATAATATAATCTCAGAATGAGGTGCCTTTTCTTTATGAAGGCTTAGGATCTGATATGTTTTTGTGGTGTGTGGCATGCATTTGACAAAATGGTTTTAAACTCTGTGGAATTTTTTTAAAAAAAGATGAAGTCAGTGAAGATGATATTCTGTGTGTCTGTCGTGAGAAGGGAGTTCATAATGTGGTACACATGGCTTGCTCACTGTTGGAGCTAATTGTAGAAAAAGTGGCTATGGTCTTTCAAAAAGGATGAATAAGCATTGAGAAAATCCAAGGAGAATTGTCAAGTATGCATGGCTAAGGTAAATTAAATGAATTATATGTATGAATCACTATAAAATGTGGTACACAGCTGTGTTGTTTGCACATATGCACATTCAAGTCCACTGAGCATTTCTTCTTGGAAACTACTGATTTGCCTACATTGCTATGAGTTATGGTATCCCCTGGACTACATTCCCATTTTCATAGAATCATAGGACTGGAAGGGAGTTCGTGAGGTCATCTGGTCAAGTCCCCTGCACTCATGGCAGGACTAAGTATTATCTAGACCATGCCTGACATATGTTTGTCTAACTTGTTCTTTAAAATCTCCAGTGGCAGAGATTCCACAACCTCCCTAGGCAATTTATTTCAGTGCTTAACTACCCTGACAGTTAGGAAGTTTTTCCTAATGTCAAACCTAAACCACCCTTGCTGCAATTTAAGCCCATTGCGTCTTGTACTATCCTCGGAGGTGAAGGAGAAAACTTTACCTCCCTCCTAGTTGTAACAACCTTGTATGTACTTAAAAACTGTTATCATGTCCTCCCTCAGTGTTCTCTTCTCCAGACTAAACAAACCCAGTTTTTTCAATCTTCCTTTATAGGTCATGCTTTCTAGACTTTTAATCATTTTTGTTGCTCTTCTCTGGACTCTCTCCAATTTGTCCATATCTTTCCTGAAATGTGGTGCCCAGAACTGGACACAGTTTTCCAGGCCTAATCAGCACGGAGTAGGGAAGAAGAGTAATGTCCTGTGTCTTGTTTACAACACTCCGTCTATTACATCCCAGAATGATGTTTGCTTTTCTTGCAACACTGTTGACTCATACTTAGCTTGTAATCCACTATGACCCCCAGATCCCTTTCTGCAGTACACCTTCCTAGGCAGTCGTTTCCCATTTTGTATGTGTGCAACTGATTGTTCCTTCCTAAGTGGAGTACTTTGCATTTGTCCTTATTGAATTTTATCCTATTTATTTCAGACTCTTTCTCCAGTTTGTCCAGATCATTTTGAATTTTAATCCTATCCTCCAAAGCACTTGCAAACCCCACCCCAAGCTTGGTATCATTAGCAAACTTTATAAGTGTATTCTCTATGCCATTATCTAAATAATTGATAAAGATATTAAACAGAAACTGACCCAGAACTGATCCCTGCAGGACCCCAGACAATATGCCCTTCCAGCTTGACTGTGAACCGCTGATAACTATTCTCTGGGAATGGTTTTCCAACCAGTTATGCACCCACCTTATAGTAGGTCCATCTAGGTTGCATTTCCCTAGTTTATTTATGAGAAGGTCATGTGAGACAGTATCAAAAGCCTTACTAAAGCCAAGATATACCATGTCTACCGCTTCCCCCCATCCACAAGGCTTGTTACCCTGTCAAAGAAAGCTACTAGGTTGGTCTGACAGGATTTGTTCTTGACAATTCTATGCTGACAGTTACTTATCACCTAATTGTCTTCTAGGTGTTTGCAAATTGATTGCTTAGTTATTTGCTCCATTATCTTTCCAAGTTAAGCTGACTGGTCTGTAATTCCCTGGGTTGTCCTTATTCCCCTTTTTATAGATGGGCACTATCTTTGCCTTTTCCAGTCCTCTGGAATTTCATCCGTCTTCTATGACTTTTCAAAGATAATTGCCAAAGGCTCAGATATAGCCTTAGTCAGTTCCTTGCGTATTTTAGGATGTATTTCAACACGCCCTGGTGACTTGAAGACATCTAACTTGTCTAAGTAATTTTTGACTTGTTCTTTCCCGATTCTATCCTCTGATCCTACTTCATTTTCACTGGCATTCACTATGTTAGAAGAATCATTACTAGACTTTTTGGTGAAAATGGAAACAAAAATGTCATTTAGCACTTCTGCCATTTACATATTTTCTATTATTGTTTTTTTCCCCTCATTGAGTATGGGTCTATACTGTCCTTGGTCTTCCTTTTGCTTCTAATGTATTTGTAGAATGTTTTCTTGTTATCCTTTACGTCTCTACCTAGTTTAATCTCATTTTGTGCCTTGGCCTTTCTAATTTTGTCCCTATATACTTGTGTTATTTGTTTATATTCATCCTTTGTAATTTGACCTAGTTTCCACTTTTTGTTGGATTCTTTTTGAATTTCAGATCATTGAAGATCTCCTGGTTAAGCCAAGGTGGTCTCTTGCTGGGCCTTAAAAACCTCTGAGGATGGAGATTCCACCACCTCCCTAGGTAACCCATTCCAGTGCTTTACCACCCTCCTAGTGAAATAGTGTTTCCTAATATCCAACCTAGACCTCCCCCACTGCAACTTGAGATCATTGCTCTTTGTTCTGTCATCTGCCACCACTCAGAACAGCCTAGCTCCATCCTCTTTGGAATCCCCCTTCAGATAGTTGAAGGCTGCTATCAAATCCCCCCTTACTCTTCTTTTCCGCAGACTAAACAAGCCCAGTTCCCTCAGCCTCTCCTCGTAAGTCATGTGCCCCAGCACCCTGATCATGTTTGTTCCCCTCACTGGACTCTTTCCAATTTGTCCACATCCCTTCTGTAGTGGGGGCCCAAAACTGGACACAATGCCACAGATGTGGCCTCACCAGTGCCAAATAGAGGGGAATAATCACTTCCCTTGATCTGCTGGCAATGCTCCTACTAATGCAGCCCAATATGCCTTTAGCCTTCTTGGCAACAAGGGTACACTGCTGACTTATATCCAGTTTCTCATCCACTGTAATGCCCAGGTCCTTTTCTGCAGAACTGCTGCTTAGCCAGTCGGACCCTAGTCTATAATGGTGCATGGGATTCTTCCGTCCGAAGTCGAGGACTTTGCACTTGTCCTTGTTGAACCTCATCAGATTTCTTTTGGCCCAATCCTCCAGTTTGTCTAGGTCAGTCTGGGCCCTATCCCTATGCTCCAGCATGTCTACCTCTCCCTCCAGCCTAGTGTGATCTGCAAACTTGTTGAGGGTGCAATCCATCCCATCATCCAGATCATTAATAAAGATGTTGATCAAAACTGGCCCCAGGACCGACCCCTGGGGTACTCCACTTGATACCGGCTGCCAACTAGACATCAAGCCATTGATCACTACCCATTGAGCCCGACAATCTAGCCAGCTTTCTATCCACCTTATAGTCCATTCATCCAATCAATACTTCTTTAACTTGCTGGCAAGAATACTGTGGGAGACTGTATCAAAAGCTTTGCTAAAGTCAAGATATATCATGTCCACTGCTTTCTCCATATCCATAGAGCCAGTTATCTAATCATAGAAGGCAATCAGGTTGGTCAGGCATGACTTGCCTTTAGTGAATCCATGTTGACTGTTCCTGATCACCTTCCTCTCCTCCAAGTGCTTCAAAATGGTTTCCTTGAGGACCTGTTCCATGATTTTTCCAGGGACTAAGGTGAGTCTGACTGGTCTGTAGTTCCCCGGATTCTCCTTCTTCCCTTTTTTAAAGATGGGCACTATATTTGCCTTTTTCCAATCATCTGGGACCTCCCCGATCGCCATGAGGTTTCAAAGATAATGGCCAGTGGCTCTGCAATCACATCAGCCAATTCCCTCAGCACCCTCGGATGCATTAGATCTGGACCCATGGACTTGTGCATGTCCAGCTTTTCTAAATAGTCCGTAACGTGTTCTTTCACCACTGGGGGCTGCTCACCTCCTCCTACAGTATAGTAGTTTGCTCTTGTGACTTTAATAATGTCTCTTTGAAAAACTGCCAACGGTCTTCAATTGTTTTTCCCCTTAGACTTGCTTCCCATGGGATCTAACCTACCAACTCCCTAAAATCTGGCTTCTTGAAATCCGTTATCTTTATTGTGCTGTTTTCCCTCCTATCTTTTCATGATCACTTTCACCTAAGCTACCTTCCACTTTGAAATTCTCAACCAGTTCCTCCCTATTTGTCAAAATCAAATCTAGAACAGCCTCTTCCCTACTTGTGTTTTCCACCTTCTGAAACAAAAAATTGTCTCCAGTGCATTCCAAGAACCTGTTGGATGATATGTGCCCTGCTGTGGTATTTTTCGAACAGATGTCTGGGTAGTTGAAGTCTTCCATCACCACCAAGTCGTGTGCTTTGGACAGTTTTGTTAGTTGTTTAAAAGCCTCTTCTTCCTGGTTAGGTGTTCTGTAGTAGACCCCTACCATGAAGATTTATTTATTTATCTTTCATATTCTTACTTTCTGACTACTTCCTTTTGCTGGTACCATCAGCTACAACCATCTCTGAGCTATGCATCATAGAGATCCTCCATATCTGAGCAGATTGCTATGGTTATGTTTTATGGACAACCTGTGATGTGCTGGGCCTTCAGGATATATAAATGTGGGCACTTTTACTGTTGTTAGGCTAATGTTGCCTCATGCTTATACGTAATACCTATCTTTACTAAACCCACATCCTCTGGTTGTTGCTCATGTTACAATGAGACATGAATCTGGTGCCCTTTACACTTTCCTGTTTAGGAGTAATTTTCAGGGCAACTTTTTCTCTTTCACATTTTTTTTTAACTACAAAGGGATGATTGAGGCCTTGCGTTTCTTTTTACAGATGAACTACTCTTCTATAATCTTTTCTGGGTTATCTGTTCTGTTTCCTTAAAAATAAAGTGCTCTCTCTCTCTCTCTCTCTTTTCTTTCTCATACTTTATGTTTCTTTCTCTAATACATATCACCCTGTCTCTTTGTTTCTCAGTTTTCACGGCCTCTCAATCCTCTACATCACTTACTCTTTCATTCCAGGACACTTCCATTTAAGCTGTCAGGTCTATTTTTTTCTCACATCCACTCTCCCTTTCCAAATTCTGTTTTCTTTTGTTTCTCTGTCTTATTTTAGGCCTTTTACTTCTCATCTCTTAGGTGCTCTTGTCTCCTATGTTCACTTCTCTCATGCTACCTGGCACCTCTCTTCCATTTAAACCCTCTGTTTCTCTTTGTGACATTGTTGTAAATGTTTCCGTTATTATGTATGGTTAGTTTGTGTGGCTTCACATAGAAAAATCTACTTTATCAGGTATACTTTAAAAATTATGGGATAGCAACAGCTATCTTAAATCTGTCTCTATGGGAAATACAATAAAGAAGGCATTTGTTGCGCACCTGCAAATGCTGAGGTTTATTTTAATGTATACTTGTCTACTTAAATTCCAAATGGGCCATCCTCAGTGTCACCTGACATCTCCTCATCTCATTTGCTCTTCTCTGAACTTAGTCTTACAATGATGATGCTCAGTCATTTCTTCCTTTGCCTTGTCCTCTGTTTGCTTCCAACATCACTATTTGATCCACCCACTATCATTAGAGTATATGACTGCAAGGGAGAAAGAAAGGACTCAGTCCGCAAACTCCTTCCCCATAGTCAGCATCACAAGCACAGCACCTGTAATGAAACTTAATCTTTAAAAGGTTCTGTTCAGTTGTAAAAAGGTGACCCCCTAATGTCTGAGTAGGGTTTACAGTTTTCAGAATGCAATTTTCCTCTCCGTTCATATTTAATATTGTTTTTGCATTTTAAAAATAAAAATGGCTGAAAATAGTGGGCTAGATTCAGACCTGGGTCCAGACTCTGATTCTCATTTATTTCGATTAAAAACATGGAGTAAGTCAATAGCATTGGAATTAGATGACAGGGCCTATAGCAAACTGTCTGGACTTATTCCAGATTTACAGGTCAATGGATTTACTCCAGACAGCAAGTCAGTTGAATTCTTCCAGATTTACCCTTGTGTAACTACACCAGCAGAGTTGTGTTCACTTACACCCAGTTGTATTAAAATTAGTACTTTGAATCATATATGTTGCCATAAGTGGAAGCATGGGCTCTCCCCCAAACTAAATTTTAAATGTGTGCAGTAAATGGTACAAAACTGTTATGCCGCCAGCAGGTATTGCTGATATGAAGTCATTTGCCATTTTAAATGATATGGGGGTCTTACATATTCAGCACTGTTGTACCCATGTTGGTCCCAGGATATTAGAGAGACAAGGTGGGTGAGGTAATATTTTTCACTGGACCAAATTCTGTTGGTGAGAGAGATAAACTTCCAAGCTACACAGAGCTCTCCTGAAGAAGAGCTCTGTGTAGCTCAAAAGCTTGTCTCTCTCACCAACAGAAATTGGAACAATAGAAGATATTACCTCACCCACCTTGCCTCTCTAATGTGGATCTTATAACTCTTGTGGCCTCTGAAATTCTGAAGGCTTGGTTGTGGGCTTTAGACTATTCCTTATTAGTTTAGCCTGATGTTGTTATTAGTAATAATAAAGATAACACTGTATATTAAAGGAAGGTTGCTATTTCATTTAAGTCAATAGCACCTTGACATGTTATTTAAACCGTCAGGAAATGCAAGCCCTATAAGTTAATGAAGTTGCACTAGGATTTTGAGTCATCTGACGTCAGACTGCTTTGCTTTAAGATGAGACAAATACAGTATTGCAGATGGCTTTCCAAGATTTAGTAGAATAAGAGAGACCTGAATAACATGCTTTGGAATTTATCGCCTTGGAGTATATAAAACTTAGTTTTCCACGGATGCCTGATCTTAGAGGAAAGCATTTTCACATTACAATGAAAGCATTTGTCATGGAATTAGTTTTTCTCTATCCATGGGGTACTCTGGGCTGATAGGCATACAGTTTTGTACCCATAACACTGCCTATGTGACATGGGAGCTGTGGCATGGTTTGGAAGCTGAGTGTGACTGATAAATACATAAAAGAAGGGAAAACTGAGAGAAGAAAAGGAAGATTCTGCCCTAAAAAACCTATTTTTTGCTTTTAAAGGCAAATACACGATACTGATGTTCATTAACAGTATGGAAATAGTGAGTAACCAAGACAAAGGAGTTCTACAGGGGCTGAGGAAAATACTACATTTGTAGGAAAAAATGGATAACATTTTCCTATATGCCTTTAAAGAAAGAATTTGTCTATAAATTAAAAAAGGTACAGCTCACCAGATGTTTTATAACAATTGGTTATGTATTAAAAAGTGAGCTACTGTTTTGGTCTTTGAAGTGAAAAATAAAATGATTTCTGATTGTTTCTGATCTGCAACAGCATTGACCTGTTTTTTCAATGAATGTGAAATAATAGGGTCTGTGGTCTTGCCAAAAATGTTACTTTATTGCAAATTTCAAAGACATTTATTGCTCTGTATGTGATAAATTTGTATTTCTTCTAATGTCAGGGGCACAGTATTCAATCTTTGGCCAACTCCTCCTGCCTGCTATTTTCGTCACTTGATCCAAAAGCTAAAAAGTAGCATTAAATCAAGAAAATCCTGTGAAAATTTTTGTATAAAGTGTTGCAGCCCACCTACAGTGCGATACTTAGTGAGATGAAAGGGTGTTAAGTTATGAGTGCCTTGTGCTTTCAAAAAAAACCTTGTTCCGTATATTGAAAACAAAGATAACTAACATAGTTCAATTACACTCTAACAGTAGTTGAAAATCTCTCTCTCTCTATTGATTTAATGTAATTTTTGTTTAGAAAATACAGTATTTGTGTGCATTATATAATAGTGCTGGAATGCCCCCTGTTGGAAAATGTTTGTTAGGGGGTGTTGTCGTGCATATTTCCATATACTACCTAGGTTAACAAGCCTGCAATATTTTTTCTCTTTTGAATTTAAATGAGGTTCAAGGGGTTATTTTATTCCTTTCTCCCCTATTTTAGCACTCTCAATGTCACCATGTCCAAGTTCCTCAGTTCCTATAATTCCTATATGTGGTTTGCAGCACTCAAATTATATGGGATTGCCCCCAAAAGAGCCATTTTTGTTCTTTTCCTTCTTAAATAATTGAAAACTATGTATAAAAATTTCAAAAAATTCAGAAGTAGGAAATATTCCAACAAAAGACAAGAGCAGAGTTAGCATTATTCCTTTAATCACGGCATAGCCTCAAACACATACCTGTATCCCAATGATTACTGTATGCAGCTAAATTTAAATGAAAATATAGTGTATGCAAACCAGTCAGGTAACTTCACATAAATACAATTAAGTAGCTAGAGCCACATTCTTCTCTCGGTTACTCTGTTAAAGATACTGGGATTGCACTGGTGCAACTGAGAGCAGAATTTGGCCCCTAAACTTTAGCAATATGAACCTTTGTCAGACAGCAATATTCAGCAAACTGTTCGGTTTTATTTGACAAATGATGGTTATATAAGCACTCTAGTTTCAGGGGAGAATGAGGAAGACGATTTGTTAGCTGGATAAATATTTGCAATATATTAATAGTAAGAATTAAACAAATGAGACTGAAGGTTGGAATCAATTATTCTAATAATAAACTTCATTTTAAGCAAATATTAAAAAAAACATGCCAATTTGTTCCCCTTTGGAGGAGGTCCTTTAAGTGGTCTGGAGCTGGGTTGTCGCTTCAAGATATTAGTAAGTGATGTCTTCAAGCAATTTCAAAAAGTTTATCATTAGGGCCGTACCCACCAGACAACACCATACTCAAGGTTTTGGGATAGTTTTATTGCAAACTTTGGGCTCTGTTCTAGAGTCTTTGCTCAGGCAAAGCTCCCCATATGGAAAAGTCCTATAGAATTTAATAGACAATGATAACCTAGCATCATCCTAGAATATTATTGCTGATCTAGAACCTTTCAAACTGGAGAACAACAAATGAAGTGTTTCAAAGTAAATTTGCAGATGACTAAATCATGCATGCTAAAATATGTGAATAATTTAGTATCTATGACCATTTTATGAGTAAACCGGTGATAATTTGCATCCTTGCAAAGATGGGTGAATAAACTTGTCACTTTATAACTTTTCACTTTGTAAACTTGCAACAAAAATATTAACAAATCACTTTTTTATTGTGTGATACAGGAGGGCCAGGGAGCAGTGGGAGAAGGGAGATATGTAAGCCCTAGACTAATTAAGGTGTGGTTCCTTATAGACTAGGAAGGGTTGGTACAGGTTAATTGGAGCACCTGTAGTCAATTAAGGCCCTGTCAGGAACCTAATAAAACCCCCCAGGCAGTCAGGGTGGGTGAGGAAGGAGAGAGGACTGGAGCTTGGAGGGGGTGTTGCTGAGACTTAAAAGACCAGAGAACCAAAGTAAGGGAGACCCTGCCCTAGCATTTAAGGACTGAGAGTAACCCTACTTAAGGGGAAAGAGGGTAAGAAACCTGCAGGGGTTGAGTGGGGCTGGGGCTCAGAGTGTGCAGTAAACCCAAACCCCTCCCCTACCACTTTCCTGGGCTACAAGAGCAGGGCCAAGGGGTGGCCTCTTAGCCCCTGCCAAGAAAAGTGTGGGACCCACCATACAAACATTGGCCCCTTTGTCACAATTGGTATTATTTGACCAGAGAGGATTAGCAAAATAGTGACTCCTGTTGCAAGGGTGGAACTGTCATTATAACTTAGTTTGATGCTCACATAATTTAAAATAAAGGATGTTCTTATGTATGTACTTCTAGAGACCTGTGCCATGGTTTTGAGCATATAATATAACTATGTTGGCTCTTTTTGCATTGGCCCTGAGTGGAAGAGAGTATATTGTACAGGCAAACTCATTCTGTAAGATTTGTAGGAAAATATTCCCATTATAAAAGGGCTGAGGCTATGGGAAATTATTCACTGTATTAGGAACATTGAAGTGCAAATTGCCTTTCTCTTCTGGAATTACCTAGCATGGAATAAAAACACATCTTTTATTATTATGGAAATCCAAACGTGTCAAATCTTACCCTTTTCTGGGTGTTTGGCTTTATTCATGAAAGGAACTTAAATGAAATAAAACAATCCAGCCCCAGACTTCTCAGCCTTGGCTGTTCCCAGTATTTCTTCTTGTGGACTGTGCAGCCTACGCACCAGGTCTAGTCTCTCTCTTCAGAGAGCCACTCCCTTATATCCAGCTGGGCTAACAGGCCATCTGATTCAGTGAGTTAAAAAAATCCATTTTACCTTGTCCCAGCAGACCCAGTGCCTGCTGACAGGACAAGGTGTTTCACAAAAACGCTGCCAGCCTGGAATAGGGTGTTTTCATGGAAACATCCATCTTTGTTGCTACACTTTATGGACTGAATTTTGCCCCTTTTCTGTTCATGAATGACTCACAAACAGAAGCTGATTTTTTTATAAATGCATGTAATCTGGGTTTCTGTTCTAGCCAATTCAGGGTACATATAGCAACATTTTGTATTGTAGGCAGTTTGTTTTTCAAAACGCAAGGCTGGTGTTTTTGTAAAGCGACATTACTATAAAACATGGCACATGTATCTATTTCAATTGTAATTTGGCATGGTCTCCTCTTCTTGCTGGCACTGTTGATTGTACTTGCCCTATTTTCTTTTCTCTCTGCTGCAGAATTGAAGCCAGTATTTTTGGCAACACATGTGATGTGTATGTCACAGCTGTGGGACCCACATGCCAAACTCTGGAATGTGTTTTACCAGCAGCAGTACGTGGGCCTACATTCCTCCCTCGCTTGCTGGCTGATTCCAGCTTCTGCTCTGGTTTCACTGCAAGCTGTGGACTTGCATAAGAGGTCAGACTGACGCTGTTGTCTTTTGATTTACATTTGATGGCATTTGAATGTTGGAAGTAGCATTTCTCCACAAACTTTTAACAAGATGCATATACAGTTGGTTAAATTGGTGTTACATCCATCCACCCTGAGACTGATTACTCCTTAAAGGGCCATTTATAAATCCAGAGTACGAACAAACTAGAAATGACTGGACAAGACTACAAAGTTCTTTGACGATAAAACAGAACATCTGCCCGAGTCCATTTCTTTCTATCTAACCACTGTCTTCCTTCCTATCTTTCCAAATACGTAGGCTTAGCGGATCCCTCAGTCTAAACTTAATGATAATTATCATTAATGTGGTGCAGGGTCATAGCAAATGAAACAATGTACACTATGCTATAGGAAACTACCAAATAATATGTAAGTGTAGAGTCAGGCTGAGATTTTCAAAAGTGGTTAAGGGAGGTTGGTGCACAACTTCCATTGAAAGTCACAGGGAGTTGGGTGCCTAACTATTGTGCATTGCCTGTGTGGTTAGACGGCTATGTTTTGCACACATTATGCTGTAAATACCTGGGTGCACAGTGCGGTGAATGTGGAGCTTAACGAAGGATTCACAGGGAAACATCTTATTTGGGCTGCTCATTTTAACAGTGTAAGACCTTATCTATCATTTATTATGTGTTTGATTGAAAAGTGATAAAAATGTAAACAGCTGGGAAGAATTTGCTTTTGTGGCATTATCTAGGACAGCCACTTCAACACAGTTTGTTGCTGCTGCTGCTGTGATTGCATGCAAAGGAAGCTATACTTTGATATTCTTCAACTAGAGTGCTACTTGACATGCTTGGGTGATGATGATATGCTGAGGGCACAATCCAGTCTCTGACCTGTCAAGAGAACAAGCATTACATATGTTTCCACAGTGCATGATAAATCAGACATGTGCAAGAAAGAGAAAGTTCTTGTGTCACAGGTGTAAGGCTGCCAAGGCCAGTGACATTCTGGGGTATCTGTTTTTAAAGAGATAATCACATGAATTATTGTCACTTAGTTTTAGCTATAGTACGTGTCCTTACACACACAGCTAGACCTCTTCTCTTTCACACACTAGTGTTATTTCAGTGAGCATAAGATCACTGTTTAGTATCTCTGTAGTCTCTGCTTCTCTTTCAGCTTTGTACACTCTGCAGTGGTTGGCTGTTACAATCACTTGTTACAATCATCATTGTTAGGGCCCTACCAAATTCATGGCCATAAAAAACACATAATGGACTATAAATCTAGTCTCCCCCTATGAAATCTGGTGTTGCGTACTTTTACATTATACTATACAGATTTCACAGGGGAGACCAGCATTTCTCAAATTGTGGGTCCTGACCCAAGAGTTGCAGGGAGGTCACAAGATTATTTTAGGGGATTCACAGTATTACCACCCTTACTTCTGCACTGCCTTCAGAGCTGGGTGGCTGGAGAGCAGTGGCTGCTAGCTGGGAGCCCAGCTCTGAAGGCAGCACCCTGCCGGCAGCAGCGCAGAAGTAAGGGTGGCAATACCATACCGTGCCCGCCTTACTTCTGCGCTGCTCCTGGTGGTGGCTCTGCCTTCAGAGCTGGGCTCCCAGCTAGCAGCCACCACTCTCCAGCCGCCCAGCTCTGAAGGTAGAGCCACCATCAGCAGCAGCGCAGAATTAAGGTAGCAGTGTTGCAACCCCTCCCCCCCCCCAATAACCTTGCAACCCCGCAACTCCTTTTTGAGTCATGATCCCTACAAGTACAACACCGTGATTTTTCAGATTTAAATATCTGAAATCATGAAATTTACAATTTTTAAAATCCTATGACCGTGAAATTGAACGAAACGGACTGAATTTGGTAGGGCCCTATCCATTGTGTAACAAGTAACTCAGCTTTGCATTACTTTCAGTTTTGTGTGCTCAAAAAAATGAGTCCAAACAGGGCATGGATCATCATGAATGGGGTCCACTGGTAATATATTGCAGTACTGATTGGTGTCAATAATATCTGAAGGGGAAGGTGATGCTAGGTTTTTCTATTCTGTTCTATTTTATTAAAAACGCTGTTATATAATACATGTAACTGCACTGGTAAAAGCTCCATTTTTGATACTATCTAGTTAATATGATGCTGGCCTTCATAAACAACCTGGCAATCTTTAATTACTCAGAAAGCCCCTACACAAGGAAATCAGGAAGGCACATGTTGAAATCCTTCCAAATTGCTAGTTTAAGTTAGTATCTGGCACCATGTGGGCACTCTGGGCAGGACACCACAAATACTTGCAAGTATACAGACCATTTGTATTGATGGTTCTGACTAATTTTAGCTTGAAAAAACAAACAACCTATCTGTGGTTTTATTCAAAGATTGTACTTGAAGTCAATTCTGAATGCCTTCTCAGAACCATTTAAACCAGAAGCTGCTGGTTTTGAGCTATACAAAAATGGATTTGAATATTACAGCCTGTAAAAAAATAATCTATCTTTGCTTATTTGAAAAAAACCCCCCACGTCAGTAGTCAACTGTGTCAACATTAAGTCAACTGAGCCTTAACATACTGCTAACTCTTGTAATCACTTATTACAACTATAATAACTTGTTTTAATAATAAAAAATTTCATTTCTATTTTCAAACTGCACTATACTGTAGCAAGACTTCCATTATAACCTCCTGTCTCTATATGCTCATAAGTTTCTGAATTTTTTTGTTTGACGTTTCCATGAATGCTCTCAGTTCCAAATAATTTTTTTTACAGTTTGCATAGAATACGTTCATATGTTCTAATAAAGTTAAAAGACCTTTTCTGCTGTAAAATTAGGTCTCATTTTCAGAAGTGCTGAGCAGTCACAAATCCCATTGAAGTCAATGGGAGCTGCAGGTGTTCAGCACTTTTGAAATCAGGACAGTACTTTGTTTTGCGCACACAGAACCGAAATGACAACATTGCAAGTTGGAACTTTCCTAGTAACTAGGCCTAAGGAGGATTAGTCTGCAGGCCAATTTCCAGTGGAATAAGTGCAATAATTATGGTGTTAAACAATTGAATTGTATACACAGATATGTGCACACAACTCCATAGACTGCAGTGGGAGCTGTATACGTGTACAGTAGAACCTCAGTTACAAACACCAGAGTTATGAACTGACCAGTCAACCACACACCTCATTTGGAACCAGAAGTATGCAATCAGGCAGCAGCTGAGACCAAAACAAAAGCAAATACAGTATAGTACTGTGTTAAATGTGATCTACTAAAAAAAAAATGGAAGTTAAAAAAAAAAGATTTGACAAGGTAAAGAAACTGTTTCATTTAAATTAAAATGGTTAAAAGCAGCATTTTTCTTCATAGTAAAGTTTCAAAGCTGTATTAAGTCAATGTTCAGTTGTAAACTTTTGAAAGAACCACCATAATGTTTTGTTCAGAGGCACGAACATTCCTGAGGTGTTTGTAACTCTGAGGTTCTGCTGTGCTTGAAAGTAAAATTTAGCTTCCTGCTATATGTGCAATGCAGCAAATAAGTGTTGTTGTAGCCATGTTGATTCCCGGCTATTAGAGAGACCAGGTGGGCAAGGTATTAATTTTTTTTTTTATTGCACCAACTTTGGTAAAAGAGACCAGCTTTCCAGTTTATTTAACTCCTTATCTGTTCCATCCTTGCATTTAGCTGTACCTTTCCCAGACCTGAAGAAGAGCTCTGTGTAAGCTCAAAAGCTTGTCTCTCTTACCAACAGAAGTTGGTCCAATAGAAGATATTACCTCACCCATCTTGTCTCTCAAATATGCAGCAAATAACACTGCTCTGGAAACTGAAGTTCCTGACTTCTGAGCATTTAAGGATGAGATTTTCAAGAATGCATATAGGACATAGGTGCCTGAACCCCATTGAAATTAAGCCTGGGTCAGAAGCTGACTTCTTTAGGTTCTCTTGAAAATGTCTGTCTAACATTGTAACTCTATGCAGTATCACCATATCCATTTCTATGCATAACTTCCCTATTGCACTTAACAGCCTGTCTGTCTCCATTTCCTCATGTGTTACATTGTACCAGAGACTGAGGCAGACACAGCTTCCTCCTTGCCAGCAGGGGCCCTGGTAAATTTGTCCCCAAGAAATACTGTGAGGTTAAGCCCTGCAACAAGTCCTGCCCTAAGGAGAACGAGCAACTGTCCTTCGTGATTCTCTGAATGGCTGACACTCCATATGAAACAGGAGACCATTTCTGGGGGTTGTCTGAGCAATGCAGACATCTGGTGTGCTTTTAACCTAGGCCCTGCCTCACCTTTCTTTGCCTCAATCCTGGAGTTTCGGCTCTCGACCTTGGCCCTGACATGGCTCCCAACCCTGATCTTGGTTTACTGTGTTCAGAGTTGGACTATTGCTGACCCCGGTACAAGACCTTGGCATGGTCTGACCCAGATTCTAACCTCTCACTCTTTGTTACTAGACTCTGACCTTGTAGTTTTGGCCTGGCCCCGGACTGAACTTCTACTCTTTGGCCCAGATACTGAGCCTTTCACCCCATGCTCACAGCTGCCCACTACCTGGCCTTGAAAGATTGCGCAGACCACCCCAGGCTGTCCCTTCTGCCAATCTCTCAACAGACAATGGAAGGACCAGCTCCATCTCTTATCTCATTTCCAAGGGGGACCCAAACCCCCAGGAATGAGCTGCCTGCTTGCAGATAAAGACTCTTGTGCTGCAGGCCCAGTTAGCACAGGCCATGGCCAAAGTGCTGGCCCTGCATGAGCAGCTGGCTCAGTTACAGAACCACACCAGGCAACTCATGTCTGAAGTGAAAATCCTTCGAGAGCAGCTTGTGTGCTCACAAGGAGAGGCAGCTGCCTGTGAGCTTGGGCAGAGCACCCCACCCCCTGAACAGGGCTCTGAAATGCTGCTACCAGAGCGATTTGATGGGGACCACTGGAGATATCCAGGTTTCCTAAACCAGTGTCAGCTGCTCTTCCTGCTATGGCCTTGAACATACCCCACACAGACCAAGCAAAGTTGGGACTGGTGATTAGACTGCTTGTGGGAGAAGCGCTAGATTGGCCCTTTGTTGTGTTAAAACAAAACAGCCTGGCACTCTTTAACTGGGACAGCTTCCTGCGAGAATTCTCAACCATCTGTGATGTCCCACAACTTGCCCTTACTTCGGCAGAAGCCAACCTCTGGTAGCTTAGACTATGGCAAGGGCTGGCCACTTCATACACTGCCCATTTCCCGCAGCTGGTGGACTGATGTCAAGTGGAACAAGGCAGCATGACTGCATCAGTTCTGGTGGGGTCTCAGCAAAGAGGTAAAAGATAAGATAGCTCAATGCTGACTCAGTACCTTCATTGACCTTGTACTTCATATTGACACCTGGCTGCCTGAGCAGAAGGAAGAGGGAAAAATAAAAGGTGGCCAAATGCTGCAACACCCACCCACTGTGCCCAGGACCATGGAACCAAGCCCTGGGTCACAAACATCTGACCCTGGAAGAAAAGGAATGCTGTAACTAATTTAACCTCTGTTTCTACTGCAGAATGTCGTGACATTCACTTGCTTCCTGTCCATCCAAACTGAAACTGGGAAAGAGATCAGCTCAGACCAAGTAAGGGGTACTGCCTGAGTGTCATCAGGGCAACAAGCCCTAAGCTAGTTCCTCTGCCTTTGAAAAGAACCCAACCAAAATACCACAGGCTTCCCCATGTTTACAGCATCTTAGGGGGATGGAGGTCGATTGCCCTACAGTCAGCCATGATCAACCCCAGTGCTGCAGACTATTTTATCAATGCAAAAGCAGCCCAAACTCTACAATGTTTGAAAAACTGCCAAGAGACATTATTAAGGGCACAAGAGCAAACTATCCCACTGTGTAGGAAAGATAGGAAGTACGGCAAGAGACCACCCTGGCTTAACCAGGAGATCTTCAATGATCTAAAAATGAAAAGAGTCCTACAAAAAATAGAAACTAGGTCAAATTACAAAGGATGAATATAAAGAAATACTACAAGTATGTAGGGACAAAATTAGAAAGGCCAAGGCACAAAACGAGATCAAACTAGCTAGAGGCATAAAGGGTAACAAGAAAACATTCTACAAATACATTAGAAGCAAAAGGAAGACCAAGGACTGTGTACGCCTGTGACTCAATGGAGGAGGGGAGGGGGAAATAATAACAGGAAATGTGGAAATGGCAGAGGTGCTTAATGACTTCTTTGTTTCAGTTTTCACCAAGAAGGCCGGTGGTGATTGGACTTCTAACCTAGTGAATGTCAGTGAAAATGAGGTAGGATCAAAGGCTAAAATAGGAAAAGAACAAGTTAAAAATTACTTAGGCAAGTTAGATGTTTTCAAGTCACGAGGGTGTGTTGAAATACATCCTAAAATACCCAAGGAACTGACTGAGGAGATATCTGAGCCTTTGGCAATTATCTCTGAAAAGTCACGGAAGACAGGAGAGATTCCAGAAGACTGGAAAAGGGCAAATATAGTGCCAATCTATAAAAAGGGGCATAAGGACAACCCAGGGAATTACAGACCAGTCAGATTAATTTCTGTACCTGGAAAGATAATGGAGCAAATAATTAAGCAATCAATTTGCAGACACCTAGAAGGTAATAAAATGATAAGTAACAGCATAGATTTGTCAAGAACAAATTGTGTCAAACCAACCCTAGTAGCTGATTAGGCCTCAACTGGAGTATTGTGTCCAGTTCTGGGTTTCACATTTCAGGAAAGATGCAGACAAATTGGAGAAAGTCCAGAGAAGAGCAACAAAAATGATTAAAGGTCTAGAAAACATGATCTGTGAGGGAATATTGAAAAAATTGGGTTTGTTTAGTCTGGAAAAGAGAAGACTGAGAGGGGACATGATAATAGCTTTCAAATATCTAAAAGGTTGTTACAAGGAGGAGGGAGAAAAATTATTGTTCTTCGCCTGTGAGGATAGGACAAGAAGCAATGGGCTTAAATTGCAGCAAGGGAGGTTTAGGTTGGACATTAGGAAAAACTTCCTAACCATCAGGGTGGTTAAGCACTGGAATAAATTGCCTAGGGAGGTCGTGGAATCTCCATCATTGAAGATTTTTAAGAGCAGGTTAGACAAACACCTGTCAGGAATGGTTTAGGTCAGTGGTTCTCAAACTTTTTTCTTTTTGTGGACCATTTGAAAATTGCTGAGGATCTCGGCGGACTACTTAATGATCTTTCCAAATGTTGTGTGTACCATTAGCTAACTATTGTTAAGCGCTTTGGATAAAAGCACTATATTAAAAAAAATAATTTTTTTTGTTCTACAAATAAAAGCACACAACTCTTATTTTAATATCAGTAGCTAACTTTCTAATGCAATGGATGTACCCTCTCTTCCCCACTGTGGCAGCCCCCGAGCTGGGGCTGGGCGGGAGCGGGGGGAGGGTGTCTCTCCTCCACCACAGCAGCCACAGAGCTGAGGCTAGAAAGGAGGGCCATCTCTCCCTGGCAGCCGCAGCCCTGGAGCTGGGGAAAGTTGTCTCTCTCTCTGGCCACCACAGACCTGCACATCCCAAATTCCCCCCACCCCCTCTTCTCACCTCACTGCTCCCTCCCACCTACCCCCTATTCCCCCAAGGCCACCACCTCACCTTACATGTGTGCCTTCTTCAGGAGCCGGGCACCTAAGTAGTGTGCCACACCTGCACGGTTCCACTAATTTGGTGGGTGGCCCTTCATTCTCTTGTGTGCGGCCGCCCTGGCACGCACCTTAGAGGGAACTATCCGCAGATCACCTGAATGCAGCTCATGGTCCACGGACCACAGTTTGAGAACCTCTGGTCTAGGTAATACTTCGTCCTTCCATGAGTGCAGAGGACTGGACTAGATGACCTCTTGAGGGCCCTTCCACTCCTATGATTCTAAGCCCAGTAATTTCCTCAATTTGGCAATTCACCAAGATCTAATCTCCCTTGTTCTTTCTGCTTTATAGGCCGACCACCTCACCCGGGAACCACTTACCAAGCACAAAGGGACCTAGATCCACTGCTCCAAACATGAGAGAGTAATGTATTTCAATAGGAGCATGTATGTCCTCCAGGGGGCCCCCACCTCAAGGTACTTTGCCTTTGTCATGACACCCCACTGGCAGGACAGTTTGATTATCATAAGACTTCCCTCACAGCCTCCTGCTTTCTCTACTGGCCTGCATAAGGGCCAACATTTAAGCCTATGTAGACTCATCCAAGCTCTGTGCTCACACTAGGATACCTCTAACCAAGCCCCTTAGTACTTTGGTCCCCCTAAAAACACCCACAAAGCCCTGGACACTAATTTCACTAGACTTCATTGTGGAACTCTCTGACTTGTCTTGATGGTTGTGGACCACTTGACAAAAATGCCCACTTCATCCCCTGCAGCTGTCCACCCTCTGCTGAGGTTATTGGCCAACTCTTGATAAGACATATTATTCATCTTCACAGGTTCCTGGACTACATTGTCTCAGATCAAGACTCCCAGTTCACCTTGCGCTTCTGGTGGCTACTGGAAATCCACACTTCTACCTCCACTGCTTACCACCTCCAAACAGAAGGACAGGCTGAAAGGGTGAATCAGGTACTGGAACAGCACCTCAGATACTTCACTAACTATCACCAAGATAACTGGTACAAACACTTGCTGAGTTTTCGTACAATAATGCAGACCATACCTTGACAGGATAGAGCTCTTTCTTCACAAATTATGAGTTCCACCCCTGATTCTACCTGGCACTACCAGCAGCATTGCTGAACCCAGCTGCTGCCAAGAAATCATATCCAGGAGGAACTGAAGGACCACTTAGAGAATGCGCAGAGAGTTTACAAGTGGTATGCTGACCTGTGGTGCTGCAAGGCCCTGGCCCTCTCTGTAGGCCAGAAAGTCTGGCTTGCTTTGAAACATCTTCTGTTCAGTAGACCCTCCTGTTCAGTAGACCCAAGCTGGACCACCAGTTCCAGGGATATGCCAGCAAGTCAACCTTGTTGCTTTCAAAGCTTCCCCAATCCCTCAAGATAGATTCCATGTTCCAAATGTTTCTCCTAAAATCGTATGCTGAAGACCCTTTCCCTGGCTGAATCATGCCTCCGCTCCTAAGGGTCAAAGTCTAGGATCATGAAGAATATGTGGTGCACATCATCCTTGATTCCAAATGCACCTGAGGATGACTATACTATTTTGTACATTGGGAAGGATACAGATCCAAAGAGTGCACTTGGGAACCTGTCTCCCATGTCCACGCCTCTGATGGGGTGAGAGCGTTTCACAAGGCTCATCCAGACAAGCCTGGACTGTTCTAGCCTGAAAAAGAGGGGTTGCCAGGGAAAGGGTTTTGGGCCTAGAACCAGAGACTGGCAAGCACCACTTCCTCATTGACATTAGGGTTCGTGGGGGTGGGGGTTGCCACTGAGAAGTACTGTGAGGCTAAGTCTTGCAGGAAGTCCCGCCCTAAGGGGTATGAATGACAGCTCTTTGTGATTCACTGATTGGCTGTCACTCTCCATATAAACCAGGAAGCCATTTCTGGGAGTTATCTGAGTGATGCAGAGCTCTGGTATACTTTTGTCGTAAAACTTCCCTTGCCTGGATCCTAGACTCTGGGCTCTCAACCTTGGCCCAGCTCCCAACACTGATCAATGTTTACTGTCTTTGGCTTAGGACCACCACAGATCCTGGTGAAAGACCCAGCCTAGCCTGGCCCCAAATCTTGCCGCACGCTCTGAATTTAATACCACACTCTAACTCTGAGGTTTTTGAGCTGGCCTGGTTCCAGACTGATCTTCAACTCTTCGGCCCAGATACAGAGCAGCTCAGCCTGTGCCCACAGGCCACCCATGACACAGTCCTGACACATTGCCGTATACCATGAAGATAATGAGACAACCTCTATTCAGTTACAACCGTGCAACTCTGATTTATCGAGGTGCTGAGCCATTTATTGAGGTGGTGGTGCTGTGCTTGGTATCTAAGGGGTTAAGGTCAGCATAGGGTTTTTTTTTTTTTTCCCTGTTCACCAGTTGTTCCCACAGGACATCATGAGGAACTGAAAAAAAAAGCACACAGAAAATTTTCAAGGCACAGTACTATCTGGTAAAGCAGGTCACTAGCTATGCAAGGGCCGCTGCTGAAGTCCTTCCTCTTTTCTTATGCAGCTAATGCTCTCAATGAGAGCAATGGGCCAAATTCTGAAATATTTACTGCATTCATACTTGGTCAAACCTCTCAGTGAGGTCAATGGGAAGGAATCTGAGTAAAATCTATGTGCCAGAAAGCTGTATCTCCATAGTATGATTCAGAGACCGAACTCAGCTAACTGTTTCCCAGAACGGCCATAGGTGACCTTCTTTATCACACAGACATCAGCACAATACATCACTGACCTCAGAAGAGGTGAAGCCAAGTAGAGAAAAGAACAACCCCCGGGGAAAGCAAAAGCTATTTATATCAAATGATAGAAGTTGGACGACCTTATACTAGGCAGCTCACATGTAAATCTTTTAAAGCCTTCCACTCTAGACTTCTTACATTTAAAGGAATATATACAAAATGAACACATGTTGCTTCTTGTTCTGAGCCTGAAAAATGATCAACAAAATGATAGTTCTTCTGTGACAATACGAAGTGATATTGAAATTAGAAATGACCTTATTGTTTTGCAAATTTGTTCAGCAAAATACACATAATAAATAAATCCTTGGCTTTCAAAAATAGCTGATTTTGCTGTGTTGCAGGAGAACTAGCATTATGATCATGACTGAACAAGAAAGGCTTTGCTCTCATATAAAACTAAAGATACTGCTGTTAGCAGCACACAGTTGCACGTGTTGAAATATTGTAGCAGCTCTTTAGGTAACTCATAACAAAAGTGTATGCTCCCATACTTGCCATTTGTTATCTCTTATACAAGTCCTGACTTCTACTCTCATAGGGGTTTAGGTTAGGGTGCACATGATGATTTCAGGGCATATGATAACAGCAACTTTTCAGCTGATAAGGAACAGGCACTTATTTGATGCTGACTAGAGAGAAGATTACATGCCTTATTTGTAGCTCAACCCATTTGGATGTTATATGTTGCTCTCATTTTAATATGGAGGATTTACACATGTGGGCTGATTTCCATCAAGGTTGGGGCATGGAGGAGTTCTGTCATAATATCTTGCATCATGAAAATTGTGGTTCCTAAGCTTCCTTCAGAGGCAGGCTGCCAACAGCCACCCTTCCATCCAATGGGGCAGGCCATACATGGGGCTGCTTTTACCATAATGGTCCCAGATACTGACAGCTCCCCTACTCTATATGTGATGTTGTCTCCCATAGATCCAAGAACATAACTTGCATAACTGAAATTTGTTGATTGCAGTAGGGTATGAGATGCTACTCATCTTAGCTGGGAGATCTGCATGACTGCAGCTTAGAAGGGACAAGGTCACACATGCTAGTGCCACTACAATTAAAAGTCTGTCACTGTTTCTGTTAAACCTTTTAATCCTTTTTCTTTGGTATTTGTATAACCTCAGTGTATTTACTACACTCCTGGTTCTCAACTTTTCCCATACCGGGATGGCTCCCCTAGGTGGGTCAGGACTGTCCTATGTTCCTTTCAAAGAAATGCAATGAGTTCAGTGTAGTGACCCATCATGTTTACTGTTCGTCTATGGAGGGATCATTTGGCCTGCTGTGTCTGCCTGACTCATGGAACATGTACCAAAACATTAGTTATTCTGGTGTAGGTTACTCTCAACAATTTTTATGTTGCCATACTAACCCAGCTTCAGGTTCCAATTGTTCCAGTATAAATCCAGAGAGAAGGGTCTGGCTCTCTTACTCTCAGACATCTCTTTTAAAAGGAATTTTTAAAAACTGAAATAAATGCGTTATACAAAAATGTGTAATTGACTGAATATCTGAGGTGAATAATCATCAGGCCAAGCTAGATCATGTTACATTACTTGACTGATGATAGGCAAAAAGATTTGCTGTGGATTTTATATTTTTGGTTATTAATTATACAGCACTTTGTTTTACAGAAATATATTTTAATTTATTCTGATATTGTAATCTGAATATTTTTCCATTGCAGGTTTTCTATTTCTGTGGCCTAATTTATAAGACTCACAATACAATTTTAAGACTATTTTAATGACTGATTAAAGAAGTTTTGAATGACAAGTGTTTATTTTTTTTGTGTTTTGTACGTAATTATTTTAGTAGGTCATGAAAGGCCAATCCCTGGACTCCTTACTCTGCCCTTACTCAGTCAAAACTTTGATTGTAAAAACAAATGATCTGATTCTGACCCCATCTACATGGGCTGGATTTACACCAATGTAACTGATAGCACAATTAGGTTAAATAGAGTTACCCAGTATAAAACTTTCAGGATTTGGCTGACTGTCTGTGTAGTGAGGTGGAATGCCCTCCCACTGACCTGGAGGGCAAGGGACCACTCGCAGAGCCAGGCCGTGCTCACCCCTCCCACCGGAAGTGAGTGGGCAGGACAGGAAGTACAAAAGGTGGGTCTGCGAGCTCAGGTGGGCCGCAGCACGCCAGACGCCTCCTGCCTGCTCCTGAACTGGGAGTTTGGAGCGGACCCCTGCGGCGCTGAGGACTGGCTGACGCTGCTGGAGCCACACACTGACCAAGCCAAGGAGGAGTTGCCGGGACTGCCGCTGACCTTCTACCCGGACGATGCAGAGGACCCCTTATGGACCCAGGTGCGCCCCGAGGGGGAGATAGGAAGTAGCCCAGGGGAACTAGGCAACTGTCTGGTTGAGAGCTGCCCTGCGCCTAGGTCAGCGTGTTGCGGGAGGATCCCTGCTGACCCAGTGGCAGACCCCTCCGCCACTGTTAGGGCTCTGGGCTGGGATGTGGTGGAATTGGGCAGGCCCGTGTCCCCCCTGACACCCCACCCGCAGGGGCGGCAGTACTCCTCCTCCATAGGCCAGAGGGCCTACATCTGCCTACAGTCTGCTGAGTGAGGACTCTAGACTCTACCCCTGCCTGAGCCCCCCTGGCCTGCCTTTGGGTGCTCTACCCTGCCTAAGCCCAGAGGACTTGTTGCTCTGCCCTGACTAAGGGCCTGAACTATTTGTTTGCCGCTCAGCCCCGAGTGCAGGCCCGAGACCCAGACGCTGTACTACCCCAGCCCGACTAAGGGCTCAGCTTGCTAACTGTTTATTTGGCGCTCATGCCTGAGTACAGGTCTGAGCCACTGACCCTCCGCTGCCCTGATTGCAGGCTAGAGATCCTAACTGCCTATCACTCTATCTGGACTGTCGACCAGAGCTACAGGCCAAGAGTGACTCAGTTAATTCCCTAACCGTGAGTATCGCCCCGCGACGTAGTGAGGCGGAGTGGCCTCCCACTGACCCAGATGGGGAGGGGCCACCGCTAACCCACTACATTCTGTTACTGACCAGGGATCCCAAACAATTGAAAATACCCCAACAATTTCACAGTTCATTTTAAATGCAGCCTTTATTCATTCCTCACATTGCTGTTGTGTACCTTTGTTACCTTCAGTGCACTATCTGTAAGAGCAATGACAGCAGCCTACAGTTGTACTAATGAGGTAGGTGACTCTAGTATCACCTTTACCCACGCCCAGCTAAAAATAGAAGTTCTATTCCCTTGGGAAACAACATGGTTTTCTTAAACCATTATATAATTCTAACATCTTTTACTGCTTTCTCTTGCTGATAGCGCTGTGAATATACATTGCTCACTTTCCACCCTCTATTGCAGTAGATAGCCCTTAGCAACGTAGCTAGGTCAGTTAAAAATATTGCACCTCCTGATGAGTGATGGTCTACCTAAGACTCTGTAAACACAGCTAGAATTCTTACATCGACTTAGCTACCAGAGAGCTGGATTGACTACACAGATGGAAAAAACCAAACCCTTTTCTCAGTGTAGGAAGGACCTACACTACTGCAATACAGCAGCACAGCTGCAGCACCATAGCTGAGCTGCTGTAGTGTAAGACCCACCGCCAAACTTTGAGATGTGGAATAGATATTCTCATTGGGTGAAATTCAGCCCCATTCAGAGAGTATAAAGAAGGCAATTCAGAACTGGATCTTGAAACGAACAGGGTGCTACTGGAGTTGTTTGAGGATGGGGGTGATGATAAAATATTATAGAAACATCTTGGTACAGTGATTTCTTTTAAAATGTTGATATTTATCAGTTGCCACATTAGGATATTTGAGGTGCTGTAGAACAATAATTCCTTGTACTTAGATTAAGAAATCACTGCCTCTTTAAGACATTGTGCTGTAGTAATGATATGTAAATGTTGACTTAACATCTACTGTCATGTCAAATGCATTTAGTGTGTTAGTTGGAATAAGTACACCAGAATCGGAAGACTGCAGCATGTATGTATGGTACATGTGCTACATGTGTACATTGGAAAAGCATATAAGGTTATATTGTGCATGCCATGTAACTTTCCACAAACATTTTCTGTTTAATTATGCTACGCTGTAGTTGTATTGTTTATATAGCTCCATTTAAGTATCCCCAAATGTGAAAAAACAACAACAAAAAAAGCATTAAAATTCACTTGGCATCCACATTTTATTCCCAGAGATGTTTTTCTATATATTGTATAGCGTGAAATTCAGACATTTATGTCTGAATCAGAACAGACTAGCTGGGATAGCTTTATGCTGCCTTTTTTTCCTCACCAGGCCATTTGATAGCTCACTGAAAACTCCCAGCTGTAACAACTCTACATTTCTGTTCCTTTCTATCACAGGGAAGAGATGCTCAGACTTTTTTTCTGGAAAAGGTGGAGAATAATGGAGATGGTGGAAATGCAGGACTGAGAAATGAAGAAGAAAACCCAAAACCGACAAGCCTGTTGAGCCATTTGGTATTTTTCTGTTTCTTATGTTTCATGACATCAAATGCTAGGATTATAGATGGATAGAACAAAGCCAGAACTGTTTGGAAATGCACAATCACCGACCTATGACTATTTAACTAATGGATACTGCTGAGTTTGGTAGCTAGGGCTGCCTTTCTGAATCTACTACAGAATATACCAGTAAAACAAATACAGTAAATACAACCAGTCACATAAAAGAGTGATTTGCTGGATAACCTTGGTGGGAACTTCCAAGGCTCTTGTTAAAATTTCACCCACAAACTGCACAGAAAGTTAGGGATGAATTCCACTCCTTCTCTTAGAAGTTTTGCATGCTATTTAGGCTAAGATATTTCTCTTAATTTCACCACATTATCTTTAAGCATCTCACTTAAATTTTCAATTCCTACGACCTGATCTTGTGCTTCCTCCTCGAGGCTGGATTCTGAGTAGCTCTGGCACAGGTGTGCAGTAAGAGAGGAGGAACTAAGGCTCCCTCTGTCCCTTCCTGTTATCAGCTATGCTGGGGAACACATGTCCCTAATGAAGATCTATGCTGAAATGGCATGATCTTGACCTTGCTGTTTACAGCCGGTGGGTACATGTGGATGGTATCATATCACTTCCTCAGAGCTGTCCTTTGGCAAAAGGGTGCCTATTTAGGGTCCGAGTCTGACATGCTAAATGCATAATCTACAATTAATAACATTGCAGTGCATGTCATCATATGATGCCACTTCTGCCTGCACCTAATGGCCAAGTGACTTTCTTCTTAAAAGACATGGGTATTTCCAATTTGAACTGGTAATAAATTGCATGCCACACTATAGAATTCCATCACAAAAGGTACAATATTTGTATAATGTAATGTATAACATGCAAAGGGAACACTAATTAGTTCCTACAACAGCTATGCAATGGTCAGTAAGAGTCACCTTACAGAAGGCCATATTTCAGAGACAGCCTGAAATCTTTAATGGCTGCCTAAGTTTACACCACAGGAGTGTAAACACCATGCCTTGTCTTAAAACAAGGGTTGTCCTTAGGTGCTGGTGTTGCTATTAAAAATCTCCTGTTTCTTCAATTTAATCAGGATCGAGGAGACCTGCCTATCATGGATGATCCTAAGATACGTGCCTTTGAGAGGCATGACAAGAATGAATTCCCCCCAAACACGGCAGAGTCAAAGAACAGTCTAAATACAGCATTTATTCTCTAATATGCATAAGGCCAAATATTCAATACAGGAATTATGAAAAAAGTAGATCATATAGAAAATTAATTTTTTAAAATTAACTAACAGCCTTTGGTAGTGCAGGCAGGAAACTTCATGCCAAAGTATAAAAGAAATATATTTACTGCAATGTAAAGCTTATTCTCCAAGTGAAATTCACCCCTGTGTAGAGGGCCATGCAAAGTCTATGCACCACTTAAGTTCCACTTAAGCCCCTAAATAGTGAATTTCATCCTTTGAGTTTTCATCTAGTCCTTTGACATACCAAGACATGTCCCGGAGACTGGAGGCATGAAAAAGACACTTCAATTACATGGAATAGCTTTTAAAAAATGCCTTTTAATCCACTCACTTTAGCTAGCCTGATCAAATGATTTAAAATTGCTTATTTCATGTAAATGACTCAGTGCAACTGACTGACTATGTGCTGGGATTTTTGGTATGAAATTAAACGTTCAGATGCAGAGAGGCCAATGAAAAAACCATTTGTGTCTTTGACCTCTGCAGCCTCTCTGTCTGAGCTCACCTGTTAAGAAATGTCACACTTGTTTGTTCTACAGAAAATTCAGCTCTCTGGGATAAGCCTTTTTGCAAATCATTTTTGTGTTTAGTTTGCTCATCTGAAATTTGTCCTCAGCCTAGACCTTTCAGGGAAAAGACAAAGTACAAACCATTTTTAATCCCATTTCCTGTTTAATTTTTTAAAAAAGGAAACATTTATTTTTCCACTGGTGAAAGGCATGTTTAGCATTTCAGGGTCCACTCTGCTAATTAAAAAGAACATTTTGCAAAGACATAAGGAGCCAAAACCTGAAGTCCTTAATCAGTTTTCTCTCTGTCTAAACTCAGACAAACTCCACGGGAGTAAAAACTGAATCAGAAACTCACAATTTTATGAACATTTTTGCCATTATTGGTTCAAAATTGAGTTAAGGAAAGTAGCACTTTGCCATGAAGGGAACGAAATTCTCACTGACTGCCAAGTACTGTACCCCTCGGTAAATCTGAGGAGCCCATCCTGGAAGCTGAAATATATTTTATGTAGAAGCTGCAGGCAGAAAGGAGTCCAATCCCCTCCCAAGGATGAGAGGGTCAATGATTGGTGGATCTGTATAGCAGCAGTTCTTCTGGGCCCACTCTTCCCCCAGGTAGCTCCTTCCCCAAGCCCATTGTGTGGGAAGCTTCCACAGAGTCAGTCTCCACGAGTGACATGTGGACCCCTTGACTTTCTCAAGTCCTGCACACGTCAGCCCTCTCACAATGCAACCCAACTGTTCCTACTATGTGCACGGTCCTCTGCCCCTGCAGAAGAGGGGACAAAATTTCTTTGGGAATATGATTGCTAGGTAGCCTATTAACTGAATAGGAAGGGTGAAGATCTTCGAGAATATGGTTCAGGATACAGTACTGGGGAATAGCTCTAGGGCAGTGGTTCTCAACCAGGGGTCTGGGGCCCCCGGGGGAGGAGGGGGCTGCGAGCAGGTTTCAAGGGGTCTGCCAAGCAGGACCAGTGTTAAACTCGCTGGGGACCAGGGTAGAAAGCCTAAGCCCTGCCGTGCAGGGCTGAAGCCTGGGACCCTGAGCCCTGTTACCCAGGGCTGAAGCAGAAGCCTGAGCAATGTAGCTTCGTGGGGAGCCCTATGACCTGGGGCCCCGGGCAATTGCCACGCTTGCCAGCTCATAACGCCGGCCCTGGCTTTTATATGCAGAAAACCAGTTGTGGCACAGGTGGGACTTGGAGTTTTTAATCACAGGCTGGGGGGGGTGGGGTGGGCGGGGAGGCTCAGAAAGCAAAAGGTTGAGAACTCCTGCTCTAGGGCATAGTTAATGCTTTGACATATTAGTATTTCAGTTTAGTGTTCACATAGTCTGAAGTTACATATTTTCCTTCACATCCTAGCACTACTAAACTTGTATTGCTTCCCTTAACCTTGGATGAATCAGAGAGGATAGTGATCGCAATATCCCAGAATAAAGATCCCAAGGAGTCAGCATCACTTGGATATTCTTAGTGGGAAGTATGAAGCTCCCAAGGCTAAAAATGTGCTAGTAACCCCTTTATTCTGAGGTGACTAAATCTCTGACAATAATCCTGTGAGAGTTCAGTGATGAGTTGGAGTCTGGGAATAGCTGGGAAGAATGCTACTTTGTAGAAGCTTTGAATGTACAGCTTTAAATTGCATCAGTGCTTTACAGATTTACACTGTAAAGCTCCTCAAATACCTGTTGAACACTAGAGGGGAAAAAACCCCTAACTTCATGTGTCACAGATGTTCTTTGATGGTACGGTTGCTTTTGTCAAATTACTACAAGGTCCAAGTTAAAGGTCAGTTTGTTTGGATTAAGTATATTGTTTGTTTAAGAATAAGGTGGTTTTAAGTCAGAGGATGCTCTACTTTTAGCAGAGGTTTTATAAATATAACTCCTGAAGCCAGTGGGTTCTGCCAACTTTCTCTTTTGAAGATGTTGGGCCTTATTTGTCTTTCATTTACAGAATTTTAAATCAGGAGTAACGTCAGCAAAGTCAAAAGTTATCCTGGTATAAATTGGATATGAGAGGAGAATCAGGACCTGGGAATTATTAAACTCAAGAAGCCCATGCCTCATGGCCAGCTGCAGCTCATGGAGTCCTATAATACAACCCCTTGCCAGTCTCATCTTTAAAATGTGTGCATGACCCAATCCCAGCATATGATGGTGTAGCCACTCAGATCAAGATGGCACATCAGACTGGGAAGTATAAAGCTGATTCAGAGATCTTTGAAGTCAGTGGAAGTCTCTCCATTGACACAGTGAGATTTGGTTCAGGTCCATAGATTCTGAGGCCTGGACCTCAATGCCAAAAATTAGGGTAAATACAATCTTTTCCATTTATACAAATTAGGTGCGGCTGTCAGGATCCTGGCAAGCTGCCAATGTGGCCCTCAAATGGGCAAAGTTTGGTAGCCCCTGCTTTAAAGGAAAAGAAGCATAGTTGCTCTCAACCTGCTGAAGGGTTAAAAGGGAACTTACTGGATCTGCTGGTCATACAGACAAAAAAAGTCTAATGCTTTGCTAGACAAGGATAGTGGGTTTTGCAATAGGCTTAAGGAAAGGAAAGAGAAGATTACTCTGTCACCTTTTGTCCACTCTTTTACCACCTGCTGACTTTAAGTAAATTTTTTCTGAAGAAATTGTTCTGGATTAATCTATTGGCTGCTTCCATTACTTCTGTACGTTTTGTGATGAAATTTGATCTTTCTGCTTCACATTCCTCTTCCTCACCTGCTCCGAGGAAGCAAATTTAATTCTTTGAACAGAAAGGCAGTCCTGACTAGCAAACACACAAGTGTGTGCGCATGTGCGCGCACACACACACCAACCCCCAAACCCAAGTCCTAGTCTCAGTCACAAATATTTCTCCTCTTAGTTGTTTATGTTATACTTAGGCTTGGCAGAATTAGATTTTTAACTTTTTATAATTGCAATGGATAATTATTTTTAGGCTTTTTCAGATTTGTAATAATTTAAATTTTCACAATTGTGTGACATTATAGGGGGGTCAGGCTGTTTAATGACAGTTGATGTTGAGTTTCATAAAGTTAAAGCTTTATAAACTGTTAAAACACTGTCAAATATACAAACTAAATATCCTTAAATTAAAAAATCATACCTGTTTTTACTAACCATTTGCTAGTCCATTTGTAAGAAGCCTAATTCAAAAGTCTAAATCACTGGATTTTGACTAATAAGTTCGCAAGCAGCAATTTTCTTACTTTCTCTATCTGTACATTTCAATGATTATTGATGGAAATAGATTTTGCTAGTTTGTGTGTATACAGTGAAATCAATGATTATCAACAGTTGTTGATAATCTAATCCTTCCAAGACTAGTTATATAGTTTATTTGATTACGGTTCATTTTCAGGTGCTGAGAAAGCCTGAGATGTTTTGCAGCTAGTTTTTCTGAATAATGCTATATAAGCTCCTACACATTTAAATTAAATCCAAACACAGAATATTTTAAATGTTTTGTCTTGGACTCATTTTAGGGTAAAGTGGAAGTTCTCTAATTTTATTATGCACCAAAGTTATCTAATTGAATCTCTCCCATCAGTGTGGGATCTGAACACCTTAAATGTACTGCACACCTGAAGGACCGTCTTGACGGTAAAGCAGTGGATGAGACAGAGACAACCCATGCCTGCTGATAGTGGGGTGGGAGTGGGGGAACAAAGTGAGGACAGCTGGCTTCAGCAGTGTTACTGAGCATGCTTAATACAAGGCAAGCAGCAAATCTGGGGGGCATGTGACCCCATTAGCCCACCTCCCATGTAGCCTCGGTGATGAGGGTTCAATTCCTGGCTCTACCACAGGTGTTTTATGTGATCTTCTGCAAATTACATAATCTCTTCTGGGAAGTGGGAATAATACCCTTTCTCCCTTCTTTTGTCTACATAGATTGTAAACTCTTTGGGAGCAGTGCGCATATCTCTTCCAGTGCCTATGAAAATGGTGCTGTAACCTTGTTTGAGGTCTCCATTTGCTACTATAATACAAATAATAATAAGGTTAAACTACACATGATACAGATTTGCAGGCCAAGAGCCACATGGGATTAGTTAAAATAAATAGTAATCTGTGGAAAAAAAATAGGTAAAGCTGTATGTTGCTCTCTGTGCTCTGACTCTATATTGATCCAGCATGGGCCTGTGTGGTGCTAGGGGGCACTGTGATGCTGGAAGTGCTGACGGGTGTTAACCGTGTGTCTTATACACAGTTTGGAAAGGATCTTGCTGCATGAAAGCAGCTCCCATATAGGTAAGGTTGGAGAGAAGTCTTCTTTCTAACTCCCCATTTTCAATAGCTATTTTCAGAAATGTTCACTGCTGAGTCTTTGCTTAAGGGGGAATTTTTGGGGCGAAACTGGAGGAAAAACTTTGCCAGCGCCAACTAGTTTAATGGTGCTAAATAGGAGTCAGATTTCAAGTTCTGAAACTAATGTACAGATTAATGTACAAATAATGATTAAGGAATTCATTTTCCTTATTACATTACTCAGGAGGCCTCAGTCAGGGTGATTAGGTATGGTGTCTTTAGTTAAGGATGGACGCATTCTGGCTGTGTCCTCGTGAAAGAGTTCCAGAATATGGAATTGACACTCTGACATTTTTCTCAAGCCAAGAGAGCTTCAAAGCCCTGGAGACTTTAGCTTTTTCTATTTATTTATTTTTCCCCATCCTTCTTTTCATAAATTGAAACAAAACAAATATATACAACATTCCATACAAAAATCTAGGTTAATGGAATATTACAGTTGCACATTTAAGAACTCAAAAGTCAGTTAATTCCAAAACTCAGCTACAACCTGAACTCTGCCTCCTTAGGCATACATATTGCTGTACAATATTTAGATATTGCATGATCACATACTGTTTCTCAAATAGCACAATACTGGGTATGTTTTCTAGAAACCTAGACACACCTGTAACTTCTTGTAATCTGATCAATATCCAGATTTAGAGCTATTGGGCCAAATACTGACAATTATGTAGTTTTTACTAAGGCAAAACTCCCACTGAGTTGAGTAGAAATTTTGTTTGTACAAGGATGGACTAAGCACTTTATTATTCGGCCCTATGGCTTTGTACTTGTGCCATATGTTATGTGCGTGACTGACATCAGTCTAAAACATAGTATGTTAGGAAAACTGCAAATGTGACAGTATGGAAATGAATACAATCATTATACAATATAATAGCCTGCTATGCAAATGACAATGGCAGCAGTGAAGAAGGACAGCTACCGTCTGTACATTTTTATTGTAAAATGCTATAATAATGACTAAGTAAAAGAATTACTGTGGTTGAAAACTGAGTTAACATGAGGCTTTAAGTCGGGCCTGGAATGCAACAAAGTACATCCCTGGAGTCTGTTCACTGTAGCAGCTGCTTTAACTGTGCTTGAGAATTCCATAGCTTTATCCTGCTATCAGATTTAGTAATTTTATGGTTCATGATTCTCTTTTGCTTAAATGTGTATTACTGTGCAATGAGGGTGTTCCTTGGCCTGGAGTACCCTGCTGCAACATCAGAAATACCTGAATCCTCTCAATATTTAAATGACTGAGACACAAAGGGTAAATGAGTCCTTCATGATCTTCCTGTGGTAGGGATGAGGAATACCAGCTTTACGTCTATTGAGGGCTACTCTCACTTTCCAGTCAAAGAGTGTTCTGGACTCTCAAATAAACTTGAAGGGAAGAGAAGCGAGGAGAGTATGGTGAAAGAAGAGGAGTCTGAAGGGGAAAATAGGGAAGGGATTTGAGTGAATTTAAATTCTGGAACAAGTATAATACAAGTAGATGGCCTCATCCTGCAAATCCTTACTCATTCAAGTAATGATTGGGCCTTTATTTTGTATAGCATTGTTTTGAGAAACAATATCTTAAAATACTTAAGAATTATAGTTAAATAATAAACAATAGAACACAGAGAGAATTCAGTGGAGCAGGTTAAGGAAGAAAGAATAGCGTTCCTTTGAATTTGAAAGAAGATGGCAAGTCAATGGGGCATGGAGCCATAGGAAGGAGAGCTGGCTGAAAAAAATGCCATTTTTTGCAGGAAAATAAAAAAAAATCCTTTTTTTTTCTTTTTTCTTTTTTGACCACCTCCTTCCCCTCTAAAAAAACCTCCAAACCAGAAATAATTTTGTTTGTTTGTCCTGGTAATTATTTTTGGTTTTCAGTAAAAATGTTCAGTATTTGAAAACCAAAATCTTGAAATATTTTACCATTTTTTAATTGAAATTCAAAACATTTTTATAGGACACATGATATTCTGTTTCTAGTTTTTTGACCATTTTATTTGTTTTGGGTGAAAAGCCATTTTTTTTGCCAACAAATTTGTTGACACACACATTTTGGCCAGCTGTAGGAAGAGATACATCTTCTGCACTGCATTGTTTAAAATAATGCAATGAGAATTTAGGGAAAAATTCATCCCCAGAGGGTCCATCTGCAGAGTTGAAAACAATGCCCTGTGCACCACTCAAGCCCTTTGCTTGTGAACAGGGTGAATTTCACCATACACAACTAAGATTTTGTCTTTATTGTGACACTTTAGGTTCTAGTGCACCTTGGCTTTTGAAAACTTTTAATTTAAAATCTCTCTCTATATCATTAATGGGCCAATTCTGCTTGCCTTATAAACATGAGTAGTTCCACTGATGTCAATGGGATTGCTAATGTGAATAAAATGAACAGAATTTAGCCGTTCATCCATAGGCACTCTAGTTCCTCACCCACACATTCCTTTGTCCTCTGTTCTACTGAGGTATTTAATGGAAGGCAATGCAGTTACAAACAAAAGAAAAGCTGTCAGTTTGACGACCCAACAGTGAATGCAAGTGTAAATGCTCTTCATCCTCCAAACAGCTCAATTTCGGTACAGTTAATCTCGTGAATGCATGCTCAGATTTAACTTTGACTCTTTTGTAGAGACTTGCTTTTGCTATTTGGACAGGTGAAAGCATCAACCATGCAATTCATGTAAAATAATAACTAGCTGGTGTAAGTGAAGAAAGTCTTAAAGTGTATCAATTACAGTTCTCATTTCCACTTCAGCAACATTTTATTTACCCATCGGGATAGTACATATGCATCATTTTAAAAGGAGATCCCCTTGAGAATGACACACGATGATGATTTTTTTTTTTTTTTGGCTTAAAGGGTCTTGGAAGATATAAACAATAGGATTTATAAACAAAACAATTTATAAGTGAACTAAATGTTTTTGTTTTAAAAGTAATAAGATAATGGGCTGTACATTTGATATCAGAATGAAGAATATTCCATGCAGAAGGGGCTATGAATGAGAAAATATTTTAATAAATCTTAGTACTAAAATAAAAACAGAAGATTTCATATGTCTGAAGATCTTAGGGCTAGATATTTAGGTGAGCTAAACCAGCATAATGGCATAGATCCATTGAAGTCAATGGTGATATGCTAATTTACACCAGCTGAAGGTCTGGCCAGCAGTGTGAATGTTGCGAAGACCAAAAGTATAACTCAGTTCAAAAAGGAATTAGATAAGTTCATGCAGAATAGGGTCATCAATGGCTATTAGCCAGGAGGGTCATGTTCTGGGTGTCCCGAAACCTCTGATTGACAGAAGCTGTGACTGGACGACAGGGAAGGATCACTCAAAAATTGCCCTGTTCTGTTCATTCCCTCTGAATCATCTGGCACTGGACGCTGTCGGAAGACATGGTGTTGGGCTAACTGGTCCATTGGCTGACCCAGTTTAGCTTTTCTTATGTTCTTATGTTATGTTCTTATGTATGCACAGAATTCCTAGGATTAGTGATTACATACTATGAAAAAAGAACAGGAGTACTTGTGGCACCTTAGAGACTAACAAATTTATATACTAAGAAGATATATACACACACACACACACACACACACACACACACACAGAAGGTGGAAGATGCCATACAAACTGTAAGAGGCTAATTAATTAAGATGAGCTATTATCAGCAGGAGAAAAAAACTTTTGTAGTGATAATCAAGATGGCCCATTTAGACAGTTGACAAGAAGGTGTGAGGATACTTAACATGGGGAAATAGATTCGATGTGTGTAATGACCCAGCCACTCCCAGTCTCTATTGAAACCCAAGTTAATGGTATCTAGTTTGTATATTAATTCCAATTCAGCAGTCTCTCGTTGGAGTCTGTTTTTGAAGCTTTTCTGTTGCAAAACTGCCACCCTTAAGTCTTTTACTGAGTGGCCAGAGAGGTTGAAGTGTTCTCCTACTGGTTTTTGAATGTTATGATTCCTGATGTCAGATTTGTATCTATTTATTCTTTTGCGTAGAGACTGTCCGGTTTGGCCAATGTACATGGCAGAGGGGCATTGCTGGCACATGATGGCATATATCACATTGGTAGATGTGCAGGTGAACAAGCCCCCGATGGCGTGGCTAATGTGATTAGGTCCTATGATGGTGTCACTTGAATAAATATGTTGACAGAGTTGGCATTGGGCTTTGTTGCAAGGACAGGTTCCTGGGTTAGTGTTTTTGTTGTGTGGTGTGTGGTTGCTGGTGAGTATTTGCTTCAGGCTGGGGGGCTGTCTCCCAAGATCTGTGAGAGTGAGGTATCATTTTTCAGGATAGGTTGTAAATCTTTGATGATGCGCTGGAGAGGTTTTAGTTGGGGGCTTAAGGTGACAGCTAGTGGCGTTTTGTTATTTTCTTTGTTGGGCCTGTCCTGTAGTAGATGACTTCTGGGTACTCTTCTGGCTCTGTATTTCCCAAATAGAATATATGGTAATAGGAGCATTAGAAATACTTATAAATAGTGAAACAGACATAGAGAAGTAGATATGGGGGAGACGCAAACAAGAAAATAGATGTGTAAGTTAACCACTCTTGCATTTAACATCTCAAAACAGTAGATGACCTAATGTACTATGGGGTGTGATGGCCTGAACATTTTGATATAAATTATAACAAACATAAGTTCTAGAGGCAGATGGTAAATAAAATAATGCTGTTCCACATAAGATTTCTCAAGAGTCCAGGTTACTTTAGAGACAAAAACAATATTGCAGTGTTGCCTTCTAAGGCATCATTAGTTCCTACCAGTTCACTAGATTAAAGTGGCCCAAGAAGAGGTAACACTATTACTTTGTCATTATTTCTACTTGATATAATAACTTTTTTGCTTGGTAGGAGCCACAATGAGATGCAAAGCAAAACTGACATCCTTAGGCAAAAGTTTCATTTACTTCCATGGGTTAAATCTTATATTTGATTTATAAGTTATTAATTCAGTGGGAGTTTTGCCTTAGTAGGAACTCAGTAAAAACCGGACGGACTTCAGGATTTGCTCTACTTTCTCATAGGATCTTGGCTGCTAGTGTCATGTGATCACATCAGAATCTCAGCTGTTATTTAAAAATAAAGAGCATTTCTAGCCCTTGTGGTTATGGAATCCGAGTGGTATTACTGATGCAGAGATGTCTGCCTGAACCTGCAGACAGCCTGAAACAAAGAGTGAAATCCTGGCCCTTTTGAAGTTGATGGGAATTTTGTCATTGAATTTAATGTATTCAGAATTTCACCCAATATTTCTGAGCGGTGTAAACTGCTCCATCCATCTCAATGGGGTGTTAACTACAAGAGCCATTGCTCTGGAGGGGATAGGCCTGCCATCATCAACCCAGCAGAGGACTCCATGTGTGCAAGAGACAAAGAGTGCAGGGGCCTGGCCCACTTATCTATCTGTGTAGACACATGCCCCCTACTGGGCTAAGTACTAAGGAACCCCCTGCTGCCACACCTCTGTCTCCAAGACCAGTAGAGGTAGAGAAGGGGATCATACTGCTATCTCTGCTGCTCCTGGGAGGAGGGGGCCTCTGTTGTCACTGTTGGGGCACAGTGGGGAGACCATGCTGTGGCCCTTTCCTCTATGGGAAGACTTGGGGACCCTGCCACTCCAAATGGGACGCTGGGCCATAGTGCAGATCGAACCAAGTTGCATAGGGCAAAGACATGGGGTGGAGTGTCATTAGGTGCCTAAAGCCCCAGATTTCTGTAATCCAGTCCCAATTACAGTATGTCTTGGTAATTAACTTCTCCATGTGAAAACAAACAAACAAAACAAAAAACTACTCATATAATGGGAGCCCAACCAACTCCACAGACACCTTTTAATGTTGGAATTGAAGCTGCCAGAACAAGACTTAGACTTAGTCATTCTCCTGTCGTGAGTGGTAGGAGTGTTATTTGAACAACCAGGCCTTAGGCCTCCTGTGAATCCAAGAGTGATACTTTATTCCTTATACCAATTTAGATCCATTTCAAAAGGCAACAGCAAAAAAAATCATCAGTTAGTTAGATCAAGTTAGCATGGCTACAGCCTCTATTGGGTATCACCTAAATATTATTAAACCATTTGTTGCATACATGCAAAATGTGTGGGAGGGTGGGTGCTTGTTACTTCCTGGAATGTTGGGTTCAATAATCTCAACCAGAATAATCTGTGTATATCTGAACATTGGCATGATATTCATTTACTGTCAATTATTCATTTTGCAAAAATAGAAAATAACTGGGGGTCTAATATAGATCCTTGTGGTATTCCCCTACACTTTCCAAACCCAAGAACTTGGAGCCATTTACAGAACCAAATTAAAGTGCATGTGACTGATAAAATTTTACACTGAGACCAAAAGTTGGGCAAAATTCAGTCTGCAGTTTCAATGATAAAACAAACCAATCAATCATTTCAAACGATTCATACAAAGATGCAGTAATAGCACCCAAGTGCTTGTCTAAAGCTTCAGAAAAATCATTTGTTACTTTGAACAGAGAAGCAGTTGCTGGATGATTTGTTGTGTGTTCAGATTATAATGGATGAAAAATGTTCATTTGAAGTTAAGGGGATGCTCTAATATGTGTTTCAACTCTCATTTGGCCTTCAGTATCCCAGACTGCTGCATGGATGTTCTGGATATGTTTTGCCAAATTGGGTAATTTCTTTTGGGGTATGATGGAATCCTGATGCAGTTTGTACCCTTTATTGACAAAAGGAGACACCCTTTTTGATCTGGACCTGGGTTGTAGTGTTAATGACAAATAACTTTACTACAGTCAGAGCCATGTTCAAAACCCACCTCTTTGCTTGGGTTTCCCACAATATTAACCTCACTCTCATACTTAGATATTCATAATCTAAGGCTGTGGCAACAAGCTCTAGAGGGTAAGGAGCTCTCTGCTCCCATCTGTTGGTGAACAGGGGAGAGAACACTCACACAGCTGCTTAATCTGCATAAACTGTTTACCCAGAACTCCAGACGGACAGACGCTCCAGAGAGCAAGGAGCTCTCTGCCCTGATCTATTGGTCAACAGGGGGAAGTACATTTACAGACAAGCTTCATTTGCATAAGCTTTCTACACAGAATACCTCCAATGACACTTCGAGATCACCAGAAACTGTACACCAACTCAGAATTGATTGAATATGGAACTGAACTGAGTGATGGGACAGAGGCCCCTTCTTTGTGGTAAGGATGCTGCTCAAAAGTCCTATATGCTAGTGGTTTCCCTTCACTGAACTTCTTGTGCTACTGAGAGGTGGCTCTTTCACAAGGTACGACCCAGAGAGCACTCTTTGCTGAGGCTGCAGAGGACAGCAGGAGAGCTGAGTGACCTTTGGGGAGGCCTCTCCTATCCAGCCATTAAATAAAGCTGAAATCACTGTGCCTGGGTTAAGTGGTAGAGCCTCAGGATAGGACCAGGCAGCACTTCCTCAATGAACAAAGAGTGCTCTCTGGGTCGCACCTTGTGAAAGACATGCCTGTCCAAGTACACCTCAGGACTCTGGGACTATGTTACTCACTGACCCCCGACTGTGAGTGGAGTCTAGCAGATGGCGAGGAGGGCAATGGCTTGGCAAAGGGACATTTAGTTATTGGACACTCACACTGGTGGGTAAAGAACTGAGTTAATGGATGACTGCCAAAGTGGGGCAGGGTTTTATTTATCATTCACAGAGATCCATTGTTGCTGTGTTTTCCCAAGTTGATTCTGTGTCCCTCTTTCCCCTATAACGAGATTGTTTCATACACAGACTCAGTGCTTGCGAGTGGGGTAGTACTGCATATTGAGGGTGACCAGAGAAGAAATTCAGTGATCCCAGAAATTCTGGATGGTGGATTGGGTGAGGGTGTTTGTTAGTTTTAAGACGGACCCACAGCTATTTGATTCTGGCTTTTATTGCTTCCAATACCACCTGGCAGAAGGGATACAGTAAATTTTTTAAAAAAAGCTTTATATCAGCATCAATTATGCTAAAACAGTTAAAAAAATTTTTTCTTGTAGATTTATGTAAAAAGTACAGTAGCTTATATCCTCAGCCTTAGGTATTTTGTGGAAGTGAAGCCTCTGTGGACTGCGAGATGATGATGAAGGGCAGAACTCAAAGAGTTGGGTAGCAGAGGAAGTGAAGTTGGCTCAGTTAGGCTTTATCCCTTTTTTTACTTGTGTATTTCTGCTGGAGCTTATTCTTGAACATATCCCTGGAGTATTTATGTCCAAAATTCTTTACACATGATTACTAACTCTTGAAAAGGACGCTCGCTCTTGGGAGACCTTTAGATGGCTGGGATGGTTGACCACAAAGGCAAGGCAGAAATTTCATTCAGAAATCAAAGAAGAAACACTTGAAAGAAAAGTCTAAAAGGAAAGGAAAAAAGCCGGCTACTCAGGAATGCTTTACATGGACCTATTTAGTTCATGCTTTATTTGTATCGGATGCCAGGAGGAACGCTGTGGTTAGCAGGGGGTTATTTAACACTTTCCTTGCTCTGTAGAGCAGTAGTGCTTCCCACCTACTGGGTTTGTACCAGTATTGGTAGTTCATGACTCTGTGGATAGCACTTAGGAATTTACTTTACTCCTTATACCTTACGTCAATTCTTATGTGTCTCTCATGGGTCCCACGAGCATGGATGCTGCCTGCCTTTCATTCTGTTGCATGTGTTCCCACCCACAAGGGGGAGATTGGTCTGCTCTGAACGCCAGTCGTTCTGTGTGCATGTAGGATCTGATTCACCATTGCCTTGCGCCTTTCATTTCCACCCACGCAAAGTGGGTATAAAAACACGACTGGGTCAGAATGGCTGTGTTTTCCACCCACTGTGCTCTCAGCGGGCACATGTTTCAGTGACACAGTGAGGTTCAAGGAAGACAAAGTTCACTCCTACAGCCTCACCAGCCAACAGGGTGGCCTTTATATTAGTAAGACTGGGGAAACTCCCTCTTCTGGGCAAACTCAGACATTGTCATGAATGTGCCCAAGGTGGGAATGCACCTTTTTGACAGAAACGTTGACATTTTCCAGCAAAATGACATTTTCCACTGGTGAAACTGCCTTTCATTTCTATGGTAACAGAAAAGGGGGAGGCCATAACAGCTTCTTTGTGTCTAGTGGCTGGATTCTGTCTGGCCCTTCTGTGGTGGGGAAGGGGGCAAGAAGCTTAAGGGCCAGGAATTCCTATCCCTGTGCTCAGGGACGTGCAGAGACTGTTCTCTTCCCGCTGCTGCAGGGCCACACACCACCCTGAAAGAGGGGGAGGAGGAAGTTGGGCCAGAGCTGTGTCTCTTTACACACTGGGTTGGGGGAAGGGCTGGTAAGCTGCATCTCCTAAAGGGGTGCAACAGTGGGAACTCTGAGAGGCAGAATACCACCTGGTGCTTCCCTATGGTGGGATGGCACAATGAAGCCCTAAGTACAACCCTGCCCTCTATCTGCAATTTGACACATGACTATTTAAATGGAAATCTGCTGCTGTATCGCTTCTGCCTGGCTCACAGTAATTGTGGAATAGCAACTGCTCTGCAGATTGAATGGATGAGGCTCCATTCTGTCTAGTGAGTACGGGTGGACGGAATAGGCCCTGGCTGGAATGGCTGGATTGTTTTTTAACACTATGCTGGGATGTAGCAGAATCCTCACTGCATAGTCACAAGAGGCATTTGGCCTGACTCCTTTGCTCACACCAGTATAGCTCCATTGACTCCATCAGAGTGAGGCCTGATTTTCGCCAGTGCAACTCTCAAGAAGTGTTCCTTTAGATGAGTGATTTTCATTAGTGATTTCCAGCCAGGGCCTATTCTATCCCCTTCAAAGGAGGGGCTAACCTACAATGGCTTGGGTTCCCTCAGCCCTGCCTTGCATTGCCCTAAGGAGAAGTTTCTGCCTTTTCATTGTGAAAAAAGCGGTGTGCTTGCTGGAAATAGTAACAGTAAGCCCTGGATCAAATTCCCAAAGGCTCGTGTTAGTTCTGCACAGCTCTATTTAGGGGTTCCCAGTGAGTTTAAATAAAGCTAGTAAACGGTGGAGTCTGTCCCAGTGATTCTTTGGGAATCATATTCAACCCATGCTTAGCAGATGGAATCCATGGGGTTAAGGCAGAAGGGGAGTTAAAATAGGCAGCTGAGCATTCACTGGGAAAAGAGTATTATATGAACCCAGCTGGACGAGTGACTGCAAAGAAGAATCTAACCAAATGTGGGAAGAGATCCCAATTTATCACCCAGAAATCTACTTTTTCCATATTTTAGCTTCTTACCAAATTACAGATTGGATGTGTAGTGCAGATGAACTGGATGAACCACTTTAGTGAAAAAATAATTGGGGACTAGATTCAGTCTCCTACAAAAACTTATGCTTTCCACTTTATTGTGGGTCTATGATCCAGCAAACAATTGGACCTGTTTGTTTAAAACATTCTGGATCTGATTTGCCTCTGTCTTGCACCTTAGGTGGTCATTTACATCAGTGCAAATCAGGGGTAAAATGCTATCATGCTGAGTGGATAATGTTTTACACCCACTTTGCACAGGTGTAAAGGGTGGTGGAGAATCAGCCCCTCTATCATTCACTGTTGCAGAGTCCATAGTGGTGGTACTCTAACATAAACTGAGACTACTATTATTGTGGTTTTCAAGTTTTTAGCAAGTAATAAAACACCAAGAGGACATTACATTTACTGTCAGCTTATGTGTGCCAGCACCTAACTAAATAGAACAAAATAAACTGACTGATTAATATCACTCATGTCTTGATTTGCTATTTTCTAAAGCAGTAACTTAACTGTATGGGCTAAATTCTGCTCTCAGTTCCAATAGAATTACTCTGTATTTACTCCAATTTTGCATTGGTGTAACTGAGAGCAGAATTTACTCTCTGCATTTAAAACAGAGACAGAAATTACTTATAACCAAGGCACTTATCTCCTGTTCACACTTATTCCCTTAGCACTGTTGCCATAGTTGTTGTTTTCTATGATAGCAAATAAACAAATTAACAAATTTGTGAGGAGGTTCTGTTTAAAGGGGTTAAGACTGTAGGATAAAAAATTAATGCCGTGAAACCTACATGAAGCTCCACCTCCAGCAGATCTCCTGTCTTGCGGTCTTAAGCAACCACTGTAAAGTATCCTGAGGATTTCCAAAGCAATTTTGTTCAACATTTGGTTAAAGATCACCCCTAGTAGGGAACTAGTTTAACTGATCCGTTGGGGATCACAAAAGACAGGGTGCTCTGTACACATCTGTTATGTAACAGCTGTTGTGTATTTCATTATAAAATGATACAAAAGCAGGAGGGAAGAAGTTGCAACTTAAGGCACCACCTGTTCTTCCTCAACTGGAGTAGTGAATGAAAAGCGCTGCTCTCCAGGTTGCAGGAAGAAAACCCCACTAACGGAGACAAAATTACAATGTTATACAGCAGGTTTTTCTTCCCACCAGGGCTTCCGAGTGAAGAGCTGCCGCACAGCCTATAATTCTAGTCTATCGGTGCTAAAAATAAATGTACTTCTTGCCAGTTACCGTGATTCACATTATGCTAATACTGGGCCTAGCGCTGAGAGGTTCTGAGTGCCTTCCTCACAGTGTCAAGCAACTTTTGGGAGAGGGCTCAGCACCTTGCAGGATCAGGCCCACCGTTGGTTACTTCTGTACTGTGTTTCTATCACCTGATCTTGTGGTGTGGTGAGTGCTTCCTGTGAGTGGCCCTCTCACCTCCCCACTGCAGTCAAAGGGAATTGAGGGCACTCAGCAATGCACAGATAAGGGCTTAATGCATAAGCAGGCAGAGTGGAGGCAGATACACACTATCCCTGCTGAGAAAGTGACTCATTCATGAATTTCTCTAAAAGGAACGTTTGTGAGACTCCCCCCCCCGCCCCTCCCAGCATTACTGCTGCCCAACCAAGCTCGAAACAAGAGCCACTGGATCCGTTTGTAGAAGGAGCAGGATTGGGCCCAATATGTTTTGGAACCATTTATGTGTGAGACGCTTGCTTGCTACCAATGCAGGGGTTTACTGCAGTTGTCTAATCCTGAGGCACAGTCAGTGTGTTTGGATTTCACTTCTACTGTGCGTGACGCTGAGTGTCAGCACAGCCACATCAAGACCAAATTACTGGGTGCATTCAGTTCAGCTGGGCCATTTTGTGATGTCAGCTTAGAGGATGGTTCTATAGATGGGTGAAGTAAAAACAGCTGGTGTTTTCCTGTTTACTCATTCAGGCTTCCTCCTAGAAGTTCCGGAATGAAAACAAGTGGCCTTGACAAAATAGCGTTTCTATTTATTTTATTGGAAACAATTTTAGTGATGGTGAAAGGGGTTGGGTTGACTGAAATCCTCTGTCCATCATTAAAACAGGTATAGCACAGGCATTAGAAGCTTCCCAACCTCACCCTGCTAGTGACTCTGAGTGTGAGATACAGATGAGCTCAGGAGGGGGACAGGGGAAAAGCGTGGCCGTACCATCCATTGGGACCCCTGTGTTCTGAGGCAGGGCAGGACTCCTGGGGCCATTCTGGCAACTGAGAATAGCTGATATGCAGAGGCACTGTGGCCATGCCCCCTTTCCCACAGCCATGCTCCTGACACACTGCTGTACTGGGGACTAGAAGGGGCATAGGAGGTTTGTTCTGCTGACTCAGTGCCGCACAGGATTCCTTATACTGGGGAAATTCCCACCCAGACTTCCCCGTACTTTGAGGGAATCTCCAAGAAGCCAGTCAGGCCAGCTGTCCTCCTGCTTTATGTTTCCAAAGGAGAAATGTGACTGAGAATTGGGGCAAATATTTTTTAACTCTGACGTGGTGAGAGTGTTTCTGTAAGTGAAAGAGTAGCTAGCTTTAGTCTCCATGCCTAGTCAGTCTTTGGCCTCTTTGCGGAGACTGCCGACAACCTGGAATGCAATTCTGGAAGCTGCACTGAAACCACCTACTTATTTCACATGAGCCAACACATGGAGACGGCTTTTAATCACTAGCAAACTACTGACCTAGAAGTGCAGGGTTCTAAAATCTTTTTCTGGAGCCACCCCATTCTCTAAAAAATAACATTTCTGACTGTTCAGAAGTAAGCAAGCCTTGATATAAAATAAATGAGAGAAGATCTTCCATTTCCTGGGTTACCTGAGGCAGGACCATCATCGAAGTAATGGATAAAACGAAAGGAAGGAAATGTAGGCCGATCATCAGGATAGACTTTCTCAGTATCTCTGAAAATAAGGTCATGGATGTTTAAAGCTGGATTCTCAAATTCAGGCCTTGATCCAGCACAGCACTTAAACTCATGCTTAATGAAGCAGGTCAGTAGTCCATTTGCCTTATATGAGACTAGTTATGTGCTTAAAGTTAAACTCACGCTAAAGTGCTTTTGCTTTGCTGATTTGAGGCCTTAAAGGTTATTCCTGAAAATATGGGCCTAATTCTAATTCTCAGACCCCCTCCTTGGGGAGCCCAAACCGCAAACCTCTGCCATTTGAGCAGAGGCAAACAGCTAATAATAGTAGGTCCCTTATTCTCCTGTGGGCCAGCCACCTAGAGGACATCACCACACTCGCTCATATACACAAAGTCAGAACATTCATAGATTCACCCTTTCAGTTGTCAAGAGCTGAGATAAAAAATGTTGCTTTTTTCAGCCTGCTCCGTCTTAAGTCAGACATAAAGTGAAAAATGGTCCAAAATCTGCCAATTTTGACAAACAGATTTCAAGTGTATGGAAGAATGCTTTCGACACAGTGCCCTCATATGAGCAGCCATCCATCCAATGGGCCAGAGCAAAATGCACATTTGAGTTAAATCAATTAAAACATGAGAAATCACCTGTGATTCGTTTTAACTCTCTCATTTGATTGCTGGATTTCACTGCTCATTTACTGCTGTCCCAGGCCATAGCCCATCTGGCTCCTTCATATGTCTGGTCCACATTCCTGCTAGAGCTCTGCATTTACTATGATGAGAGAGTCAATGAAAAGAAAAAGAAAGAGCTGTGAAGAGAAGATTCTTGGGAATTTGGTGAGCGGAAACATGATGATTCTTGCCAAAGATTTTTCTGAAAACTGGAAAAACAACAGGACTGGGACTGACTAGCTGTGGGGTAAGGAAGCTTTTAGCTTTGACATCTTCCATTCCACAGAAAGACACAGATACCGACACATTAATCTCTAGTGGGGTCACAAAGGGATCCTGTTGTTCATAGTACATCAGCAGCAAAAAATATTTTGGAGACACATTTTAACAGAACCCTTGTTTTGAAGACAAAAAATGCCAGAGTGGACATACAGAAGTTTGTTTTTAAGGAGCTCAATATAAAAGGTGCCAACTGGTTAATGAAACTAGTTGTGAAACACTAGGTGATATTTGTTAAAAAAATTAAAATGGTTAAAGTGACATAATAAAAATAAGATTCAAGACTAGGCAGCAGAGCCAAGCAATCTCGAGTAGTATCATATAGAAATCATATAAAGCCACATGACCTATTACCAAACTTCAGGGCACATGTGTGGGAAACAAATAATTTATTTGTAAAGACAGATATGTCAGCAGGCTCTGATTTAGTTGAGAGGATAATTTGGGGGATTTTCTAGGAAAGGCTTCAAATAGGCAATGCTCCCCTCATCCCATGGAGACAGCAAGCGTTTGGAGAACAGGGGACATAGAAAAGTAGGTCAAGGGGCCTCTTCTGATCCTATCCTTCCCCTCCTCCGGTGGAACAGTGAGGTCCAAATAACTGGATTTACTAACCAGATACCACATGCAGGACCCAGCTATATGTATGAACACTGATGTTCTCCATGACTTCTGGAACACAGAATATAGTAATGGCCTCTAGAGGACTCACAGAATATTGCAAAGGATACTACCCATTTCCTATACATTACACTTCTGTTTTTCTGGAATAACCAAAGCCAGAGTGACAGGTTTCAGAGTGGTAGCTGTGTTAGTCTGTATCAGCAAAAACAACAAGGACTCCTTGTGGCACCTTAGAGACTAAGAAGTTTATTTGGGCATAAGCTTTTGTGGGCTAAAACCCACTTCATCAGATGCATGGAGTGGAACATACAGTAAGGAGATATAAATGCACAGCATATGAAAAGATGGGAGTTGCCTTATCAAGTGGGGGGTCAGTGCTAACGAGCCAATTCAATTAAGGTGGAAGTGGGCTATTCTCAACAGTTGACAAGAAGTGGTGGAGAACTGTTGAGAATAGCCCACTTCCACCTTAATTGAATTGGCTGACCCCCCACTTGATAAGGCAACTCCCATCTTTTCATATGCTGTGCATTTATACCTCCTTACTGTATGTTCCACTCCATGCATCTGATGAAGTGGGTTTTAGCCCACAAAAGCTTATGCCCAAATAAATTTCTTAGTCTCTAAGGTGCCACAAGGAGTCCTCGTTGCCAAAGCCAGAGTAACATTTATCAAGGTTGCCCCTTGCAAAACTGTTATACCAAAGATGTCTCCTTTTGGGTTATCACAAAAAGTCACTTAGTTTTAACTGACTCCTCACTTTTGCAGCACTGGGGATTGCAGCTGTTAAATTGGATCTGTATATCTCTTGAGTTCTAGGAGAGCTTTGCCTAAGTAGGCGAGCTCCTAGTTCTTAACAGTGTCTAATATCTATGATTCCATGAGCCAAACCACTTTATTTTGCCTTCTGTATGCTGAAAATAAGATTTGATGGGATGAGTTGTAATGTGTAGAATATTTTTTTCTCCCAAGATGAGAGCTTGAATTCCAGATTTCAGTGTCAAAGGCATTGTTACAGTTTAGCAATAACCCCACTAAAAATACATGTACAGTGGAAGCACTGAGCCTGGTTTACACTTACACTGACCTAGCTGCATTGCTCAAGGGCGTGAAAAAGCACTAAGCACCATAGTTAAGCTGACCTAACCCCCAGTGTAGACAGCTCTAAGTCCATGGAAGAATTCTTCTGTTGACCTAGCTACCACCTCTCGGGAAGGTGGATTACCTACATCAACAGATAACCCCCTTCTGTCGATGTAGGAGGCGTCTACACGACAGCGCTACTGTGGCATAGCTGTGGCATTTCAGCTGTGCTGCTGTTGGCTTGTAGTATAGACATGCCACGAGACAACTTTAGCTATGGCAGAGTGATCAAACAAAATTGTTGGGTGAAGGAAATGAGACACATGATATGAGACTAGCACTGCTTACTGCTCATCATGTCTTTTGATGGGTCTTTGTTAAACTTTGAATAGTCTTGATTTTGCTGGCAATGAAGTCATGCCTCATTAGCATAAGAAGAAAATATCTGACATTGGTGGTGTGCATTTTTTGGAGAGTTTATGATTTCTCCTTCAGCAGCTTCTTGCAAAGACGAGAGGCTACTGTGAAACAAGTTGCTTGAATCCATGCTGTGACATTATTATTTGCAATTTGTTTATTCTGTGGCTATTATTAATGATGTACTATCATTATAATTATTCTTGGGATTTTGCACAATACAGCACAAAAGGTAGCCTGGTTAATTCCAATATAACAATTAGGATAATAAAATGGTTCAAGGTTTCTATGAGTTTAATTTAGGATAATCTGTAATTTATAATGCAGGCAAATTGGTCTTAGAGACCAGGCTCAAAACAGAATAAAAGCTAAGGATAAACAAATAAATTCAGGAAAAATAAGGTTTTATACGCATTGGGTCCTTTGGTCTCTACCATAATATAAATCGAATATTTACTGCTACCACACTAGTAATGCATAAGACTCCTCAGAGTAATGTAGTGGCCTTTACAGTCTGCAGTAATGTAACCATGAAACCACGCTGTCTCATGGCAAAGGAAGATGATCAATGCTCTCTTGAGTGCCTTCTGGTGTCTTGCAAAGGATCTACAGCATTTATAATGACCTCAGTACCACCATCTAGTGTCAGATCTTGTAAGGACAAGGAAATTCACCAGGACAGGCTGTTGATTTCAAATTTGTGGATTTTGGAAGCGAAGAAGGTTGCATTTCTGAAATTCACTTTTCTTTGTGGACTTGTTCACTCTGCTTAAGTTTTCTACCCTTCACTCCCTGCATACCTAATTTTGCCTATTTAGACAATATTGTCTGTTTCCTTGTACTCCCCTGTCTGCCTGTATCTGTCTGTTGTCTCTTGTCTTTTTACTTTTTACTTAGAATTAAAAGCTCTTTGGGGCAGGGACCTTTTTGTTCTTTATTTGTACAGCACCAAGCACAAAGTTTTGTTTCTGCTTTTTTTTTTAACTGTGGAAATTCTCTGCTCTAGAAGACTCTATGGCAACCAGAGTACCACTGAAATTATGACATTACAAGAGAGAAGAGACTGAAAGCTGAGCTACTGAGAGGAAAAGTGTTTTGCAGTTAGAGGGCTGAATTGTGGATCACGACATTTATACCATGGTCTTCAGTAGGGAGTGATTTGGAATTGCATAGTTCTGCTGGTGTTTATCAGTGTACAAGATGGTCAACACTTCTGCCCCTCCCAGACAGGCCATCTCAGGAGCATGGATTGCTGCCTTGGTTTCCCACAGTGCTGCCCCGTTCTTTGTAGGAAGATGATGGCTCATGCTTGCACAGATGTATTGGACTGGGGAAAAACAAGTTCCCTGTCTCCTTTTTTTCACTCTAGTACTCCAGTATAGAGCCAGGCTTAATCTGGCCATAAATGTAGTGCTGGAACTATGAATTTGTTCACCATCGGTGTCCAGTTAGCTAATGATATGCAGGAATGCATGACAGAGGAGGGATAGCTGAATCAGTGAGATGCAATGCTCACTATCAGTACCTGAAAATAGCACAACCACTGGAATATGAAAATAATGAACTGGGTTGCTGATTTTTTCACTGCTGGAGCAGATTGCAAGACTTCTTGTACCTGAAAATGGTGTTCCTAAAAGTTAAAGATTGCACATTGTGGGCGTAATATCGGCCTCACGGAAATAAAAAAGAAAAGGAGTACTTGTGGCACCTTAGAGACTAACAAATTTATTTGAGCATAAGCTTTCGTGAGCTACAGCTCTGAATGTATCTGATGAAGTGAGCTGTAGCTCATGAAAGCCTATGCTCAAATAAATTTGTTAGTCTCTAAGGTGCCACAAGTACTCCTTTTCTTTTTGCGAATACAGACTAACACGGCTGCTACTCTGAAACTGAAGTCAGAGGGAGTTTTGTTGTTGCCTTCAGTGGAGCCAGGATTTTACCCTTTATGTGATTGCTGTTATAATGATCAGTCATGCAGCAAGCAAGACAATACTTTTTGCTTTGAAGAGAAACATGCTATATACGTTTCAGGAACTATTATTAATTTAGACATATAGAAAAGACAGAATCATGGGTTCTAAGATGACGTTTCCAAGACTGTAATCTCATTGGGGCAGGGACTGCATGTCTGCATCTCTCTCTCTCTGTGGACAGCGTCTAGGATATTGGGAGCACTTACAAGATTACAAATACATAATGGGAATGTTATGTTAAAAATATCTCAGTTATTTCTAATTGATGCAAATACCCTGGTGTTTATACAAAGCTACAAAGTGACTCACAATGAAATGAAGTCAGCAAAATACCAGACGTTTTTACATCCAAAACAGAGACAAGTGCCATATGTTCATAAAATAGTTTTCTCCTTAGGAAATGTTTATGAAGCGAATGAATAGATATTTTCCAAAAAGAGAAACTTGTGTAATATTATTTTCAGATAACAGAAATATTTTTCCAGTAAGAGTAACTTTTTTTCTTTTCACTTTGCTCATCACTTTCCATCAGAACACATGTACCATTCATAGACATATCACATTTTCATCTCTAAATATGCAAATGCACTGTCTACAATCACTGTCTGAAGTTCCTCTCCAGTGTGTGTGGGTCGATCACAGGATGACTATGAGCCACCAGTGTGATGCATCTATGAAAAAAGGCAAATGCAATCCTAGGATGTATCAGGTGAGGCATTTCCAGTAGAGATAGAGCAGTATTAATATTATTGTACGAGGCACTGGTAAGACTGCATTTTGAATACTGTGTACAGTTCTGGTCACCTATGTTCAAGGAAGATGTATTTAAACTGGAACAGGTGCAGAGAAGAGCCACTAGGATGATCAGTGGACTGGAGGGCCTATCTTATGAGAGGAGACTGGAAGAGCTTGGCTGTTGAGTTTAGCAAAAAGAAGACTGAGAGGGGACATGACTGCTTTCTATAAATACATTAGGGGATAAATACCAGGGAGGGTGAAGAGGTATTTAAGATAAAGGACAAAGTTGGCACAAGAACTCATGGATATAAACTGGCCATGAACAAAGTGAGGCTGGAAATTAGAAGGTTTCTAACCATAGTGGTGGGGGTCGGGAAGTTCTGATACAGCCTGCCAATGGGAGTTGTAGGGGCAAACAACTTAATTAGCTTTAAGAGAGAGCTGGACAAATTTATGAATGTCATTACGTGAAGGTGTTGCTTGTGATTGTAAGGGGCAGGACTCAGCAGCCTTGGGGCTCTCTTTTGGTTTATGTCTTATGTTCCTAAAAGCTCATGCTTCAGGGCTTCAGCCAGCCACTACAGGGATCAGGGAGGGCTCCTCCCGCCAATGTATTCTGTTTTTTAAAATTTTTATTATCCTTCCTCTGAAGCAACAGGGATAGCCACAACTGGAAATGGGACACTGGAAGGTGGGGGCCAGTGCTTTTAGGTGGCACTGAGCGTTTTTTTCAGGTGCTTGGCTGGCTGGTTCTTGCTCACACGCTCAGAGTCTCACTGATTGCCATATGTGGGGGTTGGAAGGAATTTCCTCTAGGTCAGATTGTCAGACTTGGGTTTTTTTTTGCCTTCCTCTGCAGCATGTCAGTAACTTGCCAGGATTATCTCACTTAATTGTTTCCCTGCCATTGCAGGGGCCTTGGGCATTGGTGCACCTTGGTCCCTCCTAGTCTCTGCCTGCGGCACACAATAGTGTAGTCTTCTGTAAGCTGTAATACTTTGGTCTAATTTTGGTTGTTGGGTTTAAGTTGTGGGTGCTGGATGGTGTTGGTGGCCTGTGATGTATAGGAGGTCAGACTAGGTGGTCCCTTTTGGCCTTAAATTCTGTTACTCTAATTCCACTTTAGACCCTCTCTAATCCAGTTTCTGCTCCGTGGCACTCCACGGAAACAGTTTTTGCCAAAGTTTCTAATGACTGCTTCCTAGCCAAAATTCAGAACCAGTGATCTATTCTCATCCTCTGATCTATCAGGTGTTTTTGACACTGTTGACCATACTTTTAGTCTTGAAATCTAGTCCAACCCTGGCTTTCATGATGCTGTCCTCTCCTGGTTCTCCTCTTACCTCTTTAATCACTTCTTCAGTGTGTCCTGTAGAGGATTCTCCTCGTCTACCCAACTTTCTGTGGGAGTTCAAAGGGCTCTGCCATTGGTCCCCTTCTCTTCTTTCTACACCTCACCTCTGGGTAATCTCATCTGCAAACACAAATTCAATTACAAATTCAGCCTCTTTGCTGATGATTCACAGGTATACCTTTCTCTTCCAGACCTGTCTCCTTGTGTCCAAACTAAAATCTCAGCCTGTATCTGACATCTCCTTGTGAATGTCTAGCCATCAGCTCGAGCTCAACAAAGCTAAAACAGAGTTTCTAATCTCCCCCTCCCCCAGCTTCCCCACTACTTCCTTGCTTCATCACTGCGGACAATGCCATTATCCTGCCTGTCACTCAGGCCCATTACCGGGGCATAGTCTTCGATTCACACCTCCCTCTAGGTCTTCACATCCAGGCTATGTCTACATCTTGTCAATTCTTTCTGCATAATATCCCTAAGATAGGGCCTTTCCTATCCATCTACACAGTTTAAACTCTCATCCGAGCGCTCATCATTTCATGTCTCGATTACTGCAACATCCTTCTCTGCGGCCTTGGCAAATTCAGCCTTGCCCTGCTCAGATCCATTTGGAATGCTGTTGTAGCCCATCACTTTTACTGTGTCCTCCCTCTATTTGCATCCCTTCACTGGTTCCCTCTTTTCTACTGCATCAAATATAAGCTGCTTGTCTTTATTTTCAAGGCCCTTTATGGCCTATCCCCAACCTACCTATTATATCTTATTCACTACTGAGCTGTCAGTGCTTGCCTCTGATTAGCCTGTGATGCCAGCCTCCATCGCCTACTTATCAAATTTTCAATCAAGCTTTGTGCTTTCTCCCAAGCTGCCCTCAGGCATCCACAAAGCTGCCTTATTATCTTCCTTCTAATTCTTCCTGTGCTCTCTCCATTGCTGTGATGCTAACAGAAAAACCTGACAACCACTAGGGTCTTGGTGTCCTGAGACTTCGGCCTATCATGCTGACTCCTTGTACTCTCCCATCTGTTTGTGTGCATCCACCATCTCTTGCCTTAAACTTACATTGTAAGCTCTTTGGGGCAGGGGCCATCTTTTTGTTTGATGTTTGTACAGTGCTTAGAGCAAGAAGGATCCTGGCCCATGACTGGGGCTCCTAGGTGCTATAGTAATATGAATAAATAAATAAATAACTGACAAATGAAGATGTCTTGGTAACTGATTGTACATGCAGTGAAAAATATGGGGAACTACATGTCAGAAAACTCTGTTACACTCAGCAAAAATGCAAATCAAATGGGATCAGATTCCAACACCCTTACTCCTACTGAATAGCATCTCTTAGTGCATGCACAGTCCCAGGGAAGCCAGTGGGGCCACACATGGAGTCGATGCCGGGTGTGGCCAGGCTGACTCAGTCCCAGGCATCTGGCCAGAGTGAAGGGCCCAGCCCGGCCACAAAGGGGTGTTAGTGCAGAGCCGGGGGGATCTTGCAGAAAAGTACTAATCCTGCCCAGCAATTCAACTTCATGTCTCAGTATCATACCGAGTAAGGCCCATCCCCCACCCCCTTTGACCCACCCGACTGCAGCACCTAAATCCTCTTCCCCAATCTCCTCCCTCTGCTAGAGTTTCTGCCCCCCCAACACATTTATCCCATGACCCTCAACCTCACCTCCTGCCCCTCCTGCGGGCTCCATACCAGTTGCTGATACTACTTGGTAAAATTTCAGGAAATATTCAGTAAATTTTTTAGATTTCATCCCCCCCCCGCCAGCTTGAGACCCCATGTGATGCCTCTGGTCACTGAACCATGTAATACTTGAATAAACACAAAATGTCTCTGGGAAGAGTACCCCACATGCTAGTGCCAAGTAACAGAAGCAAAAATTGAAAGGTAGAAATGAGAGAGAGAGGAGTAGAAGGGAGTGTTAGTTAATACAGAGCATAGGGGAGAACAGCAGGAAGAGCCAGTCCTAGGGGAAGTGCAAATTGTAGGGTTGATACTCTCTTGACAACCAAAGTGCTGGAACTGGACGTGATGACAATAAAGTAAGATTTTCTTTTTTAATTAGAGGAGATTTAAAGAGCCTCACAGAGCAGGGGGTTGGTGTGTGTATGTGGGGTGGGAAGGGAGAACTGGTTGGTGTGTGTGTGTGTGTGTGTGTGAGTGAGAAAAATTCCCCTCCAAAAAAGTTGGTATGAAAGGAGCACTCGTTGCCTTGTTAACACTTCCCAAATTCTTACAGGCAGTTTTCTTTAACAAGGAAGTAGCCAAAGTCATAACTATTTCCTTCCACATGACTGTACATCATTCACTTAGTTACAACTACTAAGGTGATATCCTAGGAGATTAAGTGGGAAAAAATGGATAATACATGTGACCAAATCTGGACTTTCAAAGAAATTTGCATGGGCATCAATTTATTTTTACTGACCATCTCAGCACGGTGGAAAATGGTCTCTTGATTTTTATTTGTATGTACACAATGATATCTTGGAACACTACTACAAATATTTGAGAGACTGGCTACAGATATTGTAGAGAACTGTACTTCAGCAATGGTATTGTTATAAGTCATTCAGCAACAAGGTGTATGCAGAACTCTAGCTTGGGTATGGAAAGTTGAAGGCTAAAAATCTAAGTACAAGGTGACTGTGATGAGATGTTCACAACAGTCCTTGGTGGCCAGGGGGGTAAAGGCTCTGGCTGGGGGTGCAGGCTCTGGGGTGGGGCAGGGCTGGGGATGAGGAGTTTGGGGAGCAGGCAGGCTGCCCCGAGGCTGGGGCCAGAGGGGACGACTCCCCCCTCTCTCCCATGGCAGAACACTCACCTCGCACCACTGTCACTGCACGTGCTCCTAGGGCCCCTCTCAGGTCCAGGAAGTGCCCTCACCTCCCCTGTAGTGGGTGCCGGGGAGGGGGTTGCCATCACATGTGCGCCTCCTCCCCTGCTGCTGCCCTCACTGTAGCCTTACTGGGGGTCGGGGATGGGGTTGCCCCTTGCCCAGCATGAGGCAGGAGCAGTGATTGCAGGTGGGCAGCCCCCCTGTGCTGGTGGAGGGTTCCAGCGGTAAAGGGAAGGATCTGAGGCGGAAGGGCAGGGGCAGGATCAGCCTGCCCTGGCACTAGTGATTGGGGGGCACTAGGACCCTGCAGTGGTGGTTGATGCTGGGAGCCAGCCAAGCAGAGTGCACCAGCTTGAGGCAGGGATGCTCTGGGGCCCAGGGGAGGCGTGCAAGGGCAGCAAGTGGGGGCCGGGGGACACTTGGGGGAGGTGCGCGGGGGAGGGGCAGGCAGGGCCCTGAATATTGCTGGCCAATTAACCACTTAAATTGTACCTGGAGGAGAGCCAGGCCTAACTGAACAACAAACCCAGCTGGGCAAGAGTAGGTTGTACTATAAAGCCAGGAACTTTGCAGCAGAAGGGGCGTGCAGGGAGAGAGTCTGCAGTTACTCTCCAGGAGCACAGAGTAGGGGAGGTGAAGAAGCCCTGGGGTTCTAGCCCTGGAGGAAGGGTCAACCCCAAAGGAGCTGTGGTAAAAGAAAGTCTGAGAGGGCTAGGTAGGAAGAAGCCCAGGGAAACACCAGCAAAGGGTAGGACTGTGTGAACCTTGGCTGCTTGTTATAGAATCCTTGGGCTGGAATCCAGTGAAGAGGTCAGGCCTGGGTTCCCCTACCAGCCACTGGGAAGTGGCACAGGAGCATTGGAGGTGGCAGCTGGTCCAAAGAGACTTTCTTACCCCAGAAAGGAAGGACTATATAGTGACCTGGCCAAAGGGCCGAGTCATGGAAAGGGAGCACCCTGAGTCGTGAAGAGAGAGAGAGAGGCCACAGCTTGAATAACCAATGAAAGAGGGCACCAGACCGGGCGACAACTGATCCCTAAGGAGATGCCACCTGCAGTGAGTGAACCCCATCACAGTGACACGTAAGGATTGAGGCAAGTTCTGTTGCTAATATAGAAACAAGGTGTCTTGTGACAGCAGGAACAGGTGCCTCCAAACAAATTCAATCCCCACAAAAACATTGCTGTTTATTATGCTACAAATATCTGACAGGCATCAGACAACACTAACACAGCACTGGGAAAAAATGGCTTTAAAAGAAAAATACAGCTGTGTGTCATCAGCAGGCAGAGAGAGAGAGCCTCATTATGCAAATGGCTCAAATCCCAAAGCATCAGCATAGAGCTCAGACACAGTGTTGAGCTGAGAATGAACCCCAATGGAATGCTATGAATTCCTGGGGAACTTCCAGGTCTCTGTTTATGGACAGAAGATGAGAAATTGCTCACCGAGCAGAGATACTCGTCTGTTGAAAATTTGGGCAGTAATTTGAATACCTCCAAACAAGGAGAACCTGCAGAGCTGTGGGATATTATAGTATCCTATCAAACTGGGAAACTCAACCCATGAAAAAGATTTGGATAAAGATCACTTAATATAAAACCTTTGGTGGGCACAAAGATGAAGAAAAATAGGAAATTTCTATTGAGAAAGCAGATTCTTTTAATGCCACAAATTTTTAAAGATATGTGACCCAGAAAACTCAAAAATATTAGGATACTCAAATTATATATTCCCTGAAATATTTTCTTAAAGCTCTTTTTATTTAAAATCCTGCTACTTGATAAAAGATTTAGAGGTGTATGTCTGATGCTTGGTCATTAAACATTATTTAGAAACTAACCATCTAGCTTCAGTTTTTGAAATAACATTCTAGTCCAATTTTCCCTGAAGGTATTTTCCATCCAGAAATGGGTAACAGGGACCCCATCTCTACCATGACCAAGCTCAGCCATTGCTGACTATGGAAAGCTAAATCCAAACCAGAGCCAAAAAATGCCACACTTTCCAATTGTCATCCATACCATATATGACAATTATTGCTGAAATAAGTTCTCTGTGGGTCCCAGCCTGCATTAAATGCTTCCTGAGAGATACCAGGATCAGTGGGAGTTGAGGGCACTCAGTCTCTCTCAGGATCCAGTCCTCTAAAGGGAGGAGCAACATTTTCTGCTTAAAGGACCTTTGTTTTCCTCTTAGTCAGTCTGGTGATTTTGTTGTCTAGATCTTCCCCCACTCTGCTCGAGTCCCAAGAATGAATGTCATAGATACTCTTGGATCCCAGGACTAATCACACTATATTAAGGTCTGATCCCAAAGTTGCTGGGTGCCCTCAGGTGCCATTGAAATCACTGGGTGTTGCAGGTGCTCAGCACCTGCAGGATCAAGCCCTTCATTCTGAACAACTTTAGGGTGCACCAGTGCCCTACAGGAGAAGCTGAATTTCTTTGAACTCATCTTTGTCCACAATTATGGATTTATGGGTGATGGGTGTGCCCTCTTCTGCCAGCTGATATTGCTTCATCCAAGATGACAGTTGGATGTTTTAACCACAACGTACGTACGTTTCTCTGAAAACAAATGCTCTCAGTCTTTTTAAGTGATATTTTGCAATCATGAGGAGAAACTGAATTTCACTTCATTTCCAAACATGTCAGGCTCTCATTCAGAAGAAAAGCTGATAACAAAAGGATATCAAATCTGGAAGGGAATGGCTGAGCTGTTACCTTGGCAGAGAAAACAATTCTGAAATGCTTATGTCAAAGTCTTGGCACAAGGTCCAAAAAGTAGGTCTGTTATGGCAAAAATACACTGTGTTGCTATGCTGGTTTGCACTGGCTTGTTTTGTGTTGGACAAAATGTATGTAGGATTTAGAGGACTTTAAGGGCTAAACTTTGTTAAAAAATACTTTTATTGCAAAGCCATCCCTGCTGAAGAAAACAGGTAGATTTGGATGCATAAGCCTCCTTGTGGGCCAGATCCAAAGCCCACTGAAGTCAGTGAGGATCTGTCCATGGATTTCAAAGGGCTTTGGACCAGGCTCTGTATGCAAATTATGGATCTGGAGCACACAGCTGGAGAGTTTGTGCATGTAGTTTATTTCACTGGGTGTGCACCTGTTGCAGCACGGTCATGTCTCTTAGGAGCAGGGATCGTCTCACCTTTATTTAGCATCTTGCTGGGGTGCAAACTAAAACCAGCCCTTTGTGGCCAAAGAGCAAACCCACAATAAATAGTTTTTCACAGCCAGAGTTCAAACAAATAAAATGAATCAGGTTTCCCATATCTAGACAGTCTTTTCAGTAATAGCCTTTAACCAGAGTCTTTCACTGGTCTCTTGTGTGTCTACTTCTCTTTTAGTTCGGCTCCTAGGGCAACAACATCCTCTTTCTTCTCCTTTCATACAGCGATTTCCTGATGGGGAATGAGCATGAGCTAATTACAGCCCTACTTCCCAGTGGTAGTTTCTCTGCAATTCTTTCAGTGACTTCAGACATCTCTCATTCCTTGCTCAGGAACAGAGTTTTAACTCTAATTTATATGGGTTTTATAAACATTGTTACAGAAGATTAAGGGCATTTTTTTTTTTTAAAGATAGGTTCCTAAAAGGCAAATTGCAGAAAATCTCACTTTGCAATGGGGAAATGTTTCATAGCTGGTAAATATATTGAGTCCTTTACACTAAGGCCACTTTACTTTGATAGTGTAAAGGGACTTTAAGTGAACTGAGAATTGGGCCCTCAGGCAATGTTGCCAATTCTAATTTTATTGTGTGTCTTGCGATATTTGGTATTTTTCTTAAAGCCCCAACTGCTGGAGGCATGTGATTAGGTGAGAATCTTATCTTTCATTTAAAAACCAGGATGCTTCTAGCCCCCATGGTTATGGAGAAAAGCTTGAAAACTTGAAGCAAGTGCACCTAATGGCTCAGAAACCTATAGGCAAATAAAAAGCACCCAATATGTGTTTACGTTAAAAATCACGAATAAAAAAATCCCATGATTTTTGTGCCCAAATGAATACCTAGGGCAGGCAATCCCTGAGGTTGGCAGTACTATTGCAATATCTACAGGAAACTAAGCTTTTAACAGCCAATTGCTGCAAATTTAACAATTATTATTAACACAGTGCTCAACATTTGTAAACAAATACAATTTTTAGATTTTAAGCTCTTTTTGAGCACACAGTGCATATCATTACAGGGCCTGATTCTGGCCAGATCCTTGGCGGTGTGTGCGTGTGTGTGTGTGTGTGTGTGTGTGTGAGAGAGAGAGAGACAGAGAGAGAGATACTGTAACAAAAATTACAGGTCGAGCTGCCAGATCCTTGGCAGGGTGTGTGTGCGTGTGTGTGTGAAACAAAAATTACAGGTCAAGCTGATAGCACTGTCTATGATAAAGGTTGCCTAACAATTTCCATTGCAAGACTCTGTTTTCAGTTGCTTATAATTTTTCCAGACTTTTTAAAAAAAGCTTCACCAGAAACAACTCTGCTGTTTCTCAGAATAAGACTAGGGAAAAACATGTTTTGCCCATGTTGAAAAATGCTTTCACTTGTTCACTTGAGAAGCTCTAGCGTTTCCATGCTTTTGTAGCAGGAACTTGAAATTTGGCCGGGCAATTGCCCTGGTGTTAGGAATGTGCCTGAAGGTGGTCTTCGTTCAGAGCCAGAGTAGTAAGAAAGGGATTCTGGACATTTTTCAGTAAGTTGGCTTCACCATATGCAGGCATCAGTTTTCTAATGGACCTTTCCTTTTGTCTAAAAAGGTCCTGGAATATTTAAAACAATCCAGAAGTAAACCAGAGTCTTCAGGAGCTAGGTGGTTGTTCTCAGACTTATTCATGCTTCTTAAATGGAGATATTCTTATGGACTACATCCTTTCCAGAATTCCCTAATCCAAATTTAACAAGGGCTGGTCAGGAACTTTTCAACAAAACTTTTTCTTTAGAAAAATGCCAGTTCGTCAAAACCAAAAGTGTTTGCAGGAAGGGTTGGTTTTGACAAATTTCACATTTTCTAAAATATTGAGAAAAAACTTAAATTATCTAAATGCCCTGTTTTGGAATTTTCAAAGCAAAAAAAGTCAGACTAAGTTAACTTTTCATTTAGAAATATATTTATAGAAAAAAATGTTAAAATCAAAATGCACCATTTGGATTGACCCAATCAGAATTTTGTTTCTTGTATAGTTTGCAAAAATTTGAGATTGACTTTTGGGGCCAATTCAGGACAGGAAATATTGCTGAAAATTCAAATTCTATATTCCAGGTCTAGATTTAGCGACTGTAACGCTAGGATACATGGGAAAGGAATATTAAGAGAATGTTAAGGACACTAAATGAAAAATTTATTTGTAGCACAAAATGCAACAGGTTGTTTCATTCGCATAGGCCCTTTGTAGCTGGGCTAGTTCTTTTATCTGAATGAAGGGCACTACATTTATTAGAACAAAACTTCTACCTTGAAGCCACTGCCACCATTCACCTCTTTCCAGCCACTTTGAATTTGGTTCTGCCTTTCTGTGTGTTGACTACCCCTTCAGCGTTCTTGTCATCCCTGAAGAAACATTTAAGAAAGAAAAGGCAGAAGCAGAGGGTGCAAAGAGGTTTTTTTTTTTTTTTTTTTTTTAAATTTTAGTTGGCCAGGAAGCCTCTGGAAAACTATAAAGCATCCGGGCTTAAGAGAAAATTAAAAGGCGTCATCCTGGAAGACAGATGCACAAACATTATGATAGAAGCAGCTCCATGGGTCATCTAGTAGTCCTCCATGGATCAGTGGTTGTTGGACCACAGTTTTAGACCCTCTGAGCTGGATGGCTGAAATACTTTTTGGGAGCCTGTAGAGTGTTTACACTTCACAGTCTTGACAACTATTGGGAAAGAAGGTCAGGATGACTGTATGTAGAACCTGTTGATCAGAATAAAAAGCGACACTCTCTTCAGACATGAGAGCAAACCCCAGAGTTTATGACTTGCTCAGAAATGCTTGGCACTTATGTAATGCCAACACTAGAAAGTAGCTCTTTAAAGTTCTTGAGGAACGTGATATGTGGTTGCTTTATAGTGTCAAATGTTTCTTGGTATAGGATGTCTTAGGTGGCAAAATAAAAAGCCATAATAACCCCCACCCCCTGCAATTACTCCCCACCCAGCAGTATTGTTAGTACTGGACAACAATCCCTTCAGTTTGTCATCATCTCGTAAACTGCTGTGCAAGTTTATTTGCCAACATAATGGTTCTGGCTTTGATTTAAATTAGGGTACCATCATCATTTTGTTCTCCAAGGCTTAAAGCCTGATTGTAAGAGGTGCATCTACAACTTGCATTGAAGTCAATCTTCTGAAAAATCAGACCATGTCATCATGTACATCACATTGTGCTGTCATGCCTTTATGTTATGATGCAAAGTGCGGGAGAGCTGGGTGATCAATTCACAACAAATAATTTGGTGAATTTATGTCCCTTTTTCTGATTGTTAAATGTGTACCAACAGTGATTTTTATTAGTCTCTTTATAAGCGACTGACAAATCTTTTGCACACAATTTTCCTGTCTTAGAGTAACTGTTCAGAGCAGCTACCCATAATTCATTATTCCCTATTTGAACTGGTCCCCTAAGTCACATTGTAATGTTTGGGGGGACTGAGGAAGAGAAATTGGTGTTATTACTTCTAATGTAATAAGATGCTGCAGATCCTAAAAGGGAAGCTGGGTATCTGCAAAAAGCTGTCTTTACTACTCCAGACAGGCAACTAGTAGCAGCAGGAAGGAGAAGAAAATACAGTATGTGTTCAACAACTGTGAACACCATCTTGGGCATGTGACTAGTCTTCTGTTGATAAACTGGTGCAACTTGTCTCATATAATCAGCAGGTGGCTCAGCATAGACTTGATCCCCATTAGACAGATGTCTTGTCTATGCAAAGTCAGTCATAGTGGAGTATATATCTAGGAAAATCAGGGTGAGCAACCCCATGACCCAGGTGGAGAGGGCCTGCTTTCAACAGAGGTCAGCGTGTTACCGCAAGTGCAGCCAGGGGTGTTGCAGAGCAGGAGTGCCTGCAAAATCACCGTGCATTCAGAGTTACCTTTTCTCACCATCCCGAAGGCCCCAAAGCCTTTTTACTGGCTGCTCTACCTGTCTAAAGATGATGCACTTGACTTGTTCCTCTCTCCTGAGTGTTTGTGGTGATGATGTGCTCGAAGGTGGTCAGGTACACCTCCCGGTCATAACTGCTGTCCATCTTTAAGACTTGGTGAAACTCCAGGGTGGCCCTCCCCTAGCAGTGCCTGCTGACAGATCAGCTGGGCCATTTCTAGTTGGAATTGTCCGTTCTGCTCATGTTCAACCAGCTGGGCCTCCTGCAGGCTCTGCTGGGTGGCCAGCAACGCATCCTGGAACTGGTGATTCCTTTCATTCTCTGCCTGCTGTTGATCCACTGTCAGTTAGAGTATCTCCTCCATGGCCCTTCTTAATGGAAGAGGTTCAGGTCAGTCCCTGTTCACATGCCAAGTGTAAAAGGATTGGGACCTACCTGATAGCACTCTCCTCCTCCTGAACCAGGCTTTGCTCTTGCTGAGCCAGCTCACTCCCTGGGGGTAATTCTGCCAGAGATCTCCCAAGGAATCCAGGGGAAACAGTTTCCAGCATGGTTAGTAGTTTGATTTTAAGCCTGACGAACAAACAAATCAAAACCTCACTGACTCTTCCCTCAAAAGTCTGTGCAGGTCCAGTAGTCCCTTCCCCAAGTCTGCCCCTCACACCAGTAACTTCAGCAACCCAAAAATCTCCTGGCTCATATCTCAGAGCCTCAGGCATAAAGGACTTCACACAGTCTCCCTTCTGTCCATTTGGTTTCTGAAGCAATTCCCTCTTTTCAGTAGCTCCAGTAGCAGTCCATTGGGAGCATGGCCCCTCAGCTTTCTGCAGGGTGTACAATCTCCCCACTCCATTTCCTGATGCCCTCTTTTATACAGTCAGCTAATCAAGTTACAGCGCTTTCTCAGGTGCAGCAGGTGGGGCTAATCAGCCAATTGCAGGCCTCTGACCCCAGAGGAATGGTATCCCTTGTACCTTCATAGTGTTTGTTTAGAGAAAAAGTTTAAACTTTAAAAATCTTCATTTATTCACACACTTGATAAGATTCAAAGTTATTGTAGCATATGCACCAAAGAAGTCCCTAGTAATGGCTGACACCTTATCAAAGAGCTCTATTGACCACTCAGATTTTCTGGAGGCTCTGGATAATATAGCAGCCCAAGTGTGCCTCTTAGCCTTACCACAGAAATTAGAGCTGATTAAAACAGCCACTCGTGCTGATATGCGACTGCAACTGGACCCAGGTTTATAAGCATGGCTGCCCCAGTGACTTATCAGGATCTCAAACCTGGTCCATGATTTCTACTGTTATGCATCTAGATGAAAACTCTTTGAAACTGAAGGTCCAATTACTTCTGGGAATGACATTGTAACCCCACTGTCCTTGCAGGATATTTTAGAAAGGATACATCAGGATAACAGGGCTTTTCTAGAAATGCCATGAGTAAGCTGGAATGTCAGTGTGATGCTCTGGCACAGAGTAAGACCTACAAGCAAGCAAGTTGTACAGAATAACCACAAATACACAACTCAATGAAACATTCATACCAAAAGTAATACCTAGTAAGCCTTACAGAAGAGTAGCACTAGACCTGTGGTGAGAAAAGGTAAATAACTATCTGCTCCCAGTGGCTATCTTTCTAAATTTGTAGAAATACTGCTTCTCACGAGACTCAAAAGTCAATAGGTCACAGGAAGTTAAAAGGCATCTTTTCTAGTTTTGTCTTTTGTCAGAAATAGTCACTGACAACGCTCATTACTTTGCCAGGGCTGACTTCCAAGCTTCTGGGATGAAATTTCAAGGAGCTTACTTCCAGCCCCCTACCTTCAAGAGAATAGACCCCGCAGGGAGCACAATATAGATTACTAAAAACTCTACAGCTAACAAAATTGATTATTAGCTCTTCTTAGCTGTAGGGCAACCCCATTCTTCAGTCCCAGGAGTAAGCCTGATTCTGCTACTTATGGGTCATTATAAGTCCTGCTGCTTAAAGAATGTGAGACTGAGATGCCAAATCTAAGAGGTTTCAGGCTCTCTTCTTTATTTACCAGCATGCAGCCTAAAGCTTACACACATGCTTAAAGAAAAGCTTAAACCAGGAAACCCAATCTTGACCAAATTGGATGAGGAAAAATACTGAACACCAGATGCAGTCATTGGCTATAGCTCCCCCTCCCCCCACAAGGTAGTCAGTCATTTTCACCTGCTTCCAAACTGTGTTGAATTGTCTTGTGGCCCCAGTAGCAATAGTGCTCCCTTTGGGAAGGGGAAAATAGTCCTGTTGTGAAGAGCCCTAACTTGACTGAACAGGATTCTAAAGCTCTGGAATTTGATAACTGGGGAATTAACCGGCTAAACCTCAAAGGTTGGAAGATGACTGGCAAAGAATCTAGATCTATAATTTGTTAAATATTAAATTCTGATAAGATTATTTAAACAGAAAAAGAAAAGCCAGAACCCAAACATTTTTGGTCAAACAATTTGAGTTTTAGCCAAAAAATAAATAAATGTAGTTCTCAGCAGTATTTGGCCAAAACTTTTCAGTTTTGGGTTGCTGAAAACCAAGATATTTTTGGTTTTAAAAAACCAACCAACCAAACCACCTTTTCCATTCTACTCTACTGGGCTTTCCAGGTGCTACCATAATACACACAATACACATAATTAACAACAATACAGCCTGACATTTCCCTCCTGTCGAGCTAAGCAGTATTGGACCACTGAACAGCCCTGTGGCACGTAGGTGAACTTTTGGCTTACTGGGAGTTCTGGTTAACTGAAGTTTGTGAAATTGGGGTTTCCCTGTTTATAGTAGATATAGAGCAGTGTTGTTTCCCTACATTTCATTCTCAGGTTAAATTATTCCTGGTACTTTCCTCAGTCCTGGGGAAGTGTTGCCCTTACTCTAATTAATGCTGACCTTTTTTATGAATACTAAGTTATCTTTTATTGTCTTATCTTTAGAATTGTGTCTCGTTATTTTCTAGCTTTTGCACTCCTACCTTACACAGTAAGATACACTCCCTATACAGTAAAAAAGTAACTTTTTCCCCAAGAAGGTGTGTGTGGTGGAGGACAGCTCTATGATGTGGAGCAGGGGTTCTTTGTTGGAGGAAAACTCAATTACATTCTCTGGAGTCAGAAAGTCTTAAAGAAAATTATTAAGAACTCTTTCCCTGAGATCCCCTGGATGTTAATATATAATATTGTTGTGCTTTCTCTTCCTCTCTAAAGAGCAGTGTTTCCTCAGATTACTCAAAGCATAAAAAAGATGTAATTACTGCTCATACAGCTTTGTAGATTTTCTTCTGGTATGCATGTAGTGCACTATAGAAATGCACTGGAGAACCATTCACAGGGCACACTGGGCTTTTCGTATTTATGTTAAATTTGATGTCCTCCTACCAGTTACACAAATTTAATGCAGGCAGAGATTAGAACTGAAGCCTTGAAATAGAGCCAATACTTAAATATATTTTCTTCTGAATTTGAGCAGGCTGATAATTATATCTTTTTCAACTGCATTTATTTTGTTTACGGAAGTGATAAGTTTAACTGCACTGCTAATAGAGATATTGGACACTAGTAATTCCCTCCCCCCATATATTCATATTACTTGTATTTAATTTATAATTTTCATTTTTGTGTAGGGAGGCAACATCTCCCTTCATACAAATGATTTATTGTGCATTGGATAAATTCTAAGGTCACTGGGCCTGATTCTTATCTCATGCCAGTTTTACAGCTGAGCTAGTGAGATCAGGATCAAATCCATTAATGGTGCGTTCAGAGCTGGCCAGAGAATGACTATTCCATTTTGCAACAACTTTTGAAGTTTCGAAATTTCTTTTCATTCTGCAATGGAATCTTCTCAGCATATGCGTAACGTGCTTTAGGTGGCACGTCACCAGGATTCATCACTGAATTTGGTCCACTGGTTGGCTCATTAGCTTACCCGGCTTGGGCCAGGTACTGACGTGAGTGCAACGTGAAAGCTGATCCATACCTCCCTGCAATGGAATGAAACCAAAATCTTTCATACATTTTTCATGAGATTGAACTGTGTTGAAATGTCCATTTTCAGATCAAAAAGGTCAGGTTTTTCATTTGCTTCCCTTTCCCCTTTCCCTCCCCCTCCTTCTGGAAATGACTGGAGAGTCCATTCTGGACTTCAGAAATCTGCCCATCAAAAATGCTGTCAAAAACATTGTTTCCATAAAACTTTTTGGCTTCAGTGAAAAAAAAACACATTTAATTGAAAATGTTTGAACCAGCCCTGGGTGCATTACATTGTGAGCATATCACAGGCAGAGAAGTAGCAACAGGTTCAGCTAAAAATAAGAACCAACCTAAACCCTTCACCCTTTCCTTGTACCATCTAATCAGATCCTTTTCTGTGAATTGACATTTTATTTTCACTTGCCTCTACACTTAAGTTCCAGCTGGGGTTGGAAGTGCCAAATTACCTTAAGAAAGGCCATCCTGGCTATTTCTCCATCCATATGGGGACTCTTAAATGAAGGCATGGTCTCATGAAATCGACAGCCGGGGCCAGACTGGCTGGGTCACAGGCTAGAATCGCTATGTTGCAAGCACAAGCTAGAGATGCCTCTTTCTAATTGCAGAAAGGCAATCACCCTTATCACCTCTCTGGTGCAAGGAAACACATTGAGCCTGAACCTCACATAGCTCCATTTATACCAGCTGAGGGGCTGCCCCATTAAGCACTGGTTCTGTGCGCTGGTGTGTAGCCTTAGTGGGGTATGGAACTGTGACTACTGTCTGATGCTGGTGGATGTTGCTGCTGGGAATAATTTTTCTCTTGGTCATTGCTACCGAACAACTGTTCTAAAAATGTACTGGGACTAGAAATCATTTGCACAAGTCCACTGGAGCGTTTCTCTGCAGTGGGAAGTCACAAAACACCGGGCCTGGAAGCATGTATGTCACCTAATTTATTACATTATTTAAAACATATCTTTGCGGCTACTGAATGTTAATAATATAAAAATTCAATAGCTCCACAAAATCTATAGAAAATGCAGTGTTTGATCAAATAAATAACAAACCAAACCAAACCCGAGGCAAAAACAATATCCCACCACCCCACAACCAACTACCAAAAGAAAACACTCCACTGCACATAAAATTCTTCTCCTGGAGAGAGGAGGAGAGAACAAACTGTATTTGACAGATGTTAGTCATGTCACTTAATGCACTACTGGAAGGTGCTCAGATACTATGGTGATGAGTGTTGTAGAAGAACCTATATAGAATAGATTAGAAACAGAATAAAGACACAATACAGTTACTCTAGCTGAGGAGCAAGTGAGACATGTGTAACTTGAGTGGTGTAGACATGGATCCATGGAAAGATTAAAATCCCCAGTACAATGGGTACAGGACAAATTAAGTGTTTAATCATAATGATGGCACTGGGGTGGTGAGGAGTTAGTATGTTATTTATAAATATAATCTGAGACGGTTTAGGTAAATCTTCATTTCGTTTCCAAGATTAGGCAAAACACAGCAACTGAAAAGGGGGCAAAACACATTTGGCAAATATTTCTTATGAGAAAAAGTCAGCTAAAGCTTTGTGTCATTTTTAAATGGAATGTATGACCTGATAATTGAAAGCTACACTGTAGAAGACTTTGATAGCAATACAATATACTAACATAATTATTATTATTAGTGGGTCAAGGTGAGAAAGTATCCAATATCTACACATTTAATTTCAGTGATTATTATTTACACATGACTTATTACCCCAGTGTACCCTATTGTACCCCAGTGCAAAGGACAGCTGTCAGAATCACAGAGATGACTCAGGATTTTTCAGTCCCAATTTCTTTTGTTTCCCCAAATTATGGTTTCATCCAATCCCCAAGATCACAGTATACTCTTCCTATATAGTCATCCCAAATGCACGTAAGGAAATGCAGGAGCACTGAATTATAACTTGGTTTCTAATCAGAGGTTCAGCAACCTTTTTTTTCTTAAATGGGAAGTTTTACAAGAACTCTAATGAAGGAGCCATATCTATGGTCTTGTCTTAAAGAAGGTATTAGACAGACTACAAAGAGGGTATGGTAATGACATGGATATATTCAAGTTATTTGAACCTGTTTAATTATAATATTTTCATAATTTCTAGTAAGGCCGAGGCAGGTTAAAATCTTATTCCCTAAAAACACTTAGGCCTGATTCACATTTACACAGAAGGCCTTTTACACAGCTCTGTCACTGTAAAAAAAGGGGGCCTGAAAATGGGAGTGGCCCATTTCACTGCTACAGTGATATAAAAGGGCCTCAGTGTCAATGAAAACCAGGTTTTTGTATGTTCTGAGACATCATAATGTAAAAATTAGGGTGTTTGCTATCTATATACAATAAAGCCAGATTGTATTGAGTAGTACCTTCACTCTTTAAATAGTCCCATTGACTTCAGCCGTAAGCTGAGAGGCCAGTCCTGTATGTATCCTTGTGGCGGGGCTCTCTCACCATTGGAATGCTCCCTTGCATCCATGGAGGATGTTGCCTCTATCTTCAGCTCCAGCACTTCCTGCTGCCACCTGTCTCTGGCCCCAAGTCTTCTGTCTCTCAGCCCTGAGGCCAAGTCACCTAAACTCAGAGCCCTTCTGAGGTATCAAACAAGTCCAAACAAAACCGAATAGTTCTTCTGCCCTCTTGGGGCTACTGACATCTTCTCTTCTCTACTTACAGCCCCTGTCTCAGGGCTTCTCCAACCTGGCAGGAGCCTGTCTGTGTACCTTAACCCCCCTGGGCTTCTTGCAGAGAGACCTATCTCCTCTGCTGTCTCTCTCTCAACTGACTTTCTTAAGTCTACTCACGATAGCTTAGCTCTGCCCTTTCTGACCAGGAGCCGATTCACTACTCACCTCCTCAGAAGCAATGCATGGTTAATTGGGTGCATTTGCTATCAGGTGATGGGGGTTAAGCTCCATTACTGTCTCATAAACTGACTTCCCAGTTACCTCAGTGGGAGATGGGTTTGTGGGACACTTGCAGGATGGGTCCCTCAATATAGCCCTTCACAGTAAACTGCTGTGAGTCTTTTAGAACATATCTATGAAATCTCTACTCTGTCTTATAATGTCAACCACTTATTTTTGGGCCCATATTTATTGTTGTCTGTTGCTTAAACAAGCTTTTTCATTTTTAAGAGTAGTCATTTGAAAACTTTGTCTTGATAAGTGGTATAATCAATACACAAAACATGGAGGTGTTAATTTCAGAAGCATTTGCTAATGCAGGATTATGATAACTCCTCAATGACTCTTCCAAATCATTTACATTTTATTTACATTCCCAGTAACAATTTTATTTTAAACTATACATTCTCCTTGTTATATTTTAGCTTCCATTCAGGATTCTGTAAGATTTACTATGCAATGTAATCACTATTGCCATACACAATTTCCTCCCCATAGAATATTGATTCCCAGTTATGCTCTTTTGGGAATCATTGTTAACTTGTTCATTCCCCATCTCTTTCTCAGGCCCCCCGCCTACCTTCCCCTCTGCCCCCTCTCTCCCCCCCCCACATCCTTTGCCCAGTCTTACAGTCTCATATAATACATGATATATAACCGAATATTTTTTTCTCTTTAGAAAGAGTTTCTATCAACAGCAAACTTTAAATTATAATGTACTAAATTCTCTCTCTCTCTCTCTTCCCTAGATTAATTTAGGGCCTTCAATGTGATTAACAGTGAGGAAGAGTCAAATATTATTTGTAAAATTAAAGATGTAGGCATATAATGAATACAGAATTACAACTTCCAGTGGCTCAAAGATGAAGACAAATTCAGAAAGGAAATAAGAGGCAAAATATAGACAGTGAGGGTAATTAATCACTGGAACAACTTACCAAAGAAAGTGATGCATTCTCCGTCACTGAAATCTTTAAATTGAGATTAAAGGTCTTTCTAAAAATATGCTCTACTTTAATCCAAAATTATGGGATTGATGCAGGATTTACTGGGTGAGGTTCTATAGGCTGTGTTATTATTCAGGTCAGATTAGGTTATGATGGTTCTTGTGGCCTTAAAATTTACAAGTCCACAATTAATGCAATGGGCCTGATTCACCACTGTGTTACTCTAGTTTTACAGTGGATCAGTTCCATGAATTTTCATTTATGCAGTTCTATGCACTCTGATTGATTGTGAGTGTCTGACTCCTAGAGCCTTCTAACAGCTCCACACCCGCAAATCATAGAAGCACTGCCTCCTCAAGTCTTGAGTTCCTATGTGCCTCTGTCCAGTAGCTGCTCCCAAACGCCTGCTCACCATATAGAAAACCACTGCTGATAAAATTTGCGGATGATGCAAAGACTGGTGGGATTATAAATAATGATGAGGACAGGGCAGTTATACAGAGCACTCTAGATCCCTTGGTAAAATGGGCCCATTCAAATAAAATATGTTTAAATACAACTAAATGCAAGGTCATACATTTGGAACAAGGAACACAGGCCAAACCTACAGAATGAGGGCTTGTTTGCTGGAAACCAGTGACTCTGAAAAAGATTTAGGAGTTATAGTGGACAAGCAACTCAGCATGAGCTCTCAGTGCAACACTGTGGCAAAAAGGGATAATGCAATAGATTGACTGGGGAGTAGTGAGTGGGAGGAGAGATAAAATGCCTTACAGTGAGAGATTTAAAAAGAACAAAAAGAAAATTGAGAGGTGAGTTTATTACATTGTATAAGTCCCTTTATGGAGAGGAAATAAAGGGCTCTTCAGAGAAAGGCATAACAAGAACCCAGGGGTAGAAGCTGAAGCCAGAAAAATTCAAACAAAAAATAAGGCACACATTTTTAACAGTGAGGGTGATTAACCATTGGAGGAAACTTCCAATGGAGGTGGTGGATTCTCCAGCTCTTGATATCTTAAGATCAAGACTGGTTGTCTTTCTAGGAGATATGCTTTAGCCAAACACAAGTTACTGGGCTCCATACAGGGTGAATGGAGCCCAGTAACTGGATTAGATGAAATTCTGTGGCATATAGGAGGTCAATGATCTAATGGTCTCCCAAAGGTTTCTGTAATGGCCTCCCAGTGCTCTCTGTACTGGGCTCAGTGTATCATAGAATCATAGAATATCAGGGTTGGAAGGGACCTCAGGAGGTCATCTAGTCCAACCCCCGCGCAAAGCAGGACCAATCCCCAACTAAATCATCCCAGCCAGGACTTTGTCAAGCCTGACCTTAAAAACCTCTAAGGAAGGAGATTCTCCCACCTCCCTAGGTAACCCATTCCAGTGCTTCACCACCCTCCTAGTGAATTTTTTTTTCCTAATATCCAACCTAAATCTCCCCCACTGCAACTTGACACCATTATTCCTTGTTCTGTCATTTGGTACCACTGAGAACAGTCTAGCTCCATCCTCTTTGGAACCCCCTTTCAGGTAGTTGAAAGCAGCTATCAAATCCCCCCTCATTCTTCTCTTCTGCAGACTAAATAATCCCAGTTCCCTCAGCCTCTCCTCATAAGTGATGTGCTCCAGCCCCCTAATCATTTTTGTTGCCCTCCGCTGGACTCTTTCCAATTTTTCCACATCCTTCTTGTAGTGTGGGTCCCAAAACTGGACACAGTACTCCAGATGAGGCCTCACCAATGTAGGAATAACTTGGTGTAATTCTGTGGCCTGTGTTAGATGGGAAGTTATAGTTGATGATCTAATGGTTTCCTTGCTCAGGGAGTTTTTCCATCCTGTGGTATGGAGACTGTATGGAAGATAATGCCAACAGGGTTAATAGAATATTTTACACATCCCTGAAGATGTGAGGCAGTATCTCCTGGCCTACTCTATCCCACCTTTGGCTTGCCCATCACAGGGCCTCAACCCATCTGCACTGAAATGGAGGAAGGCATCTGTGGCATGAAAGGGAAGGGGCAACATTCCATGGAACCACTGCTTCCTCCACTTTCAGTCCCCCTGTCCTGAATTCGACAAGGTTTGGTTCTTCTCTGCTCTTGTTAGCTGTAGGGAGAACATGGAGCTTAAAGTCCTGGAAACTAATTGACCTTAACTCCAGTGGGAGATACAACATCCTAAAAGAGGAGCATAGATAAAATATGTGCCTGACAGGTCTCTAATTTGAAGAGTTACTATATAGCCCTCAAACCAGTTTGAACAATCTTATCACTTGTACATGTGCTCTGTGATACCTGTACAGATCCAATTTTTGATAAGTGAAATATGAATATACAAACTAAGGTTTTAGAGACGGGCCACACCAGAACATTGTATCAAATCCCTCTAAACTTAGGGGCTTGGGAGTAAAGTGAGACCTGGATCAAAAATCTCCCTGCTATAGGGTTTGAAAAACTCAGCCAAAGCATTTGCTAAGCCAGCTACCACTTTTCATTGTGCAAAGTTTTAATGTGACCAAAATTTTTCAAAATTCAACCTCACCTTGATTTTACCCATGACTCTCTCCAAACAAACACTAACTCTTGCCAAATCCATCATTTGGCAATTATAGTTTTGAGGGTTAGGTATGCCCTGTGTAGATATTTATTATTAATGGGCCCAGCTATCTTCACTCACACCAGTTGTGTACTGAGTGCCTAATAATAACAAGTTGTATACTGACCTAAGTGGAGTTAATTCTGATTTACACCAGTGCAAGGAGCAGAATTAGGCCCAATATTTTTCATTCTGACATTTTTAGGAGTTTTCACTGCATTCCTCCATAGAACATTCCATTCTTCTCCTTTTGTTTTGATGTTTAAGTCATGTTCTCTCTAGTGATTAAATGATTGGATCTTGTGGTCCATTTATCTAGTTTATCTCTCAGAAACACATATCCATTTATGATAGACTGTAGAATTAAATATTATTGGGACTCTGTTCTGCTTAATTTCATTCTGTTGGTATTCAATTGGTTCCACTAGTATCTTTCACTTCTTTAAATAGGGACTTTAATGGCAAATACATGGATGCTTCAGTCTATGGAAGAATAACTTATTCAGTGAATCAGTCACTGTCCTTTAGCTTTGCCTTTCTGCTCAATAGTTGTGATTGAAAGGATCCCTCTCTTTCCCCTTAGGGGTTTGCCTCTGTTTTTAATCAACAGATCTCCCCACAGTGCATGGGATTCCACTTGTAGGACTGATTCAGAGCTTACAGTGAGGGGTGACAATATAATAGTATAGATAGATATTTAATCTTTATTACTATTTTCTTCCTGTAGTATAAATAGGGAAACTATGGCCCAAACCCTGGGCTGTGGCCAACCAATGCAGAATGTAATCTGTGAGGTTCGGGGTGGGGGTGGGGGGAGTGCATAGCTGACTCTTTGGTATAAAGCGAAGCAGCCTGGTGACTCCTCTCAATTGTGCAGGCTGCCATGTTTCCTACAGAACAGGGGTGGCACAGGAGCCATACCATGGCATCTGCTCTGTGCTACTGGAGGTGATCCTCTGATGTCTAGTTACACTGGCTTTAGGGCCTCATGGCACATGGCAGCCCTAATGTAGGGGAGAATCTATACACAGTTCCTCTGGAGAGTAAGAGGGGTGGAATGTGCCATTTCATACTTTTATTTACAATTTGTTTCTTTTTGTAAATATGTATTAGATATCAGGGGGTTAAAATAAGAAGAGGCAGCAATCATGTAAAAATTCCTAAACCCGGGCTCTGACACAGATTGTAAGTGTAGTGGATAACTGTTGTCTCAGCAGGAAGCAGCTTTGGAACTAGTCAGAGGTTGTTTTGGTGGGCAGCTTCTCAGTCCTTTCCAGTCAATCATGCTGTTTTGGGGGTGGAATTATGGGAGGGAGCCATCTTGTGTGTGCAGACAGTAGGAAGGGAGTGAGACAAATATCCACAGGAATGCTGCTTGAGGAAGAAAAGGCCTGAGTGGGACTTATATGACAAGCCTCTCATTCTGGAAAACGGCAGCCAGTGAGGAGGGATCCAAGAAAATGCAGTGCTACAGGGCCATTAGGAGTTAGTTTACAGCACAGTTCCAACCTCCTAAAAAAGGCCTCTATAACCAACCACAGGGCAGCTTTGGACATTCCAGGTCCCAAGCCATACTCCAAGACCTTGAAATATTATTCCAGGAAGAATGATGGAAGCCCTCAGTCATACGCATGCAACCAAATATTCAAACCATTTAAATAATAAAAACATTTAAGTAACCTTAAATCCTTAAGAGACCTGCACTCAAAAACCGGCTAAATCCCACACAAAAGTATGAGATCAGAGGAGACACTAGTATTCTGGAGCCAAATTCTGCTCTCAGTAACCGGTGGGTTACCAGTGGGTTACTCACCATGAGTGAAAAATGAGAGCACGTATTGGCCCCAAGTCAGTGGGGGAGACCATGTGATGCAGTGTAGGTAAATGGATATGCTGAGGAGGATCTTCAGTTGGACCCAAACTTCTAATTTAGTGTATTGTCAATTGTTAAGGGCTTTCCCTTCACCCTCCCTTGGTTTTTGTCATGCAGACAGAAAGTAGAAGACCAGAAGTTCAAAGTGCAGGCAATGCAATGTTTATTGGGGTTAATTAAAGCAAGCATATTCATAGCTTAGTATGCTGTAGAGCCTTCCCAGAATTCCTGTTCCCTTCCTTAGCATGCATAATTATACCTGTAGTGTACACCCTTGGTACCACCCTTACAATTTATGGTCATGTTCCGTTTTGGAGGGTCTTGGGTCTGGGGGCTTTGGTACCATCTTTTTTGTACCTTCTGGGAGGGGTACGGTGCTTCTGTCAGGGACAGGCATTTCTTTGGCTTTTAGTGGTTTTTATACCCCACCCCCTTATGTCCCTGGCCCCTCCCGACTGGCTGTTTGACTTTATCTCCAGAGAGAAGTTGAGGCAGAACAGTCCTTTAAGTGTGCGCTCGTATATTAAACTCCCACTCTACCCAGCAACACTTTAGCTCTATCTTTTTTCACCCCATCTGCTTGTGGGCAGATGTAACACAGTGTCTTTGTTCACACATATTAGTAAGAATATAAAAATATTAAAAGTCAAAGGGCCAAACAAGACTCAAAATTCTATCTCAGGCAAATATACAGGCCCGAATACTACATTATCATTGCTATCACTCCTAACATCAATCACGGATCATTAAATATAAGGGGGGGGGCCCACAAGTGTAAACAAGAGCAGAATTTGTCCTCGAGTATTTGTCTATTGAACTCCTTACAAGTTTCCTGTAAACCAGTTCAGCCTAAGCCATCAGACATGTCTGTGTTAACAGTGATTGACTTCACAGTCAACATTTCCAGCAAGGAAATAGGCCTGAGAATAAAATATCTGAATAAGTAGTTCCTCTTTTTAAAGAGGTCTGATAGTTAAAGAATCCATCATCACCCAGCCACGCTCCTTGATTGTTGCATGAAGAAGGAACTGCTGACACCTGTAGATCTATTTCTGAGTACTTCAAAGCAACGTGAGAGTCATGCTCTCGACTGCTGAGACATTTTGAGAGAAACCGGAGCTAGGATATCAGTTTATCTCGTTAAATATGTATTGTAGATATAATATAGAACAGAACCTGTAATGTGAGAAGCTGAGGCAGAATTTCTAAGAAAGGAGTATTTTTTGGTTGTGTAGTAGCTGCAGGAAGAAAGGCAAATAACTGAAGTTGGCTATGACTATGTCCATTCCATACAGTTAGAGCAATCTGATTATCTGAAAGCTTTTGGTTGGCCAGAAAGATCAACTGTGGACAAAAGTTAGATTGATTATTGCTTGCTACAGAAAGAGAAGACAGACCTTGCTGACTTCCTTCGTACTGGATCTGTGGCAGACGTGCAAGTAATTACTGCTCATGCTAGTATCTCACCCAAGAGGAAAAGTGGAGACACATTGACCAACTCTTTGATGATGTAAACCTTTTAAGTGATGATAACCTTTTATTCAAACAAGAACATTTATATTGATTATTTTGTTTTAATTACTCATTTGAAATAAAATATTGATACAGTACTATTGTATGTGCAGCATTTAACAGATCCATTGAAATGTCCGCAAGAGATGTGTCATACAAATAGACTGCCATCCAGGTTTCAAATGACTGTTTTTCTATATATGCTTTGTGCTGTATAGCCATCTGTTGGTTAAATAGATATACAAAGGAATTTCATGGATCTATCTTTGTCCTTTATGCAGCTCAGTGTTAACAAACTGGCGATCACAATTGATAGGAAGACAAATGCACTGATAATCTATGTCATGTTCATAGAAAACAGATGACTTAACAACTTGAACCAACATATGGTTTTCATGGAAAAAATGTGTGTCCAGGCCAGGCACTTCGATGGCAGATCTCCCTCTACATGCAGAAGTGGCCCTAATGTAAGAAAAACATAGGGGACCAAGAGCAGGTACCCAGCATGACCCTCTGGGGTCTGTCTGACTCCATTACAGTGCTACCTCATTTACTTCTGCAGGTCTTATTTGTATGTCAAAAGCAATGTGCTCTGGCCTTCCTAGCATTACACACAATGACCTACTGTGTGCTGTAATATTGTCATGATCTGGCTCTTCTTTTATAAACTGTTGTAAACTGAAAAATATTTCCTTTGTATGAATATAAAAGGAAATACTGAACTCCCCCTCAAGTCTGATCCTTTTGTCTCTGTGATTGTGTTTTGGATTTTATTTCCACTATTGATTTTGTAAGAAAAAACATCTACAAAGTGATATCTGCTACTGCAAATATTTCAGCAGATCACAGTACAATAAGGTCAGTGTTTACATTCCCCTTAACCTGAGTAAAAGCTTCCTCGAATAAATTGTTTGCATAATCCTCCAACAGTTTCTATATTTACTTTCTGTTTTGTTGTAAGCAGCATTATGATTTTTGACCTAGGTATGATTATTAAATCCTTCTTGAATTAGCATTCTGCTTGTAATCAAAGAATTCAAGGAGATTACCTCCAGGAATCAATAAAGCTAGCACTGGTTTGTAGTGGCTACAGACCATACTAACAGTGTGTGAGGATGAAGTGCATTTACTCAGCATATTGCAAACTGCAGAAGATGTAGCTTCTGCGCATTGCCAATTCAAGGTTGGATCTTAAATGAAAGAAAAATCTCATCTTCCTGGCAGAAAGGTTCATATCTTTTTAACAGCGTCAATTATATTCATATAAAAGTAAAAGCCATTCTCCTCTAAAATGATTTCTTATGTTTATTATATTTTATTCTTTTATAGTGTCTGAGAAATGTGTGACCAGAGAAATCAAGGCTGTATCGTAATGGGGCAGTGTTCTGATTCCATGTTCATCCTTGAATTCGACATTTTCTTACTTGAGTGCACACCTGTGGAGGTCTTAATGTTGACTGACATACTTTTTACATTTAATTATTAGCAACAGTGAGAAGGATTTCTGTTTGGGAGAGCAGCACAGAGGGCCTATGTCAGTTTGCTATTGCTAATATGTGTTCTTTTTTTTTAATAGTCTAATGTGCTCCTCTGCAACCTCTGAAAGGCTCCTGTTAACTTCAATGGTGCAAAACCAGGGCCATAGTGGTGCATATTCTTCACACAGTCTTCCTCCATTGAATAGACCCTATCACATTCCCTGACATCCCCCATGATTCTTATAGTACTTTGCTGTGCTAACTTAGGAGGCTGAAGGGCAAAGGCCAATAGCATGCTACTGCTCTCAAAGATTAAATTGGTAAATAGCAGACCCAGTCTTCCTGTTGGTGTTTTTGGGGTGTCAACAAGCAGGAGTTGTCATCCCTACAATTCCAGTTAATCTTCTGTGGTGGGATGGGGTAAATTACCCTCTTCCATATTATGCAGCAGTGAGATCACATATCAGGTGGCTAGGGAAACTCTAGGGCTTATATCTGGAAAGGTGGCATACACAGAAAGGGCCTGATTCTTCTCTCACAAATGTGACTCCATTGATTTCAGTGGAGTTACTCCCAATTTACACTTAAGGGAGGAAAAAATATGGCCCCCAGTTCTTTTTTCTGACTGTCTCAGAAATAGCACACAAAATGCAACCACTCATGCTGCAAGAACATGTCAGAATGGCTTCTGTTGACCTTAGGGTGACTAGATAGCAACTGTGAAAAATCAGGACCCTTTTTTTTTTCAGGGAGGAGGATATAGTTGCATATATAAGACAAAGGCCCTAATATTGGGACATCCGGTCATCCTAGTTGACCTTCTTGAGCATAGATGGCATGCCAGTCTCGCTGCGATGTCATGTGATTTCATCCAGCTCACCTTCCACCATGTGATTACTCCCATCTTGAAACTCAGAATGGCAGCCTTCACATTTTCATGGCCATCTACAGAGTACAAAAAATGTTAATGCCACTGGCAGCAAAAATTTCATAATGTAGCTTGCATATTTGTGGGAGCTCAGCAAACTGATAAGTAGGCAAGATTTAAGGCCTCTGCTTTCAGGCTCAACTTGGCATTGGACCTGTAGAGGACCAACGGGACTGGGGTGGCATAAAGCAGATATTCTAGTTCTACACTACTGACAAAATCCTCAGCTACTCAGCTAGGGCAGCTTTACAGCTGGTGCCGGTGGAGTGGATTAAAGGGACCCTCATGGGTTGGTTTTTGTCCCCTAGCATTATAAATTTTCCAATGAATATTCCATGCAGTCCTAGTGCTTAGATTCTGATTAGAGCAATCTTGCCAGTATGTTCCAAGTAGTTTTTTTTCTCATATATCAGATATGTGAGCTACACTTTGAGGTATTAGGTGGATTTGGTAACCAGGTTATTGCCAAGTATTTCAGTGGTACCCACAGATACCAAGAATGGAAGAGATTGGTATTTCAGTACCTTCCTATCACAAGTGATTATTATATTTTTTTCTAGCTTGTGCAAAACAGCCCCTGACCCAGTGCAGGAGTTTAACTACATAGAAATAGAATTAACAGTCATTTAATAGGCACAGGAGGAGTTAGAGATAAAATCAGAGACAACTTCTGGTTCCATGCCAAAGTAACCATACCATATGGACTTCATATGCACAAGGCATTTCTTTCAGAACCTCATTCAAATTCCATAAAAAGAATATTATTTCTTTATACCCAAGAAGAACATTTGTATGTATTGAAAGCATGGCAGGTTCTCTTTACTATAAAAAGAAAGTAAGGAAACATGTAGCTTTTAATATTTGGTTTATATTTCCTTAATAAGTTAATTACCGGTAGTTCCTTTGATTCAAAATTATCAAATACCCACAGCATTAAATGCAGGGTAGCCTCTTTTCACAAAAGTAGAGAGTAGAGTAGAGTACTAAACGTGGTAACTGGCCAAATTCCAATTTGGATAATTGCATTCTGCTTCTATAAAATAGATAGCATAGTTCTAAATTGAGGAGCACTGTGTAATGTTGTTGTATTCTGTTAAAAAGTCTTTGCATTTCCTGATAGAGATGGCTGTGTTTCATGGTATAGGTCACTGGACTAAGAGCAAGGAGACATAGGATGAAATTCCTGACAAATCCTGGCAAAAATTCCTATTGACTTTTAATAGGGTCATGTTTTCTATGCTTCGGTCTGTCACTGACCAGACATAGGACCTTAGGCAAGTCACTTAACCTTTTTGTGTATCAGTTTCTTGATATCCTCATTTTAAATAACAACTCTTACCTTCTTTTGTAAAATGCTTTGAAATGATGAATGCTGATGTAAGCAGAGTCAGGATGAGCTCCACCCTGACATCTGGTGGTGAGGTGTGGCAAGTTGTGGAAAAGAACTTCAGAGGCTGATCTCATTTGCATAGGCACACCCACCCCGCCTAGAATGAGGCCATAGCTGCCCAGATGGTCACTTTGGCTGCTGTGGGATCCCCAGTGTCTCTGTTATTGGGGCAGGAAGAATAAATTGTTATTACCCTGATTATGGGAATCAAGGACAGTGGAACTGTACTTGGACTTTTGTTATGATGGAGGTACTCACCATCAACTAAGTAGCACTCACTAGGCAAGGGACATGGGTTCCAAAACTCTGTGAATTGAGAGAGGCTTGAGACAGACATTAGTACTTGGTGGTGTGGGTGCCTTTGTGAGGGCCTGAAACACCAATTGCACCTCTGTCTCTCTCCACTGTAGAATGTCAGAGCTAATTTTGGGTCTGTTAAGAGTCTTGCTACCGGTGCTGTGCTGAATTCACTTTGGCCTTATGGTGCACCAGCACTGAGGCTCCCACTGCTATGAGCTGAAATCACTAAAGAGCTAAGATCACTGAGAGCTGAAATCACTGAGCACTGTGTCAAGTAGTGGGGAGCCAGAAGATCTAGAGTGCAGTGGTGCTGTTTGTGGCTAGGCTGGCGGAGCATTTGTGAGACGGCGAGTGGAGCTGAGCTGTGCAGAGCAGAGCTGTTCGTGAGACGGCGAGCCGAGCTGAGCTGAGCAGAGCCGTTCGTGAGACAGCGGAGCGGAGCCCTGTGGAGCTGTGGGGCAGTCAGCTTCAGGTCACGTAAGGTGCCCCTTACCTTTTTCCCTCCCACACAGGCACATTTTTAGCCAGACTGGGGAGTAACACTCTGCAGATGAACTTTTGAACTGTGGGGCTGGACTTTTTGGACTTTGAGTGATTTTTTGGATTGCTGGACTCAAGAGACGTTTGGGTTCTGGGTCTCAAGAACCCGAGGGAAAGGATGTGGCCCAATTTGCTGGGGTGGGTCTTTGCTCATGGTTTGGTTAATGAACACTAGTTGTGGTGTTTTCCCAATTTAATGCTGATGTCGTTTACCTCATGTTATTAAAGATTCTCTGCTACACCGAGACCCTGTGCTTGCGAGAGGGGAAGTATTGCCTCTTTGAGGCGCCCAGGGGGTGTGTTTGGTTTTCCCAGGTCACTGGGTGGGGGCTCGAGCCAGTTTTGCATTTGCTTTGATGAGAGGGAACCCCTGTGTACTGAACCTGGCCCTTGCTGCTATCAACTTGGCCTGGCAGAAGGGTTACATTTTATATGACCTAAGTTTTATTATTATAGGCAGCACAGGTAGTGATATATAAATTTAAGGTTGCCTAACACTTTTCCAGTTGTTTATATTATTTTTCAGATGCTTGTTTCTTACTCTTTGTGCTTAAATTTTCTATGCAAGGTGTCTGCATTAGGCTAAATTGTTCTGGAAAATTTCAACTGAAATGGTTCATTTTTTTCCTCACACTAAGGTTAAGAAAAATACATCATTTTGCCCATGTTAAAAAATTCTTGCAACAGTTTAGTTGAGAAACTCTAGTGTTGAAACTCTAGTGGGGTTGAAAAGACACTTACAATTAGTCAGGGAATTTGTTCTGGTGTCAGGAATTTGCTTTTTGCCATTCCTGTGAAAATCTGCCCAAATTTGGTCAAGTTATGTTCTTCTGGAAATTTCAGTTCTTACATGCTCAGTAAAAACTTGTTAGAGTTTGGGAGCTAAATTCTCTGAAGAGTCCACCTGCACTAAGCATGCTCAATCCCAGGACTACAGGATCTCAGAAGCACTTTCCCTACAAATGCTCCTCTTGGCAGCCAGGCACTGCTGTGGGCTGGAACAGAAACTGACAGCAGCCACATTGTATCTCCTGTGCTCTCATTGCTCCCCCTGTTGGTGCACAGGCAGTGAAGAGGAGAAGGAAGAGAAGCCTAACTGCAATGCAGAGGGTAAAAATTTATTCCCAGGAAATGAGGAACACACAATAATTGGCCAGCTGTGAAAAATTTGGTTTAAGTGACTTGCCTAGCATCACATAGGAACACTGTGGCAGAGGAATGGATAGAATTCAATTATCCAGGGTGGCATTCATATTCATTAATCATTAAACCGTCTTTTCTCTTTCTGCAATCCCCAGCATCATTCACTACACACCTTCCAACTTCAGCAACAAATGAGGCAGGTGTCATACACAGGGTAGCCTCCTTCAGTACATAACCTTGATTCATCCCCAGTATACTATGTGCCCTGTGCCCTGTGCACTGAATGAGGCAGCGTCCTTTGGAAAAAATAGCATGTGATCATGTAAATAGAGACTGCCATGATACATACACCCAAGGTGGCCAAATTAAGTTTGCACAGTTAGTGCAATTCTGAGCCAAGGGCAACACTGAAGCGAGAAATAGAGAATAAGTCTGATTCCAGCTCATTGTTCTTTTTCTTTCTCTTGTCCCTCCTTTTCCTTCACATTTTCTTACATTTAACTTTCCTGTTCATTCTTCAACAAAAAAATTTCTTGTACAAGTGACACAAATTTATTTTTAATTCAAGAGAACTGCTGGTGTTCAGCAATTGCTGGAAGAAAATGTGCTGGATGTGAACCATTATTTCTAATGGAAATGATAAGGGGAGGTACCACAACCTATTGTAAAATTTGGTGAAAAATGCATACAACCCTGCAAACAGTGAGAAGCTGACCATCCATACCATGTCTGCCTGTCTGCATGTCATATGTTAGTGACAAAAAATATGTACAGGAAAACTCTTCAATTCACAGGTATACATACTTACCCACTCATTCTTTTATGCAGAATTACAAGTAATTTCATTCACCATTCCACATAGCATTCAGACAAGTTTCAAAACCAGCCATAACATCCATCCTCTGAAGGGCAGGCAACAGTGAAACATGTAAACAAAAGCTTGATCAGCTTGTTCTATAATAAAAGAGGAAGGAGGCTGAACTTTTAAGGAAACATCTTTAGCATATATCACAGTGATAAACTGACCCCATGTCACAATGACAACTGTGTTTACATGATCATATCCAGAGAACACAATGCCAGGCATATTCGGGGAATGAAGAATCTAAGAATTAATCAACATGTTGCTGAGAATTAGAAGAAAATATTCCGACTCCCTCATTGGAAAGCACGCACAAGCAATAGACAATATAATAAAAAAACAGTGATGCCAGAGCAATCATCAGATTTCAGGTTCAAGAAAGTTATGTATTGGATAGAACCTCCTTCTGTTAACAAAACAAACAAAATCCCTGATCACTCTGTCATTAGAGTGGTTAGCAGTACTTAGGCTATTTAAAGCAATATATACAATGGTGGTGAATCATGTCAGCCAAGTGCAATAGTGATTAGTAAAATGAAAAGTGATACAGTGTGATGTAAGCTAACCTCATGCCTCTTGAGAGAGCTCCAGCTGTACTACAATTAGCCATCCTATTAAAAAAGTCTGTCAGTGAAACTTAATAAGTGCTATCTGTGATGTGTTAATAGTTCAAGGTTATGATTGGGTGATAATAGGAGCAATAAAAGTGAGTCATCCCATCTCACCCAGGAAGGTACTTAACACAAAATATAAGTTGAGGATACTGTGTAATACAAGGATTACCAAAAGAAATCAGAAATGTACACAAACCTAATATGCTAGGCAGCTGACACACAACATGCAGACAAGGTCTCTGTCCTGAAGAACTTGCAATATAAATAGACACGTAGATGGGGGATGAGGTGTAACATTAACATCAAGCAGAGAGAGAGGAGGATTGAAATGAGCATGATTGACAAGTTAAACCCAGGGAAATGAGCTACCCTAACCAGTGAGGAAGCTTCTGATGCTAAGATATGTGATTGAGAAGCTAAGTTAGCATATGTTTTGTGTAGAGTGGGCTTTTTTAACTCCTTTGTTTTTTTTATTAACATTGTTTGAGGAGAGGACTAACTTTAACATACTTTTTATAACTGTCAGGGCTATAACTATGCACATAGGGATCTTATATGTAACCACCCCTGCTGGGTTTACCTTAGCTTCTGTAGTGTATCTGTGCCACTAACTCAGGCAGGGAGTGCAGCAGGTTGCCGAGGAAACCCTGGAGAAAGGACTGCTTCCCCCAGGAAGTAGCATCGCCAAGGGCAGGCTCAGTATCTCCATTGCCTGACAACCGACAGGGAGAGAGGGAAGAGGCCAGAGGGTAGAGGCCTCTGCCAGCTCAGGGGAGTTACTGAAGCATGTGGCTGGATGGCCACCAGCACGCCAGCTCAAAGGAGGAAGCAGAGAGAGAGGAGGATTGAAATGAGCACGGTTGACAAGTTAAACTCAGGGAAATGAGCTACCCTAGCCAATGAGGAAGCTTCTGATGCTAGGCAGCCCCTCCTCCCCCCAGAGGAAGCATGTTGTGAGGCGAGAGGAGCCCTGAGCCAGCCTCGGAAGGGAGGACAAGCTTTTTGGTGAGTTTGGGATTCCCAGACCTACATGCAGGGTCACCTCTGAAACATACCCTCTGGTACTTGGCAGCGATATTCCTCATCCTGTTCCAGTCCCTATTCATGGTAGCTCTTAGTTTATAGGTTTCAGCTGGGAAAGTTCCCAACTGGTTTAGGACTAGTTTAGTCCCTTAACAGTCCAGCTAACACAGTTACCACATGGCAAGACATACTTCTCGTTGCTAGATCAGGAATTCCTGCCTGCTTTAACCTACATTTGGGTTTTATAAAATATGAAATTGTGGTTTAGGATTTATTAGAATTATTTTTTATATAGCCTATGCCTATTTCCTAAGTCCCTCTATGGGGAGAGAGAGCTCTGAAGGAGAAGCAGTATACTTTTGGTAACAAAAAATAGTACAAGACTAGCATAGGATAGCGTGGACTTTGACTGAGACTGTCAGGCCCTTCCTACAGCTGCTGAGGGAACCAGGCCAGGATCTAAACCTGAGGATCATCCATGTGATAGAGTCTGAGTGCATCAACCCTTAGTTAGGTAGTCAGGCCCATTGTTTGGAATATACCTTTATAACTTGCTCTCTGTTACTGCCATATACATCACTCTCCCCAGCCAGCCAGGGCCCCACTGTAGCACACATACCAACAGGACATTAAAGTCCTATTTCCTCTAGTATAAGTCACGGTGTTGGGTGCTGGTGACTCTAAGTGTATTTGTTTGCATTGTTAGTTAATGTTTAACTTTTATTTAATACAATTATTTGATTTGATATACTGTCCATCTGTATTATTCCTTGTGAGTTTCCGTATACCAGGTAGCTGGGCCAGCGTTAGAGAGTAGTTAGAATTTTTTCCTCCAAGCAGCACCTCTTGCACTTTTGCCAGGAAGGAGCGTGAGAGGTTGGGAATCCACCAACTGATTGTGTCTCAGAACAAGACAAAGAAAACACTCTGGAGCTGAACAGCTGAAGCTGGAGACAGGACCCAGAAGGACACAGGCCTGTCCGTCAAACCCACAAGAAAAGTTGCACCAGAGGAGGTAACTGGATAGGGGCGTTACATATATACTGTGTATTTTTTGTGATTTAAGTAAATACAGTATATAAGATTTATAGCTTCACTGCATGTATGAAAAATAGGGCTATTTCCAGAAATAATTATGGGATGTGTAAATTTATATACATTACTAGGTGTTCTTAGGGTTTTAAACGTAGAAATACTAACATTTTCAATATATATTTGATTTTATTTGAATGAGGTAAAAAAAGATGCAGGACCATTATGTCGAATATTTTGTGCTTCAAGAAGACAATGAAGAAACTTGCCCTCATATTAAAAAACACCAATAGCAGCCTGTCTTTGAATCCTTTGAGAATAGAAGGTCAAAAAAGTGGAGGCATAGATACTGTAATAGGAAGTACAGAACATTCGTAAGCTTCATGTTTTATATATGATAGCAGCAGCCCAGTGGCAATCTCACATGAGCATTATCAGGACCTTGAATCTGAGGAGGAGAAGAATGAGGATGAGTGTGCTGTTGGACACACACATGTAAAAAAAAGGTTAAACACCTGAAAGTGAATGTCTCTAGTCCATTTAAAAAAACGCACAATTGCTGTGGAAAAATGTCTCAACGTTAATATCACCACTGGGCCAGTTCTGCCACTGTTTCTCTTATTGACTTCTGTTTCTTACAGAGTGAAGTACTATTCTATCTGAGTAGTGGTGCTAGAGGCGAGCTCTGTAGGCTGGATCCTGCAAGCTGCTGATTCCTCCTTTGAGGTGTTCCCAATGGGAGCTGAGTACACTCAGCACCACATAGATACATTCAGCACCTTGTAAAATTGAGCCCTAATATGCGATACTGGGCTTGCAATAAAATATCGGCAGTGATCATCTTGTAACATACATCAGCACATCAGTTCTTAGTCGTATCTCCAAGCAGTACTTCTATACCTGTACACTGCTATCTGCCAGTCTGATCAAACTACTTGTACTGTTGCAATAACATCATAGGCCCACTTTACATTTCTCTTTCTACTGTGAAGAGAAGTAGACAAAGGCCATGAATCATGATAAAGCTAAAAGAAATAGGTAATGTTGCAATATCTACTACTGCTTGTTTTATTTTAGTCAAACAATCTTCCAGCAGATTTTAGAGAAAGGTAACTGACTATCAAGGTACTCAAAAATATACTGTTGGGAACAATCCTGTGTTGACCCTGGGGATAGACTGGTTGACCCAGTAGGCCCTTTTAACTTCAGTGATTCTGAAAAGTTTCGATGATATGATGATGAGACAAAGATTGGCTAAGGTGCTGACCCTGTTAGGGAGGGTATTTATAGAATGTATTTGACCTTTAAAACTCTCCCTCTTTCTGCAACAACTCTTGCTAATTTCCCACTCTCCCCCCAACAAAATATACAGTTAAAGATTTTTCAGCTTGACTTCAAGAGAATGTGTAGATGTTCAGCTCCTCTGAAAATCAGACCATCTTCTACAAATGGATTTAGGAGGCTAGCTTTAATCACCCACATTTGGAAATGTTAGCCTTAATCCACAGTTTGCATATTGGCTTGTTAAATTGCTCAGTTCAAGGTTTTCACGGCTATGGAGATGGATGCCACTGCAGTGAAGTTCCCACTCTCAGGCCTTGTGTACTCTACCAAGGTAAGTCAACCTAAGTTACACTACTCCAGCTACGTAAATAATGTAGCTGGAGTTAACATAGCTTAGGTCACCTTACTGCGGTGTCTACACCATGCTGTGTCGACAGGAGATGCTCTTCTGTCAGCTTACCTTACTTTTCTCATTCTGGTGGAGTACCAGAGTTGACTGGAGAGCACTCGGTGGTCGATTTAGCGGGTCTTCAGAAGACCTGCTAAATCTACCCCCACTGCATCGATCACAGCAGCATCGATCCCTGGTAAGTGTGGACATGGCCTCAGTTATGCTCTACTGAGGTTGAAAAACTAAAGTCCTTGGGTGGCAGAGGAGACTTTGTTGACATTTTTAAGTCCAAGGATCATTTTGCTATCCTTTAGCCTTCCACAGTCACCTCCATTGAAATCCAATCTTTTGATGACAGTGAGTGTGAATTAATGGGAAGTTTATCATAGAGTTAGAAGATATTTGGCCTTATTATGGTATATAATATTTTTGTCACATTCGATGAGCCATCATGGCAGATAGTATTTGATATTCTGCTTGTTTCTGTGCTTCAAATGATATTTCCAATGACTGAGATGGGGAGAATGGGCTCAAAGTGTGGGGAAGGGCACATAGGAAAGTGATTCTGGGTTGGTATATGAAGTGAGGAGTAAGGAATATAGAAATTCATAAGGAGATCACGCATCACATAAGGGCCAAAATGAGTAGGAAGTGGAACAGTGACTAACCTGGGCCGGACTAGGTAATGGAATGACAACTGTAGCCATTGAGACAAGGATGCAGAAATTTTTCATTTGCACACTACTTTTTTCTAAAGAGGCATGATATGGTCCTTTGAGTATCTGACATGCCTGAGATATGCTTCATACACACACCAGTGACAAAGAATATTCCACTATTTGTGTAATGAAGTGATATTGTCCATTATGTTAATTTATGTTTCATCAGCTTCAATAGTGGAAACAAAAGTTGCCTGTTGGTGGTGTGGGGCAAAATTTGATTTAAGTTTTTGTCTGACTCATCCTGGCCTCACTGATGAGTCCAACATACACATTCAGGCTTCAAGTGAAGAGCTAGCCGGCTGGGTAATGTGCTTATATTTGCAGCCCCATGGTTCTGGCACACAGTTGGCTATGTCTTATATCTGTGACTGAGTTAATCCTAAATGGATTGGTGAAGTGGGGATTTTACACTGCAGTTGTGGAAAATCAGTAGGCTCTAGACTGTGACCCACTTACACTTGATCCACTTTGTTTGGGTTTTCTTGTGTGATTATTTAAATGTCAGTATCAAAATATTTTAAAGTTCAGGCAATTATTTTAATTCCCATTTTGGTTTATTCTTTATCACAGTCGTATTATGGCTGTTAAGCTGCAATGCCAAGGGACTAGCTGAAGTTTACTCCAAGCCACTGAAATGTTTTCAGGTTTGCAACCACATTGAAAATCTTCTCTTTCAAATAAAGTCACAATAAATTCTTTGCCAACAGAAAAACCCACTCTTCTTCCAGCAAGTACACAACCCCACTGAAATAACAGAAATGCATGGAGATGTCTCTCTTGAAATCTAACTCCCCTGCTTTATGATGTTATAATATACAGTTGAACTTTTGCTTAATTTTTTTTAAACACCCAGGGAATTCATAGGCCTGGTCTACACTAGGGGGAAGGGATCGATGTAAGTTATGCAACTTCAGCTACGTGAATAACGTAGCTGAAGTCGACGTACATAGACCTACTCCCCGCGGTGTCTTCACTGCGGTGAGTCGAGTACTGCCACTCCCCCGTCAACTTTGCCTGCGCCTTTCGCGGCAGTAGAGTACAGGAGTCGATGGGAGAACGCTCGGGGGTCAATTTATTGCGTCTAGACTAGACGCGATAAATCGACTCACACTGAATCGATCACTGCCTGCCATTACGGCGGGTAGTATAGACATACCCTAATACAAGTAGGTTTCAGAGTAGCAGCCGTGTTAGTCTGTATCTGCAAAAAGAAAAGGAGTACTTGTGGCACCTTAGAGACTAACAAATTTATTTGAGCATAAGTTTTCATGAGCTACAGCTCACTTCATCGGATGCATGTAGTGGAAAATACAGTGGGGAGATTTTATATACAGAGAGAACATGAAACAATGGGCATTACCATATACACTGTAACAAGAGTGATCAGGTAAGGTGAGCTATTACCAGCAGGAGAGTGGGGGGGGGGGGAAGGCCCTTTGTAGTGATAATCAAGATGGGCCATTTCCAGTAGTTGACAAGAATGTGTCAGGAACAGCAGGGGGGAAAATAAACATGGGGAAATAGTTTTACTTTGTGTAATGACACATCCACTCCCAGTCTTTATTCAAGCCTAAGTTAATTGTATCCAGTTTGCAAATTAATTCCAATTCAGCTGTCTCTCATTGGAGTCTGTTTTTGAAGTTTTTTTGTTGAAGAATTGCCACTTTTAGGTCTGTAATCGAGTGACCAAAGAGATTGAAGTGTTCTCCGACTGGTTCACTAGCGAGTCTTCCAGGGCTACATCCATATTCTCTAGAGTAATGAATAGAATGTAGTGGCATTATTGGAAGCTGCAGTGTTTGGACCATTCCTATAGAATAATTTAAGGCTTCATCTAAAGCTGAGTGAAGTCAATGGAAGCTTTCCATTGACCTTAATGAGCTAGACGTATCTCTAGTTCACTATATATGTTGTATGAACAAAACAGCAATTAAAAAGCTTGATTTATGAAGAATGTACATTTAACATGCAGCCACAGACTTATTGAGAGTCTCACATCAGCAATTGCACTAGATTTTTCTTGAACAACATTTTTATACTGAAGATACAAAAAAATCCCTTTCCCACACCTTGGTGTCTATTTAGCCAAGCTCAGCTTTACTGCTCTCCCCACTAACTATTAGATTTGCAAAGAGATCTAGAAAACCCAGTCAGCATTTGACCCTGCAAAAGGACCTCAGGATTTGGTTCTTAGTAAAGAAGAACTTTACAGGATGGTGTCACAGGATGCCTCTGTCACTACCCAGTGAACTTCACTGCCTGGCTAGTCTCAGTTGGTTTCTGAGTCACAAACACACACTGGGCTGTTTATCTTACACCAAAGTGTGTATTTCAGGGGTCCCCAACGTGGTGCCCGCGGGTGCAATGGCGCCCGCTGGGGCAGCTGTGTGCGCCTGCAGGACACTGTGCCACCGAAATGCCGCCAATGAGTGCGGCCGCCAGAGAACCACCCGCCAAAATGCCGCCGAGAACTGTTTCCATTTCTCAGTGGCATTTCGGCAGCGATGTGTCTGGCACCTGGCATGGTCTTCTGGGAATAGGAATGTGCTATTCCCACAGAAAGGTTGGGGACCACTGGTGTATTTATTTCCCTCTTTCGTTGTGATATCATGCAACACAAGCTTAGAGCAAAGGTAGAGTTCCCTACAGCCCTCATTCCCCAATCCAGGCTCATTCTCTGAGCTCCTCTTAAGCTCCCCTTGCTTCCTGTTTCCTTCCCTTATATTCTACCCAGTTACCTTGTTAGCCCAGTGATTGTCATCCAGGCGCTCACAATGCCCCCAACAGAAAGTGTATAATTGTCCTCAACTGGACCTGCAGCCTTCTCCAGGCTGAAGCAGTATCAGCGATCAGGGGGCTGCTGATTATCACCCTGCCAGAGATGGTTAATATGGAGATATTGCAGGGGCTCAGTATGAGTATGGTGTCTTTCTGCAACAGCGCTTCCAATTGTGAGGACTTAGCCCCTGCCCGTTACGGCACACACGTAGCACCTCAGGCAAGACAGAACCTTTTAGAGCATCTATTGCAACAAACCAAAAATGTGACAAGCTGCAGATACATTACATACCATAGACATTATGTGGTTGCTCTAGGGAGATGTGCTGGGAATTATGGAACAGGTGCAACACTCCACAGGCTATGCAACACTTGCAAGGAGTATGCTGTGTGGACACTGAGCACTGTGTGCATTGGCTAGTCTGGTCACGTTGCACAATTACAACTTTCTCTGTGTCAGTCAGAGTGGTGTAAGTTGCAGCAGTGCAGCTTCCTAGTGTAAAGGCAGCAGCAGAGACTTTATAGGAAACAGCTATAGTAAGTAAACAGCTTCAAGACAGTGCATAGGCCAAACGTCATTACCTCCTGACGGCATAACACTCCCCTCCAAGAGAATCTTAGGAATTTGTTATAGTTTGGATACACGGGAATGCAGGGGAGGCCTTTTTTGTGAGAAAATCCTGTCTGTTTACAGCTTAAGTTACTTTAAGTTTTTCAGACTGTTCATTAGAATAGGGCAAGTCTTCATAAACAGGATTAAGTGTCTGAGATTTAGAACTGGATGGCTTCCCTTGATTGTCTTGGGGACGATGAGCCTGATCCCAATGACTTCCACTGCTGGCAATGGGCTTTGTGTCAAGGCTTATGACTGTGGGGTTTAGCCATTGCTCTGCAGTGTTTGTAGTTTTCACTATCTCTAAAGCCTGAGTCATTAAGCCTTCACAGATCTCATCGTCTAGAGCAAAGGAGGTAGAGTATCTAGACCAACTCCTGTAATGTACTGAGCACCCTTAACTCCCACCAAGGTGAGGGAAGCTTTAGTTTTAGCTTAATACTGTCAAAAATCCATTTGCAGAGAATATTTTTTTCCAGCAGTCCCGTAGAAATGGAGGACACTGACACAATTACAGAGAGAATGGTGTGGGACAACACAGCAGTGAATAATTCTCTGTGTATTGCATGTTTGCCATCAAGGAGTCTTTGCTAAATGCAGGATATCAAAGTCAGACTGACGCCTAACTTTCAAGTTGGAAAAGTACAGCTGAGAAATACTGCAGTAGAATTTATAGGGGTTTTGTTTTGTGAATAAAATATAAGATACGAATTTAAAATCCCTCTTCAGGAATTAAACCTCTATTCCTAAATTGTTTCAGCAGCAAAGTGGCATATGTGAATTCTACTCCCACTTGTACAACCTAAATCTTTGCAATAGTTTCTTATTTCACTGGGTTAACTGGAATGCTAGTCAGAGCTGCCTCTCTAGCCAAATCACTGAAGCCCAAATATGACTCCTTTGAGGATATTAACATCTTGCTGAATCACTTAGCCTTAGTTAACAACTCCTCTTTCAGTATCAGAGACTTGGCTGATAAATTGTATGTCTGCTAGCTCTGTATTGCGCCACCAGGGAGTTGGGACTGGTTCCAATTAAAAAATAATAAAAAAAAACCCTCCTGTGAACTCTGGATTAAAAAGAAACCCTCTGAAAGGGTAAACATTTCAGCTGCCTGTGTCTAGTGCTGGGTTCTAGGTGGTTGGGCCAGATGGTTAGAGCAGTGGTCAAAGACAGGTACCAAGGGTTGAAGACAGATGTAGAGTCAGGACTAAGCCAATGGCAGCACTGAAATTGGGGTCTGGGGACAGGCCAGGAGTCAGAACGGAGGTCAGAGTGTGTAGACAAGACAAACCAGGAGTGGGTCAGGAATAGGACAGAAAGCAAGGCTGGAAGAGGGCATGGAGAAGGCTGCAGCGGGCTAGAACAAAGCTCAGGCAAGGCTGGGACAGGAACAGGGACAGAATCGAGGGCAGGCTGGAAGCCTAAGGTACCTGTAACACCATGAGGCAGCAGGAAGGTTCCTAACTGAGTAGTGCATAGAGTAACTTGCAGCTCTGGTAGTGGAGTCATCTGACCTTGGCCCTGCCCAGGGATAGGCTACTACAGAATACCTGAGGGATGAATCACTGCAGGTTCTGCTTGAGGGTTGAGTCAGTGCAGCTGATTTCCTGCACCATGCTTGCGAGATGGGTAACTTCAGGCTCTGGTGGAGGGGTGAGTGGGTCATTGTACCTATTGAGGCTCTGGGGGAATGGACGGGCACAAGCCTGCCCATATCTAAACCCCCTCCCCCAGCCTAAGGGGAGGAACTACTGGACCCAAGACTCAAATAATCTCAGGGGACAACTAATGAGAGAACAAGGATGGGAGTGAAGGTCAGAGGGTCAAAAACAGAGAGTTAGAGGGGGACAATGAGCACAGAACCTCAGACAGTGCCCACTGCTCCTTGAAGGAAATGGATTGGGTGTGGGAATGGGATCAGGAAATGTGGGGAAAAGTTCAGCCAGAACCTAAGGAGAAGGCTCTGGAGCAGCCAGAAAAGGGGCTGCAACCTGGTGCACTTGAGGTACATGTGCACCAGGTTCTTCCTCTCACTACAGAAAGGACAGGTGCTGGGGGAGGAGCCATGCCAGGTACACGCCCAGGCTCACAGATCCATGAAGGAGCTGCCAACTAACATCCCCAGCAGGCCATGGGCCCAGGGTGGAATATGAACTGGCCCACCAGAATTCCTTATCCTAAAGGGATGATAGGAGGTCCTGCCATTTGGTGTTGGGGTTGGACACGAGGATGACGAAGTGTGGAGCACAAGTACATACAGCTATTTCTTAGTCACAGTTCGGAGATGGCCGGTTGCATGTCACACAGCCAGCTTAGGTGGTGTGGAGGGGGTGGTTGGGGAGGCTTGTGGGGGCCGATGGTGAGGTCTGGCGGGCTAAGGGTGAGGAACACCCTCCTACAGGTCTCACTCAGGGAAAGCATGGGAAGCAGGCGTTAAGGCAGCCCTCACCTCCTGGTGTATATGCTGGGGGACAAGAGGGATGGAGAGCCCCATGTACCATCCGAGCACAGGGGGTCGACCCAGTTGCTCCGGTCATAGTCCTGGAAGTCTTTGATCCTGGTGGTACCAGCCAAGACCAACCTTTGGAGTACTAAGGAGGACTCCACCACCTGTACATCAAGATGGGGGTTGTGTAGCAGGGGCTCCACAAGAAGGACCTCCCCCTCGGCAGCTGCTATGGACCTGGTCACTGAGATCAGCTTCCAGATCCTGAGGCGGTCCTGGTAGAAGACCAGCAGCTTGAAGACGTCTCATGGGAAACCCCTTGGATGGAGGTAAGAGAGCTGCCAGGAGTGAGTCATTGTAGCTGAGTGAGGAACACTGGTCTGGCTGTGGGTTTGCCTCATGATCTAAGATTTAAAGCTCAAATAGATGAACTATTCTTGCTGCACACCAAGATCCAGTGTTCTTATTCTTATTTGTATTACAGTAGCTCCTAGAGGTCCCAAATGAAAGTGGGATGCCACTGTGCTAGGCACTGTACAAACACATAGTGAGAGACAGTCCCTGCCCTGAAGACCTTACAGTGTAAACAGACAAGACAGAATAGAAGTATTATCATACCAGTGTTACAGATGAGCAAATATCCTGTCCAAGTTCAAACAGGACACTTGTGGCAGAGCCAGGAACTGAATGCTGATCCCCATCCCATGTCTCGGTCTAGTGCCTTACCTACAAGACATTCCTTCCTCCCAGGAAAAAGGTTGCTATTGTCATTCTCTTGGCAAGCCCTTCAAATTCAATAGTCCTAAGGCCTGGATTCAATCCTGTATCATGAATGCAAAGTTAGAATATCTGACTACCAGAGCCACTCTGTCAGAGGTGCAGTTTCAGCTGAAAGGAATATACATCTGCAAAGTGCCTTCTTTCAGCTTGTTGGCAATAACTTTACCAAACATTACTGGAGGCTGTTGGATAAGAACAATTTATGGGCTATGTGATTCAGGTTAGGTCAGGTCAAATTGAGACGGAAGCGTGGTCTGGTAGATTAGGACTCCGCAGAACTGGGCTCAATTCCAGGTTCCATCTCAGCCTTCCTATGTTACTTGGGGCATATCACTGAATCTATCCCGTGTCTCAGTTCCCCATCTGTAAAATGGGGATAATGGTACTTCCCAGCATCACAGGGATGTGGTGAGGATAAAATCCACTAATGGTTGTGAGCCCCTGAGCTATTACAGTGATAAAGGCTATGTAAGTGTCTGGATAGATAGGTAAGTTATGAAAAGAGAATATGGCAATATTCCCTGATGAGTAAAAACAAGCAATCCTGTGGTTTTATTTTTCCTCATCCCAACATGATATGTGGAGAGAGAATTCTCGCCCTATAATCACACATAGATAACTTTCACCTCAAGAGGGTTATCTTCAAGCCTTTCTTTTCTTCCGTTGCAGGAAAAGGTTGATCTCCAGTAAGTCTGGTGAAGTCTAAGGAATACAAGGTTCTCTACTACTTCTAAGCCATATGATGTTGGTCTGATCTGAGGCTTTATGTTAGATCTTATAATATGTTTATGGCTATCTGATGATATTTTATTTGACTCTCCAAGTTCCTAAGAAACACATTCTACAGTATCTACTTTTTATAGAAGGTAATATTCCTTTGATAATCTATATTTTCTTTTAGAAATTAATTTTATAAAGTTATGTTTATTTATTGATCAAGTTAGTGAATTTTCTCCCCTGCTGAGGTGATTTATATATCAGTGAATAAAAATCACCCATTACTGAAAGGTAAACACCTTAGCTACAAACTTATGGAGTGAAATTTCCTTTGATCTACAACTGCAGAAAATTAAACAAACAGAATTTGTGTAAACAGAATCACTTGTTCTTAAATTCAAAGATCATCTGTTCTTCAGGTATATTTTCCCTTCCCAAATTATATGAAGTTACAGAGAGTGCATTTTCGTTGCCCCTCTACCACCAGCTGCTCCCGTTGTGGGTTTGGGGAAAAAGGGGAACATTCTGCAGGGCCTGCACACATTTGCTGTGTCTCTCCACATCAGACCTTAAAGAAGGCCCATAATGATTGTTATGTTCATGGCATAACACACAGAGGAGTTAGATAAAAACATGAACTACTCTTTCTATAAGGTTGCAACCTAACAGTTACTTTATTTCTTAGAATTCAGAACCCTGCCACACAAGAACCTCAAAACAGAGAGACAAAGTAGGCTGAGAGGCACACCTCACCCCATCTTATTCTAGGCTGGCTTGCTGCAGACTGCTGCTAGACCTACATTGCATGCATACATACCATCTGCAAACAGGACCAGGAAAAAACCCTGAGACTCTAAAGTGATAGCTTAGCATTTTAATACAGGTTTCAATGCACCACAGTTGCACCCAGAATGATTGTCAAGACCAGTTGAGGACTCAGATAGAAACAAGACCCGTTGTAGCAACAGACTGTACAGGCCAGCTAGCTTTGTCACTTTTTGAGGTAGAACCCAAACTGATATTTAGAAAGGAGAAAACTCTATTCTAGTCTATTGGTTCTGTTTAGGCATTTGTCAGGCTCCAGTTACCATGACATCTAGGCATGAAAGATACGTGGTGTCAGCAGGATATGTATCAAAGGAATCATTTTTCAATGGATAAACCTGATACCAAAGAACTGAAAAAACAACACCAAAATTTACAGGTGTCCTTGCTTTGATCATTAATTAAAATGTGACTTATACTCAGTGTACCTGTTAGAGGACTTGACACAACAAAGCATGTGAGGTACCTGACTATTTCTTGTTATGCTGTGAAAGACAGGTGTTCATTCCTGGGAAAGCTTTGAAGCTAAAAATAAAATAAAACAAAATTAAAATTAAAGGATATTTCCAGGTACATAGTAATCATCTTAATACTTACATTTCAGGGGGTTTTGTGTGTATGTTAAATACTGACAAAACTCCTGGCTGGAAAGGAATGCAGACAATGAGGTAAAGTAAAGCCTTGTAAGTCATTTGAGATCAATCGGCAGAGAATGTGTCTCAGCTGTGTCATTATCAGATTAATAGCTGAGTTCCAATTTAAGCTAGAATTATTTGGATAACAAAAATCAAAAGGAAAGTTTTCACAGACAATTTGCCTTTAAGCAAAATAAAAGTATTAGAGAGAGGATTTTTGTGATTTCCCCCACGCCCCTTAAAATTCCATCCAGACTAGGTTGCTTCATAGATAAACCATGAGGCTCTTACCCCTGGAATTCTTATTTATTCCATCTTGCAATTTAAAGTGAAACAATCCCTCTGATCTTCCCTGAATTCCTAGTGGACAGCATGTACTCTGTAAACCCACCATATAGATGTTCTCAGCATTTGTGGTAATTGTAAGTGTCCATGATCCAGAAGGGATATATACTATAGATTAGATATTTGGGGATATCCTGTTGCAACTGGGTTATATGGCGAGTTGGCCATTCTGATTTTTTAATCTCTTCTTTGTGCTCTGGGGGTAAAAATGTCCAAAAGCTGCCTCAGCTCTCCTAGACGCTTTTGAAAATTGTATCCTTTTCTTTTGACTCCTTCTCATTTTGCCTTCTATCCCCTCATCTCCCCTTCTTATTCTTTTCTCATAGGTTTTTAACTTAACATTTGTTTTAATGCTTTTTTTGAAATATTACTGAATTTGCACAACATTGAATCATCTTTTCATGGTGATTTATTTGTAGGGTGTGGGAAGTGCCAGGGAAATCTCCCTCCTTCTAAACAGTAAGCAACTTCCTAGCCAGTGAATGTATTTGTTCCCTCCTCTGTTTCGATTTTTCTCTTGACTTCATTATCATTTGATAAATATAACATAATACACTACTTATCTCACTCTGCAACTTGAGAACTGAACAATATGTGGCCTCCACCCCATCACTGTTAGGAATTTCACAAATAAATCATTGACTTTTCCTCATGACTCATTGTGGTACGAGTTTTCCAACACCATGACTGGGGACCAGTATGGATTCATTCCACACATTCATGGTTTCTTTTGAGGGAGAGAGATGTAGGAGAAGAGAAGCCTCAAGCAATCCATTCCTCCATAATTAGGTGCTATTGATGCTATTGTCAAGATATAGTTTGGAGCAGCCAGTTCCTAAATTTAGGAAAATTGACTAATTTCTTGCTACGCTAAAGGTCTTGTTCATCTTGTGTTATGGTTTGGGGCCGAGACAGTGTTGGGAAACCAGCACTAAATCAAGTCTGGACTATTCCATCTTATGAATTAATGGAAAGCTTTTCTTTCTATTGCCATGAGTCACTGGGGCTAGAACTTCAGCTGATGTGAACCTACACAGCTCTCTTGGCTTTAATTAACTGAAGATCTGGCTGATCCCATTCAAATTTCACCAAGTAACAATTTAATTAAAAATAATAAAAATATGTTCAGTAATATAACAATCAGAAATACATTTTTGGAAAATAAAGTTGGACAAATAGATTTTTATAATATAGCTCCGTCATGCTTCTAGCACTGCCTTTTTGGGTGGTGGGACTGTTATTTCATGAGCAGTATAGGTAAGAGAACGGCAAAGCAAATCCCAGCTGTTTTTGGCTCCCATACTGCAAGTGAGATGACACGATCATGCCCCTACAGCATGTATGAATGGAGATGAAATCATTCCAAACCATCTTTTCAAAGGTTCCAACACCTCAACTATTATGGAATGTTCCACCTGTGGGGAGAGCAACCCGTCACTAGCCAGTAAAGGATTCTCCCAGCATTTTGAAGATGACACATTAGCAAAATATGTGCCTTTAGAACATGAGAAGATTCTGCTTGCTGATTGGCTTGTGAGGACACAGTGATTTATAATACATTTAATACTGTGGCAGTTTTTTACCTTGTCCTTCTCCTTTAACAGTGCATCTATATGTATATATGTAAGTTTTTGTGTATATAGCAGATATACAAGTGCCATTTTATGGCATATGTGGTGGAATATTAAAATTCCTGTTTGTACTGTATTTTCACCAGATGTGCGACACCCATTGATAACAACCGTTAGGCTCACTTCCTCTTCCTTTTAGCTAGCCGCTTAGCTTGTTTGTTGATAAGCACCTATGGGGAATGTCTCAGCACAATACAAGAAGTGTGCAAATACATTTAAAGCTAACAAAGAAAAGCAATTAGCTAGATGAGTGACTAAAAAGAAAAGGTCAAACAAAGACAGTCAGAAATGCAGAGTAGTCAGGACAGAACTTTGTCCTTTCCAGAAGGAGTCTGCTTGATTTCTATTATCGTTAACGTCTGCAATCATCAATTCAGATCATATGTTTTTAAAAGCCATTTAAATTAAATGCATATTTTAAAACTTTCCTTTCTAAACATGAACCACGTAAATTTACTCATTCTGGAAAAAAACAGAATAGCCACCTTGTTACAAGTTAAGAGTGTGGAACTGGAGGTGGGGGGGAGGAGAAGGAGGGCTTAGAAAAGCACGCTGCCATCCTTCTAACAACCAATACTCTGTTCTTTACATGTTCATATTCAATGACCTGAAGTCTGATGCTGATTCCAAGATTTTGAAAGAGAATATATTTTGTCGTCTATTATCACAGCTATTTCTGACGTAACCTCCCCTTCTCCACCTTGCCTTTTATTTACTGTGCTGTTTCTTGAGCCTTCTAGGTTGTGTGTCAAAGGATTTGCCATGGAAAGCATTTCTGAATGAAACAATTATTTTTAATATTACATCCTAAGGGGGAAAAATGTTGAGTTAAAGGAATTAAAGAAAAGAGAAACATTTGCTGTTGAATTCTGAAATGCCCATAGGTTTCAAGTAGAAACAGAATGCACACTACTTCTTCTATTCCAGTGACCTTTGACTATAACTCTTATGAATTTTATGAGTGATTGTTATAATCCTGGCTTAGATAAACAGGTGTTGTACAGTGAAATATAGATCATTCAAAAGCTCTGTGTCAGCAGTTACTAATTTCCACAAACTGCTCAGTCATTGGAGTCATCACTGTGAAATTCTACACATTCTACACCTAGAAACTGAAAGCTAGATCTAGTTTTTGTAGGCAGTCCTTGGAAAAAGCTTGTACAAGATGTACATTTTCTCCTATCAGAGGAGTGGGGGAGAAAAGGTAAACAAAAGGCCACCAGGTACAGTAGTTGTCAAACAAAGCCAATGAGGGAAAATATGATGCCTTTTGCAGGGCAATTAATTTTCTGAAACTGCAGAATTGCCCCTTGAGATGACTTGGGTTAGATAATTTAAAAAGAAGTTACAGACTTTACTTTAAGCAGATATGTCAGGTTTTGTTAAACTGGAATATGATATTTTTAATGCTAATGTCAGCTAGAACAACTGCTGTCACTTTACAGTACCAAGGCAGTAGGCCAAATTCATCCAATCCAGGTATTTCCAATGACCTACACCTGGGATGAATTAGACCCAGTGGACCCAATTCTGGCCATACTGACAGGACTGTATGTCCTGTTGACTTGAGCAAGAGTCACACATAATGAGAATGGAGTTGGGCCAATTCTTTCTCTAATTCCCGCTGAAATAAAAAATCATACTTCAGAGCTGGTAAATGCTCTATTCATTAATTTTCGTTTGTGGGTGACTCTGTTAAACAATTAACACAGAAACCTATCCATGCACTTAGCTTGTGCATCATATGCCATTTGCTTCAATACTCTTGTGTTTCATTGAAAATAATGAGATAGAAGTCAAAATGTCAGCTTTTATTGTACTGCTGTTCAACTATTTTAAGTATAACACATATTAGTTTAGTTTTAGATAGGGTATTATTCTTGATAAAATTTGTCATAACATGACTGCAGCTGTACAACATGCATGTCATGACATTGACCCTTAACTTGTGAAGATAAATGCCTTTTATCTCTCCACAACAGGTTTTGCCACCCAGGTGCAGTGTGTACAGCCCCGCTGGAGAGAAGACCACACTGTAACCTAAAGGCTCAAAACCTGGAAGGCAAACAAAAACAACCCCAAATGTAATATTTTTAAATAACTCATGATTTTTATGGCCTGACTCATAATATTTGAAAGCTCAGGGTTGGCAATACTGGGGATGGCTCTGCATTCTTTGTTCTACCCTTCATGCACCCATACTAAGGGAACCATAATTTCAGTGCTTGCATAAAAACTGATTGCACAGTTTGAAAGGCAGCATCGTGGTACTCAAATACTGTGTGAATGGGGCAAGTAAGAGAGATAGACAGATAGATATGCTGGTTTTCAACCAGTTTATAAAATGGTCAACAATTTATGAATATTTTAATTTTGATAAAATCTATTTGCAAAATATTTTCTGCATTTTTCACCAGCTAGAGTTGAGTTGTTAATTCATTGCTGCTGCAAGGAACAAAAAATATTATCCTTCCAGAAACAGTGATTGTGTCATAATTTCCCCATCACATCCACCAGCAGAAATGTATATTTGGAAACATTATATTGTATATTGTAAATACTTTAAGAGGAGTCAATTTTGGGTCTAAAATCCTTTACGGTATTCCTTTAAAATAAAACATAAGATATAGTTAGTTTGTCTGAAAATATAGCATGTATTGAGAACATAAAGCAAATAGGACAGCACTAATAATATTAAGGCATTTTTTCTACACAACCTGTATGCTTAGTTTTCTTCAGTACTGGTCGGATCTATTGAACCAGTGCCAGATTGAACATTGATACCAGATGCCTGTATTGGCAAAATCTAATACAACACATGCAGATAGTGTGTAAAGTTACATCATGTGTCATGCCCAAGTACCACAAATAACTTTTTCCTTCATCTCAAATAACATAATGTATACTCTGAGACTTTAGACAATGTAATCTTGGCAAAATGAAAGTTTTTGTAGCCAAGCACATCAAATCTAATATATTTTATTTTACCAAGGGAGATGAATTTTAGAGAATATTCAACCAAATTAAATATATCACTGGTATTTAAAATGAAAGTACCTGTCCTGTGCAGGTAGCCTGATAAATTGTATCTGGTCAATTTGGAGGACATCATAATTTCCTCATGCTTGCAACTAAAGAATCAAGTATTAAAGGCTTAAAGGTGATATTAAATATACATCTACAAATTCTTCTTCTTCCCTTTATCCCATCATCTTGGATTGGGTTGTTGTGCAATTATCTGGCATCTTCATTTGTTTCAAGGAGCACCTAGGTTCACCTGCTTACTATCTTCTTTGATGCAGTCCATCCACTACTTCCTTGGATTTACTCAGGGTCTCTTTCCTGCCATGCTATCTTCACCAGGTCCTCTTCATTCATTCCATGCCTATGTCCAAACCAGTGAAATTGTGCTTCCTGGATTTTGTCAGCTACATCACAGACTTTGACTTCCATCCTAATGCTTTCAAGGAGACAATTAGGAGTGATAGGGCCAACTCCTGTAAGGCTCTGAAGCCCTCAACTTACACTGAGGTATTCAGAAACCTCATTCTTCGTGCTTATTGCCCATTCCCAAGACATCTTCCAGGATTTGAAGGAGGCAGAGGTGTTACCCGGGGTTTTCTGAACCCGCAACTATGGTAACTTCTATTTTCCCCTCTGCAGGTGGTTTCAGGAATAAATCAATTGGGACACAGCACCTCCATCTGATAAATGGTTGGCACACAACATCAGTGCTTTCACCCCCCCCACCCCAAAATCCATTTTATTAGGACTACAGCACACACCTAAAATAGCCAACAGTCTAGAGCAACCCAGATATAGTTACCCAAGTCTGAGATGGTGTTGAGTGGTCAGAGGCAGGTTTCCAGTGGTCAGCCTTCCTCCTAACCACTGGGGAGTGGGATGTCAGCCTCCAAGCTCATAGAAAACATCTCCTGACTTCTCCAACTTGCACACAGTGACTTATCTTTTTTTATAGGTTGCTCCAAATAAAGCACATTATTCATAGTAACCCTTTGCAAACTAACAATTTTCCTAACATCAGCAAGCAGTCCCTAGTCATAACATCAGCAAAAATTCATAATCAGGAACACCTAGATCCATGGTCAGCTATTCACATTTCTGCCCATTCTCCTGGTTTTTCCAATTTTTACTTTCTATCCTTATCTGCAAAACTGCAGCTGCAGCTATTTTGTATGTTTATACAAAGCTACAGTTATTCCTGACTACATGGTATTCTCACTTCCAGTTAATGGTGGCTGAGTGAACAAAATGGCTGTGGTTATGTCAAGTCTAGTTCTCTCATAAAGAAGCCCTGCCTGGAAGTCCCACCAAGACACCAGAGGGGAGACTAATTTATCTACCAAAGATGCTCCAGGAGGATAGCAGGCCACAGCTTCTTCCCAGGAAGATGACACCTAGCATGTAGGTAAATGGGCGTTGTTGGTGGAAGATTTCTCATATATAGGACAAGAGGTTTCCCCTGTTCTCCCACCCTTGCCTCCAAGATTATGGGCTAATGGGCTCCCAAGCTCATAATTTGTCTTCTAACTAACTTCAAACATTCAGGATGAGTAATTAGCACATGAAAGTATGCTGAATAGAGTATCCCAGTTAAAACAAACAAAAATGACATTTTTGAATTAAGTTCCTCAGTATTTCTTCTTAACAAAGAACATTACATAATGCAGTAAAAGTTTAACAAACCATCAACACAGGTATTGGGAATGAAGTGATGGCTCCAAAAGGACCAAGATCTCAATAGTCTAAAAATGTGGGTGCATTATTAGCTATGTAAACATTTGCATGAACAAGTTTCCAAATTTTGTGCATGAATGCTCATTTTCACACAGAAATGTATGAGACCACACATAACTGCAGACAATTTGGGGAAGTCAGGTGAAAATGTACATATCATTAAAGACCTGCACGTTCTTGTGTTTTTTTTCAACAGTTTGTAAGCAATGAAAATAAGATACCTGTAAGATATTTTTGGAAGGTTATAATAAAATGGAAGGAGGTGGGATTTCCTTTGGTGACATTTCTTAACCAACTTCAGATATGCTGATGGTATGATGCTTTGTGCTGCAACCATTGATGCTATAAAATGAATATTAGAATCTGTAAAATCAGTTAGTAAGGAATATGGACTACTCCTGAATATGGAGAAAACTAAATGCATGAATGTTGACACAATCAATAACAGGATGCAAGATCATGATTAACAGTCAATCTGTACCAGCAGTAGATTAATTTAATTATCTGGGATGATACATATCCAACCAAGGAGACTGCTCCAAAGAAATCGGAAGAAGACTAGAGAAGCTTGCTCAGCCCTGACCTTCTTTACAAAAATGTAGAAAAACCATGGCATCTTGAAATGTAGGAAGGTTCAACTGGCAAAAAACTTAATTTTTTCTATAGCAACTTATGGATGTGAATCCTGGGAAACTAATGCTGCTGACAGGAAGAAAACTGAAGCTTCTGTGGTGCTGGTGAAGACTCTTCTGTATCTCCTGTATGGAAAAGAAGATGAACGCTTAAATTAGAAATATTATTGGAGAGAGAAGCAGATGCTGCTGTCAGAAAGCAACAGGTGCAAATTTATATATTTATATACATCAGGTGTAGAGATGGAAATGAACTTGAGAAAGTTATTATGAAAGAAATATTGGTGGGACATCATAGCAGGTGATGATCAGTGAGGAGATGGATAGATGGTGTGCAGCAGATCACTGGGAGGTCAGCTGCTCTGTGTGTGAAGTTACAAGTAGATTGAGAAGGCTTCAGAAAATGATTAAGGTCTTTCTAAAGAAATCATGCCTAACCTAGTCAAGATTACATTGTGTGATATGGGGGTTTAAACCTTTCTTTCCTGAAAATTATGTTTTCCATGGACAAAATAATAGTCACCTCAGGTTCATTTCAAAATTTGGTGCTCTATGCATTTTCTTGTAAAAGAAGAGAATAGGGAAAATGTTGGCAACTCTAAAGAAAATGATTGCCTAGCCTATCATCACTAATATGGAGATGGCCTGGGCAAGGACATAAATCTTTAAGGACAAAGATACTCATCTTTATAGCTTGCAAATTCCTTATTAACATGCAGATAATGTTACCATAAATTCAAGCTGTGTATTATGAGCCACACTTTTTTAGCTGTTTAAATTCATTCTCTGAATATTTAGTAAGATGAATACAAAGTGAATGGCAGCTCCCCAGCTGGACACAGTTCCAGTTTAAGCAGGATGATAAACTTCTAATATGAAGATGGAACTTATGGAAAGTGGCCAGAGCAAAAGAGCATTGCAAGAGTGGAATTCTACTTCAGATGCCATTCTGGAAAGAAATAATTCTCCAAGGTTCCTCTCCCTTTGGAGGACTTCTGAAAAAGTGAAAACAAAAGAAAAAAGAAAAAAAATAACCCCCCATGGAAAAGCCAACTGTGTGGTCTTGTGAAATTTCAGATTAGTTTGCAAAGGAGACAGTAAGTGTGGCTTGCAGGAAAAAAACAAACACAAATTGCTTTTGATGCAAGTCAACAAGAAATATTTTCTCTCACAAGAGGACCCAAGCCACTACAAATAGAGTTTTCCTCTTCGGACAATATGCCTATGACAGAAGTCCCTATTTAGATCATTATATCTAGTTGTTTTTCCAGATTTTTAAGAGAAAAAGACATTGAGCACATGCTTGTGGAAAATGAGTTAGTCAGGATACTACATAGACCATGGGGTTTACATTTGGGGGTAATTTTATATTCTTTACCTAGTTTTTGTTCCAGAAGGAACAAATGTTATATGCTTTTAATTTCTGTAATAACATTCATCCAACAAAGAGTGCAATGATAGCTGTATCTTTTTCACGGCCTAATGAAGCACAGTGCTTAAAGCCAAGTGACTAAAGTAGGAAGCTACTTTACAGCGTGATTACTCTGGGAAGGAAATGCAGAACAATCAACATATTTGCCACCCATCTGCAGCAAACTACTAAAATCACTGGTCTGCTTTGGAAGCTTTCCTCTTTGGAGATGGCTCCAGTAGCATTACAGCCTAGTTACTCTGTGTGACTTTATAGCAGGGGGTCCTATTAGAGAAGCCCAGAAGAGCATGAATGAGGGAAACAAAAGAGATTTTTACTAACAGCCATTTTTACATGAAGGCAAATACGGTATTTTCCTTTTAAAGGGATGCTAACACAGTATTTCATTCCACAGATGCAATTATTTATGACTCAGTATGTTTAAATTCAAGACAAAAGCTTAACAAGAATATTAGAACTAGAATGAAACACTTCATAACAACCATGCCCCTGCTAACTGTTTGCCCTGATAACATGAAATATAAAAATTGATCTCTTAGCACTTCATTTTGGAAATAATTGCTTATTGCTCGAATAATTTTGGAACAAGAAAGATTTAAACAAAGCTGGCAGCATCCTGTGTGAAATTCACTATTGTACACTAGGCACAATGTGTGCAAGTCCCATTTAAGTTCTGAGGACTTAGTGGTGAGTAGGCCATATGCTGACTCTCTGCACATGGGTGACTGTCACCCCATGCACCTTCGATAGGAGCATAAGTCTGTCCATGGTGCAATACCCTGGCAGATAATGCTGAGTAATCAGGAAAGTCATGAGAAAATTCAGGCAGATTCTTTTCTCTTTCATTTATGTAGCTTCTTTCATTTCTTGCAAGTTCTGGCTAAGTCCCAGTCATTCTTTATGATAATTCAAATTCACTTGCAAATCTTTGTGTTTTTAACAGCATTTGAACATATATAATGCTCTTTTATAGTGTTACAGACCAATTCTTGGAATCAGTGATCCACAGAAGTCCTGTTTTAAGCCTTTAAAAGACACATTCAGTTGAAATATCCTATACTTTCTGTATTGAAGAAACCCACACAAAGCTGAAGAAATAGTGAAGAAAAGAGATTTGGGGCCTGAATTCTCACTTACGCTATGTCTCCTCTGGTGATATAAAGGAGCCATAAAGAGGTTGAAAATGCACTGTTAAAGCAGCGTAAAGGAGTTTAGTGTAGATGAGAATCAGTCCCTTCAATTTCTGGGAGCTTGCAAGCCACTGACCACGTTACCGTGCTCCAGGGGAAGACCTTAGTTTCAAAAACAGGATTCCCTCTTCCCCATTCTGTTACATATGATGTCTTGCTCTATGACGCATGATACTTTGACTGAAGTATTTCACAGCACTGCTCTTTTCACCCAAATGCATAGAGTCTGAGTCAGGCCCTGCACACACTTAAGCACTTGCACAGCGAAAATAGCTGTAAAAATGAAACCTTTTTAATCCTACAGATCTGCTTCAGGAATATAATCAGAGTCTATCAGAGTATTTTAGTACCAAAAGTAAGTTTGTTATTTTTTTCTCCTTGCTGTTAACCTGCAGGGCAAGCATAGCTAAGCACAGCGATGGTCACATAAACACCACCCTATACCAGAAATCTACCTGTACCACTATACTTACCTACATGCCTCCAGCTTTCATCCAGACTACATCACACGATCCATTGTCTAAGATACAACCGCATTTGCTCCAGTCCCTCAGATAGAGACAAACACCTACAGGATCTCTATCAAGCATTCTTAAAATTACAATACCCACCTGGTGAAGTGAAGAAACAGATTGACAGAGCCAGAAGGGTACCCAGAAGTCACCTACTACTAGACAGGCCCAACAAAGAAAGTAACAGAACGCCACTAGCCGTCACCTACAGCCCCCAACTAAAACTTCTCCAGTGCATCATCAGGGATCTACAACCTATCCTGAAGGACGATCACTCACTCTCACAGACCTTGGGAGACAGGCCAGTCCTCGCTTACAGACAGCCCCGCACCTGAAGCAAATACTCATCAGCAACTACACATCACACAACAAAAACATTAACCCAGGAACCAAACCCTGCAACAAACCATGATGCCAACTCTATCCGCACATCTATTCAAGGGACACCATCATAGGACCTAACCACATCAGCCACACCATCAGGGGCTCGTTCACCTGCACGTCTACCAATGTGATATATGCCACCAAGTGCCAGCAATGCCCCTCTGCCGTGTACATTGGCCAAACCGGACAGTCTCTATGCAAAAAAATAAATGGACACAAATCTGACATCAGGAATTAGAACATTCAAAAACCAGTAGGAGAACACTTCAATCTTTCTGGTCACTTAATAACAGAATTAAAAGTGGTAATTCTTCTACAAAAAAACTTCAAAAACAGACTCCAACGAGAAACTGCAGAACTGGAATTAATTTGCAAACTGGACACCATCAAATTAGGCCTGAATAAAGACTGGGAGTGGATGGGTCATTACAAAAACTAATTTCCCCATACTAATTTCCCCCTACTGTTACTCACACCTTCTTGTCAACCGTTTGAAATGGGCCACCCTCATTACCATTACAAAAGTGATTTTTCCTCCCTTGGTATTCTACTGTTAATTGAATTGTCTCGTTAGCACTGACCTCCCACTTGGTAAGGCAACTCCCATCTTTTCATGTACTGTGTTTATATACCCGCTACTGTATTTTCCACTCCATGCATCTGATGAAGTGGGTTTTAGACAACGAAAGCTTATGCCCAAATAAATTTGTTAGTCTCTAAGGTGCTACAAGGACTCCTCGTTGTTTTTGCTGTTACAGACTAACACAACTACCACTCTGACAGCTAAGAAGGGTTGACATAGATGCTACTCATTCTGTGCTCATCATCAGAGCTGTTCACTAAGTCCAGTTAGTTACACCTTTGAAGGCCCAGTGATGGCAATTGTTTGCACAGATGTCAGTGATGGTCCAATTTGGCTTGCGGAATCTTTATTACTGGTGATAATGTGGAAGAAAGATAGATTGCAAACTGAATACATTTGATATATAAATTACAGAGGCACATTCCAGATATCCATAATGTTATCTTTAAGGTCACTTTTCAGGACAGAGCTCCTGTAAGTGTTTCAAAGCTGCCTTGTATAGGCCACTTGCACTAGTATGAATTCAACTCTCGATTAATTGAAATGTGCAGTTATCTATAATGTAGCATATATATACTTCTGGGGAAATTCTGCACCAAAAAATTAAAAAATCTGCACACAACATTTTAAAATTCTGCATATTTTATTTGTCAAAATAGCATAGTATAATCACTCCAGTTTCAATTATTTTGTCTATTTCTTTCAAAATACCTGTCAGCAAATATGTCAACAATACAGGCAACAGCAAAAAATATTCCTCCAGGAGTAGAGAGTTAAAGAAACTCCTACACCCCAGTTCCAGTTGTGGGGCGTTGGAGGAGGTTGTGTGGGGCCCGCAGAGCCCAGATACCTGCACTTCCATACCCCCAGAGTCCAGCTGCTGGGCACCCCGCAGCCTAGACACCCACACTCCCTTCCCCCCAGAGCCGAGCCACAGGGCACCCCCCAGCCCAGATACCAGCCCCCCCCTCCACAGAGCCCAGCATGGGGAAGCCCCACACACCAACCCCTCCTCCCCACCGAGCCCAGCCACGGGGCAGCCCTCAGACACCAGCCCCCTTCCCCACAGAGCCCAGCTGCAGGGCAACCCCCAGACACCAGCTCCCCCCTCCCCACAGAGCCCAACCATGGGGCACCTGCCAGACATCAGCCCCCACCCCAGAGAGCCCAGCTGTGGGTCATCCCCCAGACAAATATGGCTAAATGTGGCAGCCATAACTTTTTTTAACAACTAATATCTAATTGGAGTAAACCTTCCAAAACTACCTGGTAGGGTTTTTCCAGTGTGGAGCGCAGCTGACACGAATAGCTCCTGAAGTTCTATAAACTTGATGGCCAATGTGTAGCTCAAGCCCCCTATATACCCTCAGACCTGCCAAGCCCACCTGACTGGATGCCAGTCTCCTGATCCCCTCCACCCCAATTCTTCCATGCTGGAAACAGGAGAGATGAGATGAAGGGAATCATAACCTGCACCAGACACAGAGGCATGTCCCCTCTCCATGTCATGTGAGTGTCCAAGACCAATGCCCAAGTAGCCCATTTGGTTTTAGAACCTCAGCTGGATCCTTGCTAACCCACCAACTGCTCTGGAACCTGCCTGTGACACTTGTAATTTAAACTCCACCAAAGCCGACTGTCTGGATAATGAGCTGAAGGTGAAAAAACTCAAACAGCAGTTTGCCAATTTTGCCATATGGGGGAAAAATCCTTTCCAGACCCCAGCACTGGTGGTCACCTCTCCTCAGCATCACCAAAGATCCAGCAACAAGCTTAGGAGATATGGGTGAGGCTGAAGTGGGGAGCCTGAAGTAGCTACCCTTCCTGGGAAGCAAATTGTATCCAGCCCCCTGCATCCCCACCAGACGGGAGCCAGTCACAGGGCCATGCACCATGCATTATATCCAATGGCAATGGCAGTGAGGGTGGCCCAAGCCCTAGAGTCTGGACCAAGATGCAGCATGTGAATTCCCCTTTCCCTTTTTCTACCACACCCTGCAACACGAGGCAGGGGAAAAGGGAAGGAAGTAAAATAGCAGCCCCTGCCTGCTGGAGGTGAGGTGGGGGGAGAAAAGAGGGAGCATGTGGATTACTACTTCAGCTGCTTCTAGTCAAGATCACCCCTTAGCCATGGAGGTTGTCCTCATTGCCCCTCTCCCCACCCTAGTTAGCGAGGTGAGCATTTGTGCAACTTTTCTCTGTACCATAGTCTTTACTTACAATATTGAGCAATATAATGATGAAGTGAGCTGTAGCTCATGAAAGCTTATGCTCAAATAAATTGGTTAGTCTCTAAGGTGCCACAAGTACTCCTTTTCTTTTTAACTGAACAATTATTATTTCTAATGAAACAAGAATGAATAATAACCATACTTGTAATAAGAAAAGGAGTACTTGTGGCACCTTAGAGACTAACAAATTTATTTGAGCATAAGCTTTCGTGAGCTTATGCTCAAATAAATTTGTTAGTCTCTAAGGTGCCACAAGTACTCCTGTTCTTTTGCGGATACAGACTAACACGGCTGCTACTCTGAAACCTGTCATACTTGTAATGTAACTATGATCTGTACATGGAGGATACATTCACAATGTCCAAGCAAAAATACACCCTTCCTCACACATCCAGAACAGAACATTAGAAGACAAATTCATCCCTGGTGTAACTCCCAGAATTGATGCAATTCAGCCCAAACTGAAGCCCAAGATATGGATCTACCATCACTTGATGAGTTGGAAGGGGATGTAAATTCCTTGGTAATCTGAAAGTGTTCAGGTCCTTGAAAGATTCTCAAAATGTTCAGGTCTTTCTGGAAAAACCCTCCAGCAAAAAGAGGGAAGTCAGGGACACCTATTTCTGTGTAAAAAATAAATAATTTTATTGAAAAACAACTCCCCCTCACAAACCCAAATCCTTGGAAAGACCATTTTTATCCATCATGTAAGAACAGTACAGGACACTGTGGTTTTTGTTTTGTTTTTCAGCTCACCTTTAAAACCCAGAGTCAGTGTTATTTTTTTTAATTTGTGAGTAGATGTTTGATACCAAAACAGCTTTTGTTCTGAACTAAAAATACAATATATGCTAATTGCAACTGATTCACGGCCTGCTGAATTTGTTTTGAACCTCGTGCCCTAATATGGTGATCGGACATTTGCGAACAAGGTGTTTGCTAAACCTAACACATTACCCAGAGATGTAACTAGAACTCAGTAGCAAGAAAAGCTACATAGGAAGTTACTTGGGAATGTTAGTATTGAAAAGTGTTAGCTTTTCGTAGAATTTCTTTAGGTTTATAAGACAGTATGGGAAATCTATGTGACCAGTCTAAGCACCTCTGACAAATAGTTTAAAATAATAGTTAGTTAAGGTCACCTGCTCACAGACTTTAGAGTTCATCTACAAGGGCCTGTCACCTGTGAGACGTGTCAGAGTGGCTTCTGTAGGGTATAGAGGGGGTGGGACAAAACAAGGAGTTGAGGTGTCTTCGAATAGATTTTTCTCCCTTTCTATACAGCATGTGGGTCAAATTCTGTAGCTTTCTTCTTTCCTTTTTTCTGGATAGCTGAATTCACAAAGTTCTTTTGCCATCTTAGGTCTCCCAAATGGAAACCTAAATGACAAGAAGTTACTGAATGACTATTTTGGACAATGTTGCCATGAGTGTGCTCTCCAAGATTTTGATTTCCTGTGTGAAATTTGAGACTGTATGACATGCAAGTATAAATATAATTTGCCTTCCTACACACTGAGAAAGCCAGACTTCTTTTCAAAAGAGATAGCTTTTCATTTTGTTTGCTTTGCTGGGAGACAGGAAAGGAGAGAGACATGTGCACTGTGTGGAACAGAGCTTTAGGGATGAGATTTTCATGGGTCAAGTGAAAAGAGAGCTGTTCTCCAGCAACAACAGATGGAAAATTGCAAAGAAGCAGAGGATGATCAATTATTAAAGGGAAAGGGAGAATACTACTTCTGCCAATCTGTAAAGGGGAATGCTCACCACCGGTGGTTCCTAGTGGTCAGGAAAGGGTGTGGCAGGTTGTCTCGCTTCTGGACATCCTCCCTTTTCAGTTCTAGTTCTGTCTTGTGGGGTCTCTCCCTTCTTTTGTGGCTCAGCCCTCTGGCCAGGTCACACGTTCCAGTTCACCCCTTTTGGGGTATGCCAAAAGAATGTCCAATCAAGGAGAAGCCTTTCAGCATCTGCATGCACTTCAGGGCTTTCACCTTAGTTTGGAGACTTGGGGTCTGGGCTTTTGAACATTCAGGGTCTTTCCCAGTTGGATTCTCCACCGAGGTAAAGGCTCCTATTGTTGTCCTGTTTTTGGGGGTTGGTAGGGGAGCCCAGGCCCACCAGCTCCACAGGGGTCTGATCCAGGGCCCAATGATGGGCAGCTTAATTCTGCACCTGTGAGTGCTAAACAGCTGCCTCCCTGGATCACTTCCTACCTAAGTCCCCTTTTTCCCACTGGTAAATTAATGAACTTCAAATAAAGTTTCTGACTTTCACAATCAGTTCCCAGTCTCTCCTTTGCAGGCTTTAGCTATGTTGCCAGGTCTCAGTCAATGAGAGCTCCTGGGTAGTCCCAGAGCTCAGAGCAGAGATCTGTTCCCTTTCTATGCCTGCCTTCTCCATGCAGCTCTGCTTCCCATTTTAAATGCCACCTCCAGCTTGTACAGGCTGTGCAGGTGTGGCAAAGCAGGTCTGCATTATCTAGGGCTCCACCGTCGGTTTGTATATCCCATCACACAATCCCACACTCAAAAGTTTCTTCTGTTCTAAGAAAGCCAGAATGTTCAACTGTGGCATCAGAAATGGTAGAATGCCATAGACTTCTTCAACTCCATGTTCCTGTCCTCCTTCATCACTGAGTGAGCAAAGTCTGAGTGAGGAGTAGCAGTAACACTCACACTATACATTTGTAAAGCTGAGGTCACTACTAAGCAGGGATTGAGTCAAACTTGCCCGGTTACTAGGAGATCTACTGACTCATCAAGCAAAGCTGTTCTACATTTGCAACAAAGTGGTGAAGATATTATGAGGCTGACATGTTAGGGCAAATTCTCATCTGGAGTTAGCCCTCTGTTTGTAATGGCCTACTACTACATTTCTTGTGGCAGGATGGGATATGTCTGTATCAAATTATGAACTGTATTTTGTATTATATGCTGAACACACCTAAACTTGGCCAACGGACGCTTACTGCATTGTATTCCAGACAGCTGCCCTGCCCAGGAAAGGTGCTTGACACCCCATTGAAGGTCTATCACTGAGAAGCCACCAAGACTACAGTCTAGTCCATTGACTTTGATTGTCTCTCAAGTACTGGTACATACCTATGGAACAATGGCCTTTCACACGGGTGGCATATTGAAGTGGAACATGCACAACTGGAGGAGGGCTAGAGCTTCCCGGTGGAGCACATGTCAGAGAGAAAGAGGTCTACTTAAGAGCAAGGAGCTACTCTGTGCAGGGAGACAACCACCACCACAGGAAAGGAAGACTTTCAGGAGGTTGAGAGCAAGAGGGAATCTGCCCAGCATGAAATGCTGACATACCCCCACAAGAAGGGTGAGATCAGAGCAAGAAAGGGTGCATCTCAGGACTTGTCTTTTGTTTTCAAAGATTTGTAACTCTCACGTGCTATGAGGGTAAAGTTTCTGTGGTTAAGAAATTCCTTTGCTTACCTGTCACATTGTCCCCCAAAGTGTTAAACTAGAAGCCCAGCTTGACCACAGCTTAGGTGGAACTCTGGGAGAGTGTGTGTAACCAACTTGGGGGGGGCTTGGAAGGTCTCAGGCACTGATTTTGGGTTTAATGTGGCTGAGTGGCAGTGTCCAAAGAAGGATGTCAGACAAGAGATCTGAGCCAGGGAGTGTGCTCTATAGTTCCAGAGCTAGGAACAGTGACTAGATTCTACCCAAACCTAATTGGGACTCAGTGATAGGGTCCACTTGCAGCAGACTGGTAACCATACCCTGGGATACTGGGCCAGGTTGTAACACTTCTTACTCTTAGAAGTATTGTTTCTTTGTGGGAGACTCAGGCCTTGCCTCCACACAAACCTTCATTGAAACAAAAGGAGTGAGCGAAAACCAATTTAGCTTTTTAGATGCAAGGTTGTATGTAAACCAGTCCCTTAGTTTTTCCTTCCTTCTTGCAATGATTTAACTGTCCACAGAGTGGATTTCTTATGCCATTCATAGATGACAAAAGGTACTAAAGCTGCATAGACTTAAAGGGATACATAACTTTTTCTTGTTTAAACATAAAAACCATCAAACCCTGTATTGCTAGCACAGATATGTATGTGCAGCTTCAGATAAAGAAATAGTATCAACCCATGCTTTAGAATGAAAATGCACCTGCTAATAATCTGGAGTAGAATCACAGACTTTGGTCTGGATTATTCCCAACAATGTATTTTCTAGTACTTTGTCCAGCTGATTTTTAAAATGAACACCTAAGGTAGTATGATTTCCACCACCTTTGGGAGTAATTTTACAGCATGCTTGAGACAAGTTGGAAATATATGTAAGTGCAGTGTGCAAGACTCCTAGGTTTAAAGATGACCACAAACTCATTTCAGATACTGTAGCTTAATGGTCAGTCACAGATGGTAGCAATGTTTGGCTACTATTGACCTGGGACGTATCCAAACCAGTCAGAAGTAAAGGCTCCATAACCCATTGCTAATCCCCAGAGTCCTCCTGCCACCATCAAAAATGAACTATTAATAAACAATGAGCTAAATGGCAATAGACCAAGACTGTGGCGTATTACCATTTAGCTAATCTGTTATGCTTATTTACAAGCAAATAATAAATTATCTGCAAATAACATATAAAAAACCTGAGGATTTATAGGAACCACCTGATCTGAAATTGTTTTCCTAATTTGCATTAAAATAATTATTTAGTCTACAGGAATCCAAAATAACTGATAATGATTGGACCTGAGCAAGATGGCCCCATTTATAAAGCAGAATTATTCATTGCAAATATTAATAGTAAATTTCATCTTTTTTCTGTTCATGAATATATTTGTTGCTCATAAATATTCATTGAATAATTAATGCAGACAAATTTCAGTCTATAGGTTAATTGCAAACTGGTTATTTCATCTATTAGTTATTCATGGTGTGAAATTATTCATGTAAGTCACATGGTATTGTCTCTGTTTCCTGAATGGATGATGGAGACTTTTTAAACTGGGAGAATGATGAATAATGAATAGTGAACATCACACTATTGGTAAAAATTACTGGACAAACAATCATAGGTGCTAAAATTTTGAAACTAGCATGGCTCACGATTATCATTACAAATATCTAGCAGCTGTGTGAGCACTTACGATCATTAAATAACATGAACCCAAATGTAACAGGAGACTGAACTTGCTGCTTTTGCTTATAAATGTTTTCTTGAATCACATCTCTATTGTAAATGCCCACTTTTATAATGATACAATGTTTGTATGTCTCAGCAGATGAACTACATATGTTATTATTATTTATTATTATTTTCAGCACCCAAAGCCTAGCTAACTTTTATAATGTACTGGCTTTATGTAGTCCTGAACGTTGCTGCCCATTGGCTGGCCCACACAGGGCCTAAAGAATCTACTGTAGTTATACCTCAAGTAGTTCTCTATTAGCTCAAGTGTCAATAACCTAGATTTTTGCAATGCAAGAAGGGCAGGGGTTCTTATGTGTCTGTGTGTAAGTGATTCAGTTGTCTGCGGCACATGGATTTCTTACAGAATAAAGAGACACCATCTCTGCCTGAAGAGCTTACATTCTAATTTAGAGGTGACACAATGAGTGTGAGGGGTAAGAAACAGTAGGAAGGGATAGCGGTGAGGAAAGATGAGGATTACATGAATAAGATCACACAGTTTAGGCATGTGCACAGCTTGGTGGCTCAGTTACATTTTATTAAATAAACAATTATAATTAAATTGTATGCAGATCCAAAACAGCCACAAATATCTAAAATATTAAAAATCCTGCAAACACAAAACTTCCCAGATTGCATCTAGTGTAATTCCACAAGGAAGGAAGAAAGAGGCGGGGAAGATCCCACGTGCAAATACATGTGAACATATGTATTCATGGGAATACAAGCTCCCCCAGAGTACTCCTTACGAACAAAGTCCTACCTAGCCTAGTGTTTACCAGAAAACAATAAAGTGCATATCATCAAATCAAGTTCACACAAATACTTGTGGATCCTTTTCTGCACTATTAATTCAGCTGTGCTCATCAGAATCAATTTACCGAATGCCCATCTCCATTAGAAGTTAATCTGAGGCCAAGAGCAGTCTAAAGGGAACAGGGAAATGGAGGGTCAATCTAAATGAGTATTCATCTTCATTCCTGCTTGGACCTCACAAATTCTCTGTGACTGGGTGGATCTTGGTTTGCCTAGAAAACTTGTACTGAGAGTCTCCAGTTGCAATAGTCATATCTGGAGAAAACTGACATGAAACAACTCTCTGAGGGGAACAGGCTGAACGCCGATGAATCCTCACTCTTTTCCCCACATAGCACCTCTGTCTTTGAGGGGAACCTAAATCTAAACAAGGCCTTCATTTCCACACTTCTCTGCAAGGCATAGGCCCAACTAAGACCTAAATCTATACTTCTTTTCTATGTCTTCTGCCCATCAGTGAAAAGGATACCGAAGAGTTCGCTCATTTGGCATAAAGTCTTTAGTTATCTGCTCTTGTTAAAAATAAAAACCACTATCCAGTACAGTTTTCTGTCAGTAGCCCATTACTTATGTAGGGCTCTAACGGTCTCTGTTCACTTTGTGATCAGCCAGCTGATGCAAAGAGCGGTAGGAATATCCACAAAGGCTGAATATTTCCTTAATAATACTTACTACGGCATATGGCCGTGTGCCACTTATTTCACTTTTTGTCTCTGCTACAGCCAGGTATAACGTTTAGCTGCTGTCGTGCTTTTTACCCAGCTCGTTGTGATTCTGGCTGTTCCACATATGGCAGTTTCTTTGCTCAGGTCCTGCCAAATATGTCAAAATTCGGTGAATTGTATATATACATTATCAACGAGGCACTAAGTGGAGGCCACCATACAAAACCTTTCACTTTAGATTTGTGAAATAGCGTGATAGTATATGCCACCCAACACCCCTTCCCAATTCCAGTTAGTAGAGAAATACATAATCTCTGCCTTGTATTTGCTCCTAGCTGACAAAGTAGTATATTATTTTTAACTTTATCACTAAGCTTCGACTTTTCCCAGAACAATGCCTAAACGCAAAATGCATTAGTGCAAATGTCTGTCTGAACTCCTAACCCATCTGGCATTAAGGAGCTATAAAATATTGCCGTATTTGTCTACAGTAGATTTTAACAGCCTTTCTGGACAATATCATTTAAGAAACATTGTTGGGCAGTGGAATTAATTAATACAGGTAACATGTATAACATAAATTTTTACTGTTTCTTATACGCCATAAAATTTCCAAGACAGAAGCACCTGGGAAAACCATAGAGTCTGACTGGGCATCACATTAGGAAGGCCTAGATGAGAGCAGATGGAAAGTTTGAGGATGAAATAAGAGCAGATGGGAAGTCTGAAGGTGAAATTTGTACTTAGGTATTTCAAAGTTCACATTGCTGAACATAAAGTCCCATTAAACAAGTTCTGATAAAGAGTTAAACTGACAGGCTCTGCAGTGACCTCCCTCCTGATGGATTTCCAGTGTCGCTTAGCTGTCAACAATTTTTGTGGCAGCAGTTAAAAAAGCACTTCCTTTAACTCTGCCTGCTTATTTAAAAACCAACAGATTGTTAGACAGCCATTCTGTACCTGGGATTTTATGAAGGCGGTGGTGCTATAAACAGGGAGAAAAGTTTTCACTTTTTTTTTTTATAGATTTGATTGCCTCTCCCCTATAATTTCCCTATTCTCCATTTAGACAACTGTGCGCACACAGAAAACCATGCTGGCAAGGACTTAATGAAGTGCAGCCAGTGCAGACCTGTGCACTGAGCAATAGGAAGTATTCTGGTGTTTTAGAAGATGTCATGCATCCCACAAATGGCCTGTTTCATGAAAAGAAGTCCAAACTGGCTAGCATAACTATACACAGAGTACGGTGTGGCTTATTATAATGTGTACTGCTTTTTGGAAAAACTTCACCACCTACTGTTTCTCAAACAATACAGGTCTGTCACAATTCTATGAAACAACTATGCTCCCAAAAGTATAAAAATAAATTTTAATTACCACTAATATTTTAGGGGCAAATCCATGGGATGGAAGTAACCTCAATGGAGCTGCTCAGCAGCTGCTCCATATATGTTGGAGAGGCCTTGTGACTCTCCTTGCATCCATGATAGACACTAGGCCAGAGATCCCCAAACTGTGGGATGTGCTCCCCTAGGGGTGCAGAGGAACATTTGGGGGGGCCCGGGCCAGTCCCCACAGGGGGCGCGGAGGGAGCACCACCCAGCTCTGTGACGGGGGCACCAGCTGCTGGCCTTGGGCCCTGGCCGAGGCGCCACTCCTGGCCCCAGTTCTGCTCCCAGCCTCTGCTCCCTTACCTCTGTCCGCATCCTCCCCTTCCTAGAGCCACGACCCTGCTGCTGGCCTCGGCTCTGGGAGTGGGGAGTGTCAGGGGTAAGGAAGGGCACAAGGTAAAATGTTTTGGGGATCACTGCACTAGGCTAAGAAGCTCTCTTTCAGAGTGAAGTTAACCCTGATGCAGAGGGCCCTTGCAAGGTGCTGGATGCCGAGTCCTTGTTAACACAACTTGTAAGGGTTCAAGTGGGGCTTATTATTTATTGTTATTGTTTGTATTACCGTAGCACCTAGGAGTTCTAGTCATGAACTAGGCTCAACTGATGTGTAAAGCTCTTCATAACCCCTCTGGACCAGGATGTTGTTCACCCTTTTAAAATACCACTCATGTGTTACATGGCACTGTACAAAACACAAAGTTAGATAAATTCCTCACTCTGACAGAATTATTGATGCTACTCCAGGATAGTTTGTTTGATTAATAGATTTAGTTTACTTGATAGTATTCATTTGACCAGGTGGAGGTGGTGGGAAGTAAAATTAAGAAAGCTGCATATCTGGGTGGCATCTCCAAAATTAGTGTTGGCAAACATGGGTCAAAATTTCTTAATGAACTTTTACACCAGTTTGTTTTGCATGATTTGTGTGTTCCTGAAATTTCAGTTTAAAAAAATATTTCAAGGTTCTGCATGTTGCTTCCGCCACAAAAATTTCCCCCTAGTAGTTGGCCAACCATCAGCCTTGGCTTGACCATTATCTCTTTTAGTCTCTTGCCCCTGGGTCCCCTGCAGCAGCCCCCACTCCTGGGCAATCTCTCCCTTCTTGGCAGAAGTTCAGCTCACTCCTGGTGTCCTTTCTGAGTCCAATAACCTCTAGCCCTTGGCGGTGCTCCCCATGTCCTGTCAGGAGTTGCTGGCTTGTAGTAATCCTCCAGGGCCTGTTTCCCATATCACACTTGTAGCATCAATCTATCCCCTAACAAGGGTGGAGGAGAGAGGAAAGGCTAGCCACTGCCTCAGGCTGGGCTCCCTTTGCTACTGGAGCTCACTAGCTGTCCCTAGCAGCCTCTCCTCCTGGGCAAACTTCTCCCCTCTCTGTGGGAAATTTCTCCTTTTTAAGCTCACCTTCTCCAGGTGAAGCATGTTCTGCTGGTGAGCCTAATTTGCACTGTGTGAGGGCCAGAATGCTCATCAGCCTTTTTATCAGTGGGATGGGGCATAACTTGCAGAGAACACAGTAGTGAATTCTCAGATCATTTTTCCCAATTGGTTCTTTGGATCTGGTTGTGACGTTATACCCGTATTCTTCATGGAAATATGGTTATGATATGAATATGGTGTGACTAAGATATACTTTATGCAAGATGGCTCATGTAAGGTATCATTGGAAAGGTCATGATTTACTGAATGTGTTTATCCAATTTGTATGCATGTATCATTTTTGTATCTGAAGCTGGGAATATTGACCATGTCTCTGTATTTCAAACGTGCTACTTTGGATGAGGCCAAACAGTGTTAATGGCTTATTGAAGAAATGCACACAAGCATAAGGATTACCCCTGGAACTGTGTGCAATAGAAACCAGGGCTGTCGATTAATAGCAGTTAACTCACATGACTAACTCAAAAAAATTAATCACAATTAATCTCACTGTTAAACACTAGAATATCAACTGAAATTTATTAAATATTTTTGGGTGTTTTTCTACATTTTCAAATATATCTATTTCAATTACAACACACAATAACAAAGTGTACAGTGCTCACTTTATATTATTTTTTATTACAAATATTTGCACTGTAAAAATGATAAACAAAAGAAATAGTATTTTTTCAATTCACCTCATACAAATACTGTAGTGCAATCTCTTTATCATGAAAGTGCAACTTACAAATGTTTTGTTGTTGTTACATAACTGAACTCAAAAACAAAACAATGTAAAACTTTAGAGCCTACAAGTCCACTCAGTCCTACTTCATGTTCAGCCACTTGCTAAGAGAAACAAGTTTGTTTACATTTATGGGAGATAATGCTGCCCACTTCTTAATTACAGTGTCATCTGAAAGTGAGAACAGGCATTCACATGGCACTGTTGTAGCTGGTGTTGCAAGAAATTTACGTGCCAGATGCACTAAAGATTCATATGCTTTTTCATGCTTCGGCCACCATTCAAGAGGACATGCTTCCATGCTGATGACGGTTGTAAGAAAATAATGCATTAATTCATTTGGGACTGAACTCCTGTCTCCTGCTCTGTTTTACCCACATTCTGCCATATATTTCATGTTATAGCTGTCTCGGATGATGACCCAGTACATGTTGTTCATTTTAAGAACACTTTCAGTGCAAATTTCACAAAATGCAAAGAAGATACCAATGTGAAATTTCTAAAGATAGTTACAGCACTCGACCCAAGGTTTAAGAATCTGAAGTGCCTTCCAAAATCTGAGTGGGATGAGGTGTGGAGCATGCTTTCAGAAGTCTTAAAAGAGCAACACTCTGAAGCAGAAACTAAAGAACCCAGACCACCAAAAAAGAAAATCAACCTTCTGCTGGTGGCATCTGACTCAGATGATGAAAATGAACATGTGTCGGTCCTCACTGCTTTGGATTGTTATTGAGCAGAACCCGTCATGAGCACAGACGCATGTCCTCTGGAATGGTGGTTGAAGCATAAAGGGACATATGAATCTTTAGTGTATCTGGCATGTAAATATCTTGTGATGCTGGCTACAACAATGCCATGCAAATGCCTGTTCTCACTTTCAGGTGACACTGCAAGCAAGAAGCAGGAAGCATTATCTTCTGCAAATGTAAACAAACTTGTTTGTCTGAGCGATTGGCTGAACAAGAAGTAGGACTGAGTGGACTTGTAGGGTCTAAAGTTTTACATTGTTTTGTTTTTGAATGCAGGGTTTTTTTGTACATAATTCTACATTTGTAAGTTCAACTTTCATGTTAAAGAGATTGAACTACAGTACTTGTATTAGGTGAATTGAAAAACACAATTTCTTTTATTTTTATAGTGCAAATATTTGTAATAAAAATAAATTTAAAGTGAGCACTGTACACTTTGTATTCTGTGTTGTAATTGAAATCAATATATTTGAAAATGTAGAAAACGTCCAAAAATATTTAAATAAATGTTATTCTATTATTGTTTAATAGTACAATTAATTGCGATTAATTTTTTTAATTGCTTGACAGCCCTAATAGAAACCTCTCAGAGATAGCTCTACACAATGGGAACTGTTTGACCCAGGTCACAGCAAAAAAGCCTTCCAGAAAGCGGGGGGTGGGGGTGGGGGGGAGAGATATAAAAGAGGGACAATGACAACATGCCAGGTCCTCACTCTCTCCCTACAACAACACACCTGAAAACACCTGAGGAACAAAGACTGAACTGTGAGAAGTGATGGTCCCAGGCTAAGATCTTTAGCCTGTGTAAGAAAACCTGGGAAAGCCAAGGCAACTGGTGCCTTAAGAATCTGCCAGTCTGTTTATCACTCGGGGTGAGAATTTGTTAATTTGTATCAAACCTATCTAGTGTGTTAAGCTCAGTCTGCAGCTTTTGTTTAGTTACTAAGGTAATCTGCTTTGTTCTGTTTGCTATCCCTTTAACCACTTAAAATTCACCTTTTGTAGTTAATAAATGTATTTCTTGTTTATAATAAAACCCAGTTTATGCAATTTCTAACAGGGGAGGGGAGGCAAGAAGTGTGGATGTCTCTCTTCACAGTGAGGAAGAGGGAAGATTATTATGAGCTTGCACTGTGCAGATTTTTCTATACAGCACAAGACAGTATTATTTTGGGTTTATCTCCCCAAAAGGGATGGGGGCACATAAGTGCTGGGGGAGTCCTCTCACACAGAGCTGACATCAGTCTGTGTCTGAAATGGGGTGTGGCCCTACCTGTGTGTACGTGTGTGCTGCAAGAGGCCAGAGAGTCTAATTCAGCAAAGCAGGGAGAGGGAACCCAGGCTGATTGAGCTGGGGTGGCTCAGTGAAATTCCAGTATATCAGGTGGCATCCCAGAAGGGGGGTCCAACCTGTCACACTGGTGAAAGGGCCTCACTGAATGGTATGGGCCCAGGTGCCATGCAAGCCACTACCTCAGGTCCTAGCTCAGAGCTCATCAACCAGGGATCTAGCAGGAGGACTTCCAAGGTTTTCCCTGGCTTGAGAAAATTTTACATAGTAAGTCTTTGTCTCCTTCCTCTTGCCAGGTAGCTTGCTATCAGAATCTATTAGGCTGGTTTGTCGAACTAGCACTGGCAGCGGGCCATTAATTTTGACTCGGAAGATGGTAATAGTAACAGAACCCTGCCTCCAGAGTGGGAAATTTGTAAGTGGCCATTTGATTATACCCCTGTGCTTGCCTCTGTTGAGCCCAGATGAGGTTCTCTTTTGCAAAAGTGCTCAACTTCTTAAGACATTGCCATAGGCAGATGATGTACAGTAGAGCCTCAGAGTTACAGACACCTCGGAAATGGAGGTTGTCCATAACTCTGAAATGTTCCATAACTCAACAAGGACAAGTGCAGAGTCCTGCACTTAGGACGGAAGAATCCCATGCACTGCTACAGACTAGGGACTGAATGGCTCGACAGCAGTTCCGCAGAAAAGGACCTAGGGGTTACAGTGGATGAGAAGCTGGATATGAATCAACAGTGTGCCCTTGTTGCCAAGAAGGCCAATGGCATTTTGGGATGTATAAGTAGGAGCATTGCCAGCAGATTGAGGGACATGATTGTTCCCCTCTATTTGACATTGGTGAGGCCTCATCTGGAGTACTGTGTCCAGTTTTGGGACCCACACTACAAGAAGGACGTGGACAAATTGGAAAATGTCCAGCGGAGGGCAACAAAAATGATTAGGGGACTGGAACACATGACTTATGAGGAGAGGCTGAGGGAACTGGGATTGTTTAGTCTGCGGAAGAGAAGAATGAGGGGGGATTTAATAGCTGCTTTCAACTATCTGAAAGGGGGTTCCAAAGAGGATGGCTCTAGACTGTTCTCAGTGGTAGCAGATGACAGAACGAGGAGTAATGGTCTCAAGTTGCAGTGGAGGAGGTTTAGGTTGGATATTAGGAAAAACTTTTTCACTAGGAGCGTGGTGAAACACTGGAATGCGTTACCTAGGGAGGTGGTAGAATCTCCTTCCTTAGAAGTTTTTAAGGTCAGGCTTGACAAAGCCCTGGCTGGGATGATTTAGTTGGGGATTGGTCCTGCTTTGAGCAGGGGGTTGGACTAGATGACCTCTTGAGGTCCCTTCCAACCCTGATATTCTATGATTCTATGAACTCTGAACAAGAGGTTATGGATTTCAGCCACGGGGGTGGGGAGGAGGGGTTGGGGCTACAGCTGCAGGAGGGAGGAGGGGTTGGAGCTATAGCTGGAGGGCAGGGGGGGCTCAGGGCTTCTGACCCTTGCGGCACCAGGGCTCCAGGTGGAGGGCTCAGGGCCCTGTGGGAGCACCTGGGCTCAGGGCTTTAGACCTGTGGGGAGCGCTGGGGTTCAGGGCTTAAGCCCTGTAGCTCTGTTCCCTACTTCGGGGTGGGGTGGGAGGGAGAGGGGGAGAGCACTGGGAGTTGGGGATTTAGCTACAGGGAAAGTGCTGGGGCTGAAACCGGGAACAGAGCAGTGGGGCTGAAGCCCCAAGTCCCAGCGCTCCCCGCGAGGCTGAAACTGGGAGTGGAGCTTCAGGGCTGAAGCCTTGAATCCCAGTGCTCCCCCGGAACCCCATCTGAAGCCCTGAACCCTGATGGTCTCACGAGGCAGAAGCCCCGAGCCCTGGCCACACCCCAGGAGTCCTGATCTCCCCTTTCCCCCCTGGCTGCAACCCCAACCCTCCTTGGCTGAATCCTGAGCCCCAGGGCTAAAGCCCTGAGGCAGTACAGTATTTCCTAGGGGTTTTTTTTGTCTGCACTGCTGCCTGATTACTTCCAGTTCCAGGTGGTGTCCAGTGGATCGGTAAGTCCATAACTCTGGTGTTTGTATCTGTAACCCTTCTGCCCATCAGAGTTGGCAGCAACAAGGGCTGGGTTCAATATCTAGGGGATCCATTCCAATAACACAATGCAAACCGGCTCGAGCCCCCACCCAGTGACCTGGGACAAATTTATACCACCCCCGCTGGGCACCTCCAAGAGGCAATACTTCCCCTCTCGCAAGCACATAGTCTGAGTGTAGCAAAAAGCCTTTTAATAACAGAGAGAAACAATGTGGCATTATGTTGGGGAAATACCACCAACAGGATTCATAACACAACCCATGAGCAAAAAAAACCCACCCCAACCAAATCGGGGCATGCCCCTTTCCCTCGGGTTCTTGAGTCCCAGCACCCAAACGTCTCTTAAGTCCAGCAATCCACAAATCACCCAAAGTCCAAAAAGTCCAGCCCCAGAGTTCAAAAGTTCATCTGCATAGTGTTACTCCCCAGTCTGGCTAAAATGTGCCTGTGTGTGGGGGAAAGGGGTAAGGGGCACTTTACGTGTCCTGAAGCTGACTGCCCCACAGGGCTTGGCTCTGCTACGCTGTCTCACGAACGGCTCTGCTCCACCACGACCGGCTCCGCTCTGCACAGCTCGCCGTCTCACGAACACACCGCTGTCTCACGAACGGCTCCGCTCCACCACGACCGGCTCTGCTCTGCACAGCTCGCTGTCTCACGAACAGCTCTGCTCAGCTCGCCGTCTCATGAACACGCCGCTGTCTCACGAACGGCTCCGCTCCACCACGACCGGCTCTGCTCTGCACAGCTCGCTGTCTCACGACCGGCTCCGCTCTGCACAGCTCGCTGTCTCATGAACAGCTCTGCTCAGCTCGCCACGAACAGCACCACTGCACTCTAGATCTTCCGGCTCCCCACTACTTGACACAGTGCTCAGTGATTTCAGCTCATAGTAGTGGGAGCCTTAGTGCTGGTGCACCATAAGGCCAAAGTGAATGCAGCACAGTACCTGTAGCAAGACTCTTAATAGACCCAAAATTAGCTCTGACATTCCACAGTGGAGAGAGACAGAGGTGCAATTGGTGCTTCAGGCCCTCACAAAGGGGCCCACACCACCAGGTACTAATATCTGTCTCAAATCTCTCTCAATTCACATGGTTTTGGAACCCATGACCCTTGCCTAGCGAGTGCTACTTAGTTGATGGTGAGTCCCTCCATCATAACAAAAGGCCAAGTACAGTTCCAAGCACAGTTCCCATAATCAGGGTAATAACAATTTATTCTTCCTGCCCCAATAACAGAGACACTGGGGATCCCACAGCAGCCAAAGTGACCATTAGGGCAGCTATGGCCTCAGTCTAGGCGGGGTGGGTGTGCCTATGCAAATGAGATCGGCCCCTGAAGTTTTTTTCCACACTTGCCACACCTCACCACCAGATGTCAGGGTGGAGCTCATCCTGACACTGCTTACATATCTTTGAGGTTCTACTGTATTGGGTTGTACCAAGCATGTTTGCATCATGCTCCTCCCAACCTTCTAGTAACACATGCAAGATTCCCTGCGGATGATGTCCATAGAGCAGTTTGGAGGGTGAGACCCTCGTAGAGGGTTGGGGTACCTCACACCTAGAGAATAGCAGTGCTGGGAGGAGTTGGTCCCAGTCTGAGGAGTTGGTCCCTCAAACCACTTCAACACCTCTTTCAACATCTTGTTAAATCTTTCCACAAGGCTGTTAATTTGCAGATGGTACACTGAAGTTCTCAGGGCCTTGATTTTAAGGAGGAAGAAGAGCTCCCGCATCACCTGCAAGGTGAAGTTGGAGCCTTGATCAGTCAGTATTTCCTTTGAGAACTCTACCTGGACAATGAGTCTCATAAGCCTGGGAGCAATTGCTGTCGCCTTAGCTGAATGCAAAGGAATGGCTTTGGGGTAGCGAGTAGCATAGTCCATGACTATGAATATATACTGGTTTCCTGAGGAGCTTTTTTCTAAAGGCTCCACCATGTACATCCCTGTTCTCTCAAATGGGGCTTCCGCTAAGGACAATGGGACCAAGGGAGTCTTCGGGACATGCTTAACAGCCACATATTGACACTCAGGACAGAAATAGCAATACTCCCTGATGACATGGTGCTCACCTATCCAGAAAAAGCGAGCCAGTACCCGCTCCAGAGTCTTCTCATGCTCAAGATGCCCTGTACAGGGAATATCTTGTACCAGCTGGATTACGGCCTGTCAGTACTTATGGGATACTAGTAGCTAAGTTCTCATTACTCCTGACAGTGGGTGCCGTTCCACATGATACAGCTGTTCTTTCTCCCGCACAAAGTGAGGGTACTGTCCCAGGCACTGTGGGGGAAAGGAATCTGTTGCCTCCCCATCCATGGCCACCACCTGTTCATAGGCACAGTTAGTGTCACATGATACTCTTGGATGAAGCTCCTCCTCACCTCCACAGTAGGGCCTCAAGGTCCATGGCAGAGGCTGGCCATTCATGCATCTCTCTGACCAGCCCTGGTCCCCAGGTCTTACCCTCCTGGGGGGTCTTCAGAATCTCCTACACCAATTAGGTCCATGGTGTCCACATGCTGGGACCTACCACAGGGCTCAGCTGTGGCGCTGGTCAGTTAGTCAATGATTTGCAGAAAGGAGGGCCAATCTCGGCCAATTATCATGGGATATACTAATTTTTCTGAAAATGCTAGTTTAAATGAATAGGTGTGGGACTCCGCTGTTGGTTCTAGTCATCTACGGGTATAGGGCTTTATGTTTCCATGTATGCACTGCAAGTAAATCGTCCCCTCCACCCAACCTAGGGTGCCTTGTATCACTGTCTGACTATACCCTGAGTCTACAAGCCTCACTACCTCCTTCCCTTGGACCCACATGGGGACTGTCAACTTGGAGGGAGTCCTCCTACTAACCCTCTCTTCTGCTATCCAAACCTGTGTGTATTCACATTCCATCAATGGGGACTCTTTCTTTCCGTATCCCTGTTTCCCATAGGAGTAGCAAGTTACTGAGCTCATCCCTGTGAGCTTCTTCCTGGTGGGGAGCAGATTTAAACGAGAAGTGGGGCCTGTGTCTGAGCTCAAGGGCTCTAGCTTGGTTGTTTTCATCACCAGGCATTTATCCGGGTAATACCTCATCTGAGCTTGCCCTGTGTGTCACCAAGGTCTTCCCCTTTACATGAGGGTAGCTTGGGTCACTAGAGTGGGGTTCGTACATATTTTCCATCATGCCGGGAAATGTGCTGGGCTTGGGGTCTGCTGGCAGGCATATGGTACTATCAGTGGCGCTAGGTGGCAAGCAGGTAGAGGCCATGCATGTCCCATCTCCAGTGACCCTTCAGCTGTGAGAAAATTCTCCCTCAGCTGCACTGCATCCAACAACAACTAAGCGCAATGCCAGCAAACTCACTTCTGGACCCTCACTGGAAGTATGGATGCAAACTGCTCTGTTAGGACCAACTCTGCAACTTGTGCCCTGGAGCGCTCCTCTGGGTGAAGCCACTGCCAGCAATACTCTTATAATCATTGTGCCATCAGCTAAGGTCATGTCCCCATGGGGTAGGTCTGTGTTCTAAAGCGCTGCTAACATCTATCTTCACTGATATCCAGGTAACCTAAAATAGTGGCCTTCAGATGACTGTAGTCTCTAGCCTGCTCAGGATCAAGATTACAGTATGGCATCTGTGCCTGTCCCATCAGGTATGGAGCTAAAACTAATTCCCAATGCTTGAGAGGCCAGCACCCCCTCTCAAAGGTGGCGAGGAATGCCTCTGGATTGTCATCAGAGCCCATCTTAGTTAACTTTCACCAGTTCAGATGGCAGATCTCCCCCTAGCGTATTGTGCCGTGCAGAGTCTCCCTGTGCAGGTGCCAGAGGTCTTAACTGTTGCATAAAGTCTCTCTGGATTCTTGCTGTTAGGATACAATCTCCTTTGCTGGTTGGGCCTGTTGCTGGGCCATCCACTGCTGCAATGTCTGCTGCTAGAATTGATCTTGCTGGCTGGCCGGCTGTTACCACTCTGCCATCCACCTACATCAGCATTTGGGGTCCACCTCGGTGGAAGCCCCACCTTAGCGAACTGGTGTGGTACCTGTTTCTGTCTCGGAGCCTTGTATCAGGCATAGGACTTTATGCCTGTATTCTCTACCAATTGTAGTTGGCCACCCTCAGCCTGGATTTGGCTATAGTCTCTTTTAGTCTCTTGCCCCAGGTCCCCTATGGGACCCCCTATTCCTGGGCAATCTCTCTGTTTTCAGTGGGAGATCAGCTCACTCCCAGGTTCTTTCTGAGTCCAATTACTTCTAGTCTCTGGCAGCGCTCCCCAGGCTCCCACCACAGGTTGCTGGCTTGCAGTAGCCCTCCAGGGCTTATAATAGCAGTCTGCCCCCAAACAACAGGGAAGGGGGGAAGAAAAGGCTAGACACAGCCTTGGTCTGGGCTCCCCTTGCTACTGGAGCTTACTAGCAGTCCATAGCAGTCTCTCCTCCTAGGCAAACTGACCCCTCTCTGTGGCAAGTTTCATCTTTTTAAGCTCCCCTTTTCCAGGTGGAGCATGTTCTGCAGGAGCACCTAATTGGTTCTGCCTGAGTGCCAGAATGCTCATTAGCTTTTCTATCAGTGGGATGGGGGCATGTCTCTCCACACTCCCGCCTAGTTCAGATTTGGGGAGTGTTCTTTTAACAGCCCACTGTTGGCAGGATAATGCAAAACTATGGTAGACTGAGATTTTAATTACTGTAAATGTGTCCAGAGGCTTAGGCAATGGGTGGAAAGGTCTCTTACAAATCTAAATGAGCTGCTGTTTTCAGCAGCCAGTATAGCAATGACCATTATTTCCTTATGGCTCTAAATTATTTCTCTGGTTTCTAAGAGCTGCTATGGCAGGGAATATCAATTTTAGGACCTCGTGAATCATGTGGAAAGTTTGGAGAAGTGTAGAGATTCATCTACAGTTTGTGAAGTTTCCAGCTCATTTGCTTATCTCATGCATGTATCCAACTAGGGCAACCACCTGCAGTTTATGGTGGGCTTTCATGGTCTGGAAAACTATGGATCTTGCCAGGTGAACAAAGCCCTAAACTATCATCCTTCAAATCAGTAAGTCTGTTGCCAGACAGCTTAAGCTGGGGCTGAAGGAAGAATCATTGTATTCTGAAATTCTGGAAAGCTCTTGAGTAATGGTCTGAAAAGTGACAGGCTCGCACATGTCCCTACTGTACTTGAGGAAGTGCATTTCCTATGATTAATGGCCTCTCTGCAGTGCACAATGCCTTTTAAGATTTTTTCCTCAGTAAGCCAAGCCAAAGAATGTTTCCAGTTTCTCAGGCTCTATTTACCTTCTCTCTCATTAGAAAAGCCTATTTTCCTTGCATTCTGATGATTGTGCACATACTTAAACACTTTTGACTGTTTTCAGCTGCTACTGCTGGGTTCCAGAAAACTGAAACATAAAAATAGATATCTCATACCACATATCCAGCAGACACCCTGCTACGCCATTTATAATTTGCTTTGGTTGTCTAGTGATGGCAGCATGCAGAATTATGGCCCCATGTCTCTTGTGTCAGTCTGTATGATCGTAGTTTGACACTTATCCCCTGCTTTCTACTGGGATTCTTGCAGTTGCTTCAGAGTTTCAAAGGAACTTCAGGGCTGCATAGGAGCCTCGCTAAGAACACAGGACTGAAAGGAAATTACTGAGGAATGGGCCAGACTAGCAGGCTGGGCAGCCACTGTAACTTTTCATTGTGCTCCACCAGACCACCAGAGAACAATATGTTATAAATCCTTACCTCATTCTCAGCCAGTCAGATCCATCCAGTCCTCAGTGTTGCAATCTCTCTTTTCTTACCGTAATTGCTCCCTGATGAAAAAGTAATATATTTTTAGCATACCTCAAGTATAAGATACTAAAATTATACTACCTTTCATAAGGGTTGCCTCATAAATGCAGCATTCCACTTTTATGGACACTGCAATGGGTGTTTCATAAAGTATCATAAACAATTTATTTTGTGTTGAAGTAACCCAGTGAATTATCTTGGTTTAAGATTGGGCTTGCAGACATGCTGTATTTGTTTCTGTGCGCCTTGCACGCCAGAACTGCAGAGAGTTGTCCCCATTTTTAACCTTTGGACTGTCAGTGAATAAAAAGCTAAAAATGCTTTGAAATGAATGTGAATTTATGTACTGAGTTCATAGAGGAGTGAGGGAACATAGCTTCCCTTATTGGAATGAAGCAATTTGTTTCACTTCTTTTCTTATTCTGAGCTGTTGTTTAACATCACTGAGCCCTGTTAAACAGATGCTACATTCCACCCCAGATCTACTTTTCAGTGACCAATGGAAGTGATTTGTTTTCTAGTATGTACAAAAGGCCCCTATTCAGCCAAACACTTAAGCACATGTTTATGTCCCATTGATTTTGTCATGTGAAGAGGGATGGGATTACTACATACTTAAAATTGAGCATGTGCTGAATTAGGACCAAAGTTTGTAAAAGTGCTTAAGGTCAGTCCAGGCTGAAAGGCAACATAATAAATGTAAGACAATAATAATTAGTTTATCATCTACAAGAAAGTGATTAAAACAAAGAAAAAATACCCTTTTGAAATGTTTCTTTCCCAACCCTTCGTATAGTTACAGCTGTCGGTGCCTCTGATTTGGTAAATTCACAGTAAACTTCATAGGTTTGGTGACATCTTTGCTTAATTTCCTTTTGTGGTTCTGCTATTGAAACTGCTTATGGGACAACTCTGTTAAGAGGTCCCCACAGTCATGTATAATACAATATATACATAGCACATATACATATATATTCTCCTTTGCAGTATTGAAAATGCACCAACCTACATGTGAACTGGCCCACACTGCAGAAATGGCCTGCACTGTTGTTCACATGTAGGATGGTGCATTTTCCTGCTGTGCTACTTTGCAAATATTTTGTTCTTTAAACTGCAGTTCTACTCTGAAAACCTGTAGCACTGGCATTGTGGGTTTCTCTCAGTGGATCCCAGTGCAAATGTGTTCAATTTTCAGAAAATGTTCAGCTCTGCAGACTCACCTTGGGATCTGAGAGGCAGATTCGATACCTTCCTTGGCCCCTTTGTGTAGTCAGTTTCATCACAATGTTAACATTTTCCACCAAAAGTGCAAGGCAGTAGAGAATCAAGCCCATAGTTTTAAATGAATTGGCAGTGCCCCTTTAAAAAAAAAAACATACTTTTTATTATAACATTTTTACCCTGCTCAATATCTGTACTGCACATGTTTTGTTGTATCTAACCACATTACCACGTATAAGCTTATGCCCAGTAATGAAAGTTGTACATGATGCAACAATCTAAAGGCACAAGCAGTTACAATGCAGCACAATACAATTTGAAACACAACACAATGACTGGTATGTGGCCAGTTTGTGCATTATATATGTAGCTGCAGTACATGTGGTTATCCATTTCTTTTCTTCATAAACAAACAATAGCATATTTGAAATAGATAGGAATTTATATAAGAACATACTAATTATACATTTGCACACATTCATAGATCAAATACACATGAACAAATTGATTGCACTTAACATAACTGTGCTACTACTCAAGAAAAGTCCCTTTTTTGTTTTGGGGGAAATGAATTTTAAAGTGATAACAGTGAGATTTGTACAGAAAGGAAAAATCTAAGGCTAACAGCATTTACAATGATGACAGATGGCAACTGGTAGGGTTCCCTAAAAGAGCAGGAGTGACATTAATCTGAGGCAGCACCAGAAGAATTTATCCAAGAGCTATTGGGACCACACATGTGGTCTGATTACACTTAAGTTAAATTCCTTTCCTCGTCTGCCTACTTTAAATACTCAAGAGTTTCCATTTCATCCTCTGTGAGGAGGCTCTCTAATGTGTTGGCCCATGTTGTCTATTCCTTCAAATTCAGCTCACTTTTCAATACATCCAGTCTTCGTAACTTTGCCTTGTTGTTTTATTGTAGACATAATATATATATTTTGAATGTAGCATACAGTGGTTAACGTGGCTGGGCTTGATTCACTTCCACTGGTGCAGGGGGTTGGAGAGGGTGTTCAGAGATTTGCCCCAAGGAAAGGGCAAGCAGCGGTTGCACCTCCACTCTCCCCAGGATTTCTGCTGCCAGAAGGAAGCTTTGAAGTTGGTTCTGCCAGTTGAGGCTGTCCAGGGGATGCCCTGATTTACCACATCCAGCCATTGTGGGTCAGATGGTAACCACTTGGGAGAGGTGATTGTGGGCCTCTCACACCAATGGGACTTTCCATGATAGGGGATCGTAGCTTGGGGCTGAATCTAACCCATGATTTTTAAGCAAATATAAGTGCTTGTCCTAAGAGACTACCATGCCCTCAGAAAAGCAGGGTGAGTATTGTAGCTGCCCAGTACATCAAATGCCTATGGTGCCAGTAGCGTGCCAGGTGTATCACAACTTGGAGGCAAGCACAGTAGGTGCTTCAGCAACTAGGCCAGGTAGGCACTAGCCCTGGTGGGTCCCAATAACCTCACAGACACATGGTTAAGGGAAAGGATATTTCATGACGGTTGGCAGGAAAGTGAAAAGTTGTAGATACTCTAGGTAGAGAGCCTTAAACAGTTCCAGGTCAAAGTGAGTCTCCTGTTTGGTTCCCTGGGGCAGTCCAGTTGAAAGGCAGGGCTCTTCAGCCATAATGCCAGGGGTACCCTTTCCAGCCCAGTCTCTCTTCCAGCAGATAGGTACTTGTAGTTTTCCAAGCCAGGTTCAGTGGGTGTCTCTCATTGGGGCCCCTCTGCACTGGCTCCATGCCCAGCCATTGCTGCTCCCGCATAAGTGTCACACAGGTCTGCACCTTACTCATGTTGGGCATAATATCCTTTGTGTTAGAAAATTATTATTTATAATTTTTAGAAATTCTAATTATGTTTTACTGCTGGGTGCATGAGACCTCCAACATGTATCTCTAAAATTAAAGTCCCCACAACAACAATAGTGTTTATCTTTCCATACATTACAGACAGTGGATATTCTACAAGCAAAAAAAGAAGATAATTAATCTAACAAATTATTTGTTGTGAATTATTTTGCTCAGCTCTATCTTTGCTCCAAAAGAGACCTTCTATAGATGTTTAGAAATATCAATTATAGCAGGACAGAGAAGGAAAACATAAAAATAGTAATATACTTGACATTTATGTAGCACCTTCCCTTGAAGATCTTTAAGTCCTTTACAAAAGGAATTAATGTATTTTTGCTAAGAATTCATGGATGCCAGTCATTGTAGTATCTAGATTTGCAAGAATATTGATGCAGGTAAATGTTATTAATGGGAACAGTACAGTTGGGGAAATTGAAGGGCAAAGTGATTAAGTCCAATGTTTTCAAATTGAGGCATAACCAATCCACGTTTAGACAGCTTCTTGTGTAGTTGATTTTCAGAGTTGCTGAACATCAGCTCTTCCCATTGAGGTAACTTACCCAAGGTCATACAGGAAATCTGTGGCAGAACTAGGAAGAAAAGCCAGTCATTCTGACTCCTTATCATATGTTTTCATGAAGTGCAAAAATAAAATTAAGATATAGACCCTCCTACAAAAAAGTAAAGACAAAAATTATTAATAGAGTGCTAAGAAAGGTATATTTTCCACCCCCCCGACTGACACACACATAAAGTATCCCCAAAACAGACCTTTTTGCCAATTGCCACCTCATTTTCCACAACTTTGAAATTTTCTATCCATCTGTATGTATCATTGAGCCCATATTCATACTTGGGGTCTTTTTCAATCTTTTAAAAAAACTAGCACTTTTAACAAATAAAAGAACATAAAAGCTAGGTTTTAAACAAGCTCTTTCGAGCTCATGAGCTGACTGACTTTAATCTCTCCAGTTTGATTGAACTGAGAGAGTGCTGCTTCTCACACATTCGTCACAGAGCAGAGCGTTTCAGTTATAGTCTGGTCCCAGAGCAGCAGGAAAGGGTACAGAGGCAACACTAGTAGGAGAAGATGGATTTTAATGAAGCAGTCTGAAAACAGAGAGAAAAGGAAGTATTTGGCAGCGGAGAATGGGGAGTATGGATTGTGGTAGGCAAAGCAGTATGATGATGAATTAATTGTTTGACAGATGTAAAATCCTGGAACCCAGCCCCAAGATGTTGCATAAGCTTGTTCTTTACAGGCATGAATAGTGACATGACTACAAGTATTAACACCTGAGCCACCAAATGGAGAGGGAATTCAAACTGCTTCACTGCTGCTGAAAGGAAAAATTATATTTAGAACGAGTTCACTGGACCTCAGTCCAAACATGATTTTTTTCCTCTTTTTTGCAAGCTCTACGTCAGGCTCATGACACTGGTGAGAGAAGCAGAGAGAAAGCGAAGTGTGGGAGGGGGACTCGAGTGAGCACCACGACATGAAAGGCAGCTTTACGATCCTTTTCCTTACCCTGTCCCTAACACCATTACCTACAACCAGCAGAGTAAATGGCTAGGAATGGAGAACCAGAAACGAACGTCGGGGTCATAAATATGGAACAGTCATGGTTCAAATTACTGTATTTTGTCTGGCTGAGACACTTACACTGCTTACCTTTTGTTCTCCATCACCTTTAATCACATTCCCCTTAGGGTCATCATGAGCACGGGAGCTTGGAATTTTTCTTTTTTAAAGGGAGCTTTAACGCTAGCCAGGTTCTCCTAAGCACACAACTCCCTTTTGAATCAGTTTTTCCATCAGACAAAAGCGAGGAGGGAAAAAGAAGTCAAATATGACTTTTTTTTTTTTTTACATTATGCCCAGTCCCACTTTGACCGTAAAGTAACAGAAACTGCACTTCTCTTTTAAGGCTTGCAAGGTGAGATTTTTTGCCTAGGTTCATGTAGCTAAACTCAATGGACTTACTCAGTCTGGACTTACAATGATGGCGGCTGGTGTAAAACCTACTGCAGGGCCCTGGCAGTGGAAGGAGGAGGAGGTTGTGTGGCCATGGAAAACAGCTACAACCTTCCCTTTCCCAGGGTGGCTCTAGGTAGCCTGCAAGCCCAATGTGGGTGGTGCAGGAAGGTAAATGGGTATAGGTAGGGTGGCAGCAGATTCCGCTCTCACGCTGTCACCTCTCCCAGCTGCCTTCACCAGCGAGGTGTCAGGTGACCAGGTCATATGCCTAGTGGTCAGAGCAGGAGTCAGGCCTAGTGGCTGGAGTCAGAATGGCAGAGCCAAGAATTGAGACAGGGTCAGAACCAGAACCAGGGCTGAAGGTCAGAGCCAAAGTCAGAGTCCAAAGGCCAAAATCAAAGGCTGAGAAAGAGTCAGAGTCAGGAATCAGAGCCGAGAGTCTGAACCAGATTACCAGGAGTCAGGGAAGGCAGGAGCAGGGCTGATGTTGAGGCAGGAGCAAGGCTGGGATAGGGCTGGAACAAGACTGGGCATGGGGCAGAATTTGGGCTAGAGCCAGAGGAGCAAAGCAGGAGCAGGGCTTGGAGAGTGACAAGCACAGGAAGACAGAGAGTCTGTGGGCATGTGCATTGAGCAGCCACTGAGTTATGATTGCTGCTGGGCTTAGGAACCAGCCTGCTAGCTTTCTTGGCTCATCAGGCAGCTTACCTGACTAGTTAGGTTGTCAGGAGTCCTGAGCAGGTGCAGCTGTAGTACCTTACTCCTGACAGGAGGCTCCTATGGAGTGCCAGCTGTAAACCAAACACACTGGCAACATGGATGGAATGACAAAGGGAAGGTGGCAATAATACCAAATCCCTCATCCACTGGGTCACTGGTACTCTCTGTTGAAACATTTATCTCAATGGAATGTTCTAGGTTACACTTGAGGACTGCTGCAGAACCTGCTTTTTGCAGAGTAACTCCTAAAGTATTTAATAGGGTTAATTAATTTATAGAGCTGAATAATGAGAGTTTGCATCAGCGCTATGCTGAAGAGCTTTGCCTGAGAACAAATGCTGCTCCCCTCTCATATGGATGTCTCAAGATCCATGCTATTATTGGGACTCACTCAAGTTATTATTATTATTATTTATTATTTCTATTATTGTGGTGCCTTGAGGCCCCAGTCATGGATCAGGACTTGGTTGTGCCAGGAGCTGTGCAAACACAGAACAAAAAGGCAGTCCCTGCCCGAAAGAACTTACAATCTAAGAATAGGATGAGAGACAACACATAGGTGCAGGCTGACAGGGGAATGCAGGGAAACAATGAGACAATACTGGTCAACATGTAGGGGTGCTGGAACAATTTGTATAGGGGAGATGATGAGAGCCATTGAACCAAGCTGTAAACCCTGTATATGATAGAAACCACTTCAAGCCAGGGGGTGCTGCTGCACCTCCAGCACCCCTAGTTCCAACACCTATGTCAACAAGATCTGGTCTCAGCACATCCTGTCACTTTCACAAGGGGAAATCCTGCCCCTAACCACCAATGGGAAAGTTGGAGAAATTTAACCCATCCCTCAACACCCAGAAATTCTGTCTCTAGTGTCCAACTCCCTCCATGGGAAAACCTGCATGAAGACAGCATTTACCGTGCTCGTAACGTTGGGAGCTTACTCTGGGGAGGGAATGTAGAATCAAACCGTATTAGGAATGCTAAGGATTAGTATTAACACATCTACCATCAGATTTTTTATATTAAAGTATATTTTCATGGCTGTAACTAGTAGCGTATGCACAGAGATAACCTCGAGTAACAATCATCTGGTCAGCCTTGTCCGGACAAATTTCACTGAGGGGCTAAATTTTACCATATTTAAAAAACAAAACTAAACTAAAAAAACTACCACCTAATCTAGGGAATTAAACATCAAAGCCTATACCAGCACACAGGGGTTTAATGTCCACAGTATTTAACTTATTTTAAACATTATTTTGTTTAGTAACCAAAGATACAATCTTGAGTCAGGAACACAAAGATGATTGCAAACAACAGCTGATTTGGAGTCTAGTTGCATTAGGGTGACCAGATAGCAAGTGTGAAAAATTGGGATGGAGGTGGGGGGCAATAGGTGCCTATATAAGAAAAAGCCCCAAATATTGGGACTGTCCCTATAAAATCGGGACATCTGGTCACCATAAGTTGCAGCCACCTACTCTTGGACAGGTGTAAGGGCTGAAGCAGCCATGCTCACCACCATCTTTAACTCCATGCACATTTTCTACTTTGAGAGTAATGACTATTTCTGGCTAGCACTACGACCTCTCAAAAAATAGCAGGAGAAGGCAGGGCCCAGTCTCTCCCCCACATGCACCAGAATGCAGTGTGTGTGATGCATCCTCTTACGAGATGTGACAGTGGTTATGCTCCCTCTACACACCGATTGAGCTCTGGAAAGCAACGAGCAGATGAATCTCTGTATTTTAGGTGTTAGGAAGCAGGTGTTTTTGTGTCATCTAACATGCAGGGTACACTGGCCTGTAAAATAATAATATAATTTTTACTTAGAGATGGAATTAATACTTGTCAGAAATACTGGAGAAGTGGCGATTTCATAGATGTGTGCTACTTCATTTGAACACTTAAGAGATTTACATCTCTTAAATTTGGAAGAGTTTTCAGTCTTTCTGACACTTACCAGAACCAAACTTCCAATATTTTCAAGTGCACCCAATGCTCACTGGTAACATACTTGAAAGGGAGATACTGAAGCAAAAGCCCTAAGCTGAATTTTAGATATTTAGGATAGGCTTTCCAGAAGCACTCAGCATTGGCCTAACTGCTTCCACAGAAGTGAGAGGAAGTTTTACTATTAACTCAAATGGAAGCAGAGCTAGGCTAATGGTGAATACTTTTGAGAAGCCCATCTTTCAGCAAACATTGAAAGCGTGTCCCACAAATGTATAACTAAAGGTATTTAGTGCTAGTGATTGACAGACACCACGTGAATAAATTACCACTGAGAAAATGTTTCACAGGTATATAACATTGTCTTGCTTCTATGGGTACTCAAGACCAGGGGTGAAAGTAACATAAAAGACTTACCTGTAGAGGGGCAGGTCCTTGGGCAGAAGGGGCGGGGCTGGCGTCCACCTGGCAGCTGGGAGCCCTGGGCCCTTTTAAATTGCTGGGTCCAGGGGCAGCTGCCCCAGCCATTGGTGGCCTTGGGGTGGCGGGGGCGGGGGGAGCAAAAGAGGCAGCGATATTGGCTTTAACATTGGCTGTGTACAGGCTAGTACTGGTGGCCACCTCTTACCGGCACTCTGTACCGGCCCGTACTGGCCCACTTTCACCTCTGCCCAGGACTTAAGTTGTTTTCCTACCTGGAAATGGGTTGTGATTGACTAGTTTAGTATGACACCTGGGCACGAAATTTTAATGAGAACTGTTTCTATTTCAAACAGATACAAAAGGAAATATGCTGGTTTAAGGTTAAGTAAGGTGAGGGAATCAGTAGAGTCTATTTTGGTTAGGATATGTGTTCAGGCAACAAAAATAACTAGAGAGTCTAGATTGCTTTTGGCACAACTTTTATCATGTACACATATCAGGAAATGGGGATGATTAAAACTGCTTATTCAGTAGGGTTCAAAAAGAAGGTGCTCTGCATTCTCCTAGAGTAGATTGTGTTTGGAGCATAACTTGTTTTTCCTTATTTCCCACTTGCTACATATCCTTTGTTTCTACTTAAATGGATTCCTCACCCACATTTGTCTCCTGTAACCAAATTAGAAAGGGATTCTTTTATTCCAGAAAGTGCTCCTCAAGGTATATTTTCCTATATTAGCACATTCTTCAAACTTTCCCTTTAGCTCTCACAGAGGAGCTAAAAGTTTTCCAATCTTCAAGGAGCAGGGGAGAAACTTTCGGACAGAATTCACGTTAAAGGCAATGATAGGTTCATATAAGTTTACCTGCTATGCTTGTTTGCTGGTCAGAGGAGACTCTTTAGACAGATGTGATGTTTTAGTTTAATATTAATTTATACTAAGTAGTCTAATTAAAAACTCAATTACAAACTCAATATAGCCACTTGCTGGAATGGTTGCCCTAAATAGCTAAAAGATTAACCATTTATAGGAACATAGGAGCTGCCACAGTGAAACAGACTGCTCATCTAGTTTGATAGCTTGTTTCCAACGGTGTTCTATGGCGCATTTTGCAGAGGAAGTTGTAGAACTCCCATAATACACCTAATTATAAGGAGTACTTGTGGCACCTTAGAGACTAACCAATTTATTTGAGCATAAGCTTTCGTGAGCTACAGCTCACTTCATCCGATGAAGTGAGCTGTAGCTCACGAAAGCTTATGCTCAAATAAATTGATTAGTCTCTAAGGTGCCACAAGTACTCCTTTTCTTTTTGCGAATACAGACTAACACGGCTGTTACCTAATTATGTAACCTAATACCATAAGAAGAAATGTCTTCCTCTTTCCAGCTGGTGATCAGTTCATGCCCTGAGGCAGGAGGGTTGATGACAGCCCTTGAAATTTTTATCCTAGAGTAGCTGCAGATAGTTTCATTGTATGCAAAGGGACACACTCATCAGCAAGTTACACACTCTACAGTGCCAACTAGTGGAAGATGTCAGCCCTAGTTTTAGTAAACATTTTTCTTACTGATCTGGAAGTGGGATTAAGTAGCACAGTCTTTAAGAAGCTTTTCCTATATTAACACTCATCTTAAGGTTTATTTTCCCCTGAAGGGAAGGTCTGACCTCCTACCTGGGACAGACTGCCGAAGGGCAGGGGAATCAGTGACTGCCTTTTTTATGGGATACACTTTGATAGTAGTGGGACTATGAAGAGGCATAGGATCTTACTAAAAATTATTTCAAGGGTAAGTCTGTACTGAAAGCTGCTAGTAGGAGCAACTTTTTTAGAAGTTAGTATTTCTCTTTTAATTTGTGTGATAAGTAACCCATTCAATTGTGTTTAAGGTTTATATCTGAGGCTGGGAAAATGTGTCATCGTTCATCATTTTGTTAAATTCCTGCATATTTGCACCATTGCCATGATACCAATCAAAACACCTTTGACTTTATAAAACAGGCTAGGAACCAACTCCCTTCAACTTTCCCTTTGCCTTTTAAAGAATTGCTCCTGAAAATAGCAGGCATAATTAATTTAAATGGACAGATGTTACAAACAACGAGGACACAGAAATGATGCATGAGGACCTAAGAGAAAGTACAAGTATGGGTAGGCAATAAAATCCTTTTTGACTTAGAAAAATGCAAGCTAGATAAAATAATCTAACCCACAAGTAATTCAGTGCAGGGAAATGCTCAGAAAATAGTTATGTCATGAGGTAGTAGTGGACAACACAGTAGACACTGGCTAGCAATGCAACGAGGTAATGTAATATCTTTTATCTTTCTTGCATTTGAACCATCATCTAACGTTTCATTTTAGTTGATTAGAGTGTAAACTTCTTGAGAGCTTTTGTAAAATGGCCATTTATATTTTCTGTATCCTATGAATAACAATAATGATGAAAATCAGAATCATACCACAGCCCAGGAGGAGGTAGTCCCTGTTCACATGCCACCAGTGAGGCTAGCTCCCCTAAGTACAATTGTAAACAACTGAGCATGATGGACATGTTTCCATGTTAGAGGGACTTTGGAGAAGAACACATTGGATTAAGAGATGGCGGGATTTATTTATGGAAAGAGCAAACGTGAGGAGTAGGGTCAATATGAATATGAGGAAGGAAGGAATATGATAAATATCTGTAAACATTTGAAGAGCATAAATGCCCATAAAGGAGAGGAACTGTGTTTGGTGATCCAAAGGGCTATTGTTAAGAGACAGGTTAGAGAAGCAGGCTCCGGGAGAGAATGGCAGGGCCGGATAATCTCATAAAACGTGCACAAACAACTGTCATCGAATTCAAATAGGTTTAGTTCCAGCTGTGCCTGTTCCCACGTATGTGACCTTCAGTGAATAACTCAAGTTCTCTCATTCAAGTACAATGGTAGTTACCTACTTCATAGCGATGTTATGAGACTCAGATAATTAATACTTTTAATAACTTTGAATGAAATGTACTGTATGTCACAATTCAGGGTCACTGCACCTGTATTGCCTCTTAGTGGTTCAGCAAGGACACCCGCTCTCAGACTTCTGGTTCCCTTGGCCATCACCTCTCTTGGACGGAGACATACATCTTTCTCCTTTCTGACTGGGGTGTTTCTTGGCTGAGCAGTTCCCGGCCTTCACTGTTGTTATTCCCAGGAAAAGACAGTCTGCTAAACAGGCCTACTTGCTTTTTCCCCTCAGAGAAGGCATACAGTGTGATTGTTAACCGTTATAAGTCACCACACAGTTCTTTCTAACCAAGCCTATTTTATTCTTCGGGAACAAGCATTACAGAGAAAACATATTAAAACAATAAAAGAATTTACACACATGCTAATAAGCTTATGAGAGATCACCCTACCTGTCTCCAACATGGGTTCTGGCAGGTGAGTCTGTCAAACCTTCCAAAGGAGCCTCTTTGGGGCCACAAGTTCATAACAGCCTCAGATCAGAAGTAGCACCCCGTCTGATGCAGCCTAAGTAGGCCAAGTCCTTCCATCCCTTCCATAAGGATTGGGCCCTCTGTGGACCAGGGTCCTGTCCATTTGTTGAATCAGGAAGAAGTCAGCTGAACCTCAGGCTTTCATCCAAAAGTCCTTTCTTTGTCTGTTGGTCCCTGGAGAATCCAGACTGGGTCTCTGAACTGTTCTTATATAATAGGTGAACAACAGACAAAAAATCTCACCCTTTGGGGGAAGCTTCAAAGGCCCATGTTCCTAGGTTTCGGTTTCCAACCCCCTACTACTTCCTAGGAATTCCACTTCACGCATATTGTTCCAAAAGATCAGTCATGTTACCATCTTGTTCAACATAGTCTTCTGAAGTTCACGTTATCTCCCAGAGATGGCATCAATCTGTCTTCCTCCTAAAAGACACTACATGCAACCCCACAATAGTACACAAACATTTGCATTTTCAATACAATGGACCCCAAATCTATTAAATATTATTCACAAGATTAAACTTAACTCCATAAGGTTTGCCCAGGATATTGTCATATCTGTCACACAGTGTAATTGCAAAGTATTCTATAATGAGATGAAATTAAGGACAGATTGGAAAGATTATCAGAAAAAAATCTCAATAAGACAATCTATTTAGTGGAATAATCTCCTTGGGGAAATAATGGAAGACTCATTGCTTAAATCAATTAAATCTAGATTGAACAAGGAACTATCAAAATATAATTTAGGGAATAATATAGTAGTTGAAAGGGTAGTGGACCAGAAGACCTAATTTCTGTGACTATCTTTGCCACTGTAACCTAGGCCATAGTTTTACTAATGAACACATATAATATTAACATCATATTTTTTCATGTGTTCAAGAACTTTCTGAACATTATGGCCAGTCTTCAGTAGAGGAAATACTTTAATTAAATATGTTAAGTACTGGAGATCATTAGTATTCCTGAGGCTATTTGGTATGCTTTGTTTATGTAATGTGGAAATGAGAAATATTTCTTTCAGTCTTTATAAAATATTGGCAGTGTCAGCTCTTATAACCATCAGCCTACAAATTATTTGGCAAAATGTGCTGATTACTGAAGTTGCACTGCAATATGTATCGGTGCCAGAACATTAACAACATGCAGCCTTTACTGCTAAAAGACACAGAACATGTCCTGGGTACTATGGGAGCCACTCAGCTCTGCTTCCCACACCCAAGGCCACAAAATTGCAGGACTGGTCTGACAGTGTTGACTTAGATGACTATCAACAGTAACACTTTCTCCCTCTAATCTGAACAAGTCCTTGTTTCACTGGTCTCCATTGTGTTCTCAACTGAATTCTGGGGCCAGATTTACAATTGCTAGTGTAGGGTGTCTAGCATACATTCCCTACCCTGACCCCCTCACACACGGAGGTATTTGTGAGGTGGCAATAAAGGCTTTCTGTTGTTGCAGAGGACCCAGCTTTGTGTAACAGATCAAACTCTATAGGAGCTCCTCACTATGTATTACAGAGGGTACCATGTTGCAAAGGCCAGATCACCTCCCTGAGGCTGCATTGCTACCCACTCCCAGGAATTCAGCCCAAATGAGAGAGACTGAAGCTTTCCAGTTGATTGAAACTGCGACACTGGGGCATAAGAGGAGAGATGCCTAGACAGGTGGCCTCAGAAACAATTGGATCCCAGTAATATTAGGGCTTTGTGGATCATCAGTAATTCGACACCAACATCAACAATACCTGAATTGCACCTGGAAGCAAAGAGGAAGCCACTGCACAAATGGAGTGCGAGTGTTATATTGTCATATCAGTGTGATCCACTCAAGAGGCGGACAGATACATTCTGCACGAGCTGAAGCTTCTGAGAAATCTCTAGATAGCTTACGTTACAGTGCTCCAGCTTGTTGGTGACAATGACACTTGTAATTCTCTCAAGGTCTGCAACACAAAGGTAAAGCCAGCTTCTTCAGGTCAATCAAATACACAGGCACTTTGGGCCACTTCTGCCATTGTACAGCTGAGAAGTAGTGATGCATCCAATGAGACCCCGCAATTGCAAACCAAAAAAAAAGCAGAGGTACCCTCTAAATCAAGAGAGCAGTCACAATCCCTGTCAATGAATTAAATCCTGCGAATATCTCCGTGAAAGGAGCTGGCTTAATGGGAGTCTTCTTCTGATGGACAAGAATTCATTAAATGTAACTACACAAGGCCCATGAGGAGCAAAGCCATAAAGTTTAAAAAATGCTTCCCAAGGAAGTTGGAATGGACCATTTGTATCTCAAAGCACTTTGGATGGGTCTTTTAATGTTCATTTATAAACTGAAATAAAGAAATACAATGTTGCAATAAACAAAACATTGGAAAGGAGACCATGTACCCAGACCATACATATAGCATTTCATATTAGTGGATTAATACACTACACAGTTTCTAAAATATTAAAAACAAAAACAAATACATATATATGTATTCCAATAATTGTTAGTTTCCAAGTTTCTATTCAGCGTTTCAGAGGAGAGAAAGTTAGTTACAATAGAAACTTTATTCAAGACAGCTCTGGTATTCATTATTAACCAAGCAAATAGGTGCAAATTTGGCTTAATGAGGAGAGCTCCTTGAGCAGACATTAATATTGTACTTTTCACACAATATTTGTGAAAGTATTTTACAAGGAAACTACTAATATAAGTGTTACAAGACATGCCCCAATGAACAACACACTGATACTCCACAATGAACCTTCGAAAGGATCTTTTTAGTGATCACTTGATCACTTTGTACATTAATGCTATTAGATGCAAAAACTGGAAATATTTTTTAAAAATTCAGAATGCAGATATGTCCATAGTAAAGTATTTGTGCCACCTTAAAAAATAGAAAAAGAAAAAGATAGCTTAATACAATTCTTTAATTAGATAGTGTAGGATACTGAGTCAGCCTTTATGTTCTCAGCAAAATTCTAATCAGCATCAGAAACAGCTATATAAATGTCCAAAAAGTTTTAGTGGTATTAATTTAGTAGGAAAGAAAGAGTACAGTTCTCTGCTACAGTGCAAACAGTAACTTCACAGTTATCACAATAGTTACAGTACTTTAAAAGTAACTACTGTCAGATTTGCTGAGTCCTGTGGATACCACCATGCTGCTGCTGCCATTTTAGGTCCTTTCTATGGGCTGGATTACCCCTTTAGCTTCTAAAGTTATTTATATACTATAATGTAAGCCCAGGGTCTGTGGGACGCTAGCCTGCAGGCTTGGGGTTTGCAAGCACATAGTACAGGCTTGAGTGTCCATACTGAATATTGACCTAGGTTAAGAATTTCTGGACCTGGGTCTTAGACCCACGCTGAGGTGTCCAAACTGCAATACACAGACCCCAGTCAAACCAGCCTATCCCAAAATTCCTAGCACCCTTCCCAGAGGTAGCTACTCTAACTATTTGTTTATGGTGTACCACCTGAAAACATGACTGTCCATCCCACGGCATTTGATGGGAACTTGTCACACCCTGCTAACACATCTTGCCAAGCTATCTTTTAAGTCTGCACACTCCATTCACATTTGTGGCATCATAGATGAAAATAAAGCAAGAGTTAATTAGTTGATAGTAAATCAATGTTTGTTGTATTCATATTTATGGGTCAGATGCTCAAGCCTTTGCAAGCATCAGTGTCTAGGGTTTCTACTAATTTTCATATAATTACTGAAAGTGCTTTAGGCTCATAAAATTATTGCTGTGAATTCTAATTAAGTAGAGTGACTAACTACAAAGTATTCGTTAATATATTGGTGCGTAGGGCCTTACGATGGTTCTCTGTACTGGGCTGGATTAGATTCTTTAGGAGCATGTTAAGCACACAGGAGACTGGATGGCTCAGGGGACTTGCAATGTGATATGAAGCCTGTCACGTCTAGGTCACTGGTTCAGCTGTGTCTGAGCTGAAATACTGAAAGTCATTACCATTGCACAGCTGTTCATTTGTCTACCGTATGTGGAATAAGCTGGTGCTCTTCATCCAATTCCTGCTGGATCATTGCTTTGCTGGCTCCCCCTTCTTTACTACACCCAATGTAAGTTCCTCGGATGAAAGCCTGACCCCATTAAAATCAGTGAGGGCTTTCCCACTGACTTATCAGGCCAGGATTTCACACCTTGACTTTGCTTTTAAAGCTCTTTGCCATTTAGTCCTGCCCTTTCTATCGCATCTAATAGCTAGATGAGTCATCGACTCCTACCTCTGCTAAGCCAGTGATGCCCTTGATTCCCTCTTGACCACTTCTCCCTCAAGCATGCTTTCTCCTTTGCCACCCCCTTCTGCACAGGAAAAACTCCCCATCAAAATTCATATAGCCACCACCTTGTCTTTGTTTGAATCCCATTTTAAAGCCTATGATACCTGCAAATCACTTCATTCTGGCATTGCTCAGACACTTGACAAGCTGGGACGTCTTTTCTGTTCAGCCGTGTTCATTGTTACCACCTCCTCTCACCCAATTCCAAGCATGTTTGTCTGTGTCATCCACCTGTTATGTCCTAGGTGTGATCCAAAGTCCTTTGATGTCATTGGGAATCCTTTTAGTCTCCCTAGATTATAAACTGTCTGGGGCAGAAACTGTCTTCATTTTTACTAGTCTATACTGTGCCAAGGACAATGGGCCCCTGATCCTAGGCACACTCCTGATATAAATAATAATACATAAGAAATAGCACTACAAGGCAGTGCCCTTGGAGATGCTCAGTCGTGAATAGACCTGGGGAATAAAATATCTTCTCATTCCCAGTGGTGGTCCCTCCTTAACATCCCTGAGATGTTACAGGGGCATGGTGAGGAAGCTTAAACTATTGGTGCTCATGCTACAGCTGTTTTGTGGGATTAATAAAACGAGATACTTATTTTAGGGCTGTCAATCCATCACTTTTGATGAATTCTAACATTTCAAGAGGCACCCCTCCCCCACCCCGCATGCACACACACACACAAACACCCTTATATATGCAGAGGAACTGATTAAATAAATGGATTGTCATTTTATGCCCTTCTTTTGAAGAAAATAAATGACACATTAGGAGAACCGCAGATCTCTAAACTGGATTGGAAGCAGTCATTATTTTTACAAAGCATATTACAGCTTCTGAAAGAGCTTTTTAGCTGGCCTTGTACTGGATATGTCAGTTGTTTTAGTTGAGTGCTGGAGCCAGCAAAGATAGAGCAGCCAGGTTAATCAGGACAAATTGGGGCAGTGTGGGTAGATCTTGTGCTAAATTTAGCAACAAATTCTGCTAGATTGCATAAGCAGCAGTAGGTGTGACTACTGTACAGTAGGATCAATTTGTAACACAATGAGTTTGCAGGACTCCCAAGGACAACTGATTCTTAGCTGACGCTGCGACGGCTGGAACTTTAGCAAAAAAGATCACCTTTGGGCTCAGACCCCACATAGGAATTTTCATCTCCAAATGATTTTTTAAATAAAGTAATGAATTATTGGAACGGGAGTGTAGAGAGGAAGATGGATCTTAACTTTGCTATTTTGGCCACTATTATATGAAACTTATTTCAGAATTCTTCTTCTGACATGCTTAGTTCTTGGGGTTGAGGAAAGGCCTGAAAGCCAGTGTGTTTTCTTTGTTCTATTTTTTTAAAGTGATACTACGGTTATATGAATGCAGCATAGTACATGCATTGTTATCCTGGGCAGAACCAAATGAAATGGCTGTATGTTACCTAATAGGATATTTTGTTTCAATGTGCAATCTGCAACATGTGTCATTTAATGCATTCCAACTTTATAGTGATGCTGTAGCATTTTTTAATACTGATAAAAAGCTCCCCAGCAAACCTCAAAATATCCATGTGTGGCCATGAGAAGAGAGTATACATACATTTCACCTTTATTTTGAGATAAAATACACACACATTTAGGACTCATTTGAGAACACCAGTACTCTGTAGCTTTTAAAACACTTAGAACCAGCT